>NC_086015.1:85387500-86012500 GCF_028858775.2 Pan troglodytes
AACAAAGTCCATTAAGTAACCATTTTCAAAATCATTTTAACACCAACTTTCCAGAAAATATAAAAACCTCTTAGCTTTTCTCTGAAAACTGACAAATTCAGTAGCCTAGATATGGCTAGACTGATATGGCTTGGCTGTGTCCCCATCCAAATCTCATCTTGACTTTGCACCTGTTGTGGGAGGGACCCAGTAGGAGGTAACTGAGTCATGGGAGCAGGTCTTTGCTGTGCTGTTCTCATGATAGTGAACAAGCCTCGAGAGAGCTGATGCTTCTATAAAGGGAGTTCCCCTGCAGAAGCTCTCTTTTTGCCTGTGGTCCTCCATGTAAGATGTGACTTGCTCTTAGGGCAAAAACCTAAGGCATGCAGGGCTAAAAACCTAGATGAAGGGTTGACAGGTGCCACAGACCACTTTGGCATATGTATACCTATGTAACAAATCTGCATGTTCTGCACATGTATCCTGGAACTTAAAAGTAAAAGTAAAATAAAATAAAGACGTGACTTTTTCCTCCTTGCCTTCCGCCATGATTGTGAGGCCTCCCCAGCCATGTGGAACTGTAAGTCTATTAAACTTCTTTTTTTTTTTTCTCGCAGCCTTGGGTATGTCTTTATCAACTGTCTGAAAACAGACTAATACAGAGACATATATTTCAGATAATGGCACAAGCAATTAGGAGCAAAGAAAAGTATAACACAGATTGTATTAGTTCTCACATGGCTGTAAAGATACTATCCAAGACTGGGTAATTGACAAAGGAAAGAGATTTAATTGAATCACGGTTCCTCATGGCTGAGGAGGCCTCAGGAAACTTACAATCATGGTGGAAGGGGAAGGAGGCACCTTCTTCACAAGGTGGCAGGACAGCAAAGAGAAGGTGAAGTGGAAAGTTCCTTAGAAAACCATCAGATTTCATGAGAGCTCACTCACGATTACAAGAACAGCATGGGGGAAACTGCCCCCATGATCCAGTCACCTCCCACTGGGTCCCTCCCTTGACACATGGGGATTACAATTCAAGATGAGATCTGGGTGGGGACAGAGAGCCAAAGCATATCACAGACCAATATAATATTTTGTTTTGTTTTAATCCAAAACTCGCCTTCTCTTTGTGGCATTAATGTCATGTAGTTAATTGCTCTGATATAAAAAGATATTGAGCATTTTTTTAAATTTTTTGAGATGGAGTCTTGCTCTATTGCCCAGGCTGGGGTGCAGTAGCAGGATCTTTGCTCACTGCAACCTCCACCTCCCAGGTTCAAGCAATTCTCCTGCCTCGGCCTCATGGGTAGCTGGGACTACAGGCATGCACCAACAGGCCCAGCCAGTCTTTGTATTTTTAGTAAAGATGGGATTTCACCATGTTGACCAGTCCGGTCGCGAACTCCTGACCTCATTTAGTTATTTCCTCAGGTAAGTCAAATTGTTATAACCCATACTTAGTTCCCTAGATAAAGCTCCCCAAGTGCCGTAGACTGCAAAGCAATCTCCCTAAGTATTTACCTTTCAAAAGAAGATATGGGAAATATTTCTAGGTCATAAAAGCCAGGGACACCAGGTATTTATTTGTCCCTAGGAAAGGCATATTTATGTTCCAAAAATTTAGTGTGAGAACTCAGTCTCTTCCCCATTCAATTTTTAAGAACCAAAACTGTTTTCCATACTTTTGGGAGGAGTGAGGTTGATGGTCTATCTACTGTACATAAACAGAAAAATTCATGTTTTGTCACTAATCAGTGAAATATCTGGCCACTCTTGTAAGAAAATTTTCTACCTGGTTTTCATCATGTTACTACAGGGGTTGGTTATTTCATCAGTGTTTGATAATTTTCAGTATACAGATTTTTCACTTTCTTGGTTAAATTTATTCTTAACTATTTTGTTATTTGTAATGCTATTATAAGTGGAATTGTTTTCTTAATTTTTTCTGAGAATTTATTGTTACTGTGTACAAATGCAACTAATTTCTGTATATTAATTTTGTCTTCTGAACCTTTACTAAATGTCTTTATTAGTTCTAACAGATTTTTGGAGGAGTCTTTAGGGTTTTCTATATAAAAAATCATATTGTCTGCAGACAGAGACAATTTTACTTCTTATCTGATTTGGATACCTTTTATGTCTTTTTATGAACTAATTGCTCCTGCTAGGACTTTCACCACTTTGTGGAACAAAAGTGGTGAGACTGAGCACTCTTGCCCTGTTCCTAATTTTAGGAGAAAGCTTTCAGCATTTCACCATGGAGAATGACATTGGCTGTGGGCTTGTCATATATGGCTTTCATTGCGTTGATATACATTAATTCTACATCTAATTTGTTAACAGTTTTTAATCATGAAATATTGTTGAATTATGTCAAATCCTTTTGCTATATCTATTGAGATAATCACGTGATTTCTATCCTATATTCTTTCAGTGTAGTATATCACATTTTATTGATCTGTGTATGTTAAACCTACCTTGCATACCAGGAATAACTCTCACTAGATTGTAGCATCTGATCTTCGCAATATGCTGTTGAACTAGGTTTGATAGTATTTTACTGAGGATTTTTGCCTCTGTGTTCATGAGGGATATTGCCCTGTGTTATCTTTTCTTGTAGTCTTCTTATCTGAGTTTGGTTTAAGAGTAATGTTTGGCAGTGCCTCCCCCCTTTTCAAATATTTGGAAGATATTGAGAAAGATTAGCTTCAATTCTTCTTTTAATGCTTGATACAATTTACCCATGAAGTGATGTGGTCCTTTCCTTCTCATTTTTGGGGAGTTTTAGATTACTGTTAAATATCCTTACTCATTATTGGTCTGACAGGTTTTCCTATTACTTCATAATTCGTTCTTGGTAGGTTACATGTTTCTAGACATTTATTCTTGTCTTCTAAATTATCCAATTTCTTGGTATATAATTGTTTATAGTCATCTCTCATGATTTTAAAAAATTTCTGTGGTATTAATAATAATGTCTCTCTTTCATTTATAATTTTATTTATTTGAGTCCTCTTTCCATTTTTCTTGGTAATTCTAAAAAGCAGATTTATAAATTTTATTATTTTTCCAACACTCAGTCACATTGATATTTCTATTATTTTTCTAGTCCCTTTTTTATTTATTTCCATTTTAATATTTATTAGATAAGTCTCACCTCATCTTTAAACTAATACTGGCATATTCCCCTAAAGAAAATTATGTTGGGGGTGAGAAAAATCAATCAATATATTAGTTGTAATGCCTTGAGACCATTCTAAATTATTATATATAGTAATACCATAAATGAAGATCATTTTAATTATCAACTTCTCAAACATGGATAAGAAAAATAGTTACATATTCTACCTGATTTAGCATCACATAGACATTTAAAATCTATTTAACAGAACCAGAGTTTTCTTTGTCTGCACCTTATTCATTTTTTATTGTAAATTAAGTATGATTATTGTTACTTTCATTCATGAGTATAAAATGCACTGGTAAAAATAAGTATGAAGCCAAATTTAGAATAATTTAATATTATCATGATGACGTTAAATTACTTATATCTTTAGTGAGAAGGTAAAAAGACAAAACTATTAAAAATAATAGTAGATACAATAATTTGTTAAGAGATACAAAATATAAAAAGATGAAAACTATGACATCAAAAACATAAAATGTTGGAGGAACGGATGGAGTAAAAGTGTTGATTATTTTATGCAATCAAAGTTAAGTTGTTATTGGTGTAAAGCCCCTTGTTTTCAGTATAGCATGTTTTACGTAAGGCTCATGGTAACCACAGAGCAAAAACCTATAGTATATGCACAAAAGATAAAAAGTAAAAATCATAGAACTCTACTAGACAAAAATTAATCTCAAAGGAAGACAGCAAGAGAGGAATAAAGGACATACAAAATAACCAGGAAGAAAATAACAAATGCAGTAGTAAGTTCTTATCTATCGATAATTATCTTGACTATAAATGGATAAATTCTCCAATCAAAGACAGAGTAGATAAATGGATTTTTAAAAAGATCCAAGTATATGCTAACTGCTAGAGACTCATTATCTATAAGGATACATGGAGATTGAAAATAAAGGGATACGAATGCTATTCCATGCAAATGTAAACCAAAAAGAGCAGGGGCAAATATATGTATAATATGTAAAGTAAACTTTAAGTCAAAACTATAAAGTAAATTAGATAATTCTATTTTGATAAAGGACTCAATTGATCAAGAGAATAAGACAATTGCCAATATATGTCCAAAGCATCAGAGCACTTAAATATGTATAGCAAATATTAATAGAACTGAAGGGAAAATAGACTGTAACACAATAGTAGAATGGGATTTCAGTACTACAGTTTTAGCAGTGTACAAACCTTCCACACAGATAATTGATAAGGAAACGTTACACATAAATTACACTTTAAATAGACTTAACATACATACAGAACTTTTCATCCAACAGTAGCAGAATGCACATTCTTCTTAAGCACACATGGAACATTTTTCAGAAAAGATCCTATGTTAGCCTACAAAACAATTCTTTTAATACAAAACAGGTTTTTAATAAAAAAGTTAACAACATGCTGTGAAATGACCAATAGGTCGAAGAACAAATTGAAAGAAAATTTTAACAATATTTTGAGATAAATTAAAATGGACATACAACATACCAAAACTTATGGGATGCAGCATAATCTGTTCTAAGAGAGAGGTTTACAGCAATAAATGCTTACATCAAATAGGAAGAAAGATCTCAAATAAAAAGCCTACATTACATTTCAAGAAATTTAAAAAATGAATAACCTAAACCTACAGTTAGTAGAAGAAAGAAATAATAAGGATCAGAGAAGACATAGATGAAATAGAGACCAGAAAACAATAGAAAGATCAGTAAAACTAAAGTTGTGTTTCTTGAAAGATAAACAACAAAGAAATTTAGCTACACCCCCAAAAAAGAGAAAAGACTCTAATAAATCACAAATAAAAGTAAATACTTTAAAACTCCTACATGGAAACAAAGAAATTGTAGGAGACTACTATGTACAATTATATGACAATGTATTGGATAACCTAGAATAAATGGATAAATTTCTAGAAATTTACAACCTACCCAGACTGAATCATAAAGGAGAAGGTCTGAAAAGACTAATAATGAATAAGGAGATAGTATCAGTAATAAAAACTCTCCGATCTAAGATGATAGCGATTCCCAAGACCTGATGGCATCTCTGATTTCTATCAAAAATATAAAGAACTAGCACAACCAAACCTCAAACTCTTCCAAAAGTGAAGAAAAGAAAATACTTCCAAACTCATTTTACAAAGCCAGAACTACCTACTGATACCAAAGTCAACTTAGGGGCACTCTGAGAAAAGAAAGTAACAGGCCAATGCCTGTGATCAACATAGATGCAAAAATTCCCAACAGAATACTAGCAAACCAAATTTAATGACATATTAAAAGAATCATGCACCATAACAAGGTGTGATTTACCCCATGGATTCAAGGTTGACATAACACAGGCAAATCTAAAAATACAAGATACCACATTAACAGAATGAAGGACAAAAACCATATGATCACCTTAATAGATGCATCAAAATAATTTGACAAAATTCATCATCTTTTTGTGATAAAACTCTCAAAAAATTAAGTATGAAAGGAATGTACCTAAACACAAAAATTCCATAAGTAACAAGCCCACAGCTAACATCACACTCAAATGACTCAAATGTTATACGCCAGCAAAGAACTATGTGAATTAGAAATAAAGAAATCATCTTACTTAAAATAGCTACAAAGATAAAATAAAGGCCAGGCACGGTGGCATACAACTGTAATCCTAGCACTTTGGGAGGCTGAGGCTGGTGGATCACGAGGTCAGGAGTTCAAGACCAGCCTGGCCACGATGGTGAGACCCCATCTCTACGAAAAATGTAAAGAAATTACCTGGGTGTGGTGGTGAATGCCTGTAATGCCAGCTATTCGGGAGGCTGAGGTAGAGAATTGCCTGAACCCAGGAGGCAGAGATTACGGTAAGCTGAGATCCTGCCACTGCAGTTCAGCCAACCTGGGGGGTGGAGGTTGCAGTAAGCCGAAATCGTGCCACTGCACTCCAGCCTGGGTGACAAAGCGAGACTCTGTCTAAAAATAAATAAATAAATAAATAAATTAAATAAAATACTTAGGTATCAATTTAACCGAGGAGTTGAAAGATCTGTACACTGAAAACTATGAAACACTGATGAAAAAATTTGAAGAAGACATAAATATTTGGGAAGATATTCAGTGCTCATGGATTAGAAGAAGAGATATTGTTAAAATGTCCTACTAAAAAAATGCAGACACAGATACAATGCAATCCTTGTCACAATTCCAATGACATTTTTTATAAAAATAGAAAAAAATCCTAAAATTTGTGTGGCACCACAGAGAACAACAAATAGCCAAATAAATCTACAGCAAAAAGAACGAAGCTAGAGGCATCACACTACCTAACTTTAAAATATATTACAAAGCTGTAGTAATCAAAACCACATGTTACTGGCATAAAAGCAGATATAGAGAACAAATGAAACAAAAGAGCCCAGAAATGTGCCTGTACAATCATGGATATCTTAGTGTGTTTTAGGCTGCTATAATAGAATACCACATATTGGGTAATTTATAATGAGCAGAAATTTAAGGACTGGAAAATTTATAATTAAAGGGCCACATCTGGTGAGAGTCTTGTTGCTTCATCATACCATGGTGGAAGGCATAACATGTTGACAGAGGGCACTCAAAAGAACAAGACGGCCAAACTCACCTTTATAGCAAACCCACTATCACAACAGTAAATCCACTCCTACAATAATGATAATAATCACCTCTCAAAAGTTGCCCCATCTAAACAATGTCATATTAGAGATTAAGTTTCTGACACACGAATTTTGTGGACACATTCAAACCATAACAACAGTCAACTATTTTTCAACAAAGGTGCCAAGAATGCAATGGAGAAAAGACAGCATTTAACAAATGATGTTAAGAAAACTGGATATCCACATGCACATGAATAAAATTAGACCCTTATCTCACAACACATACAAAAAATCAACTTAGAGTGAGTTATATACTTAGAAGTAACACGTAAAAGTGTAAAATTACTAGAAGAAAACATGGGGGGAACTCTGTGACATTAGTCTGGTCAGTGAAATTTTGATATGATCCCAAAAGCACTGACAACATAAGCAAAAAATAAAAAAGACAAATAATATTACATCGAACCACAAAGCTTCATCACAGCAAAAGACACAATCAACAGAACAAAGAGACAACCTATGTAAAATGAGAAAATATTTGCAAACCATACATCTGATAAGAGGTTAATATCCAAAATATGTAAAAAAAAACCTCGAACAACTCAAAATCAAGTAAACAGATAACCTGATTCAAAAACTGACAAAAAAATAGACATTTTTCAAAAAAAGACATATCAATGATCAACAGATATACAAAAAAATGCTCAATATTACTATTCATCAGAGAAATGCAAAATATAACCACAATGAGGTAAGCATCTTACACTTGTTAGAATGGCTATTATCAAAAAGACAAAAGATAATAAGTATTGGCAATGATTTGGGAAAAAGAGAACACTCATACACTGTTGGTGAGAATGCAAATTATACAGCCATTATGAAAACAGTTTGGAGATTCCTCAAAGGATAGAAACCAGAACTATCATACTATCCAGCAATCCCACTTCTGGGTATATGTTCCAGTTTGAATGCTTGCCCCCTCCCAAACTCATGTTGAAATTTAATTGCCATTGTAGTAGAATAATGAAGTAGTAGAAACTTTAAGAGTTGATTAGGCCACATGGAAGCTCCACTCTCATCAGTGGGATAGGTGTCATTATAAAAGGGTGAGTTCAGCCCCCTCTTGCTCTGCCTTGCCCTTTTATATTTTGTCATGGGATGATGCAGCAAGTAGGCCCTTACTAGAGGCTGGCAACCAGATATTGGACTTGCCTGCCTCCAAAACTGAGCCAATACATTTTGTTCATTATGAGTTACTCAGTCTCAGGTATTCTGCTACAGCAGCACAAATGGACTAGGACAGTAAAATGGTAACAAAAATTTCATTATAGTGTTGCTATAATGAATACCTAAAACTGTGGAAGGGGCTGTGGAACAAAGTAAGAGATAGAGATTGGAGCAGTTTTGAAGTTAATGCTAGAAAAATTCTGTATTGTCATGAAGAGAGCATTACAGATATTCCAATGAGAAACAAGAAGAAGAGAAGAGTTGTAGGAAAACTCAGAAACTTCTTAGAGATTAGTGGTTTGTGATCCAAACGTTGGTACAAATATGGACAGTAAAGGCAATCCTGATGAGGTCTCCGATAGAAATGAGGAGCAGCATATTGGAAACTAAGTAAAGTCCATTCTTGTTGTAAAGCGGCCAATAACATAAATGAATTGTGTCAATACCTAAGGCCTTCATGGAAGACAAAATTCAAGAGTGATGAACTAGGATGTCTAACTAAAGAAACTTTTAAGCTGCAAAGCATTGAAGAAACTGTGTGGCTAATTAATCGCATAAAGTAAAATTTGAGAAGAGAAAAGTGATTTAAAGATTGTATTAGCTCATTCTCACACTGCTATAAAGAACTACCTGAGACTGTGAAATCTATGAAGAGAAGATGTTTAACTGACCCACAGTTCTGCAGCCTTAACAGGAAGCATGACTAGGAGGTCTCAGGAAACTTACAATCATGATGGAAGGCAAAGGGGAAAAAAAGCATGTCTTCTGCATGTCTTCACATAGTTCCAGAAGGTGCGGGAGGTGGGGGTGGGGCGGGCAAGAATGCTACACACTTTTAAACAAGGAGATCTTGTGAGAAGTCACTGACTATTATGAGAACAGGAAGGGGGAAAACCACCCTCCCATAATCCAGTGACCTCCCACCAGGCCCCTCCTTCAACAGTGGGAATTAGTTTGACATAAGATTTGAGTGTGGACACAGAGCCAAACCATATCAAAGATGCAGTATAAAATTAAAAGAGAATTAAAATGTAAAAATTTGAAACATTGCCAGCCATGTCAAGAACAAAAAAAAATGCTGTGTGGGTGAGAATACCAAGAGCTGGTGAGCAAGAGAAACTTTGATAAGGAAGCTCATCTGTATAGAAGGAAACCAGCTGCCACTCATCAGCACAATAAGAAAGACCCGGAAGGCATTTTAGAGCTCTTCAGGGTTGTCCCTCCCATTACAAGCTCAGAGCCCTATGCCTTGAGTGCTGAATTGTTATTGGTGAAAGGCACAGTGTGCACATGGTACCCGAGGGAAACCTGTGGCCTCTGCTTTCCAAATTTTGGCACTGCATTTCTTGACACTCCAGCTGTAGCTCAAATGGGCAAAGCATGGCTCAACCTGCTGCTCTGGCATGCAGGATGTAAGAGCTGTGGAAGCATGACTGCCTCCACCTAGATTTGTAAGAATGTATCAGACAGCCTGGGTATCCAGGCAGAGAATTGCCACATGGGTGAATCCACCGCAAAACCTCTATTAGAGATTTCTCTGTGCCATTTGGGCTATGGGAGTAAAGCTGCCCCCCAATACCCCAGAAAGTAGAGTCTACCAGCTTAATTGCAGCCTGGGAAAGCTTCTGGCAGGAGGTTTCAACTAGTGAGAGCTGCTGTGTTGGCTGAGCTCAACAAACTCATAGAGGCAGGAATGCCTGAGGACTTAGGGACCCATCACCTTCTTCACTGTGTCTAGGAGATAGGACATGTAGTCAGGGAAAATTATTTTGGAGCCTTCAGATTTAATGTTGTTCTCCCTGTTGAGGTTTTTACTTACTTGGGACAAGTTACTTCTTTTTTTCTTGTCTATTTTTTCTTTTTCAAATGGCAATGATGATCCTATGCTTGCTCCATCATTGTAATTTGGGAGCATGTTATGTATTTTGATTTCACAGGCTCACAGAGGAAAATTTACCACAGGATGAATTGTGCTTTAGATTTAGATATGACTTTGGAGTTTGGACTTGTGAGTTGATGCTAAAATAAGTTAAGACTTTTCGGACTATTCAGATGGAATTCATGTATTTTGTATGTCAGCCAGAACAGAATGCTATAGTTTGAATATTTCTCTCCTCCATATATTAAATATATATATTAACAATTGTTTTGTGTTTTTAACACAAAATTTTGTAGTAGCTGTCTGTGAAATAAATTACAATCTACCAAAGTACATTTTAAGAACAGTAAAAATGAATGATCACTAAAGTGGTGATTAGGTTTCTATGTTCTCACATTATTGTTATGACTAAATTTTTTTGAGGAAAACAAATAGAACAATTGGTAAAAAAGTAAAATTCTCCTGAGGACTGGAACAAGACAAGGATGTCCACTTCCACTACTTCTATTCAACATGGTACTGGAAGTCCTATCCAGAGCAATCAGGCAAGAGAAAGAAATAAAGGAGATCCAAATTGAAAAAGAGGAAATCAAACTATCACTGTGTGCCATATACACTAGATATGAGTGTATACCTAGAAAACCCTGAAGACTCATCCGAAAGACCCCTAGATCTGATAAAAGAATTCAATGAAGCCTCAGGTTACAAAACCAATGTATACAAATTAGTAGCACTGTTACTAATCAATAACTCAATCAAGAACTCAATCCCTTTTACAACAGTTGTAAAAAGAAAAAAAGTCACCGAGGAATTCACTTAACCAAGGAGGTGAATGATCTCTACAAGGAAAACTACAAAACACTGCTGAAGTAAATCATAGATGACACAAACAAATGGAAACATATGTCATACTTATGTATAGGAAGAATCAGTGTGGTGAAAATGACCATATCTCCCAAAGCAAACTATGGATTCAACGCAATTCCCATGGAAATACTCTCCTCAATTTTTACAGAACTAGAAAAACCTAATGTAAATGATGAGTCAATGGGTGCAGCACACAAACCTGGCACATGTATACATATGTAACAAACCTGCACGTTGAGCACATGTACCCTAGAACTTAAAGTATAATTTAAAAAAGAAAGAAAAATTTGAAATTTCATACGGAACTGAAAAAGAGCCCAAATAGCCAAAGAAATACTAAGAAAAAAAAAAAACCACACACAGATCTGGAGCCATCACAATACCAGACTTTAAATTATACTATAAGGCTATAGTTACCAAAAAAGCATGGTGCTGGTATAAAAATAGGCATTTATACTAATGGAATAGGACAGAGAACCCAGAAATAAGGTCAAATAATTACAACCAATTGATCTTTGACAAAGCATACGGAAGCATAAATTGGGAAAGGACATCCTATTCAAGAAATGGTGCTGGGAAAACTGCCAAACCACATGTAGAAGAATGAAACTGGATTCTCATCTCTCACCTTATACACAAATCAACTCAAGATGGACCAAAGACTTAAATCTAAGACCTGAAACCATGAAAATTCTGGAAGATAACATTGGAAAATCGCTTCCGGACATTGGCATAGGCAAAAAATTCACGTCTATAGCCCCAAAAACAAAGGCAACAAGAACAAAAATAAATAAATGGGACCCAACTAAACGAAAAGGCTTCTGCACAGCAGAAGAAATAATCAGCAAAATAAACAGACAACCCACAGAATGTGAGAAAATATTTGCACACTGTGCATCTAACAAAAAACTTGTATTAATCCATTCTCATGCTGCACTAAAGAGCTGCCTGAGACTTAGTAATTTATAAAGGAAAGAGGTTTAATTGACTCTCAGTTACACCTGGCTGGAGAGGACTCAGGAAACTCACAATCATGGTGGAAGGGGAAGCAAACACATCTTTTTCTTCACATGATGGCAGGAAGGAGAAGAGCCTAGCAAAAAGGAAAATACCCCTTATAAAACCATCAGATCTCATGAGAACTCACTCACTATCATAAGTACAGCATCATGAGGGTAACTGCCCCTATGATTCAATTACCTCCTACTGTGTCCCTGCCACCACAAGTTTGGATTACAGGAACTACAATTCAAGACACGATTTGGGTGAAGACACAGCCAAACCATACCAAGACTAGTTTTCAGAATCTACAAGGAACTCAAACAAATCCGCAAGAAAAAAACAAATAATCCCATCAAAAGTGGGCAAAGGACATGAATAGACATTTCTCAAAAGGAGATGTACAACTGGCCACCAAACATGAAAAAAAAAATGCTAAGCATCACTAATTATCAGTGAAATGCAAATTAAAACCACAATGAGATACCACTTTACTCCTGCACAAATAGCCATAATTGAAAAGTCAAAAAGCAATAGATATTGGCATGAATGTGATGAATAGGGAGCACTTTCACACTGCTGGCAGGAATGTCAATCAACACAACCTCTATGGAAAACAGTAGGGAGGCTCCTTAAAAGATCGATCTACCATTCGATCCAGTAATCCAAAGGAACATAAGTCATTATAGAAAAGGACACATGCACACACATGTTTATAGCAACACATTTCACAATTCCAAAGATATAGAATCAACCTAAGTGCCCATCAACCAACAAGTGGATACAAAAATGTGATATATATACATCATGGAATACTACTCAGCCATTGAGGTATAAAATGTGATATATATATATATATATATATATATATAAATGAAATATTACTCAGCGATAGAAAAAAATGAAGTAGTCTTTAGTAACAACTTGGATGAAGCTGGAGGCCATTATTCTAAGTGAAGTAACCCAAGAATGGAAAACCAAATACTGTGTGTTCCTGCTTATAAGTGGGAGCTAAGCCATGGGGACATAAAGACACACAGAATGATATAATCGACTGTGGGGACTTGGTGAGGGAGGTTGGGAGGGAAGTGAGTGGTAAGATTACATAGTGGGTACAGCATACACTGCTCACGTGATGGGTGCACTAAAATCTCAGAATTCTTCACTATGGAATTCATCTATATAACCAAAAACCACTTGTACCCCAAAAGCTATTGAAATAAAAATAAGCATATAAATGGTAAAAAAAACTCAAATAATAAACATATCTAAAAATTCCCCAAGTCAAACAAACAAAAAACCATTAACCAAGATATGAAAACAACTTAAGTGTTTACTGACAGAAGAATGGATAAAGAAATTGTCAGTGGTGAGTACCAGGAACAGAGAAGGGCAAAAAATGGGGAGAAGTACAACAGTACAAAGTTTTAGTTATATAGAATGAATGTCTAGATATCTAACAAACAGCATGAGGACTATAGTTATATTATATACTGAAATTTTGCTAATATGGCAGATTTTAGAAGCTCTTACTACAAACACACATGAAAAGAAAAAGATAACCATGAAAGGTGATGAAAAGCATAATTTACTTGACTGAAGTAATTATTTTACTGTGTATATATGTATATCAAAACACCATGTTGTACACCTCAATATATACAATTTTAAAAAGGGTTCTTCATAATTACAATAAATGTCATAATTATACATACAAAACCTAGTTAATAATTTTAAATAAAATTATTATACATTTTATGTTAATTTTTTCTGTGCAAATTATTTTATTTTTTCTCAAAAATGTAGTCATAACAATTATGCAAAGACATAGAAACCTAATCACCATTTCAGTGCTAACTGTTTTTAAATTAATTTTGGCAGATTGTAATTTATTTTGCAGACATCTACCATCACTTTTATATTAAAAACAAAAAACAATTGTTAATTGATTATATATAATTTTTAATATATAGAATATTTGCTATATTTGGTTTTCAGTTCTGCAGCCTATGTTAGATTTACTGCAAACATACACGATTCCTAAGCTCAATATTAGTAGCGACTTTGCCACAGTTATGATTATTTGAGAGATCACCTAATCAAAGCATTTTCCCAGGATCTGCCAAAGAATCATTAAAGCATTAGGAAGAGTTCATTTTTTGTCTGTATAATACACATAAAGACAAAAGATGAATTATCCAATTATACTATGATTCATAAAAAATTCATCATTCTAATACCTATGAGCTGAAGTAGATGTATAGATCCTATTAGCGATATGATTCCGTGTAACTTACAGGTGCCATGGTAAATATTTTATTTTATAAAAATAAGACCTTTTCCTTCCTACATTAATTTATTTCTCTGTACCTGAGGCAATATTTTCATTTCATCCTACATAAGAGATGTGAGAAAAATACAATATAACCAGCAACAAGTTCAGACAGGGCTAAACTTTACTAATGATGGGTTTTGAAAAAGAAGTATTTTCTTTAGTTGCTCCATTATACACACTAAAATATTACTTCAATTGTGAATTAGGGGCAGTGAGGGTGAATCACCTCTCTACAATCACATCATAAATATTTTTTAGTACATACAGAGACAGCCAAAACACTAACATGATGATTAAACCTGCATTAATTCATGAAAATATGTAAAGTTTACTCCACAGATAAAGCATAAATGTATATAAAATTAAGCTAAAACAATCATGGGTAGCTTGTCTTTAAATCTCATTAATTACACAAGTATATTCTCATCACAGTGTTTCTAGAACATAGTGGGTGTTTTAAGACGTTTGTGTCACCTGCATGGACATGGGGTCAAGCAAAACTTATAGAAGTATGCAGATATACATTTTGCCTATTCTGCCAAGACATATAAACCCCTTTAATTCTGACGAGGTGTTTCGTGTCCTTTGTCAGCATTGATGAAATTGGAAGAGGCTGACTTTCCAACCTTTAAATAGACTAAAGTCTCAAATCTATCACAGATGCTGGAAATTCTAGCAATAAGGATAGAATGCTAAGACACATGGATGTCTGTTATTAGTGATGAAAGATACAGGCCCTCCTGGGTGATTCAGGTTTATAAGATTCCCCTATGATTTTGCTGCCAATGCTCTTGTCCAAGTTGTATGTGAGGAAATAGAGAAATAAGCAACCATCACTGCCCTACCTTCTAATGAAAGGTCTGAGGCTAAGTGGGGAGAGGTGGAATTGAAACAGCTGCCCAAAGACTATTTTGTTTCCTATTTTATTCTGGTGGAGAAAGAAATATTCTTATGATATAGCACAGCATGTTTCATAGCTCCAGCTAAAATGCAATGTGATTGTGGATGTTGAGTTCCCAAAGCTAAAGTAAATGCTCTCAGTGATGAAGACCTTAATATTCAATATAGTGATTTTTGGTGGACCAAATGTTACATATTCACTTGATGGAGCAATGAGTAAGCAGCAAATAACCATAAAAACAAAGCTGATACAGAGCCTTGCTTATGAAGGCAGAGCCTTGCTTATGAGGGCAGAGCCTCTCCCTCCCTCCTTCCACTTTTACTTGGATTTAGCTGTTTTAAAGAGAATGATAATTTGGCTTGGATTTGAGGTCTTCCTGTCCCCAAGGAGGACTAAAGGCCATACAGGTTGATCCATACATGCTGGGAACTTTGAGGAGTAACTCAAACTTTTATGGCTCCATAAAAGTCTCTGTCCTACCTGTTTCCATGTGGGATAAGAGGTGCTAACTTGGGTAGGTTCAAAATGGGAAAGAGATGAGAGTGTGACTTTGTGGGCTGAAACATTTTGACCAATTCAATTTACCATCATTGTTGCTACACTTAAAAATCCAATGATTTTTTAAATGACATTAATGTTAGCTAATATAAATATTTAATATATAGTACAAAGATATTTGCTGTATTAATGACAGCAGTTAAATTGACTCATTTAGTGAATGTTTTTTTAAAATTCCTATAATAGCACATTGTTGTGGTTATAAAGGCATGCTGTATGTCTTAATACCTGGTACCTAGTAGATGCTTAATGATTTGTTAAACTAATTTAAAGTGAAGCAAATTTTATTAAAAGCTCCTATAAAATGGGGCTTACAATGTACTGGGTAAGAGGTAACTGCCAGAAGTTAAATATAATTCCATCATTCTGAATATATTTGTCGAAGTTCTATGGATGAAGAACCAAAAAAAATCAATAAATATTTAAGTGCAAAGGCAAATAATTATCAAGGAGATAACAGAGACATAGTTCTAGAGGGACTTTTATGACTCTTTGGGGAAAGTGAGAGTTGGAGGAGGGAGAGAAATTTAAATAATACCACTTCTACTCGTAAGTGTCTAATACTACATCGTCTGTCTTCAGTCTTCAGACTGAAATCCATTTTGTGATCTAAAAACCACTTGATTTGCACTATGTAATAATATATATTTGAATGGTAAGGGCAGCAGAGTTCAGAGTACTTCACAGGCTTTTCACAGTACTCATAAGCATTTTGTATAAAGCAGCCCGAAGAAAGTAGACTCTTGAAGAGGAAACATACACAAATACCTACTTTTCCCTAACATATTTTATTCATAGAAACTAGAACTTTCAGAAAGCTCATATATAAAAAAGAGTGGAAAAGTAAATTAACGATATATAAGACAAACAATGTTTAAAACTCAAATCAGTTGTTGTCTAGATGTTAAATCAGGATCTTTTGTCCCTAATAAACTGAATTGTCTCGGTGACAGATATTTTGAATTAGTCAGGATAATAGAAGACAAATCTTGGTCTACATGTTGTTCGAGTAATTTAATTGCAGAAAATAAATTTTGTCTAAGTTCCTTAAGTAGCTAGGAAAAAAACTGAAGAATTTATTTTATTTGTCTCCTATAATTATTATTAGATTAACTATTGCTATAATTCAGGCAAAAGAAAAATTTGTTCTTCAATTATTCACTTTGAATTATTGAAGTTTTCTCAGTGTTTTTCTTATGATAGGAAACACCAGCCCTTATGATTCGAAAACTTTTGTAGTTCAGCTAGTCTGCCTCTGAAAGAAAAATAGCTCTTGTAGAGGCTCTTACCACTGGCATTGGCTAGAACGAGAAGATAATTAGATCTGCAAATGTTACGCAGTGAAATCACTCTTCCCAAATGGTTAGCCTCAACCTTGGGAAAATGTTTAGGTCAGCTCTTAATTTATCCATAGTGGGCATCTCGTCCCTAATGTGTTATAATGGGACATTAGTATGCTCCGAAAGTTAAACATTCGATTTATTTACTGGGAACAACTTAAAAAAAACGCTGCAGAACGCAATGTGAACTTTTCAGGTTTCTGCTTACGTAAATCCGCTAAGATACTCTTGGAGTATAAAGGCATTTTCTAGTTATGCTACATTAGCTAAACACAATAAAAACTGAGTATTTACTTAATTAAGTCAATTTTATCATAAGATATGTCACATTAAATTAGTCACCAGAAACAGTATGTTTATCTTTCTATGTTTTTTGTTTAGGGACAGAATTCTCAGCTTGCATTAATATTTCTTAAATATGAAAAGTTAGCAGACTTATGTTACTTAAGATAATTTATTTCATTATAACATCAAATAATTGATACAAAGATATAAAACCATTCTGAGGATTTAAATAAAATTTTATTATACTTTCAAAATATTTGAATATATATATTTGGGACCTGATTATTATTTCTCAATAGCACATTTAATAAATGGCACCCTGTCTTCATAACAAATCAGATTCTTCAACGTAAAGAATTAATGCTGGCTGGGCATGGTGGCTCACGCCTGTAATCCCAGCACTTTGGGAGGCCGAGGTAGGTGGATCACGAGGTCAGGAGATTGAAACCATCCTGGCTAACACGGTGAAGCCCCGTCTCTACTAAAAATACAAAAAATTAGCCAAGCGTGGTGGCACATGCCTGTAGTCCCAGCTACTCAGGAGGCTGAGGCAGAAGTATCACTTGAACCCAGGAGGCAGAGATTGCAGTGAGCTGAGATTGCACCAATGCACTCCAGCCTGGGTGACAGACCGAGGCTCTGTCTTAAAAAAAAAAATTATTGCTGTAAACTTAATAAGGAAATTACAATGCACTTTTACATATTTTACATAAGAAATAAACTTTCATTGGACCCTGGTTCAAGATGACTGACTAGAGACATCAGACATCCACCCTCTTCAGAAAGAATAACAAAAGTAATAAACATGTAATCATACCTCAAATGGATTATCTGGGAAATGACATCAGAGTCCAATGGAGAACTCACGGGAAACACCTGAGGCACAGAAGGAGAAGGAAGCTAGCAGCCAACTTGGCTGAGATTGGCTGAGAGCCTGAAGGGGCTCAGTATTGCAGGAAAAGGGTAAACAAGAGGGCTTCAGTGATTTACAGATCAGCTGCATACTACTGCAATCTGAACCATGAGGAAGCTCTTCTACTCTCACAAACCCTGACACTGGTGTTGGTGGTGATTTGGAGACCCTGCAAGGTCACTGCCCCAGACAGATAACTCACACTGGATCACTTACCCACGCACTGAGACCCGAGAGGCTGCAGTAGGGCGGTATTTTGGGAGCATAGCCATCAGAGGACTATAGCTAGCCCTGGGGATCAGAGCCCCCATATTTTTATATCCTGGGAGCTCCCCTAACATTCCCCAGTGTCCGCCTGGAGAGCTGCAGTGGGTGGCACAATGCTAACTAGACCCGAAGATGCCACAGGGTCCCCAGGACTCGAGCCCACAGGGAGTACGACTTCCTGGGGAAAGGATGGTGCTGCACAACAAAAAGGTAGCCCCGGGGATGAAGGAAACCAAAGAGCTTGTTTGGCAGAGAGTGAAATCCCCTCCCACAGGCAAAGCAGCCTCTGTGCTCAGGCTTTTGTGTAGAGAACGGGACCCCTCCGCTCCCTTTGAATATGTATTTCTGCAGCTGCCAGAGGCTGGAGGCAGGTGAACTAGAGGTCTACCTGTCTGGGCTATAAGTGTCAACTGCAACCCCGCACATGGTTGGCCTCCATGCCTGAGCTTCTGTGGAATCCTGTGGTGCAGCAGCACTGCTGCCAAAGACAACAGGAGTGCCTGAGAGCTGCTTGTCTGGGGATGTGGGTGTCAACCCTGTATTGCACCCACCACCAACACCAGCCAGTACCACTGGGAGCCAGAGACATCCCATCACTGCTATTGCCATAGCCCACACCACACTATCTACCCAGGGACCCAAGTATCTGCTCACCTGCTGGGCCCACTGCTACCACTACCAGCATCTAAGAAAGCCATTGTGAGAGTCAAGAACTGACCCTTCTGGACCCAATAAGAACAAAGCCAACATACACCACTCTGGGGCTCAAGGACAGGCATTCTCAGCCCAACACTGCTACTCCTGAGGCCAGAAGACTGGCCCACCTGCCATTCTTGTCCCAAGCAAAACTTTACCACAATCTCCACTAATAACTGTACCCTAAGACACTGAGGATTTTACAGATATTAATGACACTATTTATAAACAAATATATCATACAGAGACGACAAAACTGCATATACCCAGAATTGAAGCCAAGTGCCCTATACAACCGACACCACAGATATATCTTCAGGAAAAAGTCCTCTTGTACAAATGTAAACTCAAAAATAAAAAGAAGCAAATGCACGCACATTAAAATAAGGACACAGGAAACATGAAAAAGCAAGGAACTATGACATCGCCAAAGGAATACAACAACTCTCCATTAATAGATCTTAATCAAAAAGAAATTTCTCAAATCCCAGATAAAGAGCTCAAAATTTGAATTTAAAGAAGCTCAATGAGATACAAAAGAATTCTTAAAAACAATTTAGGATATGACTGAAAAATTCATCAAAGAGATTTTTTTTAAGAAAGGAACCAGGCAGAAATTCTGAAAATGAAGAATTCATTGAAAGAAATACAGAATATATTTGAAACCATCAACAATAGACTAGATCTGACAGAAGAAAAAATATGAGAACTTCAAGACTGGTCTTTTGAAATAATCCAGGCAGAATAGAATAAAGGGAAAAAGAACAGAAAAGAGTGAGCAAAGTCGTAATGACATTTGTGAGAAAACAAAAAGATTGATTATTTAAAATTGTCAGCATCCTGGAGCGCAAAGAGGCAAGGAAAGCATTAGAAATTCTATTTAATGAAATAGATGAAAAGTTTAGCAAAAAAGTAAAAAAAAAAAAAAAAAAAGTCGAAGTCTAGCAAAAAAAGAGAAATTAACATTCAACACAGGACGCTCAGTGATCTCTAGGAGGATGTAATGCAAAAATGTCTCCCCCAAAGCACATTATGCTTAGACTGTCTAAAATTAAAGGTAGGATGAATTCTAATAACAGCAAAAGAAAAGCATCCAGACACCTATAAAGGAAACCCCATTAGACTAAGAGCAAACTTCTCAACAGAAATTTTACAGCCAAGAAGAGAATGGAATATTATATTTAAAGTACTGAAAAAAAAAACTAGCAGCTGAGAATACTATTTTTATAAAATTATCCTTCATAAAAGAAGAAATAAAGTATTTCCCAGCCAAGCAAATGCTGAGAAAATTCATTAGCACATACCATTAGCACACACCACAGCTACGAGAACTCCTCAAGGGAGTCCTAAACCTGGGAATGAAAGGACAGCATTTATTATTATAAAAACATACAAAAATATAAAACTCACTGGCAAAGCCATCACACAATAAAGGAAGGGAAAGAACTCAATTAATACCACTTCAGAAACCCAACAAACTATGACAACAGCCAATAGGAGAAAAGGGAAGGAATAGAGAACATAAAAACAACCAAAAAACAATTAACAATATGACAGGAGAACAAAGCATCACATATCAATAATAGCCTTGAATATAAATATATTAAGTTATCTGCTTAAAAGATCCAGGATGGCTGAATTAATTAAACAGCATGATAAAACTATATGCTGCTTACAAGAAACTCACCTTACTAATAAATACACATAGACTAAAAGCAAAAAGATGGAAAAAGATGTTTCATACAAATAGGAACCAAAATAAGCCACAATAGCTATATTTAGATAAAAACAGACTTTACCTCAAGAATAATGAAAAACAAAAACTTCATTATATAATGACAAATGGGTCAATCCAGCAAGAGGATATAGTAATTCTAAATATATATGTACCTAATAATGGAGCACCCAGATTTATAAAGTAAATATTCCCATATCTAATGAGTGAAATAGACTGCAATGCCATAATAGTAGGGAACGTCAATATTCCATTCTCAGCAGTAGACAGATCATCTAGACAGAAAATCAACAAACAAATATTAGATTTAAACTAGACGTTAGAGTAAATGAACTTAACAGTTACAGAACATTCTACCAAACAAATGAAGACTATATATTATTTTCCTCAGCACATGAAATATTCTACAGAATAGACCATATGTTAGGTACAAAAAAAAAACTCAACAAACTTTTAAAAAATGAAATTATATCAAGTATCTTCTCAAACCACAATGGAATAAAACTAGAAATCAATACCAAAAGAAATGTTGGAAACTAAACAAATAAATGGAAAATAAGCATGATCCTGAATGACCATTAGGTTAGTGATGAATATTTTTAAAATGTTTTGATACTAATAAAAATTGAAACACCACATACCAAAACCTGAGGAATACAGCAGAAGCAATGCTAAGATGGAAATTTATAATAATAAATGCCCACATCAAAAAAGTAAAAGGATTACAAAATAGCAATCTAACAATGCACCCCAAGGAGCTAGAAAGGCCAAAACAAACTAAACCTAAAATTAGTGGAAGAAAAGAAATAATAAAGATTAGACTAGAACTAAATAAAACAAGATAAAAAATTAATGCAAAATATCAATGAAACAAAAATTGGTTCTTAAAAATATAAACTAAATGGATAAACCAGTAGCTAGACTAACCAAAAAAAGAGCAATGACTCAGTAAACAACATCAGAATTGAAAAAATAAGACATTATAACTGATCCCACAGAAATAAAAAAATCATCAGGTACAATTATAAACAATTATGTGCTCATACCCTAAAAACCCTAGAGAAAATAGATACAATCCTGGAAACATTCAATCTCCTAAGATTAAATTATGAAGAAATAGAAAACTTGAACAGATTATAATGAGTAGTGAGATTGAATCCATGGTAAAAAGTATCCCAACAAAGAAAAGTCCAGGACCAGATGGATTCACAGTCAAATTCTACCAAATATTCAAAGGAGAACTAATATCAATCTTCCTGAAACTATTCCAAGAACAATAGAAGAGGAGAGAACTCTCCTTACTCATTCTGTGATGCATGCATTACTCTGATACCAAAATCAGGCAAGGACACACACACACACACACACTCACACACACACACACTACAAGCGAATATCCTTAATGAACATGGATCAGTCCATTCTTGCACAGCTATAAGGAACTATCTAAGACTGGGTAATTTATAAAGAAAAGGGGTTTAGTTGGCTCACGGCATTGCAGACTGTACAGGAAGCACAGCTGGGGAGGCCTCAGGAAACTTTCAGTCATGACAGAAGAGGAAGCAGGCACCATCTTTATCCAGCAGAGCAGGAGGGAGAGAGTGAAGGGGGAGACGCTATACACTTTTAAACAACGAGATCACTTGAGAACGCACTCACTGTCATGAGAACAGCAACACGGAAGTCCACCCCCATGTTCCAATCACCTTCTACCAGGCCCCTCCTCCAACATTGGGGATTACAATATGACATGAGATTTGGATGGGGACACAATTTCAAACCGTATCAGGACATATACACGCAAAAAAATTTGACAAAATACTAGTAAGCGGAATCTAACAGCACATCAAAAATAATACTGTACAATCAAGTGGATTTATACCAGACATACAAGAATAGTTCAACATATAAAAGTCAATAAATACGGTACAGGAAGAAAAAACATATGATCACCTCAATAGATACAGAAAAAGCAACTGATAAAATTCAACATCCCTTCATGATAATAACTCTTAACAAACTAGGCATGGAAGAAATATACCTCCAAATAATAAAGGCTTATAAGACAAGCCAAGAGCTAATTTTATACTGAATCCAGAAAAGTTGGAAGTCTTCTCTTTTAAGAACTGGACCAAGAAGTTACGCTCACTCTCACCACTGCTATTCAACAAAGTGTGCACTGAGAGTCCTAGCCAGAGCAATCATGTAAGATAAAGAAATAGAAGATATTCAGGTTGGAAAAGAGAAAGTCAAATTGTCCCTCTTTGCAATGATATGATCTTATATTTAGAAAGCCTAAAGACTCCACCAAAATATTCTCAGAATTAATCAACAAATTTATTACAGTTGCAGGATATAAAATAAAGATACAAAATCAGTAATGTTTCTATATACCAATAAGGATCTAGCTGAGAAAGAAATCAAGAAATCAATACCAGTTACAATAACAATAAATAAATAAATAAACCTAAATAAATACATAAATAAATAAATGTGAAAGAGCTCTATAAGGAAAATCACAAAACACTGATGAGATAAATTGAAGATAACACACGAAAAAAGAAAAAACATGTCATGCTCAAAGATCTGAATAATTATTGTCTTTATTGTCTTTAAAATGGCCATATTGCTGAAAGAAATCAATAAATTCAATGCAATCCTTATCAAAATACCAATGTCATTCTTGACAGAATTATTAAAACTTATTCCTATAATTTGTATGGAACTGAAAAAAAAAGCCAAAATAGCCAAAGCAATTCTAAGCAAAAACACAAAGCTGGAGGCATGACATTATGTAACTTCAAAATACGTTACAAGGCTGGGCTGTAGTAACCAAAACAGCATGACACTAGTATAAAAACAGACACATGAACTGACACAGTGTGATTTTGTGTCCACACTCAAACCTCACGTCAAATTGTAATGCTCAGTGTTGAAGGAGAGGCTTGGTGGGAGGTGACTGGATCATGACGGTGGATTTTTCCCTTGTTGTTCTCATGATAGTGAGTTCTCAGGAGATATGGTTATTTAAAAGTGTGCGGCACTTCCCCCTTCACTTTCTTCTCCTGCTCCAGCCATGTAAGACGCAACTCCTGCCTCTTTGCCTTTTGCCATGCTTGTAAATTCCCTGAGGCCTCCCAACCACGATTCCTATACAGCCTGCAGAACTATGAGCCAATTAAACCTCTTTTCTTCATAAAATTCAGTCTCAGGTAGTTCTGTATGGTAATATGAGAATGGACTAATACAGAAAATTGGTACTGAGAGTGAGGCATTGCCTATCTTTATATCTTTATAAGATATCTGAAAATTGGAAGCAACTATGGAACTGGGTAACAGACAGAGGTTGGTACAGTTTAGAGGGCTCAGAAGAAGACAGGAAGATGAGGAAAAGTTTGAAACTTCCTAGAGATGTTTTAAATTGTTGTGACCAGAATACTGATAGTGACGTGGTCAATGAAATCCAGGCTGAAGGTGGTCTCAGATGAAAATGAGAACCTTATTGGGAACTGGATTATAGGTCACTCTTGCTATGCTTTAGCAAAAAGACTAGCAGCATTGTGGCCCTGCTGTAGATATCTGTGGAACTTTGAAATCGAGAATGATGATTCAGGGTATCTGGTAGAAGAAATTTCCAAGTAGCAACATGTTCAAGAAGTAGCCTGCCTGTTTCTAATAGCATATGGCCATGTGCATGAGCAAAGAGATTATCTGAAGCTGGAACTTATATTTAACAAGGAAGCGGAGCATAAAAGTTTAGAAAATTTGTAGCCTGACCATGTGGTAGAAAAGAAAAATCAACTTTTCTGGGGAGGAATTCAAGCTGGCTGCAGAAATTTGCACAATAAAGAGGAACTGAATGTTAATAACCAAGACAATGGGGAAAATGCCTTGAAGGCATTTCAGAAAGCTTCCCTTGTACCCCATAAATGTGTGCAAATAGAAAAATGGAATAAACTATTATTTTAGACTTCACATCACATCACTCGTTTTATCCACCTTATACAGTTTCATAGCACAATCGTCATAAGCATAAGTTGAATTATCTGTCTTCCTCTATAAATTTTAAGCTTCTTAAGGACAAGGACCATGTAATTCATCTCATATAATGTTGGGTCCCCAAAACACAACACCACACCTAGAACCAAGTAGGTTTTCAGTAACTATTTGATAACTTGAGTTAAAAAGAGAAATGAGAGCAGACATTACAGAAGTCTCACAGACAATTTAGACTTCTTGTGCAGCTCTTATAAGCCTATACCATTAATGTTGATAGATATCAATTCCTGGCTTCTAAACTTAGGCTATTGTTCACTCTGATTTTAAATAAAAGCTAGGCATTTCCCTAAACCTTATTTGTGGAACCCTGATTTTTAAATCCTGCAACATTTGAATTTGGGCTAGTTATTATTTAGAATTTTTTTAAATTAACCTATCACCTGCTAATATTATGCATTTTTATGTGATATGTAAATAAAGGATCTTATTTAAACTTTTTCTTAAATATTAGGTTTGTGCAAAAGTAATAGTTGTTTTTGCAATATTTTTAATGGTAAAAACGCAGTAATTTTTGATCAAACCTAATATAAAGATACTTTAATTGATTAACGGAGATCACAATGTTTCTAAACAATTTTTCTTTGGGCACATAATAAAAAAAGTCTAATCACATTCTCAAACAATAATTGGAAGCTATTGGTTTTCACTGAATAACTGAAATCATATTATTTTGTCATTTTATAAATGTTACCTTCTTGATTTGAAACTCATATAAATTTTTATTCTATGTCATTAAATTTTAAACATATCTTAGCCTTTTGATTATTGTTTACAAATTTGTTCTGCTTTCTCCATTTTACTCCAATTACTTTACTGTATGTATGGTTGTTACTATTATTATTTGCAACTGGCATTCAAGTTTAAGGAATAAAAGAAAAACAAATATTTTGGTTGTAAAGCTCTGTGTGTGTGTGTGTGTGTGTGTGTGTGTAACAGAGAGAGAGAGAGAAATATATCAGTCTAGAACATCATTTCTTGAACAGCCTCTCTTTTTCTGGTCAATTTTATTCTTCTCTCTTTCTAATAATTGTTTTAATGTTGATCAATTAAATTATTTTTATTGTCTTTTAGAAACAATTTAATGTATCTCAAGAATGTTTCTAAAGTATGATCATTGTTCTTTGATATAGTTGGATAAAATCTCAGCTCAACTTTTTTTCATAGCCAATGTTTTGTGACTTTTCATTCTTGTGTGTCTGTCATAATTGGTAAAATAATGCATACCATCTTTTCCTGGAAGCATTCATTTTATCAAACCTAATTAGTGCATTCTCTGTGGTACTTTAGATACAGAAGAGAGCTCAATGTGTAAGTACCCCATTGCACATTTTTATCTCTGTGATAAAGTGCTCTTTATGTGACTTCATGCATTCCTGAAGTTTGTGTCTCTAGGTGCAATCCCAAAACAAATTCAAACATAGGGGAAAGGGAATAGTCATTTATTCAATGAACCAATAGTTCTTGAGCACGTACCCTTTGCCTAGCAATATTCTAAACTCCAGAGATATATCAGTGAAAGAAATAGACAAAAACCAAGACTTCATGGAGCTTTTTCTGTATGCCTTGATGTCCAGTAGAACTTTCTGTGATGATGAAAATACCCTACATATGCACATACTGTAGTTAGCCACTATGTGGTTATTGAACACTTAAGATATAATTAGTCTGACTAAAAAACAAACTTGTAATTGTATTTAATTTTACAAAATTTACCTTTGAATCACCACATGTGGCTAGTAGTTTCCGTGTGGCACAGCATGGTCCTATACTTTATGTATAAGCATTTTTAGGAGTTGAGTAGGGGAGAGGAAGTTGTATGAATATGATATAAGAGATTAAAATTGACAAGGGAGGAAGAGGTCAAAAGAGACCTCTTCCTTCAGACTTTATAGTCCATTGAAAGACTTAGAGGCTAGTTGAAGTGATTTTGAGAGCTATGAGATATATGAGTCCCTGAAATACATAATTAAGCACAAAATGGTCTTTTTACTGACAGGCAATCATGTTGATGTCACAGTTAATGCCTGAACACCAGTAAATGTCCACATACAGAAGAATAATTACAAAAAGTCATTAATTAGGGCCTATTTACTGTTCCATTGTAAAAACTAATTGCCCGGAGTGAGACGTTCCCTCTTGATTCATAGGTTTACACAGGCAAGGCCAAATCTGTAAAGGCTAATCTCTGTTTCCCAGGCAAAGTGCTTCCATTTTTGGTAACAGTTAACAGCCATATTTTGTGTTCTGGCCATGCGGGTCAGGCCTTACTGCTACAGTAAGAACAGTCCATTGAATTTTGGACAATAAACAGATGATCCACCGAAATACCACTTCTTTTATGAAGGTGCAACTCTTTTTTTAAAAAAGAAACTTCTATTTGTTATCTAATTGCTGCTTTTCTTTTGGAAACTTCAGCCAAAAAGTAACATGGAATTATTGTGAAAAACATAATACCCTCTTTTGTTTAGGTTGCTATGTGTGTTCACTACACGATTCAACAATTTTATCCACCTTAATTCAATTTTAAATTTTCTTTTGGGTGGTTTGGTTTCCATAGAATCCAGGCTGCAGTGACTTACTGGGGCCTTCAGTGTTGGGGACACATTAAAGCAGCTACATAGTTCACCAGCAAAGCTGGATGCTTTCCCTGATCTAGTTATAACTAATATACCCTTCCTCCAAGCTGCTAAAGCTTATTCTTTATTCCTCTTTTTAGCACTTGAAACAGTTTTCCTCTTAAATAAGGGCATTTTTTTTTTTTTTTTTTGAGACGGAATCTCACTGCGTCGCCCAGACTGGAGTGCAATGGCGTGATCTTGGCTCACTGCAACCTCTGCCTCCTGAGTTCAAGCGATTTTCCTGCCTCAGCCTCCCGAGTAGCTGAGATTACAGACATCTGCCACCACGAATGGCTAATTTTTGTATTTTTAGTACAGACGGGGTTTCACTATGTTGGTCAGGCTGGTCTCGGACTCTTGACTTCAGGCGATCCACCTGCCTTGGCCTCCCAAAGTGCTGGGATTAGAGCTGTGAGTAACCGCACCCAGCCGAATAATGGCATTTTTAATGCTTATTTGTTCCATTGAACAACTTTAGAATTGAGACAGATATTACTCAACTTCAAATCTGTCCCAATCCAGGAATTCAATACAAGCTTATTGAATAAATACAGGAATCAAAGAACGTTTGAATCTCCTAAATTATGTATTTTTATAAAAAAAGAAGCTTAAATAACAATTTTACATACTTTCACTCTCATGAACATATTATAATGATTGTCAGTAGATTATAAAGAGCCCTAATTTCACAATTAAAAATGTCTTTCCCTTGAGAGCAGCAAGGAATATTATTCAATATTTTAGTGCTAAATGTTTAGTGTTTGTCAGCAATTTGTAATAGTGGGAGTGGAGATGGACATAAAATCCTTTGTTGGAGGGGAGACTTTAATCCACTTTTGAGAATAATTAACAAAACCATTATCTATCACTCCAATGTGTTGTGGTAATAAAAATGGAGGACATTATGTATCTATCTATCTATATTCATATATATATATATACACACACACATACATTTTTCTGATTGTTCTTGCTATACTGTACAGAGGGTTTTTGTTTTGTTTTGTTTTGTTTTGTTTACGGAGTCTCACTCTGTTGCCCAGGCTGAAGTGCAGTGATGCAATCTCGGCTCCCTGCAATCTCTGCCTCCTGTGTTCAAGCAATTCTTATGCCTCTGAGTAGCTGAGATTACAGGCCCACATCACCACACCCAGCTATTTTTGTATTTTTAGTAGACACAGGGTTTTTCCATGTTGGCCAGGGTGGTCTCGAACTCCTGACCTCAAGTGATCCACCCGCCTTGACCTCCCAAAGAGCTGGGATTACAGGCATGAGCCACCATGCCAAGCCTGCTATGCTATACTTCTAAGAAAAAGGGAAATCTGAATGAATGTGAAAAGGGTTTTCTACATTTCCTAGACCACTTTTTTAAAAAATTCTTTTGAGTCCTCCAAGTAGTTGCCAAGAGTTGGATATATGAGAGATTGGCTCAGAGCTGCCTAAGGAGAGTAAGGCCTTTAGTGAAAGCTAAAGTAAATCCTGAATATATGGTAACTAGAGATTGTTAGTTAAGTACATCTTCACAGGAGGTCCTTTGTGTAAAGGAGGTCTGAATGACACTTTCCACAGCTACTACAACCTTCAACCACCCTAACAAGAGGAAGGGTAGATCTGCCATCCCAAAATATTCCTACTTACAAAATCTTAGTAACTACCATTAAACAATTCCATGTTAAAACCATTCTGGATTAAAGGAAATTTAAGGGACATAACTTAAGCATGTTTAGATGCTGGTTTAACAAACGGTTTAAAATAAAAACAGCTAAAAATATTTGCTAGACAATTGGTAACATCTGAATATAGAGTATATATTCAATAAATTTAGGAAAATATTTTTAAATTTTAGATGAGTTAATATTATAGTTAAACAGGGAATATTTATGTTTATTGTAAATGTGTACTGTAATTTTTGAGGCCAAAATGCCATGATAATATTAGTCATCAATATATCAGCCAAAAATGTAACAAATTAAGTCCAAATGTTAACAGTTGTTAAATAAAAGTTATCAGTACAGATTTGGTTATTAAATATTGTGCCTAATGCAGTGTATGTTTGGATACTTCAAAATAAGGATTTTAAAGAAAAATTAAAGCAAAAATATTTCAACCCAAAGAAGAGGCATAACAAGTAATACAGATAATTTTTTCTTCAACTTTTAAGTTCTGCGGTACATGTGCAGGATGTGCAGGTTTGTTACATAGGTAAATATGTGCCATGGTGTTTTGCTGCACAGATCAACCCATCACCCAGGTATCAGGCCCAGCACCCATTAGCTATTCTTCCTGGTGCCCTCCCACCCCCTCACCCCCACCACAGGCCCCAGAAAGTGTTGTTCCCCCTAATGTGTCCATGTGTTTTCATCCTTCAGCTCCCACTTAGAACATGAGGTGTTTGGTTTTCTGTTTTTGTGTTAGTTTGAATAAAGGTAAATTGTACTGCTCTTGATTCTCAGCAAAATTCAAATAAAGAAATTCGGAACCTGTGGATGAAACCATTTTAAATGTTAATTTTTATTTCAAAAAGAGAATCTTTGTGAAATAGGCATTAATTACTGTTATGGAGTGGTCGACAGAATAACAGTTCCTATGTTTCCAGATTTATGTGTTGCAGAAGTTATAATCTGTGCTTAGTTTTAATATTAACATTTTCCTGCTTAGCATAAACACTCAAAACATATGACTAAGGTAAACTATTTAGAAAGTTTTACAATAGATTACATAGTAAGAGAATTATGTAATTCTCTTACTAAATTATGTAATTCTCTAACTAAAAAAGATGGTATTTTAATCGAAAGTTAGCATTGTGGTTACAGAGTGGCTTTCTACTAACAGGTTTACATACGTATCATATTAAAAACATCATCGTTTTCATCCAAATTAATGCTTTCAGTAAAAGGTCTGAATTTACAAGCACAGTTTGAGATCACTGAAAAATGACGATCATATATAGGAAAATACACAAAGTTGTCTGAGATTCTACAGGGAAATTAATGTGGCCAATAACAAAACAGTTTTATTCCCGATGTGGTTTTTTTGCAGAAGTAGTTTGTGTACCACGAGGAAAGGGATTTTGTTCAGGCACCCTGCTCAGAATGATGAAACTAAATGATCAGTCCCACTTCTAATAACTAAGTTGAATTTTCTCTTCCAAGTAACATAATAGATTTTCAATAGTAGCCATGTTTCAAGCTTTGCAGAAATCCTAAATACCATTTGAACTGATAAAGATGTAACTATTTATTGATAATACAAAATATCTATTTTATGTTATCTTGGTTATTATTCTTTGCTATGCTCAACTCAACTCTGCTTATATGAATTAGATCCATATCCCTTATGTAGTGTAACCTAGTAATCAAATACTCACTAGTACTTCAGTGCCTACCAAACACTACTTTTCCCCTCCGCTGGCAGAAACAAGTACGAGTGCAATATATTTATTCATTTATTCATTCTCTCAGTCATTAATACATTCTTTCAACATTTCAATATTATGCTATATTCTAATAATCTAAAAATAATCAAGGCACCCTTATGGAGTTACATAAGGAGAAGACAAACTATTGATTTTTAATACAAAAAAAAAAGCACTATTATAGAGGTAGGCTGAGGCCCTCACCTATTGTATTTCCCCAATTATAGGACCACCTCTCCCTGCCAAGAAATTCCATACTTTTAGATCCAAGCTTCCCGGCGTCTACGCCATTTGTTATTATTTTTTCCGGGTCATTGCATCGAAACCATGTTCAAGGTTGGTAGGTCCATGCTACAAAAATAAAAATCAAAATGCCCATGTCGATTTTTATTCCTTTTAATTCTGGCTTCCTTGATTTTGTACAAGGTCTCTTCTGCTCACTTTCTATTCCTCCTGAAGGGATACCAATAATAGCAAATTTTCATGTACCTTAACTTGCTGTATAATGTTCTGTGCATGGAGGATGTGTTCTAGCCCATCTTCTCATTATCGTTTCCTCTCGTCCCTCACACTCATTTCTAATCAAGGCAATCTTCTCTTTTCAGAGAATATTTGCTTTATATGTGTCCATATTCAAGGAAACTAGAAACTTTGTACAATACACTAATGTCTACTGTAACTTTGAACAAAGAACTCAAGAAAGGCAAGGAGACTAAAGCTCCTTCATAATAATATAAGAGTGGAGTGACAGATGTTTGGATTATTAACCATTCCCCAGCACTGTACATAGAATTAGGGTAAAAGAAAGGACAGACAACTTTTAACGCTTTTTGATAAATTCAGGTAAGGCTCTTCCTAGAATCTAAGGAGGAGTACATCTACTTGTACAGCAAAGGATACTTCTAGAAAATAAAATGACTTTTTCTTGTAAAGAAAGACAAAAAGTGTTCTGTATTGAGAATGGCACATGATATATTATTGTTGAAATATGACTTTTGTTGGAGAGTTTTAGGAAATTAATCCAGACAAGTGGCAAGTACCAGCTAATGAAGGACATTGTACCAAGCAAATAAATTTAGATTTTAAGTTATGTATGAGGATATGCCATAAATAATTTTAAGCAGAAAATAACATGATTTAAATTGAAATTTAGAAAGATCATCCTTACTCAATAGTAAAGGATGAATAGATAGTTCAGAATCTACGAAGATAAAAGTACCTAGCATAGAGATTAATAAAATCTGGAAACATATGATTTATTTTATTTTTACTCTCACAATGTCTCTATTAGACAGAAATATACAGACATGAGTTATGCGTATCCCAATAGAAAAGAACAGCCACAACAAAACCAGTGAAATGGTGGTAGATGATTTTTTAAATGTGTTTGTTTCATAGTAATTTTCCAGCAAATCTAGCATGCTGAATTTAGGCTTTATCCATAGCACATATCCGGGCAAATATCTGTGTCCCATTCCTGTCAGGTATCTCACCAGCAATCTGACAGCAGCAACCCAACTGAGGATCAAAGATATGCACTCAATCTTTTATTCTAAGAGATTTCAATTCTTAATACATCCTTGAAGTTTTCTTTAATAAATATAATAAAGTATAATTTGTAGGTAAGACACATTTTATCTTTATTTTTGCTTTTCAATATCTACTTTACTTACCTATTTAGTTGTTTTCATGGCTGGTCTAATTCCACAACATATGGGAAAAACTCAACAGCAAGAAATGTATAAAATTAACTCTAAATTTAAAGTCAAAATGGGCATTGAGATATGTCAGCGCTGTAAGATGAAAGGAATCACGGTATGCAAATACATAAGACCAAAACCTCAACACACCTGCTAGAATTGATCCACACTTTGGATCTTAGCTCCCTGTTGATCAAACAGGAAGAAAAATACTGCCAGTTACAAAAATGTTCATTGTCAATGGACCACACTCCAGCGTCTCAGGTAAACAAAGATTTTCTTACTACATGGCTCCAAAGTTAACTTCTCTTATACAGCTAGCATTAGACATTGCTTAAGACATTTGTTGGCTTTTGATAAATCACTATGATTTTATTTTCAGTTTATAACATTAAATAATGATATTCCTGGCAAACTCTTCTGAGAGAAGCTAAATTACATGTTAAAGGGCAAATGTTTAGTCTATAGTAGTTAAATAACTCTTTATTTTGCAAGGCAAGGTAGAGATTATGAAATTAGTATCACTTGGATCACCAGTCTATATATATTATATTCTACCCCAGTAACGTACAATCAATAAAGATTTATTGACCAACAACAATTTTCTAAATGTTATACTATAAAAATATTGCTTTTCAGATATTTTAATAAATTATTATACAAATAAAACTGAGCATGATAACTTTATTAAGGCTTTTGTTACTATCAATAAGAGACATCACATATGACCACAAAAACATCATAAAAAGAAAAATTGGTTCAAACAGGTGCGAATGAGAGTATAAGTTTTTACATTTTCTCCACGCAAACAATCCCTTTTTAATCTTGCATAATGGTAATATTGCTAAGATAAAAATAACCAATGCTCTTTAGGAATTGCAAACAAAACAATAAGCAACGTAAAAAAAGGAAGTAATAAATGCTAGAGACTTCTAGATAAAGAAAAATCAGTGAGAAGCCACTTGTCATCTGAAGATACAGAAGGTAGGTATTGATTTATCGAAGGGTTAAATAAATTTAAAAGAGGTTTAAAGACAATAACAAGTAAACATATAGATGATAGTTCTATAGCCATCACTAAATGAAATGAAGAAAGAAGGAAGGAAGGAAACAATGAGAGAGTGAGAGAGAGACACGAAGGATGGAAAAAAGGAAGAAAGGAAGGAAGGGAGGGAGAATGAGGAAGGAAGGAAGGAAGGAAGGAAGAAAGGAAGGAAGGGAGGGAGGGAGGAAGGAAGGAATAAAGAAGGGAGGAAGAAAGAAAAAGAAAGGGAGAAGGGAAGAAGGAAGGAAAGAAAGAGAAAGGGGGGAATAAGTGAGGAAAAAAGGAAAAAGAAAGGAAGAGAAAGAAAGAATATAGAGCATTTATAGAAACATACTGCAATAGATTATCTGAGCAGAACACCTGTAATCAAAACAGTGAAGATAAGAACATACTTTTAAAACTGTGTATTTCCTAATTGTATAGAATTTTACAGCATCTTTGATGAACATCCAGCAAAAGGGCAGGTTAGGCAGTTTTGCTGAAAATATAGACAAACTTATTCTGGTTATCTCTTTAAGAATATTTAATTGTACAGACAACATAATGTAACATTTTCTCAACATTCATTCACAGATTGACTGTAAATTACCTTAATCTTTATGCAGACTAAAAGAACACTGTCATACACTCATAAGTGCATTTGCCTAGAACTTTTCAGCTTCTCTCATGAGTAGTTTAACAGGCATGAAAATTTGTAATTGAAATACTAAAAAGGAAAGAAAGAAAAAGAGAAAGAAAGAAAGAAAGAAAGAAGGAAGGAAGGAAGGAAGGAAAGAAAGAAAGAAAAAGAAAGAAAGAAAGAAAAGAAAGAGAGAAAGAAAGAAAGAGAAAAAGGGAGGGAGGGAGGCAAGGAAGGAAAGGGAAATAAGAATACAGAGCACAGAAATAAAATGAAAGGATCTATTAACATGCATTATTCTTGTGAGTATGTTGACTGGAGAGAAGAAACAGGGCAAGCATTTAAGAAAAGCTAAAACTGTTCGTAATCCTTTAGTGTGTGTGATGTGATCTCATTTATATAAAATTATAAGCATGTGAGTATGCATAGAGAAAATAGGAAAGTGTATGCATTAAATACTGATGTCTTAAATCAGCACTGAGAAAGCAGAAGCACATCCAAGACTAGCATCATGGCACTGGGGTTGGTGAAGACAGGGCCATAAGATTGGCCTTTTCCTTATACAGTTTAAATCGTTTTATGTCTTTCCTGTGTGTTACTTTTGCAACATAAAAGCTTTAAATAAAAAATAATTTAATAAGCCATACCATTGAGATATCTTGACCATAAATGTCACTTCTTATAAAACACTTTGACAGAACCACACAAATTTAAATAGTAAAGAATAGTCCATGACTAAAAAATTAATAATAGTTTCAGGAAGAAAATTAGTAATTATTTATAAGAACTTAATGCTACATAAAAATTATCATATTAATTTCTACACCAGAACAACTATCAGACTGAATTAATGGTATGACTTAATCACACAAAGAAGAGGGTCTTTTTAATATTGCCTTGTAGTTAGAAAATCATCACTTAACCAGAAGCATGATTTCAAAATATGCAAAAAATAAATGAATTGAGAATCATTGGTAAAAAGGTATGTATGTATATATATATACACACACATACAGCTTTTGTCATACACATACAAAATGTATAATCTTGTTGATACAATAAAATAATAATCAAATTTCGCATCTCTAAATGAACAATATAAAATATCAGCAAAACACTCAAGCTGGTGGATCTAACTCTGGTGTATGCCATTGTAGAAAAATGTAGATATTTCAAACTTGTGTATGGTCCCTAACAATAAATAATCAGTATTTCAGAGTAAAAGAATGTGTCTGAAATTTTCTGTAGATTCTTTTTAATGGTCTTGTGTCAGTTGTTGAGAAACTCATATGTTCCACCTTTTTGCAGGTTTGTGTGTATGTGTGTGCATATACATAGAAAGAGTATAGGGAGACGTGTTTTGAATTTGCCATAGAAGCTAAATTTTTCTCTGCACATAACCTTGCAGAAGATACTTACTAGAGATGCATCTGAGCAAACACCCAAGGCAGCTGACAAGCACATCTGCCCTTCTGTCCAAAAACTCTTTGAAGGGTTGACTCATGTTGATGCTTCTTCCCACCTGGTAGCATGGTATTTAAGGTTAATGGCAATAGTGCTGGTCATCTGAATTGACAAAAAAAAAAAAAAAAAAAAAAAAAAAAAAGGAGTGTAGTGGAAATACTAGCGATCTAAAACCAAAAAACGTGGTACTGTCAGTAATTCCCTCTTTGTCTTTGGCTCAGCCAATTAACCTCCCTGGACCTCACTTCCTTTGCTGTACAGCAAAAGCTTTGTAATTTAGCAATATTTTACTGACTGAGTTTTAATTTAAAGAAAAACTGGGTCTCTCAAGATGTTACTGGCAGTACAATGGCAAATCAACTTAGAAATTGTTGCTAATCTGATGAGCACGATGGTAGTAAATCTGTGGAGTCATGCCTTAGATAAATCAGTTTAAACGGCTCAATTCCAAATATCTAAAACATTCAGACAATTTTTTAAAATTTGTGCTCGTAAGTTTTGAGATTTTACAGAATTCAATTTGGGAAATAAGGTGCTAAATTATATCTAATGTTCCCTCCAAGCATAAAATCATAGTCATTTCTCAAAACAGTCATACCAATGCTCACCAGATACATGAAAAAGTACTTAACATCACTAATCATCAGGAAAGTATAAATTAAAGCCACAAAAAGATCTACCTCCACACTTGTTACAATAGCCATTAACAAAAAGACAAAAGATAGCAGTTGGTGAATATATGGAGAGAAGAGAACACTTGTACACTGATGATAGGGATGTAAATTTGTACAGCCAATTTGGGAAACAGTGTGGAAGTTCATCAAAACATTAAAATAGAATCATTATAGGACCCAGCAATCTGACTTCTGGGTCATATCCAAAGAAAATGTAATCATTATGTCAAAGAGATGGCACTCTCATGTTCATTGCAGCATTATTCACAGTAGCCAAGATATGGGATCAACCTAAGTGCCTATCAGCAAAAGGATGGTTAAAGAAAATACTGTATATGTGCAATAGAATAGCATTTAGCTTTAACAATGAAAGGAATTCTACCATGAATGACATCATGGATGAATCCAAAAAACACTGGTAAGTGAAATAAGCCAGATACAGAAAGACAAATAAATGCATGATCTCACTTACATGTGGAATCTAAAATGTCAAGCTCATAGAAGCAGAGGGTAGAATAGTGGTTGCCAGGGTCTAGGAAAGCCTGGGAGATTGAGAGAAGTTGGTCAAAGTGTACAAAGTTTTAGTTAGGATGAATAAATTCTGCAGATCTATTGTACAGCATAGTTAATATACATTGTACTATTGTACAGTATAGTTAATAATTACATACTTTATACTTGGAAATTGCTAAGAGAATAGATGTTAAACATTTTGACGGCAAAAACAAAAAAATGTTAAGTATGTGAGAGGACGCATATGTTGACTAGCTTGATTTAAACATTTCACAATGTATATTTATATCAAAACACCATGTTGTATAAGTTATACAATCTTTATCAATTATACCCTTATAAAATAAAAAATTAAAATAATATTTGCCTAGAATATTTAGTAATGATTACAAAAATATAACAAAATATATAAAAATGTTGGAAAACTGAGCAAAATAAAAACAAAATTATAGTTTAAATATTTTGAATATTTGGAATTAAATAATTTTAACTGGTTTACCTAAATAGATTATGCAAACTAAGTAGAATAGTTATCACTATTATTTTTCATCCCAAACTTGACACAGTGTTTCATATCTAGCCGTACTCTGGCATGACACAGACTAAGCAAGATGACACCTTGTCATTCATAAAACAAAAAAGAAAAAGAAGAGTTTTCTCCCTGAAACTTTTTTCAAAATGCATATTTATTATCTGTTTGACTCTATTGCTGACAATTATTAGAACTATAGTTGATATTTCTCACCCATCCAACTGAAAATCATAAAAAGATTGTTTTCTATAAATTGTTCCAACACAGTGTTCACAGGTACTGAATATTTAAGAGTCCAAAATTAATTATTTTCCTGCCCTCTTGAAATATGCCTGAGTCCAGAAGATACTGCCATAAAAAGAACTTACTTAATTTATACCAACTTTAAAATAACCTGGCTGTGGCAAAGCATGACCAGACTGCTGCCCGCAGTCACAGTCTTACATTCAGCTTACGTTTAATGAACTACTTTGCTTACATAATGAGTATCTCTCAGCTTCCCTGGACCTGTCCTTTCTTGAACAGTTTCCAAAGCTTTGAGAGTTTAAGCAAAGAAATAGTATGAGGTAGAAAAAAAAATGGTTCCTGATAATTGCTACCTTCGGCACCAAACAGAGGGAATGGTAGACATCAGTGAGCTGACTCTACCTCTGCAGAGCATATGCTCACCCAGAGTCAAAGGCAGCACGCAACACCTCTTCAGTGTACACGTTTTTCTTCTGTTTTCTGCTCTGTTAATTTTTTATTTAAATGCAGAGATCTGACTGGAACATCAAAGAATTGCTTTCCATGGAGTGGATATCCAATTATGATGACAATAGTCAGCAAAGAAAAATTAATTTCATGTGAAAAGTGACAAAGCTCAAACAAAATATGACCTTGAATACAGATGCATTCATACTGGGAAAAGAAACTGCCCTTTCTTCTCAGTCACTCACAAGTTAGCTGAGTTACATAGGGAATGTGATGGCTAGTATGTTTATTTTCAATTTTCAACATTTTAAAAACATACGAGTACATTATTTTCCACACCAAACCTGAACTTTTTCATCAAAATGTAATAATATAAGATGGTATTAGACTCCTTGGCCACACTGGATATTCCTCATGTCATCTCAAGCCTTTTTAGTTAGGGAACAGAAAACACTTCATTGTGAGGAAAATGCAAACACAACTTCTAGAAAAAGAAAGAAAGCTGATGCATATGTAGACAGGCAGTGTTGGGGGAGGAAGGGAACTGATCATATAAAGAACCATTGGCAATGTCCAGAGGTTTGTTTTTTATTCTAATGCCATTAAGCCCACTGTAGGTTTTATAAACAAAGGATATCAGGGGGAGAAACCACTTAATCTGCTGTCTGAAAAACAGACATCAGGGCAGAGTGAGGTGATGGTGTCTTGCAGTGGTACAGAAATACCAGAAATAAGAGAAGTAAAGACACTTAGAATACATGTTTAGTGGTGCTGAAAGATTTGCTCTTGGATTGGATGTTGAGGAGTGGAGTCAGTTCTGTTAATCAATTATGATTCCTTAGACCATTTCCTGTTAGATTCCAAGACAGTATAGTGATCAGGGGAAATTATTAAGCTAATAGATTAGACATAACTATAATCTTAGTTCTTCCACTGGTGAGTTGTGAAGGCTCCCTATACCTGTTTACTCCTTTGCAAAATGGCCTCCACTTTCCCCTTCCTGCTTGAGAATGCGATGAATGTTACACACCTCAATCTCTTACTGCTCATTGTTTTCATGCAACCCCTTTCTCTGTCTTAATTGCATTATACCATACTTGCTCCTATTGAATGTCAGTTCCATTTGTTTTTCATAACTTCTTCAATTTATCAAAGTCAACTGAATCCAATCCTATCTTCCTAAGGTGTTGACCTTCTCTTTCTCTCCCTTTTTGTTTTCCTCCTGTGTACTTCTAATGAGGCACATTTTCTACTCTCTCGTTTAGATTTGGGATTCTTCTTTCAGCATCTGCCTCCATTATTTACTGGCTTTTTCCACGGCCCTTTGACAACAACGCTTGTAAAATGCCTCCCTTCCTCTTGGTGCTGTCTTTGAATGGTTTTAACTTTTAAAACAAAAGATAGAGTTTTGCTTTCTAATGCTACATTATAGTCAATCTTCTCCACAGTACACTGTATCTAAAACACTGGATTCAAGATAGGATTGATCGAACATCATTGGAGAAACTTGAGACTTCGTACTGTATATTCTGACCATTTGAACACAAATTTCACATTGTGATAAATCTTTCAGATGTTGAAAGTAAATTTGCAAGTATATAATTCCAGGTTCTACAGGTAACAAGCATAGATGGGATAGCTCAAAAATCACGTGTGTAATATACATCAAAATCATATATATGTATATGTTATATATATATTTAAGACATATTTCATATATATCATTTTTTATCACTTTTGACACTGGTTTGACCATTCTCTCTTTGTGCTTGCTTTTACTTAATGCCCGTTTAAAATAGAGGCATAAGTGAAAGGAAAAAAGCCAGTATTAAATTGTCTATTTTTTTACAATGCTTTAAGTAAATTTATTCTCTTGTTTCACCTTATAGATACACATATATACATATATCCTATAATAGTAATATTAAGTTAATATATAATGCCCTTCACTTGGGTTTAATACATGACCTTTGAATACTAAGTATTTGAATCTTGCAAACTCCCATCTGCAGAGAAATAAATGTCTAATTAAGTGGGGAAAATAATTAAAATAAGACTGACCTTTGCCTATGATTGCATATTGTATGTTTTTAATTAGAAAAAATTAATATAAACTTGTGAATACAGACAATTATTTAAAAATATCAGTGTGTTCAACTTAATATGATTTACTTTTCTGAATCAATGACTACTTTTTCTTTATTAATGCTAATACATCTAACTGTAAAAGTATGATATTTTACAGCAGTGAGCAATTGTTTATTTCTTGTTGTAGAATTAAATATGAAAGATTTAGCCTGAATGCTAAAAGAAATCTATTAAACTATCTAAAATTACACTCACAGCATGGGGCAACAGTACAAAATCCAGTATTTCTAATGCCTCTTATGCACATTATATGCAAGTTTATTTCTAACATTTTAAAATATTTTTTAGCTAATCCGTGTCCTAAATAATACATATATAAAGTAGTTTACATACTTGTGTGCTGGTCCTTAAGGTACATTCTTTAAAATAGGACATATAAATTCTTCCAATGTTAGACTCAACTTTATTTCCTTAGGCAAATAAAATCATCAAAGTATATTTACCATGACTAAAACTAGCAATTCTTTATCTGATAAGTATCTTTAATATGACTAAAAACAGTGATTCTTTATATTTTTCAACTTTGTGTCAGTTTATTTTCTTTTCTTGTGTTTCTATCTTACAGAAATAGAAACTTTAAAATTTATCACTGGGATAAAATAGTGTAGCAATAGTACATATAACATGACTACAATAAGCCATAAAAGATAATACAGTTTTAAAACTCTGAAAATGAAAATTTAAATTCTTTTATTAAGTCTAAGATAACAATCAATCACTAATTTGGGGAATATGTTCAAAATAACAGCATGCCAATTACTCCGCCCACAGTTCACAGGCACTTTGGGACAATTTTGTGATTGGAATTTCCTTACATACACAATAATAAATGTCTCAATTTTGTGACAGGTTTTATAAATTATTTTAGCTGTATAAAACCATGCCTGTCATTCTCAAAATACCAACAAATGAAACATGTATTTTAATCAAGTGAAGACTTCATCATTAAAAGCCTTGAAATAAATACTTGAAAAATGTATTTTTAAAAGCAGTCATTCAGCAAGAAGTCAATTGGTCCTAGAAAGTAAAGTGTAAAGGATGTCTTTGTGAAAAATCATTTATTTATAAAGGGAATGTCATTAAAAGTTGAAAGTAGTGATCATATAAAAGAAACAATTATGGGAGAAAATTATTTTGGGTTACATAATTATATGTGTCCTTGTAGGCTCTTCATCATTTGAGTCACTTACTTGAAAATAGAACTTTGATATTGAAGAAAAAGTATTTTAAGTTTTCATACTATATAGTTCAAACTCTGACCATTTTTTAAAATAATAGTGCTGACAGTTGTATTCCCTTCAATATTGTTTTATATGCTAATAAAACTATCTGCATAGTTTTAGGAAAATATCAGGAAAAACAGGAATGTCAAATAGTTGATGTAAGGTTTTGTATCTGCACTATCCTATATGGTAGTCACCATTTTAATAATCAAAACTATTAAAATTTAAAATAATAAAAATTAAATTAAATTTAAAATTCAGCTTCTCAATTGCAAAAAATAATTTCAAGTAATCACTAGGTCCATGTTACAGTAAGCTACAATATGGGACAGTGAAGATGTAAGCAATTCCAGCATTGCAGAATGTTTTCTTGGACAACATTAAGTTGGACTTTCTACATATCTTGAATTTTTTTTTTTTTTTTTTGAGACGGAGTTTCACTCTGTCGCCCAGGCTGGAGTGCAGTGGCGCAATCTCGGCTCACTGCAAGCTCCACCTTCTGGGTTCACATCATTTTCCTTCCTCAGCCTCCCAAGTACCTGGGACTACAGGCGCCCACCACCACACCCGGCTAATTTTTTGTATTTTTTAGTAGAGACGGGGTTTCACCGTGTTAGCCAGGATGGTCTCGATCTCCTGACCTCATGATCTGCCCGCCTCGTCCTCCCAAAGTGCTGGGATTACAGGCGTGAGCCACCACGCCCTGCCATATCTTGAATTTTTTTAATAAAGTGAAGAGTTTTTATTAAATGCCTGGAAATAAATACTTGAAAAATTTATTTTTAAAACAGACATTGAGCAGGAAGTTAATTGCTCCTACAAAGTATAAGAATGTCTTTTTGAAAAGTCATTTATATAAGGAATATCATTAAAAGTTGAAAATAGTCATGATATAAAAGAAGCAATATTAGAAGAAAATTATTTTGGAAAGCACAATCATATGTTCCTGTAGGCTCATCACCTATGTGAGTCACCTATTTGAAGGTAGATGAATAAGCTATTTTTTTTCATGTTTTTCCTGGAACTTCTAGACACAAAATAGAATGAGATGAAATAATGTCTTCTTAAAGGTAATAACAATTGAAACCCAGTCAGTTTGGATGTAAAGTCTTTTCGGAAGGCCAGAAAATAGAAGGCCAATGCTAATATGAAATATCAATGCTTTAAAAATGATTCACAGAAAAGAAGTATTCATTTATGTTAAAGAAGCAAAGCACATTTTCAAAAATTTTTATAGTTGAGTACCTACATTTATGTGACTTTAGAATGTTTGATATTTTTACTTTAATAGAATATACCTTCCATATTATATTTTACTTTCACCACTGTTAATTTTAAAATAGATAATAAGAACAAGAAAGAAAGTCCTAGGGTAATGAGTGAGAAGAGCATAATTAGCCTAGAATCTGAATATTTTTTTAAAAGTGCAATTTATTAGAAATAATACTCATGTTAATAATTGATATTTAAACACTGAACTTTTGGCTGTTTTTGTTTTTCAAACTTACTTAGAAATAGCAATATTATACACAAGTCTACTTATGGAGAATGAAGAAATTGATTCTTTACAATTCTTTACAATTAATATTATATGTAATTAGAATTCACAGTTTTTCCAGGTTTTTCTCCTTTCTAAAAATAACAAAATAAATTAACTTTGAAACAAAGATTTTCCTGAACATGTGTATTTACAAAGAAAATAATAGACTTTATACCGTCAGTTAGGAATTTGTTTTGTCATCATAGGAGAGAAATAAAAAACGTAATCATATTTTTCACATTTTTGTGATGAGCTAGGCTTTAAGCGATATTTAGAACAACTAAAATACACTGAAGGATACTGAGAACCACACTACTAACTGATAATGCTAATCCAAGTTTCTCACTAGGTTTGAAGTATAGAATACATTTGCAAAGAATTATTAACAGAAGTCCTTTAGGAGCCTGGCACCATGGCACACGCCTGTGGTACCAGCTACTCAAGAGGCTGAGGTGGAAGGATCACTTGAGCCTAGCTCAAGTATCACCTGAACTTTGAGTTCAGCCTAGAACCTGTCTCTAAAAAATAATTAATTAAATGAAAAACTCTTTTTAAAAGTTCTCTAACCAAAGTTTTGTTAGAAGGGATATAAAACAGAAATCATAAACTTTTAATGATAAGTGAACATTTTTATGGACAAACACAATCACAATCTAATTCTATATGTCTTCTCCCTTAAATCAAAACTATTGATTAAACAGGTGGTAGCATTTGATATTCTACAGACAAGCATGCCAAAGTTTTCAGGGAGTACCACTTTCATCAAGAAACAACATGAACTAGACGATCATATAGCAAATATATGAGCTTTGACCTTTTGCGGCGGGAGAAAAATAATTTGCTTAAAGATGACCTTTTAAAAACATAAACATAAAACATAGCTTCTAGTTATTTTTCACATAAGAATATTTAATGCAAAACATTAAATAATTACTTATTTTATTTTATTTTATTTTATTTTATTTAGAGACAGGTTCTTGCTTTGTCTCCCAGGTTGACGTGCAGTGGCACTATCCTGGGTCACTGTAACCTCAAACTCCTGGGCTCAAGCAATTCTCTGGCTCCAGCCTCCCTTGTAGCTAGGACTACAAGTGCAAGCCACCACACCTGGCAATTTTTTTCTTTCTTTTTTTTCTTTTTCTTTCTTTCTTTTTCTTTTTTTTTTTTTTTTTGCGCAGATGGGGTCTCACTATGTTGCCCAGGCTGGTCTCAAACTCCTGGCCTCAAGCCATCCTCCTGCCTTGGCCTCCCAAAGTTCTGGCATAACAGGCATGAGCCACCACTCACTTAGACAGCTGCACACATGGGATGCAGAAATAGGATGATCTACTTTGTATGTGCAGAAACTAGATAATCTACTTTCTGTTATATTTGATGGTAATTCCTAGAAAAAAAATTTGGGGGGGGCATTTTATTACAGAATATAATAAAAGCTATTTATGTATATAATTAGTCATCCTGACTTTGATAAGGACTCTCGGTTAATATTGGATTTCTCTCCAGAAATGTGCCTTAATCTCCAGAAAAAAAAAAACAAATCCAAGTGTTCCCCCAACTTGAGGTAGACGGTAGAATTAGTAGTAAGCACATATTTCCGTTATGTAGGGGAGAAGAAAAACTTGTCTGACTACTCTCCAAAATGAGTATTTCCATCCTTGACACACTAATGAAAATATTATCTGCTATATACCATCTCCAAATAACTCCTTTTAAGAAGCGAGTATCAGTTAAAAGTAACATGTAAAAACAAAAGAAAAGCCAAGCTAAGACGTCGTTTCCTACATCTCAGGTAAATTAAAAATCTCTGTCTCTAATATTGCTAGCTAATATATTTTAACTTGAATATTTGTTTTGAAATCTGATCAAAATATAAATTTGGTCTAAGAGAGCTAGTCAGATAGTGGTTGGATATCAATGTAACTATGCCCATCTAATGATGTTTTAAAAATAGTTTTTCCTTAGAGCTTTTCCCTGCTAAAACTATAAAATTTCTTAAAATTTTGTGTCAATTCACAAACATATCCAAAGAAATCAGTAAGAGGAATTAGAGATTTGAATGGAAAATAAAGTTAACTTGATTTCATTAAAGAAGAAAAAAACAAAAAAACAGGATCATTGGGTTACCTTCTCCTCATAGAAGAATATTAGCAAATTCTTGTGTGGTGACTTAGCAAGGGCAAGATAACAAATCACTTTAGCAACCTTCGAAAGAGGATGTGCTAGCAATTCCCTTATACACATGATAACTTAGCAGCATGTAAAGATCATAGGACAATGCTGACTAACTGAAATTTTTTTGTTGGATTGTTTACTTCCAAATAATTTTCTGGTTAAGAGAAGGTTGAAAATAGAACTCACTGGTTCTATTTTTAAAATCTAACTTTGAAAAATATTTGAAAATATGTATTAGTTTGTTTTTTTTTCCTTGAGTGTCAAAGTACTACTGTTGAGTCGTGATTTCTACCCTTGAACAAATATGGGTTCAAATTGAGGCTTCACTCTTCACTTCGTATCTAAGCTTATATACTATACTTATATTTCTTACTCAGTAAAAGTCTAAAACAAATGTTCCTAGTCATCCAGGAATGGATAGTAGGGAGAAGTGTGAAACCTGAGTTGGAAGAAGAACGATCTTCAATTTCTAACTACCAATGTTGTGTGAATGCTGCTCTGCAGTTATTTGAGAGAAGAAAAGAGCATGCAGGATCAAGCATGGGAGTTGTTTCTGTCAATCACAAACCACTTCTGTTCATTATTCCATTGGCTAAAATTTAATTAGTTGATCACACCTAACTGTAAGTAGGTTGCGACTTTGTTTGGTTAAGTGGCTAGAAAGAACAAAAATTTATTTATTGAATAGCTAGAAATTTTTGCCATAAATGATGCCCTGTTACTTACCACATAGAGCTATGTTATAGATAAAATGGCATAAGGTAAAGTTCAATACTCTCCGTGTGGGGGTTAAAAATATTTGCTATTATTATTAACATCAGTGTTACCATTCTGAACTTCATTTCTCATTATAGAGCTTTCAAGTTGTGAAACGAACTGTAAATTGGTTAAATATTTACTCTTTCCCAGAGAGTGCCTGAAAATTTCTTTCTAACACTCTGATACAATTTTTTATTTTGATTTAATACAAAGAAAATGAACTTTGGAATTACACTAACTAAAACCTAAACCTCTGATTTCCCATTTAATACCTAAGTCACTACAACCAAATAAATGATTATTGAATATCCGCAAAGAGTAGTTGACCTTGTGCTGTGTTTTAAGAATATGAAGTAAATTGAAGTTTGGTGGAATAAACATTAAGATATGACAATATTTTAAAATAAGTACAATTATAGTGCTAAATTCAGAGTGAATACGGTCAATGTGAAATTTAGACTCTATCATGGGATATCACGTTAAAAGGTTATTGTGCTAATACAGGCAAGAAATGATGGGACTTGAACTTTAGCAGTTGGGGGAGTAGGGGAGAGAAGAGGAAGAAGAGAAAGAAAAAGAAACTCATTTGAAAAACATTTTAGATGGGGGTTAATAGTACTTAGTTAATCATTGGAAGCTGCACCAATAAAGCAGAATAAGCCAAAGTTGTTCTCAAGATTTACCATCTGATAGGTATATATCACCTGAGGAGAGAATACACGAAAAATCAGGTTTCATAGAGAAGATAGTAATTTCAGCCTCAGGTACCTAAGTTTGTTTCTAGTAGGAATTACACTGAAAATGTCTTGTTATCAATTAAAAATTATCTGGAAAACAGAAGCAATTCATGTTTAGAGATATACATTTCAAAATAATGAACACGAATGTGAAATATTGGGTGAAAGCTAATAACAAAAAGCAAGGAAAGGGACTTTGGAGAGTGACTAAGCAGCGCTCATAAGAAGTAAGAAGAAAACTAAAAAAAAAAAGCACTGAGGATACAGAATCAAATAATGAGACCAACAAAAAGGAGGAAATGATTAACATAAATGCCAGCTGCTATTTTTATTTTGATGTTTATTTTGGCCAGGTATTTTGGAAATGTCATTTTGCAGAAGAACCAAATCAACCAGAGGTCTAGATGGCAGTTGGTTGAGAAATGGAAGCAATCACAGAAAATTGAGGCTGTAAGTACAGAAAAATCATTCAATAACTTTCCTGGAAAAAAGAAGAAAAAAAAATATGGCAGTAATTTAACAAGAAAGCAGGTCAGAAATATTAACTTTTTTGGATAGAGGATACCTTAATAAGTTTGAAAATTGAGATGAAAGTCAGTGGGAAAGCAAGATTTACATTACAATAGGGGGAAAAGGCAATGTAAAAATTATACATTTGAAAAGGAATTGAGGTGTTGAAGAGAGTGATGTCAGCAAGATGACTGAATAAAAGCCTCTGGCACTTGTCTCCTCCAACAAAGATAACCAAAACAATAAATGGACAACTACATTTTGGTGAAAATAACAAAAGGAGAGAGTCAGAGTACACCAAAGGATTTACAGAAACCCTATGGTGCACAGAAATTCAAGATGGCCACATGGAGACCAGGAGGAAACCCTTTACCTGTGCCATCCTGTTCCACAGTTGGGATCAGTTCAGAGCCAGGAGCGACTTCTCCCTCTGGGGAAAAGGTAAGCAAGAGCTCAACAGGAACTCTCATAACTCCCTTGGACACTTACAGTTTTCACCACTGGGGACTCCTGCAGTTCTCACAGGTACTAAGCCTAGCTGACAGAGCTGCTTGAAGTCAACACAGCTGTGCTACCTCCCTACCCCTAAACCGTGGATGGAGCTGATGCTGTTCCCTGACCCCTATGACCCACGGAACTACTGTGCTATGCCATGTTGGCAACGGAACCACACTGAAGTGTGTTCTGCACTGTCGACTGAGTAACCACATTATCTTCCCACCCCTGAGCTTTGCTGATGCTGAAACACACCTGCTTGGGAGCCCACCATTCCTAAGCAGAGCTGCTCTACACCCTTCTTCATGGGTCCAAGCTGCCACACAGCTGCTCCATCTACACCATCCAGTAACTGCTACACCCTGACACTCAGGACCTGAGATAAAGGGAAGTGGTGTCTTGGCCGCCTGGAGCAGTCACACTCCCCAGTGCCTACACTGAGGCAGCATCCTGTCTCTCAGAGAAATAGTGCCTCGGCTTCCCAGAACAGTCATGTCCTTCAATACCTGAGCTAAAGCAGCTCCCTGCATTTTGGGAAATTAGTGCCTTGCCCTCTCAGAGCAGTAATGCCCCCCAGGTCTGAGCTGAAACTAAGCATAACCTATCAGGGAATTGGTGCCCATCCCAGAGATGAGCTGATGTAGTACCTTGTGTCTCAGGGAAACAGCATCAACTGAGCTGAGACACACAGTCCCATAGGTCAAAAACTGTAGTACCCCACTTCCCTGGAATTAGGCTAACCCCTTAAAATCTGAGCTGATGAGATACCCATCTCCCTGGGGAAATAGATTATGGCTGTGCTGCTCCGTGCCCACTAGGGACCAAGCAATAGCTATACTCCAACATCCTGGGATTTTTGCTATCACTATACTTCGCTTCACAGTGTCCAGGATACTGCTGTTTCCCACCATCCCAGGGTCCAGAGTCACCACAACGTGTTTCCTCATTCGCCAGACCTGAGTTGCCACTGTGCCCTATTGGCTCTGGTTCCCAAGTTGCAGCAACATCCTGCTCCCCATGAATAAACGTCCAAAGCATCCCTTCTTTCCCAAAGCTAAGCCAGTGCTGTGCCCTGCCTCCCAGGTTTCGAGTCACAGCAACCCAGCTACCAGGGGGTGCCTCAGCATCACAGATGCTGGCTTTGTGAGCAATCTCCATCCAACTCTGCCTTAAAGAGTAAACCTTTTTGGGCAATCTCCATCCAACCCTGCCTTAAAGAGTAAACACCAAGACCCAGATGGCAAAATAGTTTCATAAGACCAACAACCCAAGACCCTGTCTTCAGAGCTGCTCTGAGCACCTGTGCCCTGGAACTCATCATTGCTGCAACTGCTTGTAAACTGTGTCAGACTCAACACCAAGAAGAGTCCTTTCAACTAATACTTCACATTGTGAGGAAAATGAAAACAGGAGGACTCCAAAAGCCCGTTTCACCAAGGATCATAACAACCCATGCTGCCACCACTGTGGCCACAAACTCCTACAGTCTAGGCCACTAAGACACCCATAGTCATCACTGATGTAAATTGCAGCTGAAGAACCTGTATTGAAAATATACAACTGCATCCACTCAGAATCAGAGCCACCACACCTTTTTCAGCTGGCAAACTAAGATCCACCTACAGGTGCAAGATTTTCCCTGAGAAATATACTCTGTAAAGTTTGAAAGGGATTATTGTTTCATCAGATATGCAGACACCAATGCAGGGACACAGGAAACAAGAAAGAGTGAGAAAACATGGCACCACCAAAAGAACACAATAATTCTCTGGTAACTGACACCCCTAGCCTGAGAAGAAATTTAAAAAACGATCTTACGGAAACTCACCAAGATATAAGATAATACAGATAGACAATCAAACAAAATCAGGAAAACAATTCATGATCTGAATGAGAAATTCAACAAAGAAATAATTATCATAAGAAATAACCAAACTGAAATCTTGGAGCTGAAGAATTCAATGAGAAAAATAAAAATACATAATAGAGAGCTTCAACAAGAGACTAAATCAAACGTAAGAATCTCTGAACTTGGAGACACATTTCTAAAAATTACCCAGTCAGAGTGAAAAAAAAGAAAAAAAGAAAAAAGAGTGAGGACAGCCTTTGGGACTTAGGGAACCCACTAAGCAAACAAACATTCACAATATTAGAGGTAAAGAAGAAAAAGAAACAAAGATACGGACAGAAAGCTTATTGGACAAACTATTGTTAAAAATTTCCCAAGTCGGCCAGGCCTGGTGGACCATGCCTGTAATCCCAGCACTTTGGGAGGCCGAGGCGGGCAGATCACAAGGTCAAGAGATAGAGACTATCCTGGCTAGCATGGTGAAACCTTTTCGCTACTAAAAACACAAAAAGTAGCAGGGCATGGTGGTGTGTGCCTGTAGTCCCAGCTACTCAGGAGGCTGAGGCAGGAGAATCGCTTGAACCCGGGAAGCAGAGGTTGCAGTGAGCTGAGATCGTGCCACCGCACTCCAGCTGGGTGACAGAGCGAGACTCCGTCTCAAAAAAAAAAAAAAACTTCACGAGTCTTGAAAGAGACATGGACATCCAGATCCATGAAGCTCAGTGATCCCCAAAAAGATTTAACTGGAATATGTACTTCCTAAGGCACTTTATAATTAAACTGTCAAAATCAAAGACCAAGAGAAAATTTTAAAAGCAGCAAGAGAAAAGTGTCAAGTCATATACATGGGAATTCATTAGAATTTCAATGTATTTCTCAGCAGAAATCTTACAAACCAGAAGAGAATGGGATGATATATTTCAAGTGCTAAAAGAAAAAAAATAATCTGCCAGTCAAGATATTATACCTAGGAATGCTATCCTTCAAAAGTGAAAGAGAAATAAACTCTTTCCCAGATAAGCAAAAATTGAGGAAATTCAACACCACTACACCTGTCTTACAAGAAATGTCCATAAGAATCCTTCAAGTAAAAACAAAATAATGCTAATTACTAACATGAAAACATATAAAATAAAAGGTAAATATTTTTTCATATCCAGGCTACTCTAATACCAATATGGTGCTCTGTAAATCATAAATATAGAGATACATAGATGATAGAAGACAGACAGATAGATTGAAGGTTAAAAGTCAAAATAGTCAAAATAATGACAGCCACAATAAGTTGTTGAAAAATACATAATATAAAAAGATGTAAATGTTTAAATCAAAAAAGAAAAAACTGTGGGTGGGTGGGGGGAGGATAAATGTCCAGGTTTTGAATGCAACTAAAGTTAAGTTGTTATCAGGGTAAAATAGCCTATTATTATTATAAGATGTTATATGTAACCCTCATGGTAACCATGATGCACAAACTATAGTAGAGACACAAATGATAAAGAGAAAAGACTTAAAACAGTATTACAGAGAATCACCAAATTACAAAGATAAAAAACAAGAGAGAAAGAAACCAAGGATCTATAAAATAACGAGAAAACAATTAACAAAATGGCAGTGCAGTAGTAAATCCTTAATTATCACTAATTACTTAGAATGTAAATAGATTAAATTCTCCAATCAAAAGACATCAAGTGGCTTAATGAATTAAGAAACACGATCCAAATATATGCTGCTTATAAGAAACACATTTTAACCTTAAGGGCACACATAGGCTAAATGTGAAGGGATGAAATAATATACTTCATGCAAATGATAACCAAAAGAGAGCAGAAGTGGCTATTTTTACATCAGATACAATATTCTTTATGTCAAAAACCATAAAAAAAGCAAAGAATGCAATTATTTAATGATAAAGGGCTCAACTTATCAAGAGGACATAACAATTTTAAATATATATGCATATGCACCCAAAATTGGAGCACCTAAATGTATTATGCAAATATTCGTGGACATAAAGGAAAAAATAGACAGCAATGCAATAATAGTAGAGAACTTCAATACCCTGCTTGCAACAATGGGAAGATCAACCAGACAGAAAATTAATAACGAAATACTGGAATTGAACTGTACTTTAGACAAAACAGACCTAACAGATATAAAGAAAATTTTTCATCAATAATGGTAGATACACATTCTTCTCTAGTGCACATGGAACATGATCCAGCATAGACCATATAGGACACAAAACAAGTGTGAACAAGTTTAAGATTAAAATTACATTAACTGTTGTTTCTGAGCACAATGGTATGAAAGTAGAAATCAATAACTGGATAAATTTTGGAAAATTCAATAACATATCAATATCCAGACAGACACAGAGAGAGATTTATTATAATAAATTGGCTTACATGATTTAAAGGATTGTAGCTAGCAAAGCAAGTTCAAAATCGATCGAAATTCCCCACTCTCTTTTTCACAAGTTCATGCTTTTAATCCATCTAGATGATTAAATCAGGCCCATGCAGTTTATTCAGTCTCTCTTACTTAAATTCGACTGATTGGGGACTTTGATTATATCTGTCAAATCCCTTCACAGTAGCACCTAGTATAAGTTTGATTGAATAACCGGAAACTGAAGCCTAGTCAGGTTGTTGTATCATAAAAGCTATTATAGTTGATAGATCGGAAGGAAGAAGTAGGCTAAAGACTTATTTTGGACTTATCAGGTTGCAGGTAGTACTTTAAATCATAAGATTACATGATTTCTCCAAGATAAAAAATATAGAGTGAAATATTTTTAAAATGTCTCAATACATTCTGTTATTGAAAACTAATTACCACAACATGCATTACACACACACACACACACACACACACACACGGTCATTGCTGCAAACACATGTGAAAGGGTAGAGGTAGGATTTTAGGTGTGCCTCTTCTATTAAACTTATCACTGCAAACTCAAAAGGTATGAATACAGTGATTGACGGTCTAAGGGTCACAAAAGAACGCCACCTTCTGAGGTCACTAGGGGAAAATATACTCAGATTTAAACCCTCTTTTTCCACTGGCTGTCTCCAAATCAAGAGTCCTTTTATGCTCCCTATCTCTCTCACAATACCTTCTTTGTAACTTAACTTCACTGTATTCCAAGACAGATATGCGATACAGACAGAGGAGGATAAAAGCAAAGAAAGAAACCCTACAGGAGAGGCAGAGATGAAGAGGAATGAAGAGATGATGCTAGGGGAGCAGTTTCAGTGTGTGGTGAAAAGGGATTGAGAAGTGAATTAGCGGTAAGTAGAGTAGGCATCTCATGTGGAAGACTCTTCTGAGAAATAAGAAAATCTACTCAAAGGAAAAATAATTCAAATCTGAGAAAGAATGATGTCAAAAGTCTGAATGATGTGAGCTTATTTGAATGCTGAGGGAATTTTTTGCGTTAGAAAGAGTAAGGGTAGAAAAGTGAAGTAGGATTAAGAAAAACAATGAACTCAGTAAGGGAGTGGAGAACCAGAAGAATTTGGACACCTTCAACCGGCCCCTTGAGAGTGGGATTATAGGGAAATACAATGCCTCAAATTGAAAGATTTACATAGGTACTAGTGTCAGGGACAAAACATTTACCAGCGCACATGTGAAAATAAAAGTAAAATAAAAGGGCTTAAGATGTTTTCTTGGCCTTAGGTATTATGGTGATAACTTAGATTGAATGACGATATTAGATCACTTGCAGTTGGAAGATAAACAGAAAGGATACAGGAAACAATTGGACCATGTTTTTTTATCTAGCATCTGAGTGTGAAGTTGTGATGTTGTAATTCCATACTCTGCATCATGTTTTTAGCCCATCATCTTGGTTCTGAGCTACCAAACGAAATGAAATGGGCCATGGCAAGAATTGGTCACCATATTGCCATTGCTATAGTAGCAGAGTGATGAGGAAAGGGGAAATGTCAAGATTTCCCAATCTAGTAATAATTACCTTAAAAAGGCTCTGATTATCAGCCCTTTTAAGGTAACCCAACAACAGTTTACTGTATTGTACATAGGTTTACAGAATCTTTTGGTCACTCTATCAGGGAGACACTGAAAAACTAAGGACATAAATCAGTAAGTAGATTTCATATATATTCAGATTTCATGGGGGAGAATGTTCTGATTCTAAAATCAAAAAAAAGGGAGGAAGAAAGACAGGAAGGAAAACACTAAGGAGGAGTAAAGGAAGGAAGATGGATATAACGTGTAATTCCTTATCTTGGTGTACACATAATTAACTTTTTTAAAACGCTACATAACAATAAGATTGTATTAATTTCCCAGTGCTGCCATAACAAATTGTTATAAATCAGGTCTATTAAAACAATAGAAATTTATCTTCTCAAATTTCTTGAGGTTAGAAATCTGAGATCCAGTTGTCAACAGGGCCATAATCTTTCTGAAAACCCTAGGGAAGAATCCTTCCTTGTCTCTTTCTAGCTTCCTGCATTCCTTAGCTGAATCGTTTCAATTTCTGCCTCTATCTTAGCATGGTCATCTTCCCTCTGTGTGTGTCTGTGTTTCTGTCTCCAAATTCTCCCTTTTTATCTTGTAAAACATCAGTCATTGGATGTACGGCACACCCTAATCCAATATGACCTCATTTTAGCTTGATTGCATATGCAAATATTCTATTTTAAAACAAGAACACATTCCTGGGTACTAGGATTTAAGACTTGAACATATCTTTTTGGGAGACACAATTCAATCCACTACAATTATACATACTTAGCAAATGATTTTTTCTCCATCTGAAATCAGCTATTTCAAGTTCCAAAGTAACTGAACTATCATTTCTTTCTGATCTTACCTCAATATGTTTACTTACCTGTAAAATGGGGGCACTACTAATTTCTACCTTATCAGATTGTTGTGAAGATTATGGTTGATAATAGATTAATAGATTACGATTGTTTAGACTAGCTCCTGCTACAAACACTTTGTAGACGTGTGATGGGCAGCCTTGAGACACCTGCTAGCCCTTCTCACAATAATGATTCTGACAACACTTTACCCTGAAGAAATGAAAAGATTAGCTAAATCTTATTGTCCAGACACCGTGGGAAGGAGTTAGCCTATTAGTGAGACAGCGCTAATTAAAGTATTTTTATTATGTTTTCCCTATTGTTTCTGCAACTTACTCTGTAATTGGACAAGTTACTCTATTAGACAATGACCTTGGGCATTGTGGTTGGTTTTAGCAGCCCATTCTAAGTCAATTTTCTAACACAGGCAGATGAACTATCTTAATTGGCATGCCTGGGGAGAAATATAAACATGTCAAATAAATAACCATCAGGTAGCACAGTGTTGGATGACATTCACTTTCTCTTTTGCCAACTGCCTTTAAGGTAAACTTGGTAACAAAGCAGGACAAGTTTTGCTTGTCTATACAGAGGTAAGAATAGCTTATTTAAGAGGTGTACTAGAGAAAGAAGGCAGCCTAAAGTGAACATCATAGCCCAGCAAGCACCAATTCTCACCATATAAACATTATTAAAAAACAAACCTTGGCTGTACAAAACAATTGATGTGCTACTGAAGTTTATTATTTTCTTTTATATGTCAGTCAAAAGTCTCTTTCCTCATTTTTACCTATCACAGAAATAAGCGTACTGAATCTCTCCCCAGTAATCTGCCCAATTAAATGGTGGTGCTATTATGCAAGTACTTTAGTTGGGAAATTCTATTACAGCATCACCTCAACCTACATTATGTGTGCTGGGTTTTTTTGTTTGTTTGTTTGTTTTTGCACGCAAAAGTACAAATAAATGAAAAATAAAAATAAAACAATAATTCTCTACTAATTTGTTATCCCATAAATCGACATGAACAACACATCTCAATATTGCGAGTAATTTCTTTTCTACAAGAGCTTCACCAAGCAGAAAGACTTAACAAAGGGGCTGTAATAGACACAGTGAATCCTAGTGCTTTGTAATTTGGGGTTGGCTTGACACGTTGCTCTATAATTTGTTGACCATTGACGGCAGTCAGATATTTGAATCCTTCATTTTCACATTGCGTCTACAAAGAAAATCAGAAAAAATGAGGAGTCCAGAATCAGTCCGAATATTTCAACTATGAAAAAAGAAAACTGATACTCACTCTGTCTGATTCACATACATACCTACATGCATACATACATACATATATAGAGATAGCAAAATTGTTTTCTAATTTTTTGTCCTAGTTTCTGAAATTGCATTTTCATCAAACAGATTCACTTTGGTGCTTCTTTAACCTGGTAGGTCATTAGCATCACCTGAAGGGATTTTAAGGCCTAGGGATGCCTTAACTGGACCTAGAACAATTAAATCAGAACAGAGTAGGGTTGGGAAGGTGTTGTTCTATAGGTATTTTTAAAAAGACTTCCTGAATGATTTTAACGTAGGATTGTGAACCACTGACTTACTTTGCTAGAATTTGACATTTTAGGTGCTTCGGTTTGTTCATCTCCACATCTGTTCCCTGTTATTTCCCCAACATGTAGAAATCACTACTCAATGTTAATGAGGTTCTCATATTGAGAAAGCGCATTTGCTTCTTCATTTTTTCCTTCCCCATGGGATTTTCAGCATTTGGTTTTGTAGGCATTAACTTCTTGACCTTTCTAAGACATAACCACGTTAGGTTAGTTTTATGATAACATTAATAACAAAATCACCTATTAAAAATTCTATTTCTGTTTAATTTTCTAGAAAACAACACAAAGTCAATGCCCTTTATAATCTTGCATTGATAACAATGTAAACTTAATCAAAAAAGTTAGCTTTAAGAAAGTTTCAATTCAATGTCAGAACATCAGAAGAAATTTTGAGATATTTAGCCATAGCTATGCCAGTTTTTCCTAAAGCATGCCCCTTCTTATTGCTTAAATAGGCCTTTAGGTGCTATCTGTCAGATTAACTCTTATCTTTTAAAAATTGTAAATAGTTTAGCAGTGTCAGGAGGCTTAGAACAGCCTCAACACAAGAGAACTGTATATTATTCTATTTCTTAAAGGACAGTGGCCTGAGGAAGAGTATGCATTATAAATAAAATGCACTTCTGGAGAAATGTAATTTCAGTATTTATTCATTTATTTCCACACCAGAATGGAACAAAGCTTATGTGTATAGCCAATGGCACTATACATATTTCTCGCATTATAGCTTCCAAGATGTCCCGAACACTGCTATTTTTAAGAAAGCATTCATTTGCAAAGCTTTGTTATCCATTCCTAAAATGTTCTTTGCAACTTCTAAAACTGGGAGGCAGATGTATTTATTATGACAATACTATCTGTCTGGCCAGTATTGTAAAAATAAAATAAAATGTTAGCATTTGACATGAAGTAATACAAGCATTAAAGGGACTGACTAATAGTTTAACCAATAATACTACAAAATTAACCATGGGGTAAAGCCACATAAAAGCAAACCTACAGATAACTTCACTTTGTGACACTTCACTAGATTTGAGCATTGATTTGATTTCTTTCATGTATTTACAGTATAGATATTAGAGTTACAGAATCAATTGTATAGGTTGCCCCAAAGACCACTTGGTTAAATTTATGAGTAGCTGCTTAGGATCAACAGTCAGAAAATCAATTTCCTTCTATTCTGTTTCTCATTAATGTATAAGTTTTATTTGTTTTTGTACAATTTCCTAACCCATTTGAGAAAGCAATTTAAATGGTCTGTCCTTGCACCTACTACTCACTTCCAGTTAAGCCCCTCTGTGGCAAACAGGATTTTGCATACAGATAAAATAACAAGAAATAACAACAGCAAGTGGTTTTATAATTGTTCTTTCTATTGAATTAACTCAATGAGGTCATTCACACATGGCAAAAATAGGAGGGTCATTTTCATCTTGACTCTCTTTGGAAGAGAGAGTATTAGATAGGATTTAGTTGTGAAGACAGAAATAGAATGTTAGCAAAAACTAAAAATTTCTGGATATTTAACTCAATGGTTATGGGTTCCTTATTGTGGAGCCTGTCCTGCCTGTTAGCCAATAAATATGTATTAGATACCCACAACATCCCAAAAGTAATTAAAAATTAAATAGCTTCTTCATCTCTTGGGTCTACGGTTCAACATAAAATCATAATCATCAAAATTCATTCTTATTCACTTGGTTCTCTGATATTTTCAGTTCAATCCCATAAATATTTATAGAATGCTGCTTTCTACCATTGAAAAGTTTACAGCCTTGTATGAAGGATAACGCAAGCACATATAACTAGCTACTCAAATGAGCTAAGTGTCATGAGACAAGCATGAGTGAAGAACTGGGTCAAAGTACAAGCAGCAAATCTATTTACCAAAAGCCCATGTACCAAAGTAAGTACTAACATAGGTCAACAAATATTAAAAGAAGATAATTGAGTATATGTAATATATAGAGACTATATGTGGCCTACAAAATGGTGAGGTATCAACTTATGTCAAGAATGACATGAAATGTCTTCCACTTCCAGTCATAATAAACTGTCTGACACCAGAGAGCCCTCTCACTGTACATAATAAAAATTTGGACAGAATATATCTAATATTGTTTTCAGGTACTGGATAATACAGATCTGTGACTTTGAAAAAATAACGAGCAAGGTAAGCTCCACTGTTAGTCCATCTTTCTGCATGGATGCATTTTGTATGCCTTGGTACAAGGAAGAGAGAAGTTCAAACAGAGAAAAGTAGGCTTGCCAAATTGAGAAGACAGATTAGAGGTAACTGTACACAGAATAGGTGTTCCCAAAATCTGCCTATAGGTCCCCTTGCATTTATATTGGAATACTAAGCTGCATACAAAAAAGGGTACAAATGATAGAAATATTGTATTTTTTCATGGGATATGAATTACACAACTGTGTGTATTTTTGAAAACTCACCCACTCTACACTTACCATCTATGCATTCTACTTTCTGTAAAATATACTTTACTTTGGTAGAAAATAGTGACATAACTTGGCTAGTTTTTTAATGGGATCAGTCTGGCTGCTTTGTTCAAATTTAAGCTATGTGTGGGGACACATAGAGGCATGAAGAAAAAGTAGGAACTTTTTGCTGTGAGTTGAATAAGAGCTCAACTTGGACTAGGGTTGTATTTGTGGATGGGGTATAAACTGCTACAGTTCTGGTTATATTTTGAAGCTAGATCCATGGGATTTACTGATGGATTGAAAGAGGGCTGGAGGCAAAGAAAGAAGTCAAGAAAGCAAGTGTTCGGCCTGAACAGACATAAGGGTGAAATAATAATGTACTGATACAGGGAAGAATGTGGGTGGAGCATGTGTGGAAAATATTAAGAATTCAGTTATGGATGTGTTAGAAAAGTTGTATGAGACCTTTAAGGGGTCATATGTAGACAGAGAACTGTGCATGGCTTAATCTCTGGGATGCTCTAACTTTAAAAAGCCAGGAAGTTGAGAAAAAGCCAGAAAAAAAAATAGATGGAATGGTGAATGATGCAAAATAAAATTCAGGAGAATGCAACATGCTATCAGCTGTGTTAACTATGTACATTGATGTGCCGGAGGTTAACCTCTCCCTATCAACTGCATCCTTATTCTTTTATACACACTTTTATCTCTACTACTACAGCAAAACAAAACAAATAACTCCTCATCCACTCCAGTTATAAACCTCCTTTTCTTGTTGTCCAAGTCAAAGTTTTGCAAAGAGTTGTCTCTCTTCTTCCTCCACACTTTCCGTTGACTTCTCAATTCCCTCCAAACTGTCCTCAGCCCCCATTATTTAAGGAAAAGCCTCATTAAAGTCATCAATAAACTACAGGTCTCTAAACCCAAAGTTTGGGTTTTCCCTTAGATATTATCTTACTTGCTCTTTAAGGAGTACTTGACAATCTCTACTTCTTATAACACTCTGCCTTAATTTTCAAGACATCACATCCAGTTTTCTTCCTACCTTTCTGGATTCCCCTTTTTAGTTGTATTTCTGAGTGCACCTTCCTGCCTTTAAATGCTAGGGTTTCTAAAAGTTTAATCAAAGGTTCCTAATTCAATCTACATTTTGTTTGTAAGAAACCTCATTCATGAGAAGTGGCATAACATGGTGATTAAGAATATTAATCCCTTTTCCAATCTTCCTTGGTTCAAAATTTAGCTCTGACATCAGTTTTGCCATCATGGCAAAAACTCAGCCTATTTTTGTCTCAGTTTTAATTTAAAAATTTTAATTTAAAATTATAATAGTTCTTATAGGATTGTCACAAGGATTAAATGAGTCCATATTAATAAATCACTAATATAAATGACAGCAGCTTTAGTTACCACATGTAAGTGGCCAGCTCACACTTGATTTTCCCTGGCCTAGACCTCCTTTCTAAACTCACAACCTACATATCCAACATTTTCCTTTTTATCTTAACTTAAATTTTTCAATAGTATCTCCAACTCAACATGTCCAAAACAGAATTCATTATCTAAAACCCTTGAACATTCCAAGGCTCCCCATCCCAGAAAATGACATTATAACTCAGAAAAATAGGTGATATCCTCGACACAGATTTCCCCCCACCACACCCTTCACATCCCTAACCAATCTATCCACAGTGTATCGATATAGCTTTTTACATGTTTCTTGAATCTGTTTTTTTTCCTTGCTAATAAATTATATGCCCACTAACCTATTCTAATCTACTTTTATCTCTAATCTTCATGACTGCAATAGCGTGCTATCTGGGCACCCTGAATCTTTTCTTTTCCCTATTCTCCATGCTATAGCCAGAATCATCTTCTGATTATGTTCTCAAAATTCAGCATAAAATGCTTCGTTGATTTGGCCCGGCGTGGTGACTCACGCCTGTAATCCCAGCACTTTGGGAGGCCGAGGCGGGTGGATCACGAGGTCCGGAGATCGAGACCATCTTGGCTAACACAGTGAAAGCCCGTCTCTAGTAAAAATACAAAAACAAAATTAGCTGGGCATGGTGGTGGGCGCCTGTAGTCCCAGGTACTTGGGAGGCTGAGGCAGGAGAATGGCGGGAACCGGGAGGTGGAGCTTACAGTGAGCCGAGATCGCACCACTGCACTCCAGCCTGGGCGACAGAGAGAGACTCCATCTGTCACAAAAATAAATAAATAAATAAATAAAAATAAAAATAAATAAATAAATAAAAATAAAAAAAGCTTCATTGATTTACCATGATTCAGGGCAAAGCCTTAAATTCCTAACATGGCTTATTAATCTTCCCATGGCTGATTTCTTCATGGCCTTATTTCTATCAATTTCTTCATCTTTTGCTCCGTCCTTGCTTTTGATCAATTCTAAAATAACTCATGCTTCCTTCTGCAGAAGAGCATTTGTGCATTCTTTTCTTCTCCACTTATTTAATTCTTACTATCCATTCAGAGTTCAGCTCAATTATCGTTTTCTTCTTGAAGCCATTCCTAGTCTCCAGGTGCCATACATAACATCTGCTAATTCAAGCATACTTATCAATATGTACCTTTCCTTATTCCACATATTATTTTGTAAAATTTACATGTCATACTATAAAACTTGATTATTGAAAACTTAAAGAGGGCAGGGCCTTCATATGCTTACCATTTTAAGCCCAGGATATATATATATAGCATGGTTCTTGGGAGAAAGCAGTCAATAAATATTTGCTGAATGGATAATTAGGTAGCAGCAGTTATAGTAATGAGAAACAACTAAAAATATTCCATAAGTTATGTGACAAAATAAACCAACTAAGTTTAAGTAACCATCAATATAAGCATAGAGTTAAAATATGTCCAGCCATTAGCCAGAAGGAATACTGAAGAACAGTCATTTCAGAGTGCTAAGATTGTCAAGCAAACATCAGCCCTTCTGGACCTGTTGGTAAAGGTAAAGTAGAGATCTAACGTATTTAGTGATCTTTAGACTTGAAAAGTGGTGGCTGCAATCTTTGTTTTTGTATGTCCCATGTAAGGGAGAGGAGTTTTTTTGTTTTGTTTTGTTTTGTTTTTTTCTCTTCCAACATTAGGTTCATGTTTGAGACCCTTATTACAAAGACAGATTAATAAAAGAAAAGCACACACATTTATTTAATGTAAGTTTTATGTAACGTGGGAGCCTTTGTAACTGCCCAACGGGTTCTTCTTGCCTACTGACCAGGTAGAGCTGATTTACCAAGACAGGGGAACTGCAATGGAGAAAGGGCTTAATGCCTGCAGAGCTGGCTAAATGGGAGGATGAAGTTTTATTATTCAAATCGATCTCCCCGAAACTTTTAAGACTGAGTTTTTTTAAGGATAATTTGGCAGCTTGAGGACTCGGGAGTGGTAATGCTGATTGTTTAGGTCAGAGGTGAAATCATAGTGAGGGTCAAAGTGGATTTTTCTTTCTGTCTTCTGTTCCTAGATGTGATCACAGAACTAGTTGAGCCAGATTATTTAGCTGGCTGGCACCAGCTGGTCCATCAGAATGCAGGGTCTGAAAAATACCTCAAACCCCAGTCTTAGGTTTTACAGTAGTGATGCTATCCATAGGAGCAATTGGGGAGATAGGAATCTTGTAGTCTCCGGCTTCGTGACTCCTAAATCATAATTTCAAATTTTGTGGCTAATTTGTTAGTTTTACAAGGGTGGTGGTCTGGTCCCTAGGTAAGAAGGGGTTTTGTTTCAGGAAAGATGTGTTATCTTCTTTGTTTGAAAGTTAAATTGTAAGCTAAATTCCTCCTAGAGTTAGCTTGGGCTCCACCCAGGAACGAACAAGGGCGGTTTGGAGGCTGAAGGCAAGATTTGGGGGTTAAAGGTCAGGGTGAGTTAGGTCAGATCTCTTTCACTGTCATAATTTTCTTACTATTATAATTTTGCAAAGGTACTTTCACCTTCAGAAAAGAAGACCCAAAGAAACAGTGAAACTTTTTTTTTTTTGAGATGGAGTCTCACTCTGTCGCCCAGGCTGGAGTGCAGTGACGCGATCTTGGCTCACTGCAAGCTCGGCCTCCCGGGTTCACGCCATTCTCCTGCCTCAGGCTCCCGAGTAGCTGGGACTACAGGTGCCCGCCACCACGCCCAGGTAATTTTTTCTATTTTTTAGTAGAGACGGAGTTTCACTGTGTTAGCCAGGATGGTCTCGATCTCCTGACCTCGTGATCCGCCTGCCTCAGCCTCCCAAAGTGCTGGAATTACAGGCGTGAGCCACCACGCCTGGCCGAAACCTATGTATTTTTATGAATAGTTACTGTGGAAGTTATGATTGGAGGATAAAGGATATGATTTAATGGTAATGGGAATAAACTGGTGGGAACTAAGCAAGGTCTGTTTGTCAGATTCTTTTTGGCATCTCTATGTCCTAGAAAATAAGGAAGTTCTTTTCCTCTGTGTTATAAAAAGAGTACCTCTAGAATTAAAGCCTACAACCTACTTTAGAGGAAGGTCAGAAAATGATTTTATGACTTGCTTCAAGGGAGAGGGAGAAGGGAAGGTTAGAGAGACTTTCTGCTGTTTTTCAAAGGCCAAGGAGCTGCATTTTTGGGATAGTGTGTCCTGAATTCTATCATCTGACAAAAACAAATTTACTCACAAAAGGTTAGGAGAAAAAAATAGGCAAAAAGACTGTAACAGGCATACCGGAGCCAGTTAGGAGCACATGATGGAATGGGTTCAGCCATTAGGATGTTTCTCTCTAGAGATCAGTTTGGTCTACAGACACCTGTAAGCCATTCACTATGCTTTCCATAGGCTCTCTGATTCTGGAAAAGGAGATTAAGAGGAAGTAGACAGCAGGAGGTGGGTTATCCTTTATCAGTCTCAGAGATGATAATGTCCATCCCAGCATGGAACTGATTAGAAGGAGATGCTGAGCAGGGGAAATGACATACATTGAGCAGCATTCTAAGTCTCTCCTGAGTCAGCAGTTCCCCCTCTGGCTTCTTTATATAGTTTGAATTAATATTAAAAGGGCATAAAAGTAGACAGAGTAGATAGCAGGTCAAATTTTCGTAATACGAAGACCAAATATCTTAGTCACTCCAAATATCTTCCTTATTAAATAATCAGTGAGTTTTAAATCTCTAGCATGGGGCCATTGATTAAAAACTGGCCAGAAATAGATACATTTAACCCACTTTCAACTATAATATTGTGTAGGTGAGCAAGAAGATGGTTAAGTATCATAGATTAGCTTTTCTAAAAAAAAAAAAAAAAAAAAAAGACATTTGTGGCAGAAACCAGAGCCATAACATTTAGGATTGCATGAGTTTCAGGAGAATGGTAGTTTTGTAGTTTTGGCTGCTGGCATGTGGGGAAAATATTTAACACTGGAATCAGTCACTTGATCATATAAAGAGGCAAAGTGAGATAATACTAGTGAGATAATGACACATTGAATAGAAGACAAGCAAGGTTTAGCTGCAGCGAGAAAAAACATTGCACGTTTTTTCTAATCATAGGAAATGAGAGTAAGGTAACTAACTACCTTGGATTACCTAGTTCATACTAAATTACCCCCAATAAAGCCCTCTACTCATCTTATTTTCCTATTTATGTTTCATTTCCAGAAAATAAACCAACAAAATAAACGTGTTGTTTCTATGAGTATTCCTCATGCATTACTGCATCATTCCTGGTCCATCTGAAGCTCCCTGTGTTCCAGAAATAATCCCTGTGACATGATTGATTCTCATAATCTCCCTTCTAAATAACTGTAATCTTCCTACATATTTCTGTCGATTTGAAGTTAAGGCACAACCTCCACTAAGCGTCTCTGTAATCTTTGCTTCAAGACAAAATGATTCCTCCCAAATCCTAACTTCTTGTCTTCCTCAACCAGGTGAACCTCTGTTCCTTGGTTTCACAAATCAAAGGATCTGCATGGATGCTCCTGTTACTGCGCCTCCACACGTGATGTCCTGTAATAGCAATTGGTACATATTATTTGAGCCCATGTTTACAGCTCACATGGTTACAAGGCAGCTCTATGTTCTGCTTTTGGGTGATCTTATATTTCATTTATCTAAGTGAATGCTCTGCAACCATTCAGAATTCAAGAACGTACTTTGTCCCTCAATGAACAAAATGGAATTGGAACACATCTCTTCCCTATTACTGACTGAGATTAATTTGACAAATACCCATTAGACCAGCCAACAGCTTGCTCAGTGACTCCTATTTGCTTGAATTTATTTAGCAAAAGACCCTGATCTATCAAGTTAAATGCCTTGATAATTCATCAGTTTACAGATAGTCAAGTGCCCTAGCCTATAGCCAGGTTATCAATCTGTGAAAGGTGAACATTTGGGTAACTCATTTAACTGCGCAAGGTCTAAAGCTTCAAATATTTTAAGTTATTGGAGGCCATGGCTGAGCTGTAATCTTCCCCTTGTCAAATATTACAAACTTACAAGAAGACATTTGTTTCCATGAACTAACTGAGCTCTAAATAAATGTATTTTCCCCTACAGTTAATTTCTGACTAGGTATTTATTCAGGAGACTTTCATTCTATTATTATATTGGGTATGCTTTGGTTTGTGCACAGAAATTATGCTGTTTTGACAGCTTTATTATTTTTACTGGTTGGCTTGCAGTGATTTATCTTATAGTACATGAGGAATTTATTTTTTTAATTGGCTCTGCCTTTCTTTATGAATGTGTTCATGAGACACCATAGCAGTTACGATATTTTCCACCAATTTGGTAATCTTGTAAACAGCAGTGTTTCTGAAGGGCCTCAAGCAGTTTTGAAAACAGGATTAAAAAGAAAAAGCTAGTGAATTTAGTTTCACCTCTACTGCTTTTCTCACAGTGCCACCGTGGCATTGCCCTTCACTCTAAATAAAAAGATGTAGAGCTATTTGGGCTCAAGGTAAAATTATATGTAAAAAATTCTGATCAGAAATAAACATTATAATTTATTCTTTTAAATTGCATTAGAAACTTACAAAAGAGATGCTCTTAATGGAATAGAATACTAGTTTTATATTGCTGATATTACCAGACAAGCCCTATGCAACTGGTATCCCAGCACGTTACATCAAAGACCAAAGTTATGACATCTCGGTATTTAACTATTATCTCAGGATGCTTAACTCAGGACCCTGGAATGAACTAGCTTTCAATTCTTGAGCCAAAATTTAAAAGTTAAATAATTTCATAGATAGGACTGGCTTTCAGGCTTATTAGTTTTCACAGTCTTCAAGCAGATATGGCTTAGTCAGCTAAAGGCATATTTTTTGTAATCTAAACCTACGTAATAAGGATCTCCAAAATTTATTGCAGTTGCAAAATAGGTAATTCAAGCATTTCTTGACTACCATTTTGTTTCACAATAGCTGAAAATATATTAAATAGCTACTCTAAGTTAGGTCTTGATACAATTTAATAATACATGAAATTTCATCCAAAACCCAACTACTTTTAACACAGGGAAATGCCACTTATTAGACTCTCATTCAGCAAATATTTAATAAGCACTTTCTAAGTGCAAAATACTATGTTAGGAGTTTTAGGAGATTCAAAGATAAAATGTAGTATCCTCGGTGCGGATTTTCATTAAGTCTATTTGTGTGTACATTAAAACTGCTATTTAACATAGAAAAAATGCACTTTATGGTAATGTCTATAAAGTACTTTGGAAATCCATTGGAAGCAGAGAGAATTTCCAGGATGTAGGTTTAGATTTCAGACACAAGAAATGATTGGAAAGGCAATGCAGGAGGAGTAAACAGCCTAAGTCCTATCTGACATCTAATCAAATGTACTTATGGCCCTCAGGTGACATTTCTAACAGGGTGACCACAAAGTATCTGGAGGAGGAAATGCAGCAATGCACGGCAGAATGAGGTACAAAGTGGCTGTCTCATTAGCTATAGGTTAAAATCACTTGTCTTTAAGCCCCACTTCAGACCAATTAAATGAAGATTTTTGGTGATAGGAACTGGTTTAGGCATCTTTTAAAAATGCTCTAGGTGATTAAAGTATGTACTCATTGCTGGGAAACACCAACTACATTCAGTATAGAAAACGCCACGAACTGGCCACAAAATGAAGTTTCAATTTCAAGCATTCCTGCCTTTGAGTCTCGTTTGGCCTACAATAGCCATCTTTATAAAGAGAAGAAAATTTAATTTATGTCGTTAAGCCATCTCCTCGTTTCTTCTTCACAACTATAATACTGTTAAACCATACTTCCTGTCATTTAACTGAAAACTTTAGAACCAAAATAATCATCTTTCTCCCCATCTTTGATTCTGTGACAGTTCTAAAAAAATGCCAGAATTTCTTGGTATCAAATTCCTTGAGTTTTGTGTTTTTATCACAAGTCACCTTTCCCTTCCCTTGGTCTCATGGCCATCCTCTTGAGCTGTGCTGTCATCCCTTGTTTCACCTCGGGAATGATGAATTCAACAATCCTAGTCTCTAGTGGAAACCTGGCCTTTCTCTCCACTTTCTCAAGCTCCGCTGCAAGAATTTTTTAACTTCACCATTTTGTGTACTCCGGTGAACCTCTCATTTTTACTCTACCCATCATCTCATTACTGTCTTCACCTCTGTTCATGTCTAGCTATAACACCATAATAAATCTGTACAATCATTACCTAACACATACTCTCACCTTCCCAACACCCTTTTCCCTTCCAATTACCAAAAATAACTCTTGAATTAACACCACAATCTGTTTTCTTCACGACTTACTGCAAAAGGTAAACATTAGTGGAGAAGACTCACATAATCAATGATACTGGTATCATTACGCTTCACAATCTCTAACCAGATCCAGGATTTCAACAGTGTTTTGCCAGATTGCTCTGGTAATATTTTTCTCCCATTAGCTGTAACATATATGTCATGAGATCGAGATGATTCTTAATCTTTAATCTTCCCTCCCTCTCTGTCCATCTCAGAAGATAACTTGGCCTCACACGTCAAAAATAATTTGTGCACTGACTTTTCTCCCCTCTCTCCACATCATCAATTGCCCCCTGTGAACTGGACATTTGTATCAGCATAAATACGGTGACTCCCTTTCCCTTTCCATTTACCTGTCCTTTTAAAGATAAACTCTTCAGACAACTGTTTTTAATTTCTTCAGTTTGATTCTCTCTTGAGCCCAAACCATTCAGGTTTTCACCAATTACATTCACTTTATTAAATCCAAGGATGAGTTCTCAGCATCTTACTTGACCTATCAGCAATGTTTGACATCGTTGGTTCACTTCTTTCTTCTAAAAACACTTTTGTATTTGTTTTCAAGGGCACTACACTGAACTAATTTTCTTCCTTTTTTGAAATCACTGCTCCTTTTCACTCACTTCGGTTGCTTGGTACTCATTTTCTTGACCTCAAAAACTTCAAATGCCCCAGATATCAGTCCCTGAATTTGTTCTATCTACACACAATTTCTCAGTGATCTCATCCAGTCTCGTGACTCTAAATGCCTTCTACACAATGCCTTATAACATTTATACTTTTCAGACTAAACTCTCCTTTAAGCTCTTGACTAATACATATAACTCGATACTTTATATATTAACCCAAATATCTAATTGGTATTTTATACTTAACACGAGAATCCACAATCCTCACATTCTCTCTCCACCTGCGTCTTCAAAATCCTTCATCTAAATAATGAAGTTTCCAAGCTTGTTAATTCAGCCTAAAATATCAGTCCTCTTCAATCCTATTTTTTCTCACTATCTTCATTCAATTATTTTCTAAATTCTATATACTTTACTATTAAAACATACCCATAATGTCATTTCATACACTTTAAAAACATATCCAGAATTCTATTTTTATTAAATTTACTACTGTCACCCTGGAGCAAGCTTGGATTATTTCAATTTTTTAAATTCATCAGTGCCTCCAATCCAAAAACCTTTCTAGTTCTTCTTTAAGTGGTCTCTTGATTCAATCCTTGCCTACTTCAGTGTATTTTTAATATGGCAGCCAGAGGCCTTCCATAAAATATAATCAAAATCATGTTGTTCCTCTCTATTCATAAAATTCTCATGTCTCTGTGTGTCAATTGGAGTGAAAACTACTCTCTGTGCTGGAACTGCAGAAGCATCCTGTCTCCCTGTTGAATACTTCAGACATATTCTCACATTAGAGATTTTATACTTACTTTGCTCTAGAATGTCCATCCTCCAGATATTTGCATTACTCTTCATCCCCCTCAAATCTCACATTCTCTGTGAGACCTACTCTTATCATCCTATTTAAAAGTAAATCTCCAAAATTCTCTATCTCCATTCCTGATTTTACTTCTTTCCACAGACCTTATCATCTAAAATAGTACATATTTTACATATTTATTTGGAGGGCTATGTGTCTTCCTACCTTCTAATAAAATATAAGGTCAATGTATTAGGGTTCTCGGGAAGGACAGAATTAATTGAATATATATATTTCTTATATATACTCTATATATAAATTAATTGGATATATATATGTGTGTGTTTATTAAGTATTAACTCACATGATCACAAAGTCCTACAATAGGCCGTCTGCAGGCTGAGGAGCATGGAGAACCAGTCCGAGTTCCAAAACGGAAGAACTTGGAGTTGGATGTTCAAGGGCAGGAAGCATCTAGCACAGGAGAAAGATGTCAGCTGGGAAGCTAGGTCAGTCTCTCTTTCCACATTTTTTTGCCTGCTTATATTCTAGCCACACTGGCAGGGGATTAGATGGTGTCCACCCAGATTAAGGGTGGGTCTGCCTTTCCCAGCCCACTGACTCAAACGTTTATCTCCTTTGGCAGCATCCTCACAGACATACCCTGGATGTATATTTTGTATCCTTCAATCCCATCAAGTTTACACTCAGTATTAACCATCACAGTCAATAATTAAAGAGGATGTTTCTAGTGGATTACTTTTTATATTCCTATATCCTGAGCATTTAATGTGGTGCTGGTACATGATAGGCATTGAATAAAAATTGTTCAGTGAACACAGGATAAAAGCAATCAAACAAAATAGTCATTATGTTATTTTCCTGTCCTCAAATCTGACCATTTACTTTCATCTGATACCATTTACTTTTACTTTCTTGTTCTCACAAAGAAAAGCTATCTCATCTTCTATCAAAAGACATCCCTCTATAAGCACTTTGGACCCCTCGCACTGTCTTTCCAAAGACTTGATTCCATTTACCCACATTTTGAATCTACCAAAACATGTCTTTCAAGATGACAGCATCCTTTACTTTATTCCATGATTTAATAACATTTCCTTGCCCCACATCTCTCTCTAGCTGTTTTCCTAGTTCTCTATGCTCCTTAAATAGATAACTTTCTTCCAATAATTGATTGTACACTCTTTAATATTCTCATTCTCATTGACTCTTCAAGCACTTTTATTCTTAATTCTGCCTCCCGACTCCACTATATTCTTTCTGGCTGAAGTCACAAATAAGCCCCAATATATAAGTTTCAATAATTATTAATATAATAGTAACTTTACCATCTATTATTATATGCCCAGTCTGTTCTATACATTAAGATGATTAAGATTGTTAGGAAAACAAAAATTACAAAAATATACTCCTTCTAGTCCTATCAATAATTTTCTGTGATGGGCAACGTGGTTGTCACTGTATACCAGTGGGGAACTGCTGAATAAAGGGATTAAGTAACCTACTTCACTTTAAACCCGAATTCAGTAAGTGGGAAACCCATTATTTGTACCTAAGTGGTTTAATTTCAGAGCACTCGTAGAAATTATACTCTATAATTTCTTCTTATTTGCCTAGTGTATTTCGACTTTGGGAGTTTTTTAAATATACTTCACTGATTTGTTCAGCACTATCCAAACTATAAATGTTGGAGTTACTTAAAAATTAGTCCTGGACTCTCTTCTTATCACCATCTCGGTACATCTTACTAAATTCGCTTATCTCTGATGACATGCAATACCATCACATATCCAACTTCTCAATGTAAATGTTCTATACAGATCTCTTTTCTAAACTAATTTAACAACATCCCATCAATCTTTTTCAGATATCTTAAATGTATTTTCGAAGTTTAATTCATGATCCCTGCCCACCATTTAAATCCACTTTATCTCTAATATTTCCTATCTCATTTACTGTCACCTGCATCCACCCAAATTCTACAGAAAACTGAGTCCCCCTTGACATCTCCTTCTCCCTTGCTTTTTCCTCCCACCTGTTAAAACATCCTCCTGATTCTAATCCAAAATATATTTTGAGTCATCTCCTTCTCCCTGCAACTCTAGCAATTATCTCTTTAGCCTCTTATCTATTTTTCTTGATTCCACTGTTACTTTTCTCTAATCCGTTCCTTACACAGAAAGCATTCTCTTGTTTAAATTGTTTGATAGTTCCACATTGTCATTGGTGTAAGATTTTTTTTTTCTTAATTTCTACTAGGCTTAAAAGTCATATATCTGGCCCCTGCCTACCTCTAGATTTATCTAGTTCCATTCATCTCTTCACTAAGTACACTCCAAGTATACTAGCTTTATTGCAATTCTGCACATATTCCATTACACCTGAAGCCATAACTATATTTTCATTCCTCCTGAAGCTATAACTATACTTTCTGGTTTATCTGAGTAACTAGCCTTGTATATAAGGCCTTAGTCCTCAGGACTTTTCTTTGGGAGAATAGCTGGCCCTGAATTATGATTATTATAAATGCACAGACAATTTCATGGAAGCAGAAAAGAATAAGCCTCAGAAGCTTCCTTTGTCAAGAAATAAAAGTACTTGCAATTAGCATGCAAATAGATGATAAATGTAGAGTATCTGTAGGGTATACAATGATTCTAAATTTAATTGACAATTAGCTGTGATTGTGTGACCCTATAAATAAAATTGTAATAAATTGTATTGCATAAATTAAATTTATTAAACACTATTTTTGCTGTATCCTAATATTTATTAGTCTATTTAATCACTCTCTGAAATTAGAAAAAAAAGACACTCAGTCTCCATATAACTTCTCAATTTGATAAATGCTTACTTAAAAATAGGTACATGAGGGAAACAGAGATTGGATGTATTATAATTCGATAGGCCTATACTTTTTAAATGTAATTACTTATATTGGTAATATGTGGAATATGTGCAAAGTTTAAATGGTTATTAAGATTTTAATATTAAGGGAGAAGAGTAGGAGATGTTATTAGAATACATAACACATTAGATATTAGAATACATAACACATTAAGAATACTAGTCATATCCTTAATAGATGGAATATATCTGTCAGACATAGAAGAGAATCACCAGCACTGTAAACAATAATAAGCTAATTTCAAAATAACAAGAATTAATTTGTCAGTTTTTCAGAAGTGGTCAACAGATTTCTCTCATAGAAATTCGTCTGTTACAATATGTTAGAAACTGTGAAGAATAGAAGCTGTGAAGAATAGAAGCACCTGAAAAGCTGTGTTATTCACATTTGCTGTTGTAGCCTCAATGTTTGTGTCCCCCCAAATTCACAGATTGACACCTAATGGCCAATGTGATGATTCGGAGGTGGGCCATTGGGAAGTGATTAGGTCATAGGTGGGGCCCACGTGAATGAGATTAGTACCTTTATGAAAGAGGCCCCAGAGGGCTGCTTTGCCCCTGTCCACTATATATAGGCATAGCAAGAAGGCACTACTTATGAACCGGAAAATAGACATCACCAGAGACCAAATCTGCTGGTCCTTGATCTTGACCTTCTCAGTCTGTAAAACCGTGAGAAATAAATTTTTGTTGTGATAAACCACCCGGTCTAAGGTATTTATTGTATTACAGCAGCCTTAGTAGAATAAGACAATATCTTATGACAATATAGTATGAGGATTAATGATTATGCTTTAAAAAGTAGTTTTAGGCCGGGTGCAGTGGTTCACGCCTGTAATACCAGCACTTTGGGAGGCGGAGATGAGTGGATCATGAGGTCAGGAGATCCAGACCATCCTGGCTAACACAGTGAAACCCCATCTCTACTAAAAATACAAAAAATTAGCCGGGCGTGGTGGCGGGCTTCTGTAGTCCCGGCTACTCCGGAGGCTGAGGCAGGAGAATGGCATGAATCCGGGAGGCGGAGTTTGCGGTGAGCCGAGATCACGCCACTGCACACCAGCCTGGGCAACAGAGGGAGACTCCATCTCAAAAAAAAAAAAAAAAAAAAAAAAAAGTAGTTTTAAAGATATTTTAATAAAAATAAACACGATTTCCTGAGAAAAAGGTTAAAATGCGAAGTTTTTATTTCTAAAAAAATACTCTGAATAATAAATCATAGAAGAAATGTTACATAGAACAGGCTTAAAGTTCAGAATGGAAACTAGTGGGTACATGAAAGATAGTAAATAAGAGAGCCAATAAAGTAGTAATTCTCCATCACCCCACTTGGTACCCAGGATATATAACTGAAGGACAGAAAAAATATAATTTAAAAATGACAGGTTTATCAGACATTCATGTAGGATTACTGAATATAAAATGTGTAGGCAAATCAAAACTTTAAAATAGGCTAATAAATAATTCAATAAGCCAAAATGATTTCTAACAATGAATTAAAGTTGGAATTGGATATCATCTATAAAATAATAATAAAGACAATCTTTCTTAAAAGTATGTTTTCAAAATAAAAGTAGTGCAAAGAGGTAAAATTCTTTGGTATTTTCTATTAGAAGTATAGGAAAGACATAGCAAAGAAACAAAATAAAAGCAGAATCCCTATTATTACCAAAAAATGCAAACCTTGTGGAAATGAAATAAACACACTAATAATAAAAGATATAAAAATGTTTATGATTTAGAAGAAAAAGGTGAAGGGAGTTTCATTAAGATCAAGAAATGTTGGGTGTTATTTTGTATTTGTTTCTAATGACAGGGCATATATTTACCTGTTCTCTCACTAATTTATTTAATATATATTTATTGAGCACTATCCATTGTCAATATTGCTTGATGATAAGGTCACAGAGATGGAACACAAAATTTGCACAGTCAAGGACTCATAGCCCAGTAAGTAATAGCGAAAGGTGAAGCCGACTGGGCATCTGGATCAGCTGGGGACTTGGAGAACTTTTCTGTCTAGCTAAAGGATTGTAAACACACCAATCAGCACTCTGTAAAAATGCACCAATCAGCACTCTGTGTGTAGCTAAAGGTTTGTAAATGCACCAATCAGCACTCTGTAAAAATGAACCAATCAGCACTCTGTAAAATGGACCAATCAGCGCTCTGTAAAATGGACCAATCAGCAGGATGTGGGCGGGGCCAAATAAGGGAATAAAAGCTGGCCACCTGAGCCAGCAGCCCCAACCTGCTCGGGTCCCTTTCTACACTGCGGAAGCTTTGTTCTTTCGCTTTTCACAATAAATCATGCTGCTGCTCACTCTTTGGGTCCACACTACTTTAATGAGCTGTAACACTCACTGCGAAGGTCTGCGGCTTGACTCCTGAAGTCAAGCGAGACCACGAACCCACCAGAAGGAAGAAACTCGAGACACATCTGAAGGAACAAACTCCAGACACACCATCTTTAAGAACTGTAACACTCACCGTGAAGGTCCGTGGCTTCATTATTGAAGTCAGCGAGACCAAGAACCCACAGGAAGGAATCAATTCTGGACACAATAGATTCAGGATGGAGAAAAATACACAATTTAAAAAATATTCTGAGAGGTATTTTGAAAATTAGAACCAGTCCAGTGTCAGTAGAAAAGATAACTTTTGGGATTTAGAAGTTTGGTAACTGCTCTTAAAGCTGACTGGAAAAGGCTTCTTCATGCCAAGCTAATTGGTAAATATTAAAGGTATGAAAAGGTACTAAAGGGTGATTGTAAATGCACCAATCAGCACTCTGTAAAAATGCACCAATCAGCACTCTGTGTCTAGCTAAAGGTTTGTAAATGCACCAATCAGCACTCTGTAAAAACGGACCAATCAGCGCTCTGGTCCAATCAGCGCTCTGGTCCAATCAGTGCTCTGGTCCAATCAGCGCTCTGTAAAATGGACCAATCAGCAGGATGTGGGCAGGGCCAAATAAGGGAATAAAAGCTGGCCACCTGAGCCAGTAGCAGCAACCTGCCCGGGTTTTACATTATTGATGATTTTTCTCTGGATTTCAATATAGGGTGAGAGAGCTGACAGGGCTGTGCATTAGCGATAATTGCTATGTGAGAAATTACTCAAAATTTAGCAGCTTACAATAGTGAACATTTATCTCATAATTTTAAGGGTCAGAAACATCCCCAAAAGTCTCATCCCAATAGAGATTTCACTCACAGTCCAGCATGTCATTATTTAAATTATGTTCAGGAGTAAATAAGTTTCCTCAAATAAAATCCATAATTATTGCTCTTTGTTTAGTGTTTCTTTAAATCTGTGCAACTGTGAAATAAAGAACATGTTAGCTGGTTCTAAACATTAAGTGAGGGCCATAAAAACATTGTGTCTGGCATTGGTTCTTTCCTGTGGGTTCTTGATCTCGCTGACTTCAAGAATGAAGCCATGGACCTCCATGGTGAGTGTGACAGTTCTTAAAGATTGTGTGTCCAGAGTTTGTTCTGTCAAATGTTCAGATGTGTCCGGAGTTTCTTCCTTCCTGTGGGTTCGTGGTCTCGCTTGACTTCAGGAGTGAGGCCACAGACCTTTGCAGTGAGTGTTACAGCTCTTAAAGTTGGCATGTCCGGAGTTGTTTGTTCCTCCCGGTGGGTTTGTGGTCTTGCTGACTTCAGGAGTGAAGCCACATACCTTCACAGTGAGTGTTACAGCTCATAAAGGTAGTGTGGACCCAAAGAGTGAGCAGCAGCAAGATTTACTGTGAAGAGCGTAAGAACAAAGCTTCCACAGTGTGGAAGGGGACCTGAGCAGGTTGCCGCTGCTGGCTCAGGTGGCCAGCTTTTATTCCCTTATTTGGCCCTGCCCCCATTCTGCTGATTGGTCCATTTTACAGAGCGCTGATCGGTCCATTTTACAGAGTGCTGTTTGGTCTGTTTTTACAGCGTGCTGATTGGTGTATTTACAAACCTTTAGCTAGGCACAGAGTGCTGATTGGTGCGTTTTTACAGAGTGCTGATTAGTGCATTTACAATCTTTTAGCTAGACACAGAGCTCTGATTGGTGCAGTTTTACAGAGTGCTGATTGGTGCATTTACAATCCTTTAGCTAGGCAGAAAAGTTCTCCAAGTCCCCACCGGACCCAGAAGCCCAGCCGGCTTCACCTCTCAACATCACTGGTCCATGTCAATTTTTAAATTCAGGCAAAAAAAGAATGTTGGAATTTTTCTGATTAGCTCTTATTATCAAGAAATAATTTTCCATGGCTCTCAGTTACTCTCTCTCTCTTGATTTCTCCCTCTGAGCAAACGTTCCTTTTTCAAGAAAGGTAGCTCTGGTTTTCACATGATTAGTTTTCTCAGTTTGCTTCGTGCCAATAGAAGTTGGAGATAACTTCTGCTTTCTTTTTTTTTCATTTTGTACTGTATCTTTCCTTATCAGTCCAAGCTGACAGTGTTTCTTCCAATATAATTTTCTCAAAACTTCATGAACTTCCTATGTATATCACAGGCATTATCCCATTAGACAAAAGCTATAACCACAAATCTTTTCACAATAAGCTTTTAGCTCCTTGTAGTCCACATTGCTTGAGTGAGGGAATATATGAGTCAGAAATTTGGCTTCATCTCTAGACCAGACTGTCTGTCAGTGCCCTAAGTTTTAAATTTGTTCAGAAGGCATTTCTTAATTTTATCGTCTTCGCCATTTGGAAATTCTGAGAATTTTTAAAACCATAAAATTATATCTTTTTAAAAAGTCCTTTACTCAATTTCTTTCTCTTTTCTCACATTTTACTAAAAGCAGCAAGAATAAACTAGGCTACACCATAAATACTTTGTTTATAAGCATCCTTAACTATTACAACAAATGCTTTGGTTAAATTTTCTACTGTCCACATTATTGTAGACAATAATGGTGCTAAGCTTTTTGTTCTACAAAGTAAGGATACTTCCTCCATTTCCAGTAACATGTTACTTTCTTTTCAGTTCTCACCAGCATACGGAAAGTCCATATTTCTCATCTATCCAATGCAATTTATAATTTCTCAAATATCCTCCTTAAAATCCTTACAGCTTTTACTCACTACCCAGATCCAAAACCACGCCTACATTTTTCAGTATTTGTTAAGGCAGCTTCCTACTTTCAGATACAAAAATCTTCATTATTTATCTAATATATAACAAATATTCCAAAATTTGGTGTCTTAAAACAACAAGCTTTTTCTTAATTCTCACTATTCCCATGGGTAAGAAATTCAGTCATGGCCTGCTTGAGCACCTCTTTCATGAAATTTAAACAGAGTCTTTTATAAAACTGCAATCAAGGCATTGGTCTAGGCTATAGTAATCTCAAATCTCAATTGAGGAAGATTTTACTTCCAAACTCACTCATATAGCTGTCGGTAGGCTTCAGATTTTTAAGGTATTTAGCCAGAGACATTAGTTCCTTGCCATATGGGCCACTCTATAGGGTAACTGACAACATGACAACTGGCTGACCTCAAAGCAAGTGAAGAAGAAAGCAACAGATTAGGAGAGGACACTCAACATAGAAGCCCCAGTCTTTATATAATGCAAACACAGAGGTGAGCTTTCATCATATCTGTCATATATTATTCATTAGAAGTAATTTCAACTCATATTTGAAAGCATTCTCCTACCTCAGTCTCCTGAGTAGCTAGGATTACAGGCATGAACCACCACGCCTAGCTAATTTCTGTGTTTTTAGTAGAGACGGGTTTTCACCATGTTTGCCAGGCTGGTCTCAAATTGTTGACCTTGTGATCTGCCTGCCTTGGCCTCCCGAAGTGCTGGGATTACAGGTGTGAGACACCACACCTAGCCAAATGTGGAGAGTTTTGGAGGCCATTATAGAGGCAGCCTACTGCAGACATGGAAGAAGATTGGGAATTGGTTTAACTCTATTTTCAAAAAACGTAATAGGATGCAGACAGATATCTAAATGTTCAATAGACTTGTGTAATAGGTATAATAATGACCCTAAGAAGGTATCCATATCCTAATCCATAGAACCTGCAAATATGTTACCCTATATGACAAAGCGGAATTAAGTCTGCAGATGGAATTAAGTTTGCTTATCAACACACTTAAAATGGGGAGATTCTCTTGGATTATCCAGGTGGGCCCAATGTAATCACAGGGGTCTTTAAAAGTGGAAAATGGAGGTATAAAAGGAGAGTCAGAGAAAGAGCTATGGCAATGCAATCAGGGCCAGTGAGATGCTATGTTGCTGGCTTTGAAGAAGGAGAAAAGGGACCACCAGGCCAAAAAAAAAAAAAAAAATGCAGATAGTCTTTATACATACTGGAAAATTCAAGGAAAAGGATTCTCTGCTAGAATTTCCAGAAAGCCATGCGGCCCTGCCAATACCTTGATTTTAGTGCAGTAAACCTGTGTTGGAGTTTTAACGTAAAGAATTATAAAGGTACTAACCTAAAGAACTAGAAGACTACTAAATTTGTGTTATTTAAAGCCACTAAATTTGTGGTCATTTGTTATCACAACATAGAAAACTCATACGGTTTATATTTAGACATGTACTCTACTGAGAGAAAAGAAAACTAAAAATCTACAAAGTTCAAATTGGCTTGTGCATTTAGAAGATGAGTGTATAGTAAAAGATCATTAAGGTGTTTAACAGTAATACTGAAAACATTAGGAGGGTAGAGAATTATTTTTTAATACTGCAGCAAATCTTATTTCATCAAGACAGTGAGATGGACTGTCATATACGTAAACATTAGATAGGCAGATAGATAGACGGATAAGGTTTGAATATTTTGTCGCCTTCTAATCTCATGTTGAAATGTGACCTCCAATGTTGTAGAAGGACCTAGTGGGAGGTGTTTGGGGCACTGGGGTGGCTCCTTCATAAATGGTTTGGTTCTATATCACAGTAATGAGTAAGTTCTCACACTATGAATTCACATGAGATCTAGTGGTTTAGAACAGCCTGATACCTCCTCCTTCTCTGTCTTGCTCCCTCTCTCACCATGTGACACACCATCTCCCCTTTGCCTTCTGCCATGAGTGTAAGCTTTCTGATGCCCACACAAGAAGCAGATTCTGGCACTATGCTTTGTCTACAGCCTGCAGAACCATGAGCCAAATAAACCTCTTTTATTTGTAAATTACCCAGTCTTAGGTACTCCTTTATAGCCATGCAAACAAACTGATACAGAAAACTGGTATCAGGAAGTGCGGTGTATGGTATGTTATTATTGCCATAACGATACTTGAAAATGTGGAAGCATTGGAACTGGGTAACGGGCAGAGGTTGGAAGAGTTTGGGGGGTCTCAAAAGAATACAGGAAAATAAGAGGAATTTTAGAACCTCTTAGAGACTGGATAAATGGTTGTGACCAAAATGCTGATAGAAATATGAGCAGTAAATACCAGGCTGATGAAGTCTCAGATGGAAATGAGAAACTTACTGGGAACTGGAGCAAATTTGCGCTTGTAACATCTTAGCAAATAACTTGGATACATTGTGTCCACATCTTAGGGCTTTGTGAAAGGTTGAACTTAAGAGTGCTGACTTAGGGTATCTGGCAGAGGAAATTCCTAAGCTGCAGAGCATTCAAGATATGCCATGGTTGCTTCTATCAGCCTAAATTAGATATGGGAGCAAAGAATTACTTAAAGTTGGAATTTTTAATTTAAAGGGAATCAAAGCATAAAAACTTGTAGCCTGACCCCACAGTAGAGAAGGAAAAAGCACTTTCAGGAGAATCCAAGAGGGCTATGGAGCAACTACTTGCTAGAGAGATTTGCATTACTAAAAGGGAACCACATAGTGTTAAGCCTTCAGGTACACAGAATGCAAGGGTGAAAGAAGCTTAGCAGCTTCTACCTGGATTTCAGAGGATGCATTTCAAAGCCTGGGTCCCTAGGCAGAAGACTGTCACAGGAGCAGAGCCCTTGCAGAGAGAGTCTACTAGGACAGTGCCAAGGGGAAATGTGGGGTTGGTGCCCCCACACAAAGTCTCTACCAGGGCACTGCCTAGCGAAGCTGTGGGAAGGGGGCTGCCACTCTTCAGACCCCAGAATGGTACAGCCAGTAGCTTGCACGCTGAGCCTTGAAAAGCCCGAGGCACTTAACTCCAACCCATGCGAACAGCCACAGGTCCTTTACCCTGCAATGCCACAAGAGTGAAGCTCCCCAAAGTATTGTGAGCTCACTTCTTTTACCAATATGTTCTGGATGTGGGACAAGGAGTCAAATGAAATTATTCTGAGCTTTAAGGTTTAATGATTGTGCTGCTGGGTTTCAGATTTGAGTGATGCCTATTGTCCTTTTCTTTAGGTTTATTTCTCCCTTTGGGAAACAGAATGTTTACCCAATGCCTGTACCACCATTGTATCCTGATGTAAATAGCTCGTTTTTTATTTTATAGGTTCATAGGTGGAAAGAACTTGCTTTGTGCCTCAGAGGAAACTTTGACCTTTGAAGTTCTGTGTAATGCTGAAATGAGTTAAGACTTTGGGGGACTGTTGGGAAGGGATGATTGTATTTTGGAATGTGAGGAGGATATGAGATTTGGGTAGTTAGGAGCAAAAAGATATGATTTGAATGCTTTGTCTTCTCCAAATCTCCTGTTGACATGTGACCTCTAGTGTTGGAGGTAGGCCTAATGGGAGGTGTTTGGGTCATGGGGGCAGATCCCTCATGAATGGCTTGGTGATGCCTTCACAGTAATAAGTGAGTTCTCCCTCTGTGAGTTCATACAAGTTCTGGTTGTTTAAAGGAGACTTCCACCTCCTCCCTCTCTTGCTCCCTCTCTCACCATGTGACACGCTGGTTCCTCTTTGCCTTCCACCATGATTGTAAGCTTCTCAAGGCCCTCACGAGAAGCAGATGCTGGAACTATGCTTTGTGTAAAGCCCATCGGCCCAAAAGGCAAATACATGTGTTTTCTTTATAAATTACTCAATCTCTGGTACTTCTTTATAATAATGCAAATGGATATATATATATAGGTATATATATATATATGCCCACATTATGTGTATATGTGTGTAGTATATACACACACATACATACATATATATGTAGCACATACACATACACGCACATAGGAAATAACTGCATCCACTTGAAAAATATAGGCTCATAGTTAAGACTGAAAATCTACTTTTAACAAAGCAGAAATATATGTATAGACTGTTCAACACTGGTCGGTGTCAAAATTAGATAAAAGGCTTTTCTGGGGGATTTTCGTGTTTTTTTTTTTTTTTTTAGCATTTTCTGTAATTGAGAGCTTTTGCCTAATCTCAAAGGGTTTTCTGAGTAGTTTTACAGACCAGCTATAATCTTTCAAAATAGCCATTACTTTCTCTCCTTTTCAAAATGATTTTCCTACTCTACTTCCTCTTTCAGATTATGGTGATTCTATCTACCTATGCATGTAACATGGAAAACAGTCTCCTTAACTCTTCACTCTCCTCATCATTCATATCTAATTTATCACGGAGCATTGTTTATGCTTCTAAATATCGTCAGCAACTTCACCCACAAAGACACATTTTCCTCTGCACGCTTTTTATGTCATTATAGTTCAGATTCACATAATCATTTTCCTGAACTATAATCTAAACTCGGAATTCATTTTCTAATCTATATTTTTCCCGTCACCTCTTGTGCTTCCTCCTACGCTTTGTCCTCACTACAATCTAAGTTCTCTCTGTAAAAGGCAAATCTGATCAAAACTTCCTCTCTAAAGTTTTCATTGATGTTTTTAAATCATCTGGAGCAATTTGGGAACCTCATAAAACAACTTAAAATATGACATTTTGTATATAAACATGCACGTTAACATACTATTTTGTCAGTTATAATGTAAAATGTAAACACTTCCCTTCACTATTGCACATCATTTTGTAAAAGAAAGAAATTGTTGAATCAAAGTAGAAATAACAAGATCTCAGAATATAGAATATTCTCCAAGCGAAAACACAATATACTTTCAGAGATATGTATATAAACACAAAGACAGAAAATAGAAACAGAGAGAAGACAGGAAGGACAGGCCAGACACGGTGGCTCACGCCTATAATCCCAGCACTTTTGGAGGCCGAGGCGGGCGGATCACGAGATCAGGAGATCAAGACCATCCTGGCTAACATGGTGAAACTCCATCTCTACTAAAAAAATACAAAAATTAGCTGGGCATGGTGGCACGTGCCTGTAATCCCTACTCAGGAGGCTGAGGCAGGAGACTCTCTTGAACCCAGAAACTGGAGGTTGCAGTGAGCCGAGATTGTGCCATCGCACTCCAGCCTGGTGACAGAGCCAGACTCCATTTAAAAAAAAAAAAAAAGGAAGCACAAAAATAATGACAAATTTTAAATTTGTTTTCATATTGAAAAGAACACACTTGACTCCAAAATCACCAACGAGCAATGTAGATCTCTATTGAATTTTTCTGTTGATGTGATGTGTTTGTGTGACTGGGAGATGATGTGTGAGTGCGGATGGGAGATCAGCATAGAAATACATTGCATATGGCATAAGAAAATTTCTCAAAGCTCCTCTTTTCTAAAGTTACAGATATGTTACTCTCAGCAATTCTGTACAGCTATTTCTTACCCTTTCACTTCCTCTACTCTAAATGAATCTGCCTTGGAGTCATCCAATCACTTTATTACGTAAATTTAATTTATATTTTTCTCATTTCACTTCTTCTCTGATCAACAAACCTGAAAAGTTATTTTTGATATATCTATACATGTAGAAGTTTGGGATGAAGTGAGAGGATATGAGAAATAGAGAATCTAAATATGGAAAATGTTTCTCATCACAAATTGTTTTATTGATAGAAATTTGTAAGTTTTGAAACTAATATTTAAAATCTCTTTAAAAACTTCATTGTATCCTGTTACTATTTTGACACTGTCAAAAATCTTGGGCCAGAAATTATTAGATTGGTTTGAAAGTAATGTCAGTTTTTGCCATTACTTTAATGGCAAATATCTTTAATATCTGGAGCTGCACAGTTCTGGCACCTGATTTGCTAATGAGGAGCTTTCCGGAATTTATATGAAAGAGGATCAGGACCAAGAATTTTGATGAGCAGCAAAGGGGCTCACAAGCATTTCTCTCTGATTGTAAAGGAGGGTGAGAGTGCACCTTTGGTACTTTTTTGAAGCTACATTTGCATATCAAGCACAGTTTTATCACTTATGCTTATTTGAGAAGGCTTTCCCGAAGGATTAAAGCGTTGGTGCAGTCCTCTGCTGAATCTGTTATTTGTAAGAAAATGTGCTATGAAAACCACTGATCTTTAGAAAAAGATCCAAAATCATTGGTATGAAATTCAGTCTTTCGTAATTCTATTATGCCACCTTTCTTTCCTCAATCATTTTTACTGCATTCACAATATTTCAGACGTAATCTCTGCTACCAGAAAATGCTATGCTCTTTGTTGCAGCTTGACTTTTGTATTGTGTTGCCTTTGTTCGAAAAGCTCTTGATGTTAACCCACGTTATCTAGTTACCTTAAATGTAGCACTATCCATGTTGTAATTTAATTATACATAATTATTTATGGTCTTTCTCTTCCCTGGAGTGTGGGTTCCATTTGTGTTATACTTCTGTCAAAAGTGCTTCACATGCAATTACAACATGAAAAAACCCTTGTCAGAGTAGAATATCTCAAAATGCCTTTGCCTTCAACCTTATTTGAAGAGTTTCTGGTAGATTTAGCCTGGTTGTTTATGTAATGGTGCAGTGAAGTGTGGTTTGCTAGTCTACGGTGCTAATTATTCCTGGCTAGTTGTTTACCTAAAAAGCTGTGACAATTAATAATGGTGACTTGAAAGCTCATTTCTCAGTATGCACATTGACATGCAAATTTTTCATAATTATTTCTAGTCACCCAGTTAATTAAATAGTGAAGACATAAACTTTATTTCTGCAGAATTCTGTAAAATACTTTATCTCAATATTGATTTATTTCTATTTCTCAATGCAAGTATTGCTTTCCTCTATTTCAAAATCAATAAATCTAACTGGGTTTTATGGTTGCAGTAGTCTGAAAAGTGTCCTCTCACTCCTACAGCATTTTCATATCAAAACTCTGGAATCTGTGACTTTTACTTTATTTGAAAAGAAAGGTCTTTGCAGATGTGATTAAGCATCTCTAGATGAGATAACTCTTTTTTTTTTTTTTTTTTTTGAGACAGAGTCTCACTCTGTCGCCCGGGCTGGAGTGCAGTGGTACGATCTCGGCTCACTGCAAGCTCGGCCTCCCGGATTCACGCCATTCTCCTGCCTCAGCCTCCCAAGTAGCTGGGACTGCAGGCGCCCGCCACCACGCCCGGCTAATTTTTTTGTATTTTTAGTAGAGACAGGGTTTCACCGTGTTCGCCAGGATGGTCTCGATCTCCTGACCTCGTGATCCGCCCGCCTCAGCCTCCCAAAGTGCTGGGATTACAGGCGTGAGCCACCGCGCCCAGCCGAGATAATTCTTGATTATACAGGTGGGTCCTAAATCCAATGATAAGCATCTACAAGAAAGAAAGGCAAAGGAAGGTTTAAGTCAGACCAGGAGACAATAGAAAAGAAAAAGCTTGTAAAACAGGCAAGGTTGGATTGGTGAGACCACAGGAATGCCAATGGATACCAGAAGTTGAAAGGCAAGGAATGGCATCTCCCCTAGAGCCCGTGAAGAAAGCATTCTCCTACTGATACCCGGGTATCAGCCCTCTGGCCTCCAGAACTGGGGAAGAATACCCTTTCTTGTGTTTTAACCCACCAGGTCTGTGAGAATTTCTTACAGTAGCTGTAAAAATCTAGTACATTTTGAAAATTTCAACCCTCCCCCTACCCACACACATATCTCCAATGCCATTACTGATTTGTGTTTCTCCATAGCATTGATCATACTCTAAAATACTCCATATATGATTCATTCATCTTGTTCTGTCTCCCAAGATAGAATGTAATGAGGTTGTAGGTAGCATTTTCCATAATGGAAATCTCGGTCAAATAATAATAAAGTCAAACATATTAAAATACATGATACTTCCTGAATAGTAAAAAAGAAAGGATTATTATTACTTTCAGTTTGCTCCGATATAAAAGTGAGGTGCCACATTTTTGTTATTATCACCGAATCCCTACAAAATTCTATCTTTAAAATAACATGGTTAAGGTTAGTGAGAAAAAAATTAAATGAAATAAAAGGCAGATTGTTCAGTTAGTGAGGGAGATAAATAGTTATACGGGATAGCAGGTTCTAAATGTGGTACTTAGAATCCATAAGGTAGTCAACTTATCACTGTCAAACTTGATATTTCATGGAACGGAAACGAACATAAGCTCTTGATATTTCCAACTGGGAACGATCTACAAAGACGCCTGTAAATGAGGCAAGAAAGCACAAAATAAATTAGCAAGTATTCATGCACTGATAAGGACACCACAGTTTTACAAGAATTTTATTGATGAATGACAGAAATTTATTATATTTTTATAAGCCATTCAATTAAATAAGACAAAATATTTGTGATGTAAAATAAAGACATTTAAAAGAATAACTGGTGTACTAAAGTTTTATTAACCTATATGAAAATCCTAGTGCATTCTGTGAAACTTACTTTTCCTCATTACTAGAGATATAATGTCAAACATTTTTACTTCGCCAGATAAATTTAATTTATTTTGAAATTGAATTGTATAGTGGCAATTGATATCTATTGGAGGATAATATCAATTACTACAAATAAAATTGTACTGTGCATTTTATATTAAAAGTAAACCTACATTACTTAAATAAGAGAGCTATTAAAACAGTAGACAATATTATTCCATAATTCTTTTGTTTTCTTTGTCCAAAATGAAATTCAGTGCTCACTATCATATTTAAATGATCAACACAATTGGGTAATATTAATATTAAAATAAATATTTCTCACACACACATACATACACACACATACACATATACCATGCAAACATGTACATATATACACATACACACACACCCTTTTAGTGAATATTAAAGTTATCTAAACTATTTTTTTTTCCAAAAATGTCTACCTTTATAGTTTTAAATCTAGGACAATTGAATAGAAGTATTATAATATCTTCTGCTATTTTTAAAGAATATAAAGTGCATATGGAATTCTTAGAAAACTCCAAATTAGTATGGAAAATTCTACTTCATTTTTATCTTTTATTATAAAGAAAATGTAAATTTATATTCCAAGATTCAGTAAAGGCTTCAGCCTATTTTTGGACTTTCTAATCAAAACTAATACATCGACAAAACACGTGCTCTCACAAATAAGAGTAATGTTACAGCTTCTAGAATTTTAGATATTTGATTTCATGAATATGTATGACTGATCAAAACTTTAAAATGTACATTTTAAAGCATTTACCTGAATCTCCATAGGAACTGGTAAAAAAAAGTTGTGGAATAAAACTGGTTTTTATTTTTAAAAAAGGACATTTAAAACTACTATAGCGCGGTAGCAATTCCGTGATAAAACCGTGTAGATTTTACAAATTACCAAATAAGCCACCACTGGTAATTGGACCTTGTACCAAAGTATCTTTAATACAATAAACTTTGTTTTGTCTGCTGTGATTAAACAGATAAATATAATATTTACTTTCTAATATCTAATTGTTAGCCATTGCTAATGATCTAAAATGTTTTGAGTATTAATTATACAACACAAATGTCCTTAGCTGGAGCTTATCTTATAGATTACAAGTTTATATGCCTACCACATATTTTGACTTGATGCTTACAGCATTTCAAAGTCAAGATAAATGAACCAAAGGACCCTCTACAGCCCCAACCTGTTGTTCTTTCAGTGTTGTTTATCAATAGATACTAATGGATCATATATGATTTGCTAGTTATTGTTTTAGGCACTTGTAATACATCAGCGAACCAAATGGAAGAAAATTACTGTCTTCATGGAACTTATATTCTAGAGATCTATCTATTGAACAGAACATTTGAACATCAACTTTGATTCTGCTATCCTCTCTCCCTGTCTTAGGCTTTTTAGGTTGTTCTTTAAAAGGACATTAGACTGAGTAATTTATGAACAGTATACATTTATTGCTCATAGTTCTGAAGGTAGGAAGTCCAAGGTCAAGTCATCAGCAGATGTAATGTCTGTTTAGAATTCACTCTCTGTTTCAAAGATAGCACCTTCTAGCTAGCTGTGTCTTCATGTGGTGGAAAGGCAAACAAGCCCCCTCAGGCCTCCTTTATAAAGGCACTACTCCCATTCATAAGGTCTCATCCCTCATGATCCAATCACTTTCTGAATACAATTACCTTAGGGGTTAAGCTTCAATACATGAATTTTGGGGAACACAAATATTCAGACCACAGCATTTTGCCCCTGGTTTTCTGAAATTCATGTTCTTGTCACATGCAAAATATATTAATTTCATCCTAACAGCCCCCAAACTCTTAACTTGTTCTAGCATCAACTCAAAGGTCTTAAGACTAAAATCTCATCTAAATCTCATCTAAATTGGATACAAATGGGACTCAAGAAAATATGACTCATTCTAAGGCAAATTTCCCTTCCTGTAAGAAGATTGGGACTCACTATAGCTCTTCTTTTCTGATCCATCAACAGAATCACCCTTAATGCTCCATTTATTGCATTGCAGGCTTTTTCTAGCAGGCACCTTCAAATCCGTCAGCCTCTAACCATTACGCAGTTCCAAAGCTGCTTGCACATTTTTAGGAATTTGTTATAGCAACAGCCACTCTCAGTAACAATTTCTATGTTAGGATATTTGGGCTACTGTAACAAAATACCTTAGACTGGGCAATTTAGAAGTAGCCTAAATTTATTGCTCATAGTTATAGTTTCAGAAGGTGGGAAGTCCAAGAATATTCTTCAATAAGGGTTTGCTTTCTTCCTCAAAGCTGATGCTTTCTAGCTGGTCTTCCTATTATAGTAGGAGCAGAAAAGCTCCCTTAGACCTCTTTTATAAGAGTTACTAACTTCATTTATTCATGAGGGCAGAGCTCCTGTAATTGAATCACTTTCTAAACACCCCTATCTTTTAATGCCATCACCTTGGCAGTTAGGTTTCAACATACAAATTTGGTGGTGAAAGAAACATTCAGACCACAGCACATCCTAATACCCAATCAATAACCAAGTTTTTTCTATGCTATCATTGAAAGAATTCTCTCAAATTCATTTAATATTCTGCATTTCTATTGGCACTATCCAAGTCTAAGCTTAGAGTTACATATACATATATGTGTATAAATGTTTGTATATATATATATATAATATAATTCCCAAACTCAAAGAAATTAATACATAAAAAAACAAATCAATAGAAAAAGAACAAAAACATCCTCTTCATTGAGTCTATATTCACCATTAGATTTGTTTTGTTTGAATATCTACTATAACCTACTCCCTGGCTGCTGACCTAGTCAGTGAAATTCTCAATATTTTCTTTTAATATCTGGCCACACTGCCTCATTTTCTGTTATAGCCCCCAAAAAATATATTTTTAATTCTCAGCATTTCACTTTTCATCACACATTAAATCATCATGTTATAGGACCAACAGATCTGTATGCATGCTGCACAGTAACATACCAATTACACCAAAACAGCAGGAATACAGCAGAGAAAGACTTTAATTATTGTAGGGTGTGGAGTGAGGAGATGGAAGAAAACCCTCAAATCCATCTCCCCAAGGAGTTCTGAGGTGAATTATGAAGGGTGAAGGGCTGCAAAATTGGGGTCATGTATTGGCTGGGGACAGTAGAATGAAAACTTCAGTATGTGAAAAATGCATTATTTGATGAGTCAGCTCCTCCTGGGGTCCTTCAGACCAGCTGAGTCAGTAGTTTCATCAGTACACAGGACCTAAAGGAATATTCCAAAGGAATAACTTAATGTTTCATAATGTTCAGATTGTTATGTACAGAGCAGTTAAGGGAACTATAATCTAGGGTCTACATCATTTTAGGACAATAGGGACCAAATGATTATGAGAAAGCAGGTCAGGGAGCAAGCTGACCTAATAATTAATGCTGAATATGTTGCAAGCTTAGTTTATTTTTATTTCTCCCTTCTTTTCTTCGCTGATTAATTTTATAAAGCTATATGGACAGTTTCAATTATATATGCCGTATCTCAAGTTAAGTTGTCACAAATCCATGCCCCCTTTTAGACTCTATCTCTTACCCTCCAAATGACTAATATTTACATATATTTAACGTATCAGCTGAAAAATAGATGAACTGCCTCTGAAGTTATTTACAGCTGAAGTGACTAAAAACAGATACAAATATAGGATAAACATTTATATTTTAAATTTTATAATTACAAGCCTTGTAATAACCTCAGAGAGATATTATCTCCTTCAGGTTTAAGTAACCGTAAGTCAAGGACACCCATGTACAGTTATACAGGTTGTGTACTGCACAACTCTAGGAGTGCTATTTGTACAAGTTAGCTCACAGCCCACACATTGAAAGATGGAGAATGATGAGCAGTGAGTCTGAAGGGGCATCTGATGAATGTCCATTATATCTCCTCAAGCCCATGAATCTAGCCCCAGATGATGTGACAAGCCGTAAGAAACCCCGACAGAATCAGCTAAGTATCTAAGAACTATTTAGATAGTTCAGCAAGTTTTCTAGATACATAATAAACTTGAAATCACTGATCAACCGATAGATCTCTTACCAACAACCAACTAGAAGTTGAAAGTAAGATACAATTTTTGTTATCAACAAAATGCATAAGCATTTTGGAATCAAATACTGTCAAACACATACACAAACAAAAATTCTGGTGAATTTTAAATTATATTATAAGACACAAAAGGAGACTTTAATATATGGGAAAATATTCTGTGTTCATGTGTGAAAGCACTTACGTGTGAGTCACCAAGCCAGTTAGAATACACAGCTAACCAGCATCACAAAAATCTTGGGGATAGCACTGGTGATGAACAGACAAATATATTAATAACATGGAAAAGATGATATATAAATATATATGTATGTGTACCTGACATCTCAAAACCATGAAGAAAAGATAGATTGTTTTAATGATATTTTAGGCAAATTTGCCTCACTGTATAAAGCCTGAGTCCCTTTCTTTCACTTTACACAACAGATTAAACTTTCCTTTAGATTAAACATTCGGTTATAGAAAAGCAAAATATAAAGCTAATAAAAGAAACTATTGAAGAATATATTTGTGATCCGGATATATGAAAAAATATTTAAAATATCTAAAATATACAAATCATAAACAGAAAACTTAGTGGATTTCACCATATCAAAATTAAAGATCACTTAACAGACACTGGGTTAATTGGAAGAGTTTATTTGCAATATCTAAAACTGATGATAAAGGATTAAGAAAGAGAATATCCAAATAATTGCAAGTCACAAAGACAATGACAAAAAGCTTGATAGAAAAATGAATAAAAGACTTTAAAAGGCAATTCATAGAAAAGAAATTCATATGTCTGACAAGCATATGAAGAGTTGTTTAAACTCAATATTAATCAAATAATTGGAAATTGTAACAACAATGAGATATAACTTCATAATTCATCAGAATAGTGAAAATCAGAAAATGGGATAATTCCAGTTATTGGCAAGGATGTGAGTAGACAGCAACTTTCACACCCTGCTGGCAGTGTATACTGCAGCAGCCATTCTGGAAAGCCATCTGGCTATATTTAGCAAAATTACGTATGCATGTTTCCTATGACACAGACATTCCAGTCTTAATATATGTTCCAGAAAATACATGTACATATCAGTGGGGAACATTTATAAATATACTCATTTTGGCATTTGTAATGATAATAAAAAATGATGGCATTCTAGTTGTCTATCATCAGGGAATGGGTTTGTAAAATATGGTGGACGTGAACAATACAGAAGCAGTAAGATGCAGCAAGCTGTAAGTACAAATGGCAACATAGACAAGGAAATTAATCAAGGTTTATAGTAAGTTACCATTTATTTAAATTAACACCACACATAACACGTTTATGAGTATGTATGCATGCACAAACACACACAAACACACACACGCAATTAGCTATTTATTCCTAGTTTGAATCAGTTAGAATGATACTAGACCAGATATGGTTAAAAATAAACACTTTTAAATATCTATGGAAGACTTAATCAACTATATATACATTATATATATATATTTAGAGAGAGATAATATAATGTATATACACATATGCACATATGTGTATATGTGCATGTGTTTATATGTGTGTATAAAACATATGTCTAAAAAGCATAAAGTTATCATCACAATATATAAGGATTTAACATATATTTATGGTAGTCTCATGATTCATTTATAAAATGGTGGGATTTAAATCTTCTGATATTCAAATATCCACAAAGGGAGCTTGGAATATTTTCTTAATGGCAACTGTACTGATTCTGTGGTTCTGATAATCTACTTTACCAAGTCTATTGAAGAAATGCAGAGAACTGCTTCATAGCCAAGCGGTGACGGTATCAGTTATCCTTCACATGAGTTAAATTCTTTTCTGTGACTCCTGTGATTTTGCAGATTAAAGTAGGAGTTAGAAGAGGGTTCTGAGAACACATAAGGGACAGTAAAATGAATTTTGCCCTTAAAATTTTTGACAGAATAGAAAAGGAAATTTAATCAGCCACTTTACATTTACATTATTGATTACCAGCAGGATTTTGACTATCGTGGGTAAATATCTAGAATGCTAATTAGATTATTTCACAATTTGTGTGAAAATTAACAGCAGGCATTATTGTATATAAAATGAAAACTCAGAAGAAGGGAGTTCTGTTCTCTTAAATCTTTTCTTTCCTCATAAGGCTGCTTTCTTTTCCTATATCTTTTATATCCATAGGATAATGGGATCAAACTGTGCACTGCACAGAATGTAGATTTGTGCTGGATTGTTCTGTAAGTTTAAGTATGCAGACAGTGTGGTTTTTATCCCTGATATACCAAGGGTCTGCATAGCCACGTGGAAAGATTAATTACAGCTCACATCAATTTTGGCCTCTAGATGTCATGTAAAGTACGTAACATCTGAGAGGAAGCTGCAGAATTTTGATTATGGCCATCTGAAAAACTGTGTGAGCCAGAGTGGGAAAAGAAAGCGGGCTTTTATATTTTTCTACAGAGTGTGCACTAGGCAAGCAAAGGCAGATAGGCTGAAAATCGTGTCTTGGAGGTGCTGTTAAGAAATGCTCACTTACTCCAATCAGTTAACTCATAGGATTAAAAGGAGGGAGATGAGGTCTTATAAGAGGTGTGCCCCATTTGACCAGTTTCTAAGATTGAAAGTGATGTTGTTGACAGCACTTAGAATATTCAAGGTATTACAGCAATTAATACACTATTGCATACCTGAGAGAAAAAAAAACAGAAAGCAGCAAGTACTAAGATTTATAGTCACTTTTATGACCTTCCTTTAAAAACAGAATGAATAAGAGAGGGGCAGAATTGAATGAATCTTAACTAAATTCTTATATATGTGTAATTCTAGTATTTTGATGTGAGAGAAGGCAAATGATACGGGCATGCTGCTTCACAGCAGGAAAATAAAATGTGTTTCAGTCTGCTTCACAAAACTGAGGAAAAAGAGAACTAGATGAATCGCAGAAAAAAAATCCATCAAAAAAATCTGTAACATGGATTAGAAAAGGAGACCATATCTGTTCGTCTTTATGTTTCTTACAATCTGCAGTTAATTCCTCACAGTGTAGCTCCCTAGATATTTAAGGACAATGGGAAATGTCCACAAGCCCTCCTCTTATTTCCATTCGCAGCCCTAGAATGCAGTGGGCTGCAAACAACAAGCCATTTAAATGCCTCCCGAGGAGAATAGATATGCTGCAAGTAGGCAAGCTCACTCTAAGATGAGCAAGGAAACAAAAAGCAGGCAGACAGTGAGGATAGGGAAATCATGCAGAAGAACCAAAAGAAAGGAAAAGGAGCAGAATATAAGAAAATGAGAGTCTGCTTAAACCGATGTATGGTAATAAGCTCAGACACTGGAAAAACTTCACAGTCAAAACTGAAACAGCACATCTGATTTGCAGAAGCAGAACAGTGGAAAAATGAATAGTGTAGAACATTTTGGTCCTTAAAGCTAGGTTCAGATTCATCCCCAGGAAATGCCAGTGATTGAAAAAGTATTGGATTCCTCTTGAGTAGTTAAAGATGAATTTCTTCTTTTTCCCTGGAGCTGTCAAAATTGGGAAAGAAGCTCAGAATAATTGCTGGACTTGGTCTCATAATTAGAGATCTTGTTTGTGTGTCTGAAATGGGCAACCTTTTAACCAAACAAAGTTTCACTGAGTACACAACAAAAAACATTATTATTATTTATATTAAATTATATGTGTACTTTAAGAGAAAAACCAGTGTTTACAAATCATCACGTTAACCTCAAGCATCCCTTAAGCCATATGCCAGCCATCCTCAATTATCCCTTTTACTACTGATTATTTGGAAAGTTTCCCATAGTAGAAACAATCTTAAAAATTTACTAGGCCCAAATCAAAGTGCCATTAGCAAACAAGACTGGTACCAAACCTATGTGCCAAGAGATCAAAAGAAACTGAGAAGAAGTTTCTCTTTGAAAATGGCATCTGTCACCGAGATCATGACCAAAATATCCTCCAACTTATTACTAGAGTATATATAAAAACATGCACACCCAAAATAGCATATACCAGAACATACATATCATACATATGCTATACACAATAGCATATACAAGAACTTTTGGTCAATCTATTTCCTTTTTTCTTTCCTTATTTTTTTTTTTGTTTGAGACAGAGTCTCGTTCTGTCGCCCAGGCTGGAGTGCAGTGGCATGATCTCCACTCACTGAAAGCTCCGCCCCCCGGGTTCAAGTTATTCTCCTGCCTCAGCCTCCCGAGTATCTGGGACTACAGGTGCCCGCCACCACGCCCGGCTAATTTTTTTTGTATTTTTAGTAGAGACGGGGTTTCACTGTGTTAGCCAGGATGGTCTCGATCTCCTGACCTCGTGATCCGCCCACCTTGGCCTCCCAAAGTGCTGGGATTACAGGCATGAGCCACCGTGACCAGCCCCAGTCAATCTATTTCCAGTCCATAGGAATTTCCACTAACAAAAAGTTTGTAGAAACTACTTAGTATATACATTCTGCTTTTTAATTTTATTTTTATTTTTAGGAGACAGAGTCTCTCTCTGTTGCCCAAGCTGGAGTGCAGTAGCATGATCTCGGCCCACTGCAGTCTCTGCCTCCCGGGTTCAAGCAATTCTCATGACTCAGCCTCCTGAGTAGATAGGACTACAGGCACAGGCTACCATGCCTGGCTAATTTTTTACATTTTAGTAGACAAGGGGTTTCACCATGTTGCCCCAGGCTAGTCTCAAACTCCTCAGCTCAGACAGTCTGCCCACCTCGGCCTCCCAAAGTTCTGGGATTACAGGAGTGAGCCATCACACCTGGCCTACTTAGTATATACATTTTGTATATACATCAATCAGCTGTTCATGCTAAGCCAGCTACAGTCTTGCTAATTGGAAGTAGAAGGAAGACCCTTTGTCTACCCTTCTGCTGCTGCTAGATTAAGTATTTGAGTACTTTCAAGATTTCTCTATGAACCAGGGAACTGGATTGGACAGAACTAAATATTACTTAAAGACATGTCCCACATCTCCTTAAACAGTATTGTGTGCTCTATCAAGACCCCTCCCCTTACATGCCTGTCAACTCTGTTTCACTACAAATACTTGCATTAGATTATTGGGTCCCTTCGCATTTTTTCCTCTATTCTCATTTGTTTCCATGTGAAACCTCACACCGAGTATCCTATCTGAAGCTTTGAGAACCACTGAGAAAAGTGGAATTCAGTGAAGAGAGAAGGGGCAGGGGTTGTGAACAGGTCTTAATAGTAAGCACTCAGAAATTCAAGAGATAACCCCAAGTCTTTGGTGCTGAAAGGACAGAGGAACAGAGGAAGTATTTGGGGAACTGAATAACAAGAAAGAACTAGGATCAATAAATCAAACACACTCTCTTTTCTCATCTTCATGTTCTATTTCAATCTGCACTTGCTTGGGGATAAGTAAGCCATTTTCTTTTCTCTGTAGTTAATTTTGTGTTCAGTGGAGTATGTAAGTATGCTTCTTAACTCGTAGAAATAATAGTGCATGTGCAGAATATAGGGAGAGAAGTGGCTTAAAGGAAAGACAAACTTTAGCCTCTTTTTAAATCAGTAATTCTGTTTTTCCATGATTTTTCAAAGCTATAAGCCAAATCCTAGAGAACAGTTCTGTAATATAGAATATAATGCTTAAAGTCCTTACTCTGATCTGGACATGCTGTAATTTTCTCTCTCTCTCTCTCTCTCTCTCTCTCTCTCTGTGTCTGTACATATATATATACACACATATACATAGTGAATACACACCATATATATGTATATGCGAACACCGTAACAACTTCACAAGGCAGGTGTTACCTCATTTTCAGATGTGGAATAATAGATTTAAGGAGTTGGGTAACAAGTAGAAGCTCGTAGAGCCTGAAAATGGCTGAGCCAGGATTCAGTCCCAGTTCTGCGTGACTGCAAATTCCACTTGGCCTTCTCATGTCTCCCATTTTCTAATTGTATTGTGAGGATTCTAGCCCTATTCTAGGCTAAACTATGTGTTAATGTTGGCAGAATTCCTTGAAAGTGTTCTTCCCAAGACCCTGAACCCTAATTGTCCCAAGGAGCTAATACACTATACAAAACCACAAAATATTTCTTGTTCTTAGTTTAAAGTTGCTGTCTTTTAACTGTTAAGTTTTAGATTAGGCTAACTGAAATAAAACAAAATGGATATAATGTACACAACCAAGTGAACACTAAGATGTAAACATTTCTGCATCTAGAATGCAGATAAGGACACACAGAACTACAAGGTTTCTTGGTCACTAATGTGTGTTACTCATATTATTTCCTACAGTGTTGTACTGAAGTTTATAAACAAAAAATTGGTCAAGTATTGTATCCTCTATATTCTCCTCTGATGCATGCAATTAACAAAGTAGCAAATATGAAGCTGCCCGTACCTATTAGAGGAGGGAAGGAAGAAACAGAAGGAAGGAAACTGGGAGTGAGGACTGGAGAGAACGAGCAGAGGGAGAGAGGGAAGAAGAGAAAGGAAGACTTTATTCATATTTTATTTTTTTTATTTCATAGGTTTTTAGGGAACTGGTGGTATTTGGTTACATGAGTGTTTGTTTTGCTACTGAAACATGGCTTTTGAAGAAAACTAAAAGAGTATTTGTGGAAAACAATATATTGGCATCCAAAAGTCAAAGGAAAATGGACTGTATTCCAACATTTAATCTAACTCATTAGTGTGTTCTGCTCTATTCTTTTGAAGCAGAATGTGACAGCATTGCATGACCACCCTGTATTTGTCATTCTATTTGTTTCCTGAAAAGGTGAGCAGTATGACATATATCCCACATATGTGTCTCAAATAGCAGTTCCTAGATGGAGTTATACTTGTCTCTTCATTTTGTTGTGACGTGAACTCATGAATTAGGTCACTTTTCTGATGCCTGAAATTACAATAAATAATAAAATAGCACTCTAGGAAGATGGAGAGAAACATTCATTCAAACAAGAAACATTATTTATTTATTATTTATTTTTGAGACTGAGTCTCACTCTGCCACCCAGGCTGGAATACAGTGGTGTGATCTCAGCTCACTGCAATCTCTGCCTCCTGTGTCCAAGTGATTTTCCTCCCTTGGCCTCCTGAGTACCTGGCATTACAGATGCCCATCACCATGCCCGGCTAATTTTTTGTAATCTTTAGTAGACATGGGATCTTGCCATGTTGGCCAAGCTGGTCTTGAACTCCTAACCTCAGGTGATCTACCCGCCTCTGCCTCCCAAAGTGCTGGGATTACAGGCGTGAGCCACCATGCCTGGCCCGAAGCATTCATTTTTAAAACACAAATAAGTTTCACAGACAAAAATTTTCTAACATAAGATCTTTAATATTCAGAGTTCTCACTTTTTTTTTGCAAATGTCCTAAAGCTAACAGATGTTTGGCTGTTTAATATACAAAAAAATGTATACCAATTAAGACCTTTTCCTGTCATAACTCTTTCTTTCCAGATTATTTCAGTAGAGGCCAGGACACCCCAAATCCTGTTCTACTTTGCTCACTGGCTGGGGAACTTGCCTGTCAACAATGGGGTGGTGAGGTGGCTTCACAATGAGGCAGTGAGGTGGGTTCCTTCCCTGTAAGTAATTAGCTCACCTGTTCTCATCATGACCAAATGAGAATGCTTGACCAAATGAGAATACACCAGTCAAAAACAAAAGTTCTTTCAAACTTGTAAAGTACACTGGATATATAGGATAGAGTCCTCTGTCACCTGCGTCAGAACTGCAGGGAAATCTTGTTAAATCATAGATTGCTGAGCCCCAACTCCAAGGTTTCTGATTAAGTAGGTCTGAATGGGGCTCAAGAGCACATTCCCAGCTGATGCTGTTGCAGCTGCTCTGGGTTTTACACTTGGAGAACCATATGGGGAGTTATGGGCATTCATGACACAAGAAAGCTTGTTGCATAATATTTCAAGAGATACCAATCAGTAATTTTATTCCCATGTCACATAATGAATAATGAAAATGAAATGATATAGCCCTCTAAGAATTGTCAAATCGTCAAATCCTGCATTCAAAGTTCTCCTTTTTATTTTTTTAATCCAAGACTTGTAATCTTTGACATTCTTCTTCTTTTTTTTTTTTTTTTTTTTTTACCATAGCACCTTGATACGTTACTCAATAAATACAGTTACTTTTTTTTTTTTTTAACTAGGAAGTGAGAGGAAAGGAAATCTTTCATACTGGTAAGTCTGGCTATTAGAAACAAAACTTCTTTTTTTGACAATAGACGCTGGTCAGGCTTACACAAAATTTTGCAGGCATTTATCTAGTTCTTATGCCAAATGAGTTCAAGAAATCATTATCTAGAAGAGACTTCAAATCATAAGTTCATCATGGCTGATAAAATCCAGAGGTAAATAAATTAGGGTTCCAATTCCCTCTTCCTTAAACCCCACCTTGGGCAGAGTTATAAGAAAAATTGCCAGCTAACTAGCATTGTTATTTTTAAACAGTTATCATCATTATTACATATGTATGTACATGTATTTTCAGTGTTCGTTCTATAAGTATTAACTGGTCTCTAGAAGGCTGCATTAGCACAGCTTTACTCATCTTTCTGAAGAATAATATTTTTCAAAGCTCTTAATAGCTTAGTTTCTTATCTCAAAACAATAACGATCATGTCATAATTTCTACTAATTAATCAAAATTCAGTGCATAGTAATTTAAATATCTTCTCTGTCTTTCTACCAACACCATCCATCATGCATAAACACACATGCACATATATATACACAGCATTTTAAAGTAATTTCTAGATTATGCTTTCATACACTTAGAAAGTAATAGCCCTGTGGCCTTCTCATTTCTAAAATACATTCAACAGTTTTAGTTTTTCTGTGAAAATCCTTTTCCTAACCATATAAGTCCCATTATTTCTTGAGCCTCTTATGGATTTTGTCAGTTTTTAACTGATGCATCTTGCTGGGCATGCTCACTAGAAATTTAAAATAAGGTTAATTCTTAAGAATTATCATTGAAAAGTTAAATTTTCTATATAAAAATTAATTTTTTTTCTGTAGATTTCTGTTCGAGATAGGGCAATTCTAGGTCATCTAACATATAAACTCCCAAACATTAGCGGGTTACATAATAGAAGTTCACTTCTTTCCCATGTGACAGTCCACTATTGGTGTTCTTGCAGAACCAAATTCCCACATGGCGATTCACAGACTCCACCCCTTAATCCTCCACAACTCTTTCTAATAAGTAGCTCCATCTTCCCACAGGGCAGCAGTAATCCAGCACCACCGAAAATATTCAAGACTCTTAGTGATTTCGTGAGGTAATTTTTGTAATAATACTGAAATGTTATCTGTCTTTTTTATTCTCACCCCGATGAGCTAACTGTCACATTCTCCAGAACTGTATGATATGTGATAACTTAGTCACTTGAATGAAGAATTAAGAAAGACAGTAATCAGATTTTCAAAATGTAAAACAATGCCAGTTTTCCATTTTTTTGAAATATAGTTATATGTCATAAACATGGATTATGTTTACATAATGGGTATTTGTTTTATAATAAATGTGTTAAAATACTTTTTTAAGAATTTCTCAATTGTCATCTTGAATACCATAAGTACCGATGGACTATAATCCAGAAATAAAAAAGCTCTTGAGATCTTCAATATTCTTTAAGGATATAGTGGGATCTTGAGACCAAAAATTTTGAGAGCTGCTATGAGACGGTAATAGATATTTTCTTTTCTGGTTGTGTTAAGGAAAGAGAGAGTGGGGAAGATATAACCACATCTTAAGCTCCATGGCATAAAAGTGGAATCTATCAATTCTGATGCGATCCATTGGTAAGAACTAGCATGTGGTCCATGGTAAAGAAGGGTGAAGGTTCTAGGAAACAAAAGCCCTGTCAGGCAGCCACTCCAGAGCTACAGTTCGATGCTCTGGAAAGAGGAGCACAAATCTTTGGTAGACAGACAACTGTCAGTTCCATAATGTTCAATACAACAGTCATTATTCTCTTGGAAACATATTTAAATCATTTGGAAGAAAATGCCTTAGTTGAGTTTTCTGTATGCCCCCTTATATAGTAGATGAATCATTCTTCTTTAAATAACGTAGCCATTTTCCAAAAGCAAGATAAGCAAGCCCAACAAAATGAGTAAAAATTATTCAGGTCATTAAAGAGATAGATATATCACACTGTGCAGCGTTTACCATAGAAAGTTATACAGGTTGTTCATCAAATAAAGTTGACAGCCACAGAGCTCCTTGGAAGCTGAAGTCCAGCCAGCTCCTCTTAGCAAACTATTCACCCTGGTACTTGCCTGTTTCACCCCCCAAAGAGGCACACTTTCTTTTTTTAAGAAAAGCTCAAATTTACTTAATGGTATGCTTTTATGTAATTTGCACAAAGGCATCATACAAGCCATAAGCAGCCCTGTCTGCTGACTCTATGAAGACAGACATTTTAAATGTCTAAATTAGTTCCTGATACATAGTAAAAACTCAATAGATATTTGTTGAATAAATACACAAAAGCATTGAGCCATGGATCGATATGTAACTAGAAAGATGCTTATAATGGCATAGTTTAATACTCTGTCATTGACCTTGAGACTAGTCAACATTTTTATTAAAGCCTTAGCTATAGAAAGAGAAATAATAGGCCAGGCGCAGTGGCTTACGCCTGTAATTCCAGCACTTTGGGAGGCCAAGGCGGGCAGATCACGAGGTCAGGAGATCGAAACCATCCTGGCGAACACTGTGAAACCCCGTCTCTATTAAAAATACAAAAAAAATTAGCCGGGCTTGGTGGCGGGTGCCTGTAGTCCCAGCTACTCGGGAGGCTGAGGCAGGAGAATGGCGTGAACCCGGAAAGCGGAGCTTGCAGTGAGCCGAGATCGCGCCACTGCACTCCAGCCCGGGCAACAGAGCGAGACTCCGTCTCACAACAAAAAGAAAGAGAAATAATACTGATTAAATTTTCAGATGAGCCACATCTGAAAAAAAAATTTTCAAAGGAATTGATGACAGTATCAAGGTTCAAAAATAAAAATGACAGGGTAAATAATTAGGGCCCTCACTAACACAAGTCAACTTAATCAAAATAAATATCTCGCTTGTACACAGAATAAAAATCAATTTTCTAAGTGTATGCATCTTGACAAAAAGCAGTTTATATTTTTTAAAAGCTTTAAATTCTTTTGTTGACTAAAATTATAAAAGTAATTAACAATATGATGCAGTGCGAAAAATAGCAAATGATTAATTAACATATCCAAACTTAAAGTAGACTGATTTGCCATTATACATCTTAAGTATTATATCCAGTTTGAGATGTCATACTTTAAAAGCTTGGGTTTTTTCATAAAGGCAGAGTTTTTCCAGAGCAATACTTGGCCTACAGAGATAGAACGAGGGGGAAACAATTAGCGTTTATTCAGTATTTGTCAAGCAAGTGACAATTGTTACCATCTCCCGTGGAGGATTCCAATGAGGGGAGAATAGTAAAGAGGTTAACAGTGCCTACCACTGGGAGCAGCAGTCATGGAATGTTAACCTACTGCATGGTTCGCAGGTGTTGGGATCTCCAAGAAAGACTCACAGGAGTACTGGATGGAACAATGCTTTACTATCATGTAGAAGAGACAGAGAAAGCCCAGTTTCAACAGTGAGTATCAGTTCAGTTTCTTATGACCAGTGGGTCTCGTCCCACAGTTGACACAGGAGATGACTTGCATGCACCCATCTTGGGCAGCAGGTGAAGGACCCCATTTCCTCCCAACCAGGAAGAGACATAGCAGGGGATGCCATATGATGAACATGCTTAAGCAGAACAGAAGAATACACATCACGTCTGGAACAGGAAAAATATTCCCAAACAAAGAGATACACCCAGCACAGGCTATGAAAGCTTTCTATCTCTTTTTAAGAACTGGTTCCAGACCCAAAGCACATTCTTAGCCAACCATGCAAGAATTAAAAGCACATACCCATGATGGCCTTTCGCAGCAATATTTATCTTCAAATATTTGAATAATTGTTTTTGTTGTTGTTGTTGTTGCTTTTTGTTTGTTTGTTTTTGTCTTCCAAAAGAAGTCCAACCTTACTTTGAGTCACTCCAGATGGTAGGACCTGAATTTATACTGGAAAGGTACATGGAAGCATACTACACCTCAAAGTAAGAAAAGGTGTCAAACAAATCTATCAGAAACCAAAATGGGCCATATTTAAATAATTGTGCTTTTTCTTCTAGATCATATTCACAAAGTTGACGATCTTAGTGCCATGGCGAATAATTGTCCCCTTTATCAGGAAACATAGATGACTTTGAAGATTTCTATCTTGGCCAAGATTCTATGCTACAGTGTCATTCTAATTCTAGTGTGAAGTAACAATAATATTAGATAGAAAATAAAACAAACAGTATCTTCTTCATTTATTGCTCTAGCAAAATGTTTATGGATTGGGTCATGTAAACAACTGAGCCCCCATCTCACCAAAATGTTAGAAACTACAAACGTACACACAATTACCCTCTCTAATTCTGTCTCTCTGCTCCCCACCTCTCTCTTGCTCTCAAGAGCGAAGTTATTTTACCAGCTGTAGAGGCAAGCTCTAATGCCACCTATCAATTACTCTGTATCCTTACTTTCTCACTCCCATCAATTTCTAACATCAAACTCCATAAAATGTTAGCATATTCATTCATGAGGTCATCCTGCTTACAGAGAGGGCATCCTATCAACAAGGATATCCAAAAGACATATTCATTAAAGAGTCTTTTTTTAACCCACAGAAATATTGAAGTTATCTTGTGCAGACATGTTTTATTTTTGTCACTTTTAATCACTATACTAACCTAAAAATTAAAAAAAATAGTAAATTTTAGTTTATCTCACTCATTGTATTTATTCCTACACTAAAAGCTAGCTTTCCCCCAAAGTCTACATATTAGGTTTTCTAAAAAGTGAGATGACACAATGATATTATAGAAAGAAAAGTGGATTTAAATTTTCTAATTCATATAAGCTATATACCTACATGCATATACTATTATAAAATTTGGTGGAAATGCTAGAAATAGCACATAGAGTTAATTTTCTATAAAAATTTTTTAGAATACAATAGAAACAACTTGTCTTAATACATTGAATTCAAATAATCTTTGAATGGAAATAACACAAACAGCATGACTGTCATTTATAAAAGGAAACAAAGCCTAGAAATTGATAAATACATACATTACAAATTAAAATTTCACTGTGACATTATTTCTTACCCAGTAGATTAGCAAAATATTTGAAAGTATATCAAAGTATACTTTATTCTAGACCAAAGGGAAATAGAAAAATATATTGCTGGTGAGCATGCTTAAAAGTGGTACAATTGAAACATTTAACAATATCTAGTAAAGTTGCAGATGCATTTGGCTTTTGTCCCTGAAAATCTCATATCTAGGAATGTATCCCAAAGATACACTAGAAAAACTATAAAAAGGTATAGGCACAAAGCTGTACATCAAACGATGGGTTTTATATAAGTAAAAGAGTGGAAACAACCCAAATATGCATCAATATGGGACTTCCTTAAGAAATAACGGCATGCTTCATAAAAAAGAGAGCCCTCTGCTGCTGTAAGAATAAATGAGGAGGCTTCTATATGTTACTATGAAGGGAAACTCTCAGATTTTTCATTATTGGGGGGAAAAAGCAAGATAAATAATAAATGTATTTTGTCACCATTTAAGAAAGGAAGGAATGTGAATATATATGCCTACATTTGACAAACGATGGAATGAAAAACTAAAGTGTGTTTTTTTTTAATACTTAACCTACAGGCAGAGTGAAGGCATAGGATCAATGGCACAGGGATAGGAGCCAGACATCTTTGAATACACCTGTTTTCATATATTTAAAAAAGCAAACTTCCCAAATAAAAAAGAATATAAAACAAATAAACCAAATTGTGTAACCTGTTTTTGACATAACCACCCAGAAAGTGATTATTTCAAGAGCCTGTAATACATCACTTAGCAGTTTATCCCTGATGTGAGATATGCCAGAGGGGGAAAATACTGCAAAAATTGTTTTTAAAAAATTCTTAAATTGATTTCACTAATCAAATTGTTGGTGAAAATTGGCATTGTCTTCTAAGACTTTCATATAAGCAATTATGTGATATCTTCATTCTATCATTGCTGGTATTACTGTGAACTTGTATTTTCCATGTGGCAGAAAGGAGATTTAAATTAGAGTTGATCAAATAAAAATTCTGTGGTTTTAAACTGTAATTGGAAGAATCAGTTGAGCTCATAGTATATTTAAGCTTTTTTAAAAAGTAACCCTACCTCCACTCACTGAAAAGAGTTAAAATTAATGACCTATAGTTGCCTATAAGCTAAAAGGAACTAGGGCTCCTTGGAAAAATGGCCATTCCAGATATGGAGCCGATACATACAAGATGAGACTAGAAGCTTGTACCTCTTAGTAATATAGACATCAAATACTACCTTAGTCATGCCAAAGGGAGTGTAAGTAAATTTAAAGAGGCTTCCATTGGCCAGTGAATGGACAAGAAGGATAATTGCTGCAATGTAGGGAAAATATCAAATATATTTGAAATAATGATTTTGCAATTATATTAAAACACACAAAAAATCTTATTTGGTTGAACTATACTAGATAACACACAGTTAGTTTAAAAATTGTTAAGTAAAAGAGAAAATCCAATCCTTTATTCATCTCTTCTACGTGCATTTTACCCAGCAGTAACCAAACAGAGGATGATGGGAATTTTGTATTTCTGGAAATATGACATGTAATAAATGAATAAAGAATTTAAATAATCAAAGTAGATAGATTACTAATAGCTGTCAAATAACAGAAAGAAAGATAAAATTATGTGCCTACTAATTAAAGAACCTATCACCACCAATGAAGGAGATTCAGGAAAAATATCATACCTGAATATGTTCAAGCTTCTAAATTCAACTACCAATGAATAGGCTACACATTGACCAGACAAATATGCTAAAAGATACTATGAAGATTCAGTAGGCTAAGTTTGGACTGTGGGGAACTCTAAAGGAAAGATTATAATATTTTCCAACACACAAACATCAAAGAAAAACAAAGAAAGATGAAAGGAAAATCTGTATTGAAGGAGAGGTCAGCAGCACATTTCAAAACAAATGCACTGTGAAAACTTTATTTGGATACCTAGTGAATTAAACTACTAAAAAATATATTCATGAGAAATTGTAAATTGGGATCCTAATTGCTATTTTGTATATTAAGAAATTTTATCATAGGTGTGATCATGGTAATGCTTTTTAATTTTTTCAGGAATTTTTATTAGAGATACATATTGAAATACAGATTAAATGTTATTTCAGGGTTATTTAACTCTAACATTGTAGGTTCTTCGTAGGTGAGTGTGTTAGCTCAGGTTCCCCAGAAGGAGACCTTGAGTCAAGAATTCATGGGCACATTTTGTTACATGAGTATACACACTGCTACAGAGAGCAGAACAAGAGTATGTAAGAAGAAGTAAGATTTTATGCAAAGTCCTGCAGAAGGTAGCTTTAGCAAAATCCTGTAGTGGAAGTCAAGAGTACACACAAATCTTTGAGACTTCCTGATTCAATGCAAAGGAGCTATGCTTCTATACCCTACCTCTGACAGTGACTGTTTGAGAGCTGCCCAGGGACTAGTAAATTGCCAAACATTTCTGTCTTGGAAATGAAGGTATGGAGGCACACAAATAAGAAACTGAAGAATTGACTTTGAATGTTGCAATCGCTTTACGTAGAACAAGATTAATCAGGAGTTGATAATTGTGGAGACTGGGTGACAGATGGTGGAAACACGGATGTTCTCTGTATTGTTCTGTGTATTTTTGAAACTGCTTAATCTCATCCCCTCCTTAAAAACGCTTTAAATGATAAAAATATTTCAAAAACTAAAATAAAAGGGCTGATTTCAAACTAGTCCCCATCTAAGGTATACCTTGAGATATCAAGTTGGAGGTTGATGTATCAAGGTGTCAGTGAGGTGCTACAGAAAGGTATCACTGAGCTCCATGGAGGGAGCATGAAACAGATCTTCAAAAGCTCATTTTCTCATTGCCTCCAGGCCAGCATTTTCTCATTGCCTCCACCTCCATTCCAAGAGTCAATCACCCCTACATGATAATCAGTCAAGAGCTGTCACTTGTAAACTCCTTTAGATGGCAGAAGTCTTTACAGAGAAGACTGGTTCCACAAATTAACTAGAAACAATTTGGGAAAAAAAAAAAAGAAAAGAAAAGGTACATTCAGCCTGATGATTCAATTGCAGGCTAAACCAGAATCTAATGATTTGGTCTGCATTTATTCTCAACATGGCTTGGATACAAAAGTACACCCCTGGCTCTCATGGTTTCCATGCAATGCATTTTTAGGTACAAATAATAGCGCTCCTATAAAAAGGACTTCTGTTTACCTCACAAAAATTGCACTAAAACAATCCACCACTCTGAAGCCACTTATTTTAACAAGAACCCTGTCTCCAAGCAAATGAGACTATCTTGAGAGTAACTAAGTAAGATTTTCACATAAACAAAAGCATTCTAACAAGCAGCAAGCTAGGAAAATGGGTTCTGGATTTTTGTTCTGACTCCACCTCTTTTTTCTTTTTTTCAGACGGAGTCTCACTCTGTCGCCAGGCTGCAGTGCAGTGATGCGAACTCGGCTCACTGCAACCTCTGCCTCCTGGGTTCAAGCGATTCTCCTGCCTTAGCCTCCCAAGTAGCTGAGACTACAGGCGCCCACCACCACGCCCAGCTAATTTTTGTATTTTTAGTAGAGACAGGGTTTCACCATGTTGGCCAGAATGGTCTCGATCTCTTGACCTCATGATCTGCCTGCCTCGGCCTACCAAAGTGCTGGGATTACAGACGTGAGCCACCACACCCGGCCCCTGACTCTACCTCTAAACTGACTTTGGGAATATCATTTAACTTTTCTGAGCCTCTATTTTCTTAGCTGTAAAATTAGGAAATAATATTTATATCAAAATGTTACCGTGAATAATAATTGAGATAGTAAGAATGCACATTATAAACTGTTAAGTATTATTCACATGCCTACATATCCACATATCCTTATTCTGAATCCGATACTTTAACCAAGTTCAAAGGAATACTGTATAAATTAGAGAATTAGTCATCAAAGTTATTTTATCATTGTTCTTTCTTACTTTTTAACAATGTGAATTATAAAGCCTGAGAAATGGAACAGACACAGAGCTTTTACTTTATGTAAATTTCTCCTCTGCACTTGCCTTCTCAAAATATGTTTCACCGTTCAATTCATATATTTATTCAAAAAGTTCACCCAACTACACAAGGAATAGGCAAAGGAAATGATGTTTTTTTAAATTTACTATGAGGCTGAGCTGTTCCTTCTTTCTTTTTTTTTTTTTTTTTTTTTTTGATTTAACTTTTACTTTAAGTTCAGGGGTTTATTATGTAGCTAAACTTGTGTCATGGGGTTGGGTTTACTGTGCAGATTACTTCATCACCCAGGTATTAAGCCTAGTGCTCTTCTTTCTTGATCTGTTCTTTGCTTGATTAGCAAGGGAAATGTTAAATGTCTAAACTCTGTGAACACTTCTGAGATGATAATTTACTAATTCCTTCACTTAATGCTTAGACATTGAATTTTTTTTAAATGCCCAGTTGTTCATATTTCTGTCTTCCAACTTCGTCTCAACTCCCCACTAGCCAACATTTCCAGAATGGTCTCTGGGTATGTATTAGTTTTCTGTTGCTGCCTTAATAAATTGCCACAAACTTGGTGCCTTAAAACAACAGAAATTTATTCTCTTACAGTTCTATAGGCCAGAGGTCCAAAATCATGGTGTCAATAGATCTTTTGTCTTAGCCTGTTTTATGCTTCCATAACAGAATACCTGATACCAGGTAATTTATAAATAACAAAGGTTTCTTTCTATCAGTTCTGGAAGCTGGGAAGTTTAAGATTGAGGGTCTGGCATCTGGTGAGGGACTTCTAGCTGTATCATCTCATGGTGAAAGGCAGAAGGGCAAGAGAGAACCCACCCCTAAAAGTGATGTAAAACAACATGGTATAAAAAAGGGGGGCAGGGTCTTTATGCATTGCTGCCTCTCTTTCCTCTAGTTCTCCATCAATACTTTGGTTACCTCATGGCTGCTTACCCCACAATCATCTGCTGTATGGTCTTCTTAGTGTGAACTGCTAAGTTTACTTTGTGGGAGCTGATTCATAGTCTGAAAGAGGAGAGTCTGCAAATCATCTCATCCTAGAATCTAAAAAGTGGCAAGGAATAGAGGCCACATACTTATTTAATGCAGCATCTCTCCAATTAGGACTTTAGCCCAAAGAGGAGAAAACAGAGACACTATTCTAGCTTCTAGAAAATAAGGACACTCTCTTCCTTTCCTTTCTCTGCTTCTCATTGACCATCCTCAGTGTTATGAAAATTGCCACCACACCTTTTCTTCTTCCCATACCTTCTTTTCTTCCTCCAAAATAAAAAGATGTAGAAACAAAAAATACAGTCTCTAAACCTCAAATGAGCTTTCTCAACTAAGTCAGCCAGACTAACCATTGATATATTAAAGAAATTGATAAATAAATTTACAAAATCCTTTTTCAGTCTAATTTGCCTGATTTAAAAGCCTCATACATCTCAGTGCCAGATCCTTGTAGAAAACATAAAAAGTTAAAGATTTTCTGGGTGCCTCACTTTGATTATTTCAGTAACATTGCTAATAATTTCCCATCCCACCCCCATTTGCCCTAAACCTGTTCAGGTCCTGGGCATGAGAAATGCATATTTTGGCTAGATGTCGTAAAAATCTTGTACTCTGTATCCTAACCTTTTTGATAACAAAATAATAGGCATGAAAATGAAAAAGGCAACCGGAAGATCACAATTAGTAAGAAAAAGCACAGAAATGAAAGTGAAGTGGAACTAAAGGCCTCATCATGGATCTTTGTGACGCCAGCAGGTTCCAAGCTTCTAGCAATTTCTCCTCACTGGCCCTGTTTCCCTATTTCTCTCCTGTTTTCTTTTCGTCTTGTTTCCATGAGGGCTCCCCAGCTTGCTTTTCTTCATCAGTACTCCAGCAGTTCCTTCTAGAAGATCTTCCTGTGCTACGGAGAACAGCCTTCTTGCCACAGTTTCACCAGCTGCTCAGCACTGATGCTGGCATCTCCTATTTAGGGCCTGTTTTTTTTTTTATGCCCCCCACCCCGATCCCGCTTCCATACTCAGCAAGCAGCTGATTTCCTTTAGCTCCAGTTTAACAGCATTAACTCAAAGCCCCCGTGTGACAGAAACTTAAAAGAACATCCATCATGGAACTCTTTGCATATATGGAATGGAGAGAAATCTAAAAACCACACAGAGAGGAAGGAGCCCCTTACATGCCTTCACCCATATAAAGGGGGGAAAAAAGTTTTCCCAGCATAGGTGGGATGGAGGAGAAGTGAGAGGCTTTCCTTAAACCAACTCTGAGGACATGCTTGAACAAATTTACAATGCATGTTCAGCTTTAATCAGAAGATCTCTGCACAGCCTCGAAACCTAACCTCAGTTTCCAGCACGCAGCACTCACTGTGCCTTATCCTGTAACATCAGTGAACGCTCGGGTGCACATATGCACAGTAGCTGACTTTACAAAATGGGTAGAAATGGCACTCCAGGGCCAGAGCTTGCCCTTTGTTTAAGGATGGATCAGATTCATGTTACAGTTTATTGTTTTTAAGATTACAAAAGTGTGAGGTTAGTTCTCTTGCCTATAATTCATCAGTCCTTTGAATCATCAAATGACATGATGACTCATGAATTTCTTCCTTCGTAGGTCATATTTTAATCTTATATGAATTTCATATGAAAAATGAGAAAAGCACCCACTCATCATACAAAAGGGACACGAGTGAGTTTGGACTGAAAAAAAGATGACAAAAAGGAAAAAGAACCCGGCCAATAATGCAGCAAAATTCTATTCTTTGACGATCTTATCCACTGGAATAGTCAGAGGTGAGTAAATACACAGTTTTCTTCATATTAGTGAGGAGATCATCCTTCTCTTTAGTCAAATTCAGAGTCTTAGTTTTCTTTGTTTCACCAAGTTTATATTTTTTTCATTTTCCACTTGGTAAAATATAACTTCTGCTGAGGCTGGTTACTTAAATGTTCTATCTTGAGTTTAATTTTAATCACATGGCATTTTAAATCTGAAAATTCACAAAAAACTTTTATTTAAATCATGTAAAAAGATCCCTTTCCTGCTATTGAAATTCAATTATTATAAGAACAGTACCACTATGTTAAAATATAATCACCTTACTCCTTTTGGCTTCATGACAGTGTTCGTGAAGTGCTTAATATTCATGTAACATGCTACCTCACCCTGTAATATCACTATATTTATGGGAAGAAAGTGTAATCCTCTTTACTGGCTCAGGTTAATTCCAATAAAATATTAAATCCATTTTCTAATCTAAATGAGTTCATTAGGAGAGGCATGGTACTGAGAATACCAAACTCTCTACAGAGTTCAGCTTCATTACATTTCCGCACTATGCGTTTCCAGAGCTGTTGTACTACATTTATGAGGATTTATCTGTACTGTTCCAAAAACATTCATCCTAATTCTACTCCTTCTGTGCATGCTAATCATGAATATGTTAAGTGGAAATACTAAGCTTGTAGCCAATCTCATCCCCAGATGGGTTCAAGTTATGATTACAGAAGCAAATTTGCCATAAGCACTCTTAGAGCAGTGCCAGGGAGGAGGAAATGAAGGTCTGGAGCAGCACTCAGGAGAAAAAAAAAGAAAGTAAAAAGACACTTTGAGACAGAGTAGGAGTGTCATAGATGTTAGAGACATAGAGAGAATAAAAAAAGGTATTTCCAGATTGCTGTGTCTCAGAAAGACTTCCAATAAATTATAAATAGACCTGTTCTGAAGAAATTTGAAATACATACAAGAATCAAATCATTACCTTTAAATGTTTGGAGTCTCCACAAGTCTATAATCCAGAGTTGAACTTTACATTATTCATCTTATTATATCTAGCAAATATTCACTCCATTAAGGCTTCCTTTTGAATAAAATAATGGATCTTTTAGGAAGGAAGACAAGACCAACCTGGGATATTCACATCGTAAATAATTATACAATCCCCAAATGTCTGCCCATGGAGTGCCTTGACTTCTTTTATTTATTTACTTATAGATTTTTACATACACCTAGCAGATTTGTTTTCTTTCCTCTAAGGTTAGAGAAACAATAATAGGTTATTTGATTCATGTTATCACAGAGGGTGAAACCATCAAGAATCCTTGTCACCTCCTTTATGTTAGCATGTGCAGTGACTTCATAGTAAAACCATTTTAATCTACATTTTGTGTATTTAGTGAACAAAACAAAGATTTCCCAAATAGACAGGTTGTAGATATCAACCTATTTTCGTAGAAAAATGAGATGAAGATGAACAAGAAGCAAGATGTTTCTGACTGTTGGTTATTAAAGCCAGATACAGGTTCATCTTCATAAAGTCTGCAATAAAGGGTGAGCCTAAAGTGAAAGGCAGCAGCCACTGGTTGTCACTGTTGTACCACAAAACAGCAATTGCCGGTCTATTCTTTCAAAAGGCTGCCTTTTGAGAACAGTTTGAAATGATGTATTTGACTATTTGGTTTATCATTAAAACTGAGCACACAAACCTGCAAGGCTCCACGGATTGCAGTCTAGTATTAGACATTTTGATGTGGGAGTTTGACAGAAAAATAGTTCTATATGAATTACATTGAAATATGAAATAAAGATTTCATTATATATTTAAACAAATACTCTGTTTTTAAATGGTCATGTGAGATACATGCTACCTCTGTTAATTAAAGCACACATTCGTTCTGATGTTTAAACTAAATATCATTATGTTAATGCCTAGTGTGTATAATTGATCACTTCAAGGCTTAGATACATTATTCAAATGAAGTGTTTTCTAATGATTGAGCTTATATCATTTTTAAGCAGTAGATGAGTAGACAGCCTTGACATAATCTTCCCTTTTCCCAAATCTGATTAAAACTGGCAAGACAAGAAATCAATGGGATCCTGAATATAAAATCCCCAAATATTCTGCTGTGTTTGAAATTAATTAAGTATTGTGAGGCAGAAGCCTCAAATCAATAAACATCAATGATGGTAGTGTTAAAGATGGGAAGAGTTGGCAAGAAATCAGCCTGGTGTTCATGGTTGTAAGATGATTGTCTACTCTAAGAAATTAAAGTTTAAAATTAGAACAATTGTGCTTAGGCAAAATGCAGAGACAGGTTTTGAAAGGCAAGAACAATGACTGTGTTTCTGAAGACAGTCTTCTAAATTTGGAAAATTATACTTCTTAAGAAAACATGAACTAGTACTTCAATTGTACCTTCAATGAAATCAGATCTTTCCAAATTGAGTCAATAATCAATTTAAAAAATGGACATTGGTGTCTTCCAGAGATCACAGTGAGAGTGCCATGGAGTAGGTGGGGAAGCTGAAAGTATCAGTGGTGTTTTATATATCATTTCTACATGACTAGCTCAACTACGGAGTCTACTTTCACATGAATTTTCCAGATTAAATACTATTGTTTTTCAAGGTCATTCTTTCTTGCGTTATCTCTATATTCTCTACTTCTTTCCCTTGTTTCTTTCTTTTTAACTTCTTGCTTTCTTGCTTTCTGTTTTTCTTAACCTCAGGCATAAGCTGTAATCCAAAAGCAATGAGGTAAATGCATAATCAGGAAAGAGAATATAATTAATGCTACCTATGTTGTTAAGTAATAAACATTTGTCACATTATTGAAATTTTTCTGATTAAAAATAGGTAAATATGTGAAGAAATCACTACAGTCATACCTCTTGTGTGGGATTCTATTTTCATTCAGAGGTAAACATTTTAAATACATTGATTTTTTCCTTAATATGGCAAATGAGAATAATTGTCTTCTCTTGAAAGAGGCAATCACAGTGGCAGAAACAATTTCACAAGGAAGAGATTTATGTCCAAACAATTACACTATGCCAAGAAAGCTTATCAATAATGGTATCTATTCATATAAACTTCTCAATGTGTTCTTTAATCCAAATGCTTTTAAAGTCAGAGGAAGAGTAGCCACATAATCAATACAGGTACTTGTGAAAAATGACAGTTTCAAGCCTTTACATGAGACCTAGAGAATAAAGATCTCTCCATACAGCCTCTAAATACATATTTTCAACAAACTTGAAATGATTAGGAGCATTAAACTTTGAGAGTCACTCTTTCTGTCTCATTAAAGAAGAGAAGAAATGAATATATGACATTACAAATGTTATAATTACATCATTTTCATGGTCAATGGAGTCAAACGACCAGGGTTTTATGACTTAGATGAACAGCTCAGAATAGAAGGTAGCTTTATATTAATATTTATTTCCTAATATAATTATATATTTATAACGAGATATTTCATAAACCACATGGAATATAAACTCTAATTCAAGAAAGGGATCTTTTAAAAACATGTAGGATGAAAGGGGTTCTCACTAAATATATGCATTCATTGGCCACAATAACAACAACCAAAAAAAGGTCTCCACATTTCTTCTGTCCTGTGTCAGCTGTTGTATCATTGCCCTGTTTACTAAGGTTTTATTAGGTATCCACAAGTTGTTAGTAAATTACTTGAGGAAAGTTTCTTCGTGTTCCAATTCTTTGCATGTCTAAACTACTCAGCTCTATTCATGTAGTAGGTATAGGGTAACCATTTGGTGAATTAGGAAGTTAATTAAGCACACACTGCATACTTCTGTAAGGCCATAGATATATTCTTTAAACATTTAGAGTAAAGCACATTTTTGTAAATTAAATAACCTTCAATTTAGTGCTTAAAGTAAAATCATTTAATATCCAACTACACTCTGGTGCCACACGACCTCCATGTCTTCTGAAAGAGGTGCAATGAATGCATAAATAGCCTCAACCAGATGCATAAATAGCCTCAACCAGAGAAGGAGGGACAAAAAAGATTGGAAGGAAAGAAGGCATCAAGGTGTAGTGCAGACATGGCCAAGCTGAGATTTAAGGCTGTGATCCTTTCTAGTCTCCTCTCCATTTTAGAGTTAGAAGCCACCTTCAGGTTGTAGGGGGGACACAAGCCAGCTAGCTAGAAGACTAGAATTCCCAACTTGCCTGGAGGCTAGGTGTGGCCATGTGACTGAGTTCTCTCCATAGGAATATGAGATTGCACATATCATTTTCATAAAAGGGAATTCCTTTCCCTTTTTATTTTTATTTTCTTCTCTAGGAAGTTAAAATACTAGCACAGTGGTGACCCAGCCTCAGTCTTGATGAACTATAACACTCTAGAGGAAGCACAGTAATGTAATAGAAGAAATCTTGGTACTTACCAGATGGATGAGAAGAAAGTACAGTTTTAGCTTGTCTGAGGTGCTACATTTTTAGCCCCTCTATCTTAGCCTATAACTGAATTAGACCGCACACAAAAATATGTTGTAACTATGTTTAAATGCATTAATTCGCTCCATTTTTTTTTCATCAATGAGTTGACTGATCATAGTGCTGACCAGAAGGAATAAGAGGAAGTTTAATTGGTGGAGTGAGAGAAACTCCAAAATAAGGAAGCATAAAAAGACAGTCAAAATCTTGGAAGAGAATTGAGAAGAATGTTTGTCCTACTGAATAAGAGAACTTGAGGGCAGGCAGCACTCTTCAGTCTAAAGATAAAGTGAAATGTTTAATATTTTAAAGTGAAAAAAACTTAGTTCTTGTCTTCCCTGGGGATAAATGTCATATCCAGAAGATACCTAGAATAAATACAAATTATTTAATAATTACTTAATAAAATTAGATAGCATGCAGTGTATGAATGAAATCAAAAGTAAAAAAAGCCCCAATTTAAAGTAACTTAAAGAATACTTGGCTCCCCGTTGTAACTCATTTAATACAATGTTTTAAGACACACACTTTATGTCTTAAAAATGAAAGTGATACCTGACTACTTCCAATATATGAAATAGTTATATCTTAAACCTAGATTTTAAAGTACATATACTAACACTGTGAGTTTCAATTCATGAATATGCCATTTAAGCTAGATGTTTTAGGTCTCATATTTGTGTACGCCACTTTTTCCTTCCTGTGAACCAAAAATATCCATGACTTTAAAGTTGAAACAAGCTACCACCGCTTAACATTTGTAAAAACTTGATCTTTTGAGAAGTCAATACAGAGAATAAGCAAAACAGGGTGTTAACAGTGCAGAAAGGGGTTTTGTAAAGACAGAGAAAGCTAAAATAAAATTACGAGATAGGTCACATTTATGTTCACAGTCTTTCATTTCCCCCACCTCCCTGTTTATCACCCTCACCAAGACGACGCCTATGAAGCAAAGTCAACCAGCCCAGCCATTGCCTGACTGGCCTCCGGTGGTTGCCAGTCACTCAGCTATATAAGGATTCTATTCAAATCTTTGTCAAACTCCCAGATTCTGAACCAAGTTATTTCCCTCAGCTATGCAGGAAGAGGGCATGTGTCATCTTACTCCAACCCTGCACTCTGGCCTTATGTCTTCTCTCTTTACCCTTAGCAAAATTTCCTGAGTGACTCTTATAGCCCAAGAAATTATCTCTATATAGTAAAAATGCCTGAGTCTTATGTTTCAAAAATCTCTCTGTATACAGTATAAATGTCAGCGTAATTTTGCAAGAAACTGTCTCTATGCTTTTTAGCCAAATAGATCAACTAGGACATAAAGGGAAAAGTGATGGCCACTCCTTTCTCTTTTCCTCTATAAAATGAATGTGTGTGTGTGTGTGTGTGTGTGTACACATATATGTATAATTTTAGGTAGACTTTTTGATCACCACATCTGGTTAGAACAGAACAGAGACTCTAATGTTGAAATTATGAGACAATATGGTAAGGGAAAACCATGTAGTAGGAAGTCCTCTGAAAATTCACTAGGAATAAATTCGTGTGATTTGTTCATACCCATTGATGTAATTTTTTTAAACTATGGCATACATAAAGTTACTAAATCAGTGAGAGTTTGTATTTGCAAAATTGATTCAATTTCAAGTCAAATTACATTCTTTTTATTAAAATAAAATATTAAGTATGCTTTGAACCTTCAACCTGTTATCATTACATTTTACCTATCTACTATTACAATGATTATTCAATCTGTTCCATTCTTATTTTCCATTCTATGCTTCACGCATTTATAGCAATGAGAATTACTGTATATTTGAACTCTTCATCCTCTCAAGCTGCTACGGAACAGCTAAAAAGAAAAGGAAAAAAAACAACAACACAAGACTGTCATTGTTCTTATCTCAACACTGCCACATAGACAACCTTGAAATATCTAAGATTTTCATCCTTCTTGGAAATGGTTTTCAGCTTAAAGGCATTTGACCTGGAGTGAGGTTATATTTCAGTCAGCCTACTGAATGGTATATAGAGAGGCCCGTCAGCAGAAGCTTGGCAGAAAAATGTGAATACAAGTTCAAGTGTCTGGTAGCTGAGAAAACTGGAGGAGGGCAAATCAGCTTGAATATCAAAGCTAAATTCTATCAGAATGGCAAAAGTCATTTCTAAAACAAGACATCTCGGGAAGGCATTAATTGTGAAATCTCAAATAAGAGTTAACCTATTTGACTGAAGGTCATCTTAAAGAGTTCTGAAACCATTCCTTGGGACACAAGCCTAAGACATTTTTATTAGGGGTGAAGAGATAAGATGCATGGCCAGAAGGTGTTGGTATAATGTGGCATGTAACCTCTTACAGCATCGTGGATGAAAATAACTTATTTCAAAAGCCAAGAGCTTGACAAGGATTCTAGGAGAATACTGACATGGCATATGAGCAAAGAGTCTAAGGAATTTTATTCCAGGATGTCTAGTCAGGATATTTATAAACAGGAATCAATTCTAAATTGACAGTAGAATAGACTATGCCAGGCTGAGCAATGATGATATTTTCTGATATGTGTAGAAATGATCAGGAGAGAGAAAATGTTTAAAACTCATAGATTGGCACCAGGTTAATCAAGACAGGTGTTAGTGCCTAGGTCAGTATTCTGTGTATTCAGAGATGATGGCACAAAAGCCATCACTGCCTGGTCCTATGCAACATTTTTTCTCAAATTGAGCAACCTGATCTGTGAGGGCTGCCCATAAGCGTTGTCTGCTGGGCCACTTGGCAGCAATTTTCAGTCTATTTCTGTAAATTGAGCTTCACAGTGCCCTTTGAATGTTTCCCCTTCCAGATTGCCGGGGCTCCAATGCTGTTTAGTTTACAGGGCTCACTTTCAACTCTAACTGCCTTCCAACATAATGGGGCCTAGATAAATTGAATGGTGCACCTCATTTTTATGAGCCCAGTAAAACTCCCACCAGCAGAGCAAGTGCGGGTTCTTTTCAGGTTTAGTGGAAGATAGAGGAAAATCATCAGAAGGGCAGTTGGTTATCTGTTTCTAGGTTTAGAACAGTGGGAGATTCAAACTGCCCCAGTTTCTGGCCCAGAGTTTCTTTCATGATTCTGTAAGATTGTTGTAGGAGGTTCTTCAAGAATAAGTGAGCAGGAGTTCTTATGCTTCTGCAAGCTTGTGCTTAAACTGACTGAACAGTAGTAATCAGATATTCCCTTCCTAAGAATGGGAAGGTGATATGCACCAGGAATTTCTACTTGGGTCTTGTGCATAGTGCCACATTCCAGTACCCATATGTTGGGAGCTTTAGCCCAGGTATCTCTAAAATGGTAACAAAGTAACTCTTCCTGTTCCCTCACTAAGATTTGAAATGCATGAAATTACTCATTATTGACTCTGAAAAACAACAGAAATTTGTTGTTGAGAGCAGATAGGAGTAAATCACTGCCTCCCATTACAAACGGATAGCAAGACATTCCTGTATATGGGTGTACCTGTCCTTCCTTCAGACGCATTCACACAAAGGGCTGGGGGAAGATATCAAGGAAGACCATGAAGGGAGCATGATTTCTTTATAAAAACTGGCAAGCGTTAGAAATAGCATGTCTGTTTTCCTAATAATTTCCTCTCTACCCTGGGAGTTTTCACCAGTAGATATTGGTAGAAAAGGAGAGCAGTTTGGTTACAACAACACATTATTGTAATCCTAGTTCAATTTGTAAGTATTACCAAGGAAGTGAGCTCATAAATTGAATATTCATTTATTGTACCAATATTGATAAGTTAGGAGGCCAACACTTTGAGTCTGCTAAAACTCATTTACTTGCAATGACCAATAGGCAGAAAGAAAACTAACAGCCCCGTAGTACATCAGCAATCCTCGAACATGCGTGACTGGACAAATCAAAACCCCTCCTTCCTTTGTGTGTTTTTTATTCCATCTGTGTGCACTTAGTGCCTCTCTCAGTGTTCTAGTTCACACTTTCCTGCAGGAAAGTACCAAAACACGGTCCCATATTCATACCCAACTTGGCTTACATATCAGCTATAGGAAATGGCTTGGGGTCCTTGGCACCCTGTTGCCACCATCACAATCCTTTCTTGCAGGTAATCCCAAAACCAATTGTTTTTCTTCTAAATATACATAAACCACAGCCTACTTTTGTGAATCAAAACTATGTTTGAACCAGGATTTTATTTTCTGTTATATTAGAGACATTGGTTGATAATAAACTGGCTTATTTTTATTAAAACTCATATTTAGGTCTACTTAATTTTTTTCCGAAAGCTTGTTTCCTTCCAGTCATTAATTCTGTTTATTTAAAAGTAATATTTGTACTTGAATACATTAATAGTTTCCATTGTTGCTATTACTACTTATCATTTTATTTCCCCAATCTTTTAAATCCAAAACACTAGTACTCCTTGTTGTAGTTACACCTCTATGAACCCAAAGTATTCCTTAATACCACTCGCACATGAATATAAAGGCTTCTAAATAAAAGGTCTGTTTGAAGAGTTTAAGAAAATGACTGTGAAAATTTCCAATAATGTGGATTGAAATAAGGCAATGCCTCAGTAATCATAAAAACTCAATTTATCTATTTCAAAGCACACCATTTAGCCACTTTTCAGTAATTCGCATATTCTCCTAGCCCTTCTTGCCCAGGCTACCTGAATCTGTGGGATCCTCCTTTGATTTGAATAAAGTTCCCTGAGATTGTGATAAAACCACTGAGGTATAAGTGAAGATAAACATCACACACTATTTTACAGAGTTAGAAGTGATTATTTTTCTCTGTTACAAATTTCTCACTGCTGTTTTATCTATGGGATCTGCACTTGGCAGTGTGGATGGGATCCCTGTATTTCAGTTTCACCTCTTCTACTTTTGGTGATTTAGTTTTCTTAGGCACCACTCCACTCACAACTCCAGCTCTCCTTTTAAACTGGAGCTTAAACATAAGCTTTTCCTTTCAAGCCCCCTGCAGAAAACGTGCTGTTTCTCAATTGTCCCTAATAAAACTGAATAAAGAACACACTTCACTTTTGTATGTTATTTTTACTTTTGTTTTTAATAATAACAGTAGTCATTTTCTAATCGGCATCTTTATTCAAACACGATTACTCCTAATCCCTTTATTTCTTTTTAGTGACTCTTACTAATTTTACTTGAACAAAACAGAGAACATTTCTGTATCTCTTCTTTTTCCTGACTCCTTTGACAAGAAAGGATAATGAAAATCCAATTTTATTTATCCAGTTTTTTTCTTCCCACATGGATGAATTCTTTTGGTTCAAAGGGAATTTAGCTAAGGTTCAGGTTTATATCAAAGGAGAAATCCAAATTTTGCACTCAGTACAATGTCTGGAAAACTGTAAGTGCTTTCTAAATATTTATTAAGTGAATAAGCAAATTAAATATTCTCTTTATTATTGCTATATTGATGTAGCAAAATAAATAAAAACAAAAAATGTCATTCAGTTAGCAAAAGTATACTATGTTAATAAGATACAACCAAAAGAGAAAAACATAACCAAATATTAATATATTAAAAATATAAGTTTCTACCTTTTCTCAAAGTTAAAATTCTTCCTGTATTAAAAAGAATTGACCAATTCTAATGTAGATAACCTTTCCATCACTACCATTTTCAGACTTTTTTGAACATACAGTGATCTATGGGAGAAAAACAAAAACAGAGTTCTAAGATTCAAGCATTGGTATACGTAAAAGCTCCAACTGTAGAAAAATATTTATATATGAAGAGCAACTGCAACCTTGAGTAGGCTCCCCAGGCTGCCGGTTTTAAATCAAAATGAATCAAATGTTGAGGAAGATTCTTGATTTTATATCACCAGTGGCCCCAAGGGCAGGGGTAGAAGCTCAATAAATACTTGTTGAATTGACTTTCAACACTTTGAGAAAGTAACTCTTTGGGGAATTGATGTTTTACTTTCTCTCAATTTTTCACAGCCCATCCTGCCTAAAAGAGAGAGAAAAAAGAGAGAGAGAGAGAGAGAGAGAGAGCATCATTTTTAATATTTGCTTTACATTTTCCATGTTTTTCTTAAATATTAACATTTCACAAATGGCTTAGTTAATAATTCTAATTTTTATTGGTTTCAATGACAAAATAGTGAAAAAAAGGAAATGAAGTATAATTTTTTAAAAGGGAATGGAAAGAAATACTTGAAAGGAGAGAAAATCTGCCTGAAGTGGCAAAGAGTTTTATTATCATATAATATAAAATTGTGGGTTTGCATATGTGCAAACATAGATACACTGTATAAATTGGAATTTACATTTGGCACAAATGAAATATAAAAGAGTTGAGACATTTTCACTGGGTTAGTTTCATAATATTTAAGTAGCAGAGATGATTTTCTTTGGGAAATTTAAAATATCAGAACTGTCTAATAATTACTTTAAAAAACATTTTCCAGGAAAATATTTCCTTTCAGGTCACAAACTATTTGAAATACGCTGTTTTTTCTAATACAAAATTCAGAATACTGTCTCCCTGACTTTTAGAGAACTATTTATTTTCACAATATCACAGTATTTATATTCTCAGGAATTCTGATAATTTCAATTTTACAACAACAATAATATGTTTAGGAGATGAGAAGCTATGAAAATGTTGAAAAGTTTTCAGGATTTTACATATTATAAATGTACATACAAACATGTCATATTTATAATTACAGATGACATTTGGATTGATCATTTTTATTTCAACATTTAAAATCAGATTCAATAAATTCTGTTTTAGTTTTGTTTTGTTACAGCAAAGAAATGATAATGGTCTCAAAGAGCTGTAAAGCTCATTCTATTGAGGCTGATATTTGCCCCTAATTTTTTTTTTAATGTCGGATTAGTTACCACCTTGGAATAGTACAGCTTTAAGAAATCCTCAGGGGTTTTTTTTTCCCCCCTTGATAGATGTCATATTGAAGACAGTGGGTTGTTAGACCTTGGTAAGTAAATTTCACTATACAATACTTGCCTGTATGTAACTGAATTAACACTTTCAGGATAGCAGTGAGTAAACTGAAAGTCATCATCATTAAGTAAGGATTATATGGGTGAGCAAGTTATTCTTAGGCTGTTGACTCCTGGGAAATACAGCCTCCTTTCTTATTCCTTATTCTATCATATAAAGGTATAAATTATTTCAGTAACTAGATACAACTAAATTTTCATCAGAGAAAAAAATGATTAATAGGGTTAATTGAAAACTAAACTTAAAATGAATATCAAATATTTTGCATATTCAAAACGCATAATGATTACAAGATTACTTCCTATCGACTGGGAAGCATTCTGAGTTGTTTGTTTGTTTGTTTGTTTGTTTGTTTGTTTTAACAGCATCTGAAAATATTAAATGTGGTTGTTTTCCTGATTATATATCTATTGTTCCTTGAAAATATTTTCTGCAACATCTTTCCGTTAAGCCAAAAGCAAAGTTGCCTATTCATGTGCTGCCCAGAAGTCAAAGGAGGTAATTAACCGTTTTCCACTTTATCTCCTTAGGCAATACCTGAATTATCTATAGAATCTAAACATTTTTCCACTTCCACTACTTAATAAAGAAACCATAATTTCCATATACAGTGTGGTGATTTCCTTCTAATGAGAAATGAATTGGGCTGTTTATACAATTGCTTCCCTTTCCCCAGCTGCAAAATTCTCTGGGGGCTTAGTTGGTTTAGCAGTGACTAGCTTTTAGTACACTCATAATACCACAGTTTCTAGATAAGCAACACCTATGTATACATATATATATACACACACACACACGTATATACACATATATGTATATTTACATATATACACATATATATATTTACATATATACGCATATATATTTACATATATACGTATATATTAATATATATACACGTATATATATCGCATATATATATTTACATATATATGCATATATATTTACATATATACGCATATATATTTACATATATACGCATATATATTTACATATATACGCATATATATTTACATATGTATACACATATATTTACATATATGTATACACATATATATATTTACATATATACACATATATATTTACATATATATACACACATATATATATAAAAATATCAATTCTTAAATTTTCAAATCACGTGTTAAATGATGCCTAACCTTTGGCCATCACAGCAGGCTATTCTTCTCTAAGTCAATAGTGATAATATTTTTACAAGTTCTAGAATATTTATAACAAAAACACATTTGGAAAAATAACTGAAAGGAAGGCTGCTAAAAGTGTCGCTGAGAAGATATAGAGAAATCCAAGCCCTACCAGGGTGATCAGAGAGTTCTTCGTAAAAATCAGATCAGTGAACAGCCAAAAGTCTGCAGGGCTGGAGTGTGATTCTAATTGAGGAAACTGGTCAACAATATAAACCTTAGAAAAACATGTAAATGGGATCGCAAGATGTTTGTGTTTATCTCATTCATAAAATAGGAGAAACACATTACACTAGGGGAAAATTAGCATTTAAATCATTTAAAAGGCATTTTCTGTTATGGTTATGGATGTTGCCCTAGACTTTACTCTCTATGAGTGAGATATTCCTTTCTAATACTCACCACCATTTTGTTCTCATTCCAAATGTATCCATTTAGCAGTTCCAAAGCATCCTGATACTGAGGAGGGCTTCCACAGAGTGGTGGAGGCAAATTTTCTTGGAATTGGAAAGATACTTGTAAGTTAATGTGGGATAAGCTTGATTCATACATTGGTCCTTGTACATTGTATTAATGCGAGTCAGTCCCTGCCTGTACAACATCAGCTTTAAGTGAATTAATAGAAAATTGTTTTGGAAAGTACAAAACTAGGGATCAGACACGGAAGCAAAACAATCCTTATCAAGTGGAAGCCACTAAGTCAGGACACGTTTGTGAAGAAAACTGGCCTCTCTAGATGACATTATCAGGAAGTCCTCACTCACCGTGATCCCTTGTGGGCCAGGAGTCATGTCTTATTAATGTTGGTTTTTCTAGCACTGAGCAATTGCCAGTCACATAGTCAGTGCAAAGTAAAGTGCTATGATGTGATTGAATGTATGCCTAGGTTGTTTCTCTCTCAATGTGACACACATTTGCTCATTGTGTTATTTGCTTCTTATTTTTTTTTTTCCGAGACGGAGTCTTGCTCTGTCACCCAGGCTGGAGTGCAATGGTGCAATCTCAGCTCACTGCAACCTTCACCTCCTGGGTTCAAGTGATTCTTCTGCCTCAGCCTCCTGAGTAGCTGGGACTACAGGCACCCGCCACCACACCCGGCTAATTTTTGTATTTTTAGTAGAGATGGGATTTCACCATATTGGCCAGGCTGGTCTCGAACTCCTGACCATGTGATGGGCCCACCTTGGCCCTCCCAAAATGCTGGGATTACAGGCGTGAGCCACTGCGCCTGGCTTGCTTTTCAATTCTTTAGTTTATCCTAAGATGGATACATTTAACAAAATTTTTATTTAATTATTTATTTATTATTTATTTATTTATTTATTTATTTATTTATTTTGGATGGAGTCTCACTCTGTCGCCCAGGCTGGAGTGCAGTGGTGCGATCTCAGCTCACTGCAAGCTCCGCCTCCTGGGTTCACGACATTCTCCTGCCTCAGCCTCCCGAGTAGCTGGGACTACAGGCGCCCAACACCACGCCTGGCTAATTTTTTTGTAATTTTAGTAGAGACAGGGTTTTACCGTGTTAGCCAGGATGGTCTCCATCTCCTGACCTCGTGATCCACCCGTCTCGGCCTCCCAAAGTGCTGGGATTACAGGCATGAGCCACCGCGCCCGGCCCATTTAACAAATATTTATGGGGTGCCCCTTACATGCCAGACACTGTTCTACATATTTGGAGTACACAAATAAAGCAAGCAAAGATTCTGACCTCTGTGGGATTTACTCAGTCCCTCTCATTTAAGGGCTGCCATCTGTCTCTGGTGACCCTCTTCACTGTTTTCCTCAGTTTTTCATTTTGCTGAAGCTCGTTCTCTATACATAGCGATGCCTCTTCCTTTACTGACTGACATTCATATGTTGAATCATTTTATGTTCATCTAGCCCATATATCTGTGTTATTTCATATTCCCGGTTAGATCACAATAACTTTCATAGCAGTAATTGTGTGTTAGTACCAAATCCAATGCTTGGTTTTGAACTAAGCAAAGCTCTAGATGGTCTTAATACAGATACTATGTGGGTGCAATCTCTGATAGTGTCTTAGGTCAGGTTGTCCTCCAAGAAAGACTTTGATAAAAAGAACGGTCTGCAGGACGCTTATTAGAGAGTATCCTCAGCAACAATGTCTGTGAGGAAATTAGAGAAACAGAATTAGAGGACGAAATAGAATTTGTTTTGTAATTAAAGCAAACGCCCGAAATTTGACAAGTCCTGGAACTAGGATGACCTGTTAAGAGTTGTTTCTAATTAAAGCAAGTTAAGCTTTAAGCCATCATATTTAATAATCGTTGAACATGGGCTATTGAGGACTCACTGTGAGCTATCAGGTGGCAACCCTCAAGAGTAGATGAGAAATGAATACCTTGGTTTTGCATAAAAGAATCTGAGCAGTGTACATAGCATCCCCTATAATCCACCTCTAGGGTTGCTGTAGCCCCTGGCTTTGTTTTAGATGTTCACCATATCTGGAGACATCTCCTCCAGGATTCTGGATGGTATCTTTTCCTGATGAAACTTATATGAAGATGGTTAGTGAAAAAAATATATAGTATTATTGCTGCAGCTGCTATCAGGGTAATGCTGATATTTATTTATAATTCCTTTCCTCTGTTAACTATTCAAGATTTCCCTTACCCTCCACTAGCACCTCTGTAAGCCTAAATGGTTTACTTGGGGATAGCCCAGACCTTCATTGCTGAGGGCTCCGAGTCCCTAGCCACCATCTCTTTCTCTAGCCATAGCTTCAGTGCTGCTCATTTGCTGTAAAAATTGGGTAAGCAGTAGCAAGAGACATCCAAGTTGATCACCTGGGAGCCATGCATGTCCTTGCCTTTCCCTGTTATATAATAACAGTTCTCACTCTTCCTGAGGTCAGGGTGAATTATCTCTCCCAACGTGGTGATTCCTTTTCTTGCTTGTTGGTCTCCTCCTGAAAGGAGTCTCTAATGATCTGGTGGCAAACAAAGCTGAAAACTGAAATGGGGCTCTTTTTGTGTCCCCCAGCAGGAGCATTCCACTTCTGAGCATTATGATCCCCAAGCTCACAGAGTCTAACAACTTATCCAAGTAAGTCAATGGGAATAATGGGTAAGTAGGGCCATTTTTACTTCTATCCCTTGGTGCCTGGACTCAATATTGTCCTTTTTAAAATACAGACCTGTCCTGAAAATTGGTGCTCCTTCTAAACTGGCACCTCAACTATGCTTACCAAAGGCCCTCTGTTGTTCTATTATACTAGCAGCTTCTGGATGGTGACGTATGTGACAAAACCAGTGGATGCTGCTTCCTTTGCTGTCAAGTGCGTCATTTGGTCTGTCCTGATGTTGTATAGGATTCATATTAATGTATTAAATACTTTGTATGTCTGCAGATATAAGGACTGGCCCAGGCTGCAGTAGGACTGGCTACATAATTTGTTGTTCCCATAAAAAATAAAAATGTGGGGTCCCTTGTTCATGTGGCTATACAGGTCATATGCCAACAAAATTAGCCATTAAATATAGGCATAAATAATAAATTCATAATGGAGTGTGTGTTGATTCTAGGCCAAAAAAAAAAATCACTGCCTTTTCCAGGGAGCAATGGGTTCAATGTAATCAATTTGCTGCAAAATGACTGGTCTCAGGGGATAGTACTGTTGGTGGCTCAACGTGGTTTCTTTGCTAAGATTGGATATTCAGCAATGCCAGATTAGCCTTGGTGTATGGAGCTTATGCTGTTGGGTCTATACATAGCTTGCATCCCTGTCACCATGGCTACCCTATTCATGAACCCATTGTGCCAGAATTATTTTGGCCAATGTCAGAGGCTGGCTGACAACAGCCGGCTGAATCACTCTTGTCTAGCTAGTTATTTAGTGGCTCTTTCATGGTGGATAACCTCTGATGAGAGTTAATATCACATCAAAATGTTAACACATTGCCATCGGTCCATCAACATGCCTCTTACTCAGATCACAAGCTTCCTTATCTATTTTCTTCTGTGCACCTCGCCAATAAGCCAGGCTATTCACCAAGAATATGATTTAGTATATAGTCTTACCTCAAACAACTGTTTCTACTCAAAGTAGATTATTGGGTATACTTCATGAAGCTCGGCTCATTGAGAGAATCTACTTTCACAGCCATGCTTTAAAATCATTCCTGATTTGGGTTCAAGAGCAAAAGTAGACCTTGCATATACACACTGAGGTCACATATCTGTGAGCCAAGCTCAGCTTTTCTCCTCTACCATCAGTTGATCATACGGAATCCCCCATGGGTATGTAGGTGTGAGCTAAGAAAGAACAAAAGTGTAGCAGTGATAGTGACAACAGCTTATGGATGAACTCTGATCCTGCTGGTGCTAGAACTTGAGTGTAATGAACAGGGTTCTTCAGAGAAATATAACCAATGGAGGAGAGAGAGAGAGAGGGAGAGAGAGAGAGAGAGAGAGATTTATTATAGGATTTGGCTCATGCAATTACAGAAGCTGAGAAATTTCACAATCTACCATCTATCTGCAAGCTGGAGAATCAGGAAAGCCAGTGGGTGTCATTCAGTCAAAAGTTCTGATCTGCGTTCAAATACCCGAGAACCAGGAGAACCGATGTCTGAGGGCAGAAGAGAATAGACGTGCTAGCTCAAACACAGAGAGCAAATTCACCCTTTGCTATAGTTTGGCTGTGTCCCCACCGAAATCTCACCTTGAATTATCACCTTGATTATTAAATCCCTACATGTCAAGGGTGGAGCCAGGTGGAGGTAATTGAATCATGGGGTTGGTTTCCCCCAAATTGTTCTCATGGCAGTGAATAAGTCCCATGAGATCTGATGGTTTTACAAATGGGAGTTCCCCTGCACAGCCCTCTTGCCTGCCATAGTGTAATACATGTCTTTGCTTCTCCTTTGCCTTCCACCATGATTGTGAGGCCTCCCAGCCATGTGGAACTGTGAGTCCATTAAATCTCTTTCTTTTATAAATTATCCAGTCTTGGGTATGTCTTTATTAGCAGGATGAAAACAGACTAATATACCCTTCCTCTGTCTTTCTGTTCTATTCCTGCCCTCAGTGGGTAGGATTATGCCCCCCTACATTGGTGAGAGTGTCCTTCTTTACTATACCTAACAATTTTAATGCTAATATAGTCTGGAAACACACTTGAAGACACACCCTAAAATAATGTTTTACCAGCTAGAGGAGCATCCCTGGCCCAGTCAAGTTGACACATAAAATTAACCGTCACACTAAGCATATTCTTTCTTTCTTATAAGAGATTGCCACCCAATCTTGTGTGTGACAGAATTCACCTCATAATGTTTAGTTTCATGATTACTCAATGTTCCATGATTAGGCACTTTGTCTGTGCCAGATCTAAGTAACATGCAAGAAGCTATTTTCAAATGGTGTATATTTTTATTTTGCAGATCACATGGCCTTGCTTCAGACACCTATGGCTCCAAGTTGTTATTCTCCTGTTAGGGTTTGCCATTAGCTCTGCTCGGCAACGTTGCCTGTCACAGGTATATCTAATACTCTAGGGCCTTCTAGATGATATGGCCCAAGCGAAAGTACTATTTGCACCATGGGCCAGACCTACTAACACAGCTCTTCTCTGGACCCCTTTCAAACCTGGCGGTTTTCCATGCTACTCAGTGAATGGATTAGAGAAGCATTTTTAAGTGTAGAATTTGTCAATCCCAAATCCAAAGAGACCTACAAGGTTTTGTACATCCTTCATAGTAGTAGGAAGTGTGAGAGGAAATAAGTTGTCCTTTACTTTATAGGAAATGCCCCCAGCATGTCACAGAGCACTAATGAAATGGGCTCCTGAATCTCTGCAGGTTTTTTCCCATCTTTTTGAGTGCATATGATTGAAAATGCCCTCATTGTATTTGGAAATTCTTGCTCATCTTGTCTGATTACATTATATAATCAATGACCGGGCAATGTGATGTTCTGCAGAATATCCTGATGGCCCAAACTAGACTGTGATAGGATGAAAGAGAGTAAACACCCACTTGGGTCAAGACTGCAGAGGTATCCTCTTCTCTGCCACATGTGAATGTGGACTACTTCTGGTCCTCCTTACAGACAGTGATAGAAAAAAATCCATTTATCTGACCAATGGACATGTATCAGGTACTTGAGTCCACGTTAATCTTCTTTAGCCAAGATACTACATGTAGGAGAGCAGCTGCAATAGGGGCAAATACTTATTTGAATTTGCAGGAGTTTAACTACCCTTTAAGATCTGTCTTTCTTTGGTAGTAGGCTAGTAAATTACATGGAGGTAAGATAACGATTACTACCTCTGTGTTATTTAGAAATTTTAGAATGTCACTAGTATATTATTGTTTTTAATGTATTATATTCGCCGGGGGTTACTTTAAAAGACTTCCACTTGCCTTTCCTTACTGTCAGCTCTTATGCTACAGGCAGATAAACTGATGTTGGGGTTTTGCCAACTACCAGATATGTCCATTCCAGTTGTACACTTGGGATTGAGGAAGGGGCCCATGGAGAGGTGCATGAACACATCTGGGCCAAGCAAGCCATTTATTACCTGACTCTCCCATGTGCCCATGAAAGAAAATTCTAATATAAACCATAAATGAAAAAAAAAGCAAGAAGTAATTGTACAATAAAGGATTTTAATAAAAATATGTATATGAGGTCATTAGTATTCACCAATATAGTAACACTGTCCCTCCCAGTAAGAAGTTCCCATCAAGATAGTATTTAGAAAATCATATGAATTTTTTTTTTTTTTGAAACGGAGTCTCACTCTGTTGCCTAGGCTAGAGTGCAGTGGCGTGATCTCGGCTCACTGCAAGCTCCACCTCCCAGGTTCACGCCGTTCTCCTGCCTCAGCCTCTCGAGTAGCTGGGACTACAGGGGCCCACCACCACACCTGGCTAATTTTTTGTATTTTTAGTAGAGACGCAGTTTCACCATGTTAGCCAGGATGGTCTCGATCTCCTGACCTCATGATCCGCCCGCCTCGGCCTCCCAAAGTGCTGGGATTACAGGCATGAACCACCGTGCCCAGCCTCATATGAATGTTTGATTCCACTAATAATCTATTTTAAAACAAACAAACAAAAAGAAAGAGGAAATAAACAAAACATCAGGAACTTTGTTTCATTAATTATAACTCCAAGCATTTTGAAGGATTGATTCAATATGGAATCATAAATTTGAAAATAATTTTACATTCAGTGGATATTCAGATTATTCGGGGTAGGAGAAAGATAACAATCAGCAAAACATTTAAGTGATCTTCTGGACAAGGAAGAAGCTTGGACACCAAGGGGTACAAGAGTAGAAAGATTTGGCCCTTATACATTCCTGCTTCATTACTACTCATTAATTACACTACCACCAATGTAAATTTGCCATCACACTCTCACCTAGTCATTCTGTATTACAGAGTTCTTTTATTGCAGAATCTGAGCTTAGGTTTTTCCTTTTTTCGTTAACCCATCGTGTATATGATCTGTCTGACACATGTTCCTGTCACCATAGCCTCAAACACAGCCTGGCAGTTGGTAGGCCTTCTGTAAATAAAGATGGACCAAATGAATGAGGGCACATGTCATGATCTGAGAGTACAGCGCTCAAGAAGCCTCAGTTCTGGTCCTTGTGGAACAGCTTTTCAGTATGGAAGATTATCATGTTAGCGTGTAATCACAGTGTAATACTATTAGCCAAACGCAATATAATTGGAGCTACTACAGGGAGCTTCTAAAGCTTGGGGCTGCAAAATAAGGCTCTCCATAAGGAGTGTCACCTCATCGAAAACCTGGAAAATGAGTAGCAGTCAAAGAGGCTATGTATGGGGTGTGACTGGGTTTGTGGTGACACAGGAAAGAGCATTCCAGGTGAAGCGTTACAGCTGATGAAAAGGCCTGGATTCAAGAGAGAATTAGGTAAACAGCACTTGGTTTGCCAAAGTCCCTTGATGTATGTATATTTTTAATATTTTGTAGGTTTCAACTTCCAATCCTTCAGAATACTAAAAAGCAATAGACAATGAAAATAATAAACATGATTTATATTTGGTATTAGGCATATACAACAAACACCTTGATCTTCAGAAAAGCTAAAGATAGAATCCTTATGAAAAAAGATTTTGATTCCATAAGGTACAATATTCCATTTCATTATGCCTTCTTCTAATGTTTATAATGATAAATAGGTTGTCATCCTAATTCATCAGAGAAACATTTTAAAAAACCCCATGAAGACTAATAATATGATAATGTGTGTCTATTATACGCCACCTTGAGGGGAAAATCTATAAGTAGTAAAGTAGTAATTTTGTGTCATGTAGACATTTCATATTATCAAATGGCAGAGGCTGAAAGTTAAAGTGTTTACCAGTTTGTAGGCAAGGTGAATTATTTACATGATGCAGTTTTATTTTTACAATCTATTAGATTAAGAATAACTTAAAAAGACATTTGATTGTATCTAATATTCTGGAAAAGTGTGAATATAGCACATTATTTTATACTTACAAATTAATATCTAACAGTTTTCTCAGGGATTTTATATATATTTACTGGAAAATGCCAACAGATGTTTTGTTAGAAGCCTATCGCCTGGTTTATACTGATGTTAAGAGACAGTGCAGGAAATCTAAAAAATCATGATTTAGCTATAAACTTTTTTAGTATTCTGAGTTTATTGTTTTGACATATTGACTATGAGAGCCACTGCTTATGGAGGAAAACTCTATATTTCCATTGTCACTTGGTCTGAGTCATTAGCAATCTTATGGGCAAAGTATTTTTAGGGTTAAAAAATATAGAAAGAGTATAATGTCCTTTAAATGTTCTTTCATGCTGGTGTTTGGATCCTAAAAGTAATGGAAAGAATGCTGCAGCCGTGGTGATATGAACAGCATTGAACAATGTTGTTTTATATGCAATGATGGTGCATAACAGGAGAAGCCAAAATGAGTCAGACGAGAGTATATCAAGTCCATTTTCCTCGTTTTGATTCAGAGGTTTTTTGCTAAAAATCAGAAGCCAGTCTTAGTGGCAAGCTTCAGAAAACTTGCACAGCTCTGATAAGAAAGGACATCGCTTATAAATATTCATTAAAAATTACCTTTTCTGGATCATGAATTTTTCAAGCAGACACTGATTTGACCTCTACAAGGAACAAAATCCAGCCTATAGTGGAGTGTCTCCTATTTCTGACAAAAAAAAAAAAAAGGTGAAAAATTGGTTTTCCCAGCTAAGCAGCTACTTTGTACACTGTGTGAGGTCCGAGGTCAGTTACCTCTGTGCTCCACACACTTGAGCATTAATATTCATTCGAATTACAATCTTTAAATTCTAAAGTCCTGTTCTTACCTCTTTGAAAAATTGATTGTAAGGCAGGCCAAGGTTTGCATTTTAACTAATTTTTAAAGTAACTTCATCTAACTTCTCTGTTGCTAAAAAAATGTATGAATTCAGTAATTTTCTTTTTTTAAAAAAATCGCATCTGCCTGTTTTGAATATATATGCCCTCTCACTAAGGATAAAAGCCACTTTTTCCTGGTAATTATCTGCAGAGTGGGTGAATGGATGGAAACGTCTATACTTATGTCTATCAGAGAGCTATTGTCATTTAATCTTCATATAGCGCCTCACATTGGGTACACACAAAAAAAGCTTTGCATTATTTTGGGTGTGGCTTTTGTTGTCATTGTTCTTCCTTCAGGGTCACAGTGGGGTAGTCAGTATTGCCACCTGCATTGTTTAAATAAAGTAACTGATAACTAGAATATGAATTATGATAGCTAATAATGTTCAAACTTGGCATCTAAATCAGGATGTTTTTCCGGAACTTATCTCAGGTTCTTGTTTCAGTTTAAATTCTAGACCTTATACTGAAGGTTCAGAATTCATGTTTGGGTTACTTCAATGAGTAACAAATAGTGGCCAGAATAACATGTCAAAAACTGTAGTTCAAGCTGTCATGGAGTAATTCTGATTTTTTTTCTTATGCAGCTAAACAACAGTAACGGTTTTCTTATTACACGGAATTCTAATCTCAACTTCTTCATTTTCTGGATTTGTGACCTTGAACTTAATTTTAATCTTTCTTTGTATTGCTTTTGTATATGAAAAATGGAGGTACCTAGTTTAGAAGATATACAAGGCACCTAGATTTATGCCTGACACTCAAAAATAGTTATGTTTTAGTATAGAATTGCTTGATTTGAGTACCTTGTAATTTACCACAAAGACTGGTAATATAACTTCTTCTGTGATGTAGTCTTCAAGACAAATGACAACGGGTCAAACTGGAAGTTTTCTCCTTTGCCCTCTCTAAAAAATGTCTGTAAGGAAGTAGCAGAAGAAAACAGGAAGTATCGCCAAAAAGGTGATTGAATTAGAGGTCCTGTTTCTTCTAGATTCTTCTATTTTTATTCAAAATTCAATCCATACTACCTCCTAATTTAGGTGCACATGTGATTGATATAGGACAATTCTTTGGGGATGAAACCTGCATTTTGTATCAATGGCCTTGGTGATTTAATAAGTAAGGTGCTGCTAATGCTGCATCTTGTTGACCTTCTCTCCTTTTCTAAGTCCTACATATCGATGCTTCTAGATACAAGAACCCTCAGCCTTTCCTTCCTCGATACAATCGTGTATGACCCCACTTCCACTTCTTTAATTTCAGAGGGTGGAAAAAAGAAGAAAAGTTATGTAGGGGAGGCCCAGAACCAGTCTGGAGTTTATCTGCTCCTGCTTCCATTACCCTTCCAATGCTTTCTTCACGCCAGGGCTGCCAGATTTAACAATGGAAACGATATGACATCCAATTAAATTTGAATTTCAGATAAACACTGAATTTTTACTATAAATATGTCCCACACAATACTTGTGACATAATAAAAGTTGTTTGTTGTTTAGCTAAAATTTAAATTTAACTGTGTACCCTGTATTTTATCTGGCCACTTTCTTGTATTTATTCAAAGATTTATTCAAAGAATCTCTTACATAAACATTTCTTTTAAACTTTTGCCCATTATCCTCCTCACTCATATAGAATGACTGAATAAGTCCCCAATGTAGTTTGTACTTCCTTTTTATACTTCAGATTATGCCTTAGATGTAAATAACCAGATACATTCCCCATGCTTCTATTTCTACTGCAAAGCCATACACAACTAGAGGGAGTTAGGGTCTGCATTCACCAACCTAGATAGAATTCCTTAATGGTCAAACATACCCTTAAATATTTGTTAGGATGTCATCTCGTAGGCTCTCACACAATCTGTTAGCAAACCCATTATGTTCTGTTTATCTTCCAACATTAGAAAATACTGCTATTATGTTGTTGATGATGTAGTTGTTACTGAGCACCAAATGAATCAGGTGGCTTGGTATTGGCACCATGTTGTATGAGAAATACATGATTAGTCTTTGGCTCCTGATGGTAACCTAAAAATGTTTGCTTATGTAGTTTTTATAACAGAATTTGATCTGTTGTCAGAAATATTATTTTATTACATTTTATATTTCTAAGAAAAGTCAGGAAGGATGGGAAGAAAGAAGCAGGGAAGGAAGGAAGGAAAGAAGGAGGGAAGGAGGGAATGAGGGAGGGAGAGAGGGAAGGAGGGAAGGAGGGAGAGAGGGAGGGAGGGAAGGAAGGAAGGAAGGAGGAAGAGAGGGAAGGAAGGAAGGAGGAAGAGAGGGAAGGAAGGAAGGAAAGAGGAAAGAGAGAGAAGCAAGGAAAGGAGGGAGGGGAGGAGAGAGGAAGGGAGGGAGGGAAGGAAAAAGAGAAAAGAAAAAAAAGAAAGAGAGAGGCAAAGAGAGGGAGAGAGGGAGAGAGAAGGAAGGAGGAAAGAAAGGAGAAAAGAGAAGAGCTTTCATATTTGTAGTATTCAGAACTAGCATTTCCTACATAGTATCCAAGAAAGACCATGATATAGAATGAAAATTCACATAGAAGCCATCTTTAGATAAGAATCAAAAGATCATCAAACACATATAATATTTAGCGAATATTAATATATGGCATCTTAAATGTGAGAGAACACAAATGTAGTGCACAAAATTTAGATGAATGCATTTTTTATGAAGACAGGCCTAAAAAATCACTCTACCATAGTGCTTCCAGTACGAATTTTATTTTTTTGGTTAAAGAAGCATGTTTTGTTTTTTAAGAGCTACTCAGACTTTTTCTCTACCAGTCAAACAAAACAGATCATGAGAATCCAAACATGTATTCAGACAACTTTTGTAACAGGACAGTTCATATTAGAAAATGATCGCCCTGCTATGAAACTAGCTCTCAGCACAGGGGCTTTTGGCTACATCACTCTGCAAGCACCATAATAGCTACTTTTTCTCAAATGCTAGAGTTCATTTTTAATATTAAAAGCAATATTTCACTATTCTATTATCTTTTTGTTTTTACATGACACTTAAAATTAGTTTCTGACAGATACAACTACCCATACATAGAATAGTGTATTGAGCCGATGTGTTTGTTGTGAGAAATACAGTCAGAAGAGAATTTTATTATGTTTTACATTTGATTGTTTATGCACGACAGTACATTTAAACTGAGTTTCAGCAAGCCAGTTGCCAGAGATTCAAAGCCTGACAAATAGCACATTCTCTTCACAAAATAAAGAATGTACAGGAACCCACACCAGCTTACAAGTTATTCTTTATGAACAACAGAATTGCTTTTTGCCTATTTCAAACAGAACCCTAAATGTGCCCAGCACAGCAAGAGAGAGCATAGGAAGCAAAGAGAGTTTAATATTCCAGCCCAGCTCACTGGAAACAACCACCACAAAAAACTAAAATGACAGAGCAGTGTTCTGTAGAGCAACATGATTTGTCTGCTTTAAATGGAGAATAATGGTTTTAAGTTTAGAGCAGAACTAAAGGGCTCAATTACTATTCATGGATTCTGAATTGTTCTACTTTAGAAACTCCTTTAGCATGAAATGTTCATCAAAATCAATGCATGAAACTATAGAAAAAAAAAAAACCCAGTTTCCCATATGAATAAAGGACTTCCCAACTAAGAAAGTCTATTAAAAAAAAGTATCACCAGTTTACACAAACCCACCTTAGGCAGTAGGACTAAACATTTTAAAATAATAATTTTTGGTTGAATGTTGATAGGTAGAAAATTTTATATATATAAAATCCAAAGTCGTCATATAGAAGACTTTAGTACTAAGCTACCATTGATTTTCTTTAATCTTTAAAAACTATACTAATGGTTATCCAAACTATATGGACATGCTTTTTACTGAAACAAACCATTGTTCTTGGAATTGAGTAGGTTTACTGAAGACAATAGTGTAACAGTAAATTGAAAAAATATATGATTTCTTTAACTATTTTTGTATCTGACTGTAAGGATCTGATTAGTAGCTTTCACACTAAAGAACAATAGAGCTGTGAAAAAATTATTCAGTAATAGAACAGTTGATAATCCTTTGGTAATTAGAGATAAGTGACTTTTGTTTGCTTTTTTCCCCTATATATTCCCCCAAATATTATGTTTTTCTAAAATTATGCAAAAAGAGGATGACATGACTCCCCAATCATGTATTTAGAAAAAGAAAAATGCCTATTAATTTGTGAAATATATTAATTTAGATTGGTTTCCCCTGACTTACTTTCTCATGAGGATAGTATAATCTGAAAATCATTGGTAATAAACTAAGGTAAAAATGCATTACTATGTACAGACTTCTGTAGGAAAACATTTGCTTTTATATTGACATTGGCAAAATTTCATGTGGACTATTATGGATTATAATTGCATTTCATTTTGCTATATTAAAAAGTGTCAAATCCTAAAACCAAGCAAAACATTATCTGTGTTTTTTTTCATTATGTAGGAGAATGGTAAAGTCCTGAAGGCAATTTGAAAGCCTTAGTTAACCAGCTCCTTCTGTTTGCATATTCAATCCCTCAATGTAACATATGCATAATTTTATCATCATTGTGTGCCATCTGGAGTATACTGATTGAACTGCAGTTTGAAAATGAGGGTTAAGAGATAATTTGGTTGCACACATTTAGAACTGAAATGTCTCTCATGGAGCAGAACAGAGTTATTTAAAAACATAACTATGACTAAAAGATGAAAATATATTCCATAAACTCAAGAAAACCAAGGAAGACAATTTTAAGTCCTCAAGCTTTTCACTTTAAAACATCTTAAAATTTTATTAGCAATGGTATTCTACGGGAATTGTGACAAAAAACATTTGTACCTACCTGTTAGAGCAATAATTATAATTTTTCAACCTAGTTTACATATTTTATTTAATTTATCTTGGAAGATTTAACCCATTATCAACAAGCAATATCAGTTAAAACATTGGTATACTAAATTTTTTTCACTAACTGTTACTTAATGTTAGGTTAGGCTTAAAACTTGCATGAGTTCATCACATTTGAGTACCACAGCTGAGCACTAATTGCCATAGAAGCTCATGAGTGCCATACTGAAGACTGAAGATTGTCTAGTCCAGAACTTTTACTTTCAGATGCCACAGTGTGATGTCAAGTGAGATACTTTATAAAATGAAATATACAATTTTAAAATGAAATTACCTCTCATATAGTTTTAAGAGCAGTAGTTTCTCATAGCCTCCTATTGGAAACCTTATTTTTTTTTCATGTTTTCTAATACCACTGAATGGCTGAGCCACCATATTATGATGGGTTACTTATATTACATGGTCAAAAGTATTGCCATCAAGAAGGAAATTACATGACCTAGACTTGCTAAAAATACTAATAATTTTCGAAGGGCTTTAGGTGGTGTATGAGCATTAGCCTACCTGCATAATACATGCTATTCTTTCTTACCTGAGGAAGAGAAATTTTCTCTAATTACGGGTTTCCCAATTTATGTAAGAAAGAACCCTATTATCAAACAACCTTCTGTTACTCTATTACCAAGCAATACCACCGCAGGTGCTGCTTTCTTGCTCAAACTAAAGGCAAACATTGAGCTTCCCCCTTTAGCATTGGAGTCTTCTCCCTCCCTTTATTCCTTTAGTAGGCACAACATTTTCTGGGATATTCTGATACTACTATGATTCATTTGCTCCACAACAGAGGAGATGTCAAGGCTTGAGCTTAAATACTTTTAACTGTGAGGTAGAAAGTGCGAGTGGACATTCTCAGACAATCATGGAATCCTCGCCACTGAGTGAGGCAATTCACAACTGCATTTCCCCTTTATTTATCCAGAAGAGCAGAGAGGAGCAAGCATCTAATCTATTACGATCCCGTCACAGAACATGACATTCTAATTCAGTCAGTAGGGGCTCACAATAAATTCAAAACCACATTGAGTGCCTCCCTGGTATGACAATTGATTACATCTCTTAACCTTTCTGCATCTGTGGTACCATCTGGAACATTTAGTGCTTACATTTTTGCACACAAAGAACAGGTAACAGCATATAGACCCAAATACAAACTCACTCCTTCTACTGTAAGGCTGCAACAACAATAAAAAGAAAACAGTAGGCAGAATAACTTTGATTTCACAAAAGATGTCATTCTAAAGAAAATTGAACACATAACCCCAAAAATAATACGTTGTGGGATATCTAATGTAGGATTATCAATTTAAAAAGTTATCCATTCACCCTTTCAAAATGGATTTAGCCGTAGAAGAGACAAGAAATACATCATATAAGAAACTATTATGTACATACATTATACTTTATTCAAATCTAAGTACAGTAGTGAGTACTAATATCCTATATTAGTATACAACTTGATCAAAGCTACAGAACATTAAATTATGGAGTAAAAATACAGACCCAGTTCTACTCCCCACATCATTATTCTTTATATTGCATTATTAAATTTCATCCAGTTTAATATTAATCCTTTTGACAAATATTTATGAAATGCTATAAAATATGTTAGGAACCTCTGTTAGTTGATGAACAAGTGGCAAATCCCTTTATTATACGTAAAGAATTGTGCTAAGTAAAGGATAAAGCTTGTTCCAAGCAAAAGTTTAGAACAGGGTTTCTCATTTGGGACTGGATAATACTTTACGTTACCCCAGAGCTCTCCTGAGCATTCTAGGATTATCTAGCAGCATTTCTTCACTACTTGGCATGCCAGGAGCACTCACTCCTTCAGTCATTACAAATGTCTTCAGACATTGCCAAAGAATGTCTTCTGGGAGCAGCCCTTTACTCCCACCACTAGCACCACTGAGAACTATTTGTTTAAATTAAGGTGGATGGACAAGTTTTTATGAATTACATGAAGATTGTAAACTCCTGGCGGGAACAGGAATTGTCCTAGTAAGCTGCAGCATTTAATGCAGGAACCCTCTCAAAAAAGGAAGGGAAATACTGGTTGATAAAAGAATAAATGAATGAAAAATGAGAGAATAAACTGCAAAAAAACATTCTTCAGTTAAAGCCAGAAATTAACACTATTGCAAACACTAGTAAATTCAAATAAGTGAGAGAAAACAGGCTGGTTTTCCTCTTTTAGATTTCTTGCACTAGTTCCCAGACAGAGGAAAAATAGAAAGTATGTGAGAAAAAGCATTACTCAAATTGGCACACACTTCTGCCATCGCCGTGCTTAGAAGTTCTCTTCTCTCATTTGTCTTAGCCAGGCTCTTGGCGTCTGGCAGTGAGCTCTCATGACCCATCGCCAGCTGTGAAGTATGGCAGAAATTCACAAATAATTGTTTTTTCCATAAAATAGAAGGATTATAATGTTAGTCTTTGATAACATCATTCTTACACTCTTGTGTTTCTAAGTACCTTCTTAAGTGAAAGGAAAAGCAGATTTATGGCAACACATGGGGAAAACTCAGCACCCACAATCTCTGTAATCAGTGTAAAAGCCTTAGTGAGTGTGGTTAGGGCTGTACTGATGTACACTTAACTGTTGGGACAATTACGAATCATTGCCGTGCTTGAACATGCAACTTTATAATGACTTCCATTTCCTCTCTAAATTTATTCATAGATAAATTTTTAATAATGATAGAAGCAAGGACAGATGAAGAATAACAAATCAAAACACAAGATTATTTTAGGGCAACATTCACATCCACATTAACAATGGAAAAACTGGTACTTTGTATGTGCTGTAAATATAAACAATTTATTACACAGTAATAGCAGGTAATCTTGAGTTCTTTATGAATTCCATATCATACTATTTAACTCATTCAACAACTTTTACAGATAAGGAAATTGAGAAGTAGGAAGTTTACCAATGATGCTCCCTTAAGAGGACACAGGGTCTCTCTGAACATAAGGCTCTTCTAAGGCTTCCTCCCTGAATTCTGTTTCATTCCCAGATCCCAGAATGAGCTTTCAGATGCCAGTGAGTGTCTCTGGAATAGCATGTCAGTGAGACCCAAACAGGACACTTAACTCCAGTACTAAAGATGACAGTTCTTCAAGAATGGTCTCCAGCTATTTCCTCTGAGCAGGATTCTGATGGTAGAGGGCTTCTGAGGCTTTGCCAGCTTGAAGCAGGATCAAATCACACCCAAGCTGTGATCTTAGTCTGAAGAGAGCTGAATCTTAGTCTCACAAACAAGAGCACAGAGAAGAGGTTTGGTTGGCAATTTGGGTATCATGAGAACATACTGAGATCTACTGCCCCTGTACCTGTTTGTTGGTTACCCATTGCAATCAGACTTGTTTGGTCTCCCAAGTTTTTAGTAGAAGAGTATATATACACTCTATATTCAAACCATTTCTCTCTTGTCAGGCACATTTCTGAGTCACCTACTCAGTTGTCATCTTTATTCATGGCAAGATGTCCATTTTTGACAATTCATTGCTTTTCAGCATGAAAAGAGAACACCACTGCTTAAATATGGAGAAAGTTCCACTTTCGACAGTTGAAGTAAACTGCAGCATTTTTATACTCATCAGTGAAGAAAAGGAGGTTTGCAAATCCTCACATTCCTGCTGTTTCTACAAAGTGCATTACCTAAGGATTATGAATTCTAAAGATTTTACAAACCAGGAGAATTTATCAGGGGACACAAAGAAAAAAAACTTTCCTGTCAAAAATTGTAATTTCTCAAGAAATTACCAATGAATTACAGTCACTTATGAGATCCCATTTTGCAATATGTAATTAACAGATCAAGGCAGGGTCCCAACCACAACCAACCACTTCAAGTACATAGCCCCTGCACCTATGTGCATGGGTGACTGATCAATTTGTCCTTCCCCAGTCCCCATTCTTGTAATTGCATTGCTGGCTGGCATAAGAAGGAATCAAGCTCATTTGGCTCCTGTTTCCTCTAGTCAAATAGAGGGCTCCTTTTCAAACAAATGACAAGTTGTTTGAGTACCTAATGTGGGCTACACATTTATATTACTGTTGCAAGAACACAGTTCCTGGCAAAGGAAACAAGATATCATTTCTTCCGCAAAAGGCTGCGCTATTTGTATCTATCTGGAAAAAAAAAAAACCCATATGAACCAAATAAAAGGGAACTAGGGGAGGATAAAAGAAATGTGAAAGCAAAACAGGACGTGTGATTGACACATACCTATAAGACATGCCATTGGCTAAGATACTGAATGGGCTTCCGGCCTCGGAGGAACCTGCTTTTTCCTGGATCTTCTGAGACAGTTAGAACTATAGTCATGAGCTGCATCATGATGTTTTGGTCAATGACGGACCACATATTCAATGATGGTCTCATAAGATTTTAATGGAGCTGAAAAATTCCGATCACCTGGTGGCATTTTAGCTGTGACAGTTATCATGCAACACATTACTCTCGTATTTGTGGCAATCCTGGTTAATCAAACCTAATGTGCTGACTGTCATTTAGAAGTCTTCATACATACAATTATGTATGTACATAATACTTGATAATAACTATGTTACTGGTTTGTGTATTTACTATATTATACTTCATCATTTTGAGTGTACTCCTACTTATATAGAAATTATTAACTGTAAAACATCCTCAGGCCAGTCCTTCAGAAGGTATCCAGAAGAAGGCATTATTATCACAGGAAATGACAGCTCCATACATGCCATTGACCCTGAAGACATTCTAGAGCAACAAGACGTGGAGATGGAACACCCCATGAATGTGTGTAGGCCTACGCTAATGGATGCATTTTTATCTCAGCGTTTAACAAAAACAGTTTTCAAAGTAAACAGAAAAATGAAAAATTTTGAAAGTAAAGCCTTCAGCATAAGTTTATGAAGAAAATATTTTTGTATAGCTGTACAATGCATATTTGTTTTAAGTGCTATCACAAAAGAATTAAAAAATTTAAAAACATTAAAAGCTTTAAAGTAAAAAAGTTATAGTAATATTATTGTATTATTGAAGGAAGAAAACTATTTTTTATAAATTTAGTGTAGCCTAAATATGGTGTTTATAACATCTACAGTAGTGTACAGTAGTGTCCTAGGCCTTCACATTCACTCACCACTCACTGACTCACTCATAGCAACTTCCAGTCCTATAAGCTCCATACATGCTAAGTGTCCTATACAGATGTACCATTTTTTAAATCTTTTACCATCTTTTCTATACTTAGATATGTGTAGATACACAAATACTTAATATGGTGTTACTATTTCATTACACTTTTCAGAACAGTAACATGCCGTACTGATCTGTAGCCTAGGAGCAATAGGCCATACCCTATAGCCTAGGCGTGTAGTAGGCTATACCATCTAAGTTTGTATAAGCATACTCTACGATGTTTGCACAATGATGACATCACCTAACAACATGTTTCTCAGAACATGTCTTCATCTTTAAATTAAACGTGACTTCCAGAATGATCTTTGTTATTTCCTAAACCAAATATCTTCTTTCTTGAAAGCATGTTGATATGGTTTAGTTCTGTGTCCCCACGCAGATTACAATTCTCATTTTGAATTGTAATCCCCATAATCCCCACGTGTCAAGGGAAGAAACTTGTGGGAGATGGTTGGATCATGGGAGCAGTTTCCCCTAGGCTGTTATTGTAACAATGAGGGAGTTCTCAGGATATATGATGGTTTTATAAGGGCTTGGCCGTTCCTCCTTCGCACACTCTCTTGCTCCTGCTGCCATGTAAGACACGTTTGCTTCCCCTTCTGCCATGATTGTAAGTTTCCTGAGGCCTCCCTGGCCCTGCGGAACTGTGAGTCAATTAAATCTCTTCTCTTTGCAAATTACCCAGTCTTGGGCAGTTCTTTACAGCAATGTGAAAATAGGCTAATACACATGTTGAAGAAAAGACAAGGCAAGACAGAGATGAGAAAGGAAAGAAAATGAGAGCAAGTACTCTGCCTGTTTTTCTGTCAGCATCTGGCTTATTTGGTGACTAGGAAAAATATAGATGGAACAGTACTAGATAAATATAGATTTAAAATTATAGCTTTTTTTCCTCTCTTCACTAATTCTGTTGTTTGCAGTCTACCTCCTTTGTTCTTTTCCTTCTCCTTTGTCTTTAAATGTTTGTGCTCATTCAATTGTCTTTACAATATACACATCCCCCTGGCAATCTATACATTCCTAAAAGTTCAATCACTACCCATCTACACCAGGAGTTTGCAAACATTTTATAAAGACAGCCAGATAGGAAGTACTGTTTGCTGTGTGGGCCTTATAGTCTCTGTCATAACAAAGGTATTTGTACTCTGCTCTGTCATTTAGAAAATGCTCCCACAGATCATATGTAAACAAATGAGTGTGGCTGTGTTCCAAAAAAGCTTATTTACATAACACTTGCAAGGATGGATTTGGCCTGCTGGTCATAGTTTGTCAATATCTGAGCTATACTAATAACTCAGAAAGTTTTATCTTTAGTCTAGAGCCTTCTATTCTGACACTTTCTTTCTGACTCAAAGCTGTTTCTTCCTTGATGTCTCACTGACCCTTCAAACCTCATTCACTGTGTTCCCCAGCAAATCCTGCTTCCGTGTTCTATATTTCAGGGTTTGGCACTACTTTCACTTCCATCTCCCAAGCCAGAGACTTGGAAATTTTCACTAACCATTTTCTTCCTTGTCCCTCTTTAAATACTTTTGTCAAATTTGCCATCTAAATATAATCTTAACTTTCCTCTCACATAATGTCTTCACACCTGGTCGTTTAACGCAGTAAAGAAGGATCATTTCTTTCAGTTTTGCCTTCGTTCCAGCTATTACAAGTGTGCTCTTTGTAAAGTGTAAACATGATCATGTTCTGCACCTGTGCAAATCTTCTGGGGCTCTCCAAAGCCTGATACATTGATCCTAAACCAGATTCCAGGGCCTAATTTTAGACCTCCTTAATGAGAAACCCTGGGGATAATATATAATTATTTAAATGATAATTCCCCTGCAGGATGGTACTGATAAACCTGACGCTAACTTACCTTTATATGAAATCTACATTCTTGGATATGTCCTGAAAAAACCTTCATGATTTAGTACTGGTATACTTTGTAAACCTTCATGATTTAGTACTGGTACACTTTGTAAACCTCAGCTCTTTTCCCCAGCCTCTTATGCACATGCAAACGTTTTTGATGATCCATACCTACCTCATTGATCTCTTTACTTCTAGGGACATATTGGCTATAATGACTATAGGCATACTGTCATTCCAACAGCCAGCACCTATATACTTCTTTGTTAGAGAAATGTCCTTAGGCTGCTGAGACAGCTCTGTCTGCTCACACAAATACCTGAGAATTATGTCCCCTCAGGAGCCACCATTAACCAATGATTGCAGGAGAGAAAGAGTAGATATATTTACCAGCTCACTGTCCCCTGATTGAGATAACTCTTACAATGTGACCTAGACTGTGTTCAAAACTACGAAGTGGGATTGAGCCAGTTATTTGCCATGGGGATTTACATGACATCGTGCTCTTGTTCGACCTCTGTGATGGCTAATTTCACGTGTGAACTTGACTAGACCACTCTTCCCAGATATTTGGTCAAAGACAAGTATGGATGTTGCTGTGAAAGCAGTGTTTTAGATGTGATGAATGTTACAATCAGTGACTCTGAGTAAAGCAGGTTACCTTTCATAAAATAGGCCTCATTTAATCAGTTGTAGGCCGTAAGAGAAAAAGACTGAGGTCTCCTGGAAAGAGGGAATTCTGCCAGACTCCCTTCACACTCAAGCTTCAGCATCAGCTCTTCCCCGGGTCTCCAGCCTGCCAGCCTAGCCTGCAGATTTTGGAATTACCTTATGTGACTGCGTACAATCCTGTGGATAACGCTGACAAATATAGCCTCCTTATTTTCTCTTTTTTTCCATGTCCCCACTCCTGTACCAGGTTTTCTTGGAAACCTTCTGAAAAGTCCCCACTGAGTAGACTAAGAACCACAGATTTAGTGAAGAGATTAAAAAGAAAAAGCTAAGATATCTATATGTTTCATATAGATCGATTTGATAGGAATCAAAGGGCCAGATTTCAGGGCACTGAACGTAAGATCACATTCTATACCTTATTCACACACACACACACGCACGCACGTCTTTACCAAATGCACTCTTAAGCCTCCACACCCTTATCTATCCTATTCCTGCTTCCCCTTCTCTGCTCCACACCTACCAAAAATATTCTATTAATTATTTAAGACCTGCCTGATAGATCTCAACTTCTAGAAGACATTTTCAGAATTCTCAAGTAAGTTTGAATTACCTGTCTTTTTCTCTTACCACGCTTAGGGTTCATTAAGGCAGAGATTTTTTGAGTCCAAATTTAAAGTATAGTCACCTAGCTGAGTACCTGACACACAATCAGCACTGAACAACTTTGTCCTGGATAAGCATTAGAAAATGAAATCATAATCCTATAGTATAAAAAAGAGTAAGTTTTGGCCGGGCACGGTGGCTCATACCCGTAATCCCAGCACTTTTGGGAGGCCGAGGTGAGCAGATCACTAGGTCGGGCATTTGAGACCAGCCTGGTCAACACGGTGAAACCTCATCTCTACTAAAAATACAAACATTAGGCGGGCGTGGTGGTGCATACCTGCAATCCCAGCTACTCAGGAGGCTGAGGCAGGAGAATCGCTTGAACCCAGGAGGCAGAGGTTGCAGTGAACTGAGATTGCACTCCAGCCTGGGCAACAGAGCAAGACTCCATCTAAAAAAAAAAAAAAAAAGAGTAACTTTTAATATTCCTTTGCCTCACAAATCAATATTGTGTCTGAAAAATATTTCTAAACAAGTATTTCAATAAACAAATAAGTTCAAATTATTATGAGAGTATAGATATGTAACAACCAAAGGAACTCCAAATAGTTCTGCCAGTTAATTTTGCAAACAAAAATGAGAAAGCATTTTTTAAAAATGAAACTTATTTTAAAACCTTATAAGGTAGAGTCTTAGAAAAAGCAAGGGAGTACAATTTCAACAGTAACTATAAACCACAGACCCTGCCCACCACTCTCTATCTCCCAGTATATTTTCATTAACTAAGTAAAGACTTTAAGGAAGGACCTTTTGCAAATAGTTCTTTGAAAAGATATTGCCAAGGAGGAGGAGTCATTGATAAAAGAATCAAGAAACTCTATTTTAAAAGCAGCTAGGTATTATGTGTATAAGTTAACAGCTTTAGAAAGAAGGAAACTCATTTTACCACATATCCACATATTTCATTACCAGAGAAGTCATTTTTTTTTTTTTTTTTTTTTTTTTTTTTTTTTTTTTTTTGAGACGGAGTCTCGCTCTGTCGCCCAGGCTGGAGTGCAGTGGCGCGATCTCGGCTCACTGCAAGCTCCGCCTCCCGGGTTCACGCCATTCTCCTGCCTCAGCCTCCCGAGTAGCTGGGACTACAGGCGCCCGCTACCACGCCCGGCTAATTTTTTGTATTTTTAGTAGAGACGGGGTTTCACCGTGTTAGCCAGGATGGACTCGATCTCCTGACCTCGTGATCCACCCGCCTCGGCCTCCCAAAGTGCTGGGATTACAGGCGTGAGCCACCGCGCCCGGCCAGAAGTCATTTTTTTTTTACTGCTTTGCACATATACCTAGTACTATTAGGTATCTATACATATATGTACTTATAAATATATAAAATCTTATATATATTTTATATTTATATATATACGCATATAAACTTAGGTGTTGAACTCACCAATATTCATACAGAGTCTAATGATTTTTTTTATTTAAAATATGTGTAGAGAGTTTGGGTTCAGAAAAAGGAGATAGTATTAGAACCTACCACATACAGTTATTAAGAATTAAATGAATTTTAATCTAATTTATTGGCATGTGGATTCTTGATCAATATTACTTATTATTATGGTTTTATGCCCTTTATAAGACAAATGTTTCCTTGTTTTATCGTCACCAGAATTGTCACATTTGTTTTAATCACAGATGTTTTGTAAAGGTCATATGCCATGCTGACCAGGTCATCTTTCAATCTTGTTGAAACATGTGAATCAAGCTTTTAGGATGTAGATTAATAACGCTTTGCTGTCAACAACCTAGAGAGAGATCATGATGGCCTATTTCGATTTGTGATTTTGTTCAAAAATTTGCTTTTTTTGAAATTATTTCATTTACACAACTACTTTTAATTATTCTTTTTATAAATATCTGGTTTAATACTGCCAAAAAATAACTCTAAAAGGTAAATTTTGGTTAGGTTTATTAAAGAACAATATTTCAATGTGACTTGATCAAAGAAAATCAGTTATATTAAGTCCTTAGTTTGATTCATCTAATCTATTATTTACAAAAATATTTATATTTTCACAAAATATAAAAGCTAACCCAATTCATTTACAGTATCATATGACTATAATTTCATTTATAATCAGTAGATACTTCAATGATTTTCCTGATTTTAGATACTACTCTGATATTCCTATCTTACATAGCAGTATTTTAAAATGACTAATGAATAACCAGTTGATCTTTCCATCACACGATTATATAAATAACATTTTGTATTTGCATCTTCAAAAAAAAGTCATCTTCCAATGATCAGCTTTGGATAGTTTATTTACTAATGAACTATGGTTGATTCAAAAGGCCTTGGTAAGGATCATCTTAGAAGGGATAGCTTGTGCTACATAAACAGATGAGTAACAAAAAGCATTTCATATAGTTAAGGCCACTAAGTGGCTCCACACCTTAATGGCTTTAAACTCCATGAATTTCTGAAATGTCTGCTACACTTCATATGTATCGCTTCTCTATTAATGTAGGATAAACTGTTTCCTTGATAGCTGAACATAGCTATAGCAACTATTTGAGTGGTTAATTATTGCAAGGTAGGAACAAAATTGAAAATCCCAGAGAAAAGGTGTATTATTTGATCAAGACTAGAAAGTGCTTCTTTTAAAGCGTTCCAATGCAAATCTTAAAACTGGGATATTAATCTTCGTTCAAGGTTATTAACAAAGTAAATTGCTATAGTAGTATATATAGAATAAAAATATGAGGCTGGGGTGCAATATTTTGTTATCGTAAGTGAATAAGTTAAAATACTTGAATAAGTTATTTTGGGTTTGAAATAGTTGCAGTTTAATACTGCTGTTTCATTAGTTTGTAAAAAGGTGCATTTTTTTCCTTAATGTAAATGACAAATGACAGACAAACTTCTACTTCATAAATTTCTTATTAAGTTGTTGGTGTTTGGGAGGTTAAAATATTTTTTCTATTGGCAAAATAGAGCATGTGGAAAATTTTCACACTATGATATGGAATTCTAAGGACTCTTTCAAATAGAGCAGCAACAAGTGAAAGACAATATATATTATTCAACTTTTATTAAGTAATGTGACCTGTGCTCTTAATGTGGAAAGGTAACACTCTTTTACTGTTTCCAATGCTTGTAACATGTGACGTCATCTAAATAACCTGGAAGAAATAGAATATTATGACTAATTGCAATAATATGAAAATATAACATTTTTTAATGTTCATAAATTTACAAAATTTTAAAAATCATATTTTAAAACACTAGGTATAAAATAGAACAAGAATTAAAATAATGATAGAAAGTTTCTGACATTTTAAAAGGAAAAACTTTCTATACCAAAGTTAACACTTTTAATGCAGAAGAATTAGCCTTAATCATACTTTTCAGTCAGAAGTCAGCTTTTTTTATTCCTAGGCCACTAAAACATATTCAACGGCCTGAATACCACACACCATGATAATGTATTAGACATGAAATTGACTTATTTAAAGATGATAGCATGTTAAGTGTGAAGAATAGAAATATTTTTAAATAATTGAGTTTTTTTTCATTGAAATGAAGCAAGAGCATCAAAGATAATGACCAAGTGTATCCAAAGAAACGTAGGTGCTTTCAAATCAACAGGACAGTTTAAAGGATGGGCAGAGAACTCAAGGATTTGCTTAGTATAGGAAATTTGATGTGAGAGCCAAGGTTAGACTGAAACAGACAAAAAAGAGAATTAACATTTACGATGAATTTACTCTGTTGTGCTTCCTCTACTAGACAATTTACAAGACCACATAGTATCATCAAAACAACTCTGGGAAGAAGTTTTACATTTGAGAAATCTGTAATACAGTTAAATTTTAAAATAATAATGATAAAACTCACACAACAAGTGAGGGTGATGACCACCACCTTCAGATTCCATAGCCTTGCTCTGTACCACCATCCATTCCACCTCTGGTATCATTGACAAGCTCAGGAGAGATTATCCAGAGCTTGTTGAGTAAAACACTGTAGGCACAGCCAGGATTGCGAGCAGGCACTGAGCTTCGTCAGAATTGAGTCTTCCACGAGTAATTTTGGATTGTGCTGAGTAAACCACTTCTACTGATGACAGGCTGGGCTATCATCTTTAGTTAACAAGTTTCTTATCTCTATCAAGACCATGAGCTACTAGAGGAGGTAGATGACATAAATGTGATGATGATCTCAAACTATGACTGCATGAGTGAATAAGCATGAAACATTTTCCTGATATATTATCTCTGCTATTAACACACTAAATGGTTTTAGAGAAATCAACCCACCATTCTGGTCTTCAATTCTCTGAAATGCAAGGGTTGACTATAATAACTTCTTGCTGTTTATTTATTATTGCTGTTCTTTGTTTCTTCCTATCCAACTAATCTGTGTTTGTCTGTCATGCTACATGCTCTGAAATGTTAGCCTAAACTCTCTCTTACATGGTATTACCAAAAATTAAGACACCAACTATAATTTTTTTAGAGAATGTCTTTTTTTATTCAGAATATTTTAAATTTTATAAAGTAAATGATTAAAGGATGGACCAAACTACTTTAGCTTTTTAACATAAAATTTTAACAGATTCTTAGGGTATCATTGTCATTACTTTAAATAATTTTAAAGCAAGCAAGATGCTTAAGCATCCAAGACTATTGCTGCTATTCTGAATTAGCCCATGCTACAAATGATTTGATGTTTCCCCCACTATGTTTTCTTCCCCCTCCTTACCTCTCACTTCGTAATTTCCTTCTTGGAAATCATAACATACTTATGTTTCTTATATCTTATCTGCTGGGACCTAACCTAAGAAGAAAATAAGAAACTGAGCAAAAAGTTAATTGCACACATAGACTAAAGACCACTCTCAAGCCTTAGTGTGACTCCATAATGTTTTTATCTTTACATTTAAATCTTTTTTATTTAATTCCATTTTTTCTATGAATCTCAATTTCTTTATTTCTGTCTGTTAGATAGAAAATATACTAATACTGGATCTTCTGTCTCAGAAATATATTAGCTGAGACAATATAAGTGGTGTCTTGGGGAAACTGAGGAATAGTTTAAATAATAAAGTTTGTATCTTCTTATGATAAACAAAATTATCTTCTTTATATATGATACCACCTAGTTAAGTTTAGTCACTGCATATATTTCCACATGTTTTCTCACTATTTGTTGACACTTATTTTATAAATTTTTTCTTCTTAGTAGAGACTCTAATCCATTTTTAAGTCTAGGTCTTTAAAGACTTGTCCAAGATTCTTGAGAATCATGTACCATAATATGCTCAACTTGATTTAATAATTTACTTCTTACTAAATTTCAATAGGATATTTTTAGTAATACCACAGTGACCAGACAAAATGAGTATATTTCTAAACATAATAATAACATGCATTTAGGTTGCACTTTATAATGTCCTGTAAACTTCATTACAGATTGTCTTATTTCTTAAAATGTTAAACTTATATCTTCTCCTTTTCCTGGAAAGAAGATATTATATATTCATACAAACACTTTTACATGAATGTTCTCAGCTCTTCCTGTAATCACCAAATATTAGAAAGAGCTCAATGTCCGTCATCAAGGTTATGAATAAATAAAATGTAGTATATCTAAACAGTGGAATACTGCTTAGCAATATGAATAAATGAACCATGAATACACGCTACAATATGGGCGAGTCTCAAATAATTACGCTGAATCAAAGAAGTCAGGCAAAAGCGTGTGCATGCTCCCTGATTTTATTTCTATAAGGTACTGGAAAATGCAGACTAATTTATGGTTTACAGGAAGCAAATCAGTGGTAACCCAGGGTACAGTGAACAGGCACATCAATGGAAAGACTATGGAAGAGAACAAGGAAAACACTGTTGTCATCCATATTCACTACTATGGCTGTAGTGATGGTTTCACAGGTATATACATATATTGAAATTTATCAGATTGTACACCTTAAGTATGTACAGTTTGTTATATATCAAATATACCTCAATAAAAGCTGTTAAAAATTTTGTCTCATTTCAATCTCAATATCATTTTGTGAAATAGTATTTTCTAATTTTACAGTTATTAAAACTGTGGTTTAGAGAGGTTATATTAAATTGCACCTTAAAAATCTGTTATACAGAATTTTAAATATAGGTTTATCTCAGTTGTATACTCTTTCACTCTCAATATTTTCCCTTTAGAAGACTATGATTGATTTAGTACAACTATTATCATATACAAAACTATCGACTACAAAATCTGAACAAGTGTTATATAACATCTATTCACTGTTTAAATATAATCTTCAATCTTTCTGATAAAAAAAGAAAACCCCATTCTTACATTTGCATGCTAAAACTTTATGGTTTAATATTATATCTAATAATAAACTTAATAAACTTACCAGTTTAATATCACATACAGTACCACAAAGATGAAAGGGGAAGCATTGAAAAGTTATGCATAATAGCACTGAGACTTCAAGTGAACATCAGCCAGTAATCAGAATCTTAAATGTCCACTACCAATTAAAAAAAAATGAGACTTCCATGAGAGACTCAGTTAATGTGCTACACACTCTCTATAATAGAGAAAACCTTCTAACTTAGAAATCAAGGTAATAAAAAGTAAGAGATTTTACCTTCCTCCTGATTCTTTCAAGACCCAAGGTAGGCTTTTCTATCTATAATGATGAGAACTTTTTTTATTCTTTTTTTATTATTATACTTTAAGTTCTAGGGTACATGTGCACAACACGCAGGTTAGTTACATATGTATGCATGTGCCATGTTGGTGTGCTGCACCCATTAACTCGTCATTTAACATTAGGTCTATCTCCTAATGCTATCCCTCCCGCCCGCCCCCCACCCCACAACAGTCCCCGGTGTGTGATGTTTCCCTTCCTGTGTCCATGTGTTCTCATTGTTCAATTCCCACCTAGGAGTGAGAACGTGCGGTGTTTGGGTTTTTGTCCTTGCGATAGTTTGCTGAGAATGATGGTTGCCAGCTTCATCCATGTCCCTACAAAGGACATGATTTATCACAGAAGTCTGACTCTATAGTCCTTCCCTCAAAATAAGTTAAATTTTATTCTACATAAAGCCAGGGAAAGGCTGATTCTGACGATTTAGGCAGGCAGGGAAATACAGGTGACAATATTTAGAAAGACACAGTTTACTTGTGTAAACTGATATACATGGTGTAATATGACTGGTAGAAGTACATTACAAGGACTCTAATTTTCAAATAGTGCCTTGGTTTAGAGCTTCAAAAAACATGAGAATGGCTTAGGAGACATTTCCATCTAAGTTAAGCAGAGCATTTAATAAATTCTACTAGTTAACAGTAATTACTGGAGGTATCATTAATGATTCCTAAATGATAATGATGTCTGATGATACTTTCTCAGTTGTATATCCGAGAAAAACATTTCACAGCACTCAAATGAACATTAAATCAACACAAGTTTACAAATCAACTTTGTTGTCAAATTTTGCCTTGGATTTGATAAATTTCTCATTATTGAAGTATGAATATATAGGAAGGAAGGTAATGAGTCCTGAATAAAACTATTTCAACATTCAAAGATGAAGTGAACATTATTTTGTGGACTCAGAGAAGGAATAACAAACTCTGAAAATAATTTATTTCTGTAATGAGAGGGGAAAAACCTAAAAATGGTTAAATGTGTTTAAAATAGTACAAGTAGAGATACTTTCCATGAAATGTGTGCAGAAATCTCCAGGAAGAAAACAAGGTGAAATGAAAGACAGCAGGATATAATACAGATAAATGAGAAAAGCTAAAATTTTCTGAGTGATGGAAAGAAAAATTGCCAGGAGGCTAAAAGTTAAACAGCAAAATCAAAGTTCACACTTTTGGGCTTGAAAGCTAGCAATGAGCATTAAAATAGATTTACTAAATAAATGAATAAAAAATTTAGAATATGTACCTCAAAGGCAAAGTGATAAAAATGACAAAAGAAAATGTAATAGATATAGAATATGAGGTAAACATTAAAACTCAAAATTAAAGATGATTAGAAGAAAAATTAAAACATTGAAAGAGGAAAAAATACTAAGACAGATCTAAAGAAAATTGCACTGACTGTTGGGGATGGTAGGGTTAAGCTGTTTCAGATAGTATTAATGAAAGAAGAATGACAGGCAAATGTAATTATCTCATCTACAATTTGAGAAATATAATAATAAAGTAAAAATATATGCAAATAACTTGTTAGAAAAAGAAAAGACATAGCTATCTACAAATGCAGACTCCAACCAGTTCATGTTTGTCCACTGCAAGATTAAGTGGAAAAGATACAGGAACAATGTTTAGAGTTTTCAGAGGAAATTTTGTGGATGTCGACATTTTGTGCCCTGCTAAATCATTTTAATTAGTGAGGAAAACAAAAAGATAATTTCATGTAACAGTTATCCTAAAAATATATAGAATGATATTTTTAGAAATATGTAGCATACAATAAGTCTAATTAAAACTAAAAGGGGCAGTCTGTAAAGACAGAGATGTCTAAATAATAACTGCATACATAGTTATGAAAATCAAAACAAATATCAAAAATCATTCTTTAACAAAGACCAGGTATACAATCTAACATAAGAGAAAAAAATATAGCCTTAATAAGGACACTGTTTGAAAGTTAAGGAATAAGGCAGAGGATATACTAAAACATTATTTTTTAAAGTAGTGAATAATATGATCAAGGGCTGAAAAAGTGTAAAATTCTGAACAATAAACTGCTTTTACCAATTGCAGTCAAATTTCCCAACAACCGATATTAATATTGTAGTTTTAAAGATCAAACTAGTCAAGATATCAGACATATTCCTAAGATACAAGATTTAAGCTATTGAATTCTTAGCAGTGGTCTTTACTGCTTCACCATTCTTTGCTTCAAATATCGTAAGGGAGGATTCTCTCTGCATAATGGCAGCTGCCTAAGACTGAATCTCTTCATACATCCTTTACGCAGATCTATGAGAATAAGTAAAACCACTCACAACCCATACCTACAGTACAACTAAGAGATAGAGAATTCTTCAAACTTCTAAGTATACATCAGTTGAAAAATAACTATCCAAACCGACAGAGCTATCTCCAGATCTGCCTGAGCTGAAAGTTAGGAGACATTTATTGGAAAAGATGAGGGGGTAGTGGGGGACTATAGAGACAGAACACAGATAGAATCATCCACAGAAAGTGAAAGCTCTACACAAGGGGGTAAATATTGAAAACAGGTGTCAGATGTGTTGGACATGGGTAAAATGGACCTAACAACCAACAGGCAAACTGTGCACTGGGAAAAAGTTTTGCAACAAATATTGAGGAAAAATATTTAACATTACTATGTTCACAATCAAAAAATGAAAAACATGAAAGAGAAATGGTGAACTGATGTTAAATCATATTCTCCAAGAATGAGAATTGCAAATAACTGATAATCTTATAAAAATAGCTAACTTCACTAGTAATCTAAGAAATATATATTTATTAAAAAACTATAATTTATAATTATTAAAATGAAAAATATTAAGGAGACCATACTCAAAATTGTCAGTGGTGGGTTTATAAATATTACCAGAAACTATAATGCAGCATATATGACTTTTAAATTATTTAATGACTTTATTAAATGACTTCAAATATTCATTATTTGTGGCCAAGTAATTCTAATTCACAGAAATTTATTCCAGGGAATAATCTCAGGGATTGGTTTAAAGGTATTTTTTAAAAGTTATATATTGTAATTTCAGATTATGGATAAAATAAAAATGATATAAGGAAATAAAAATAGCGTTAAATCTTAGAGATAAAATTTGGTATAGGGACTTAAATAATGGTTTAACAAGTTATTTTAGTTTTATGAGTAAATGCTAACAATGTGCCAGTTGAAAAATGCGGTATTCAAGCAATAACAAATTCCTAATCATCTCTTACTGCTTTGCTCCAATGGGGAAAATTAACTTTTGGTGTTTTAAAACCAATTAAAAAACAGTGAGACCCTTTCCTCTACGGAGAGGCAGACAATTATTTGACTGTACAACTACCTGAAGGCATACTTACATAGAGGTTTTCACTTCAGATTTTCAAATTACATTGTTTGTACTCGGGTGAAAATAAATTTTGTGTTGAAATGATCACAGATGCATTTTTAATAAATGTGAGAAATTAGGTACAATATATTTACAATTTTAAAACATTAAATCAATGCTTCCTTGGAGTTTTCTGAATGAAACTTAATTCCCCTAAGTACACTAAATGTAAAAGAGCTTCAAGAATTTGTCTGAAAAGGCCAAGATTGAAATAATAGGAAATTAACTGTTCTCTAAGACTAGAACAGTAAGGAGCTTTATTACTATGTTTAGCAAGACATCACATTACCAAGGTATTTAAGGAACATTTTCTTAACAACACATTTTTTTAAAGTAACTTTTCTTGAGAACAGACAAAAGAAAGAATTATAATAATTATTTAGTCACAAGACAATTTGTAAATGTTACATTTGATTGTATCATGACAGACTCTGTGTGGTTTGATGCCACAATGAACTCGCTCTTTACCATTGCATAAGGAATATCATTTCACATTGAAACTGGGCAGGGATTGTTAGAGTTCACATTTCACTAACATGAGTTGAAAATCTAATTGACATTTTGCTGGATTGCATCTATACGGCACTCCACTGTAAATGGCAACTTCACAAACTGTCTCCTACAGTGATCATTTAAATTGAGATATCTCAGGGGCCATGTTGTTCACCCAGCACAGCATCTTCTGTTTGTCTAAATTTATTGTTCATTGCCATAGTTAAAAACTCATTACAAAATTACATTTTTGTTAGGCTTTAGACAATAGTAGATGTGTTGGGAAAGGGAAACTATTAAATTTTATTTTGAAAGAAAACTACTGCCAAAGTGTAAATATACAAGAAGGAAATCACAAGAGTAAAAATATTAATAATTTTATCCTAGAAGTTAAGAATCTATGGTGGCAAAATCAGTTAAAAATAAAATGTAAATCTTCCTGCTGTTTACCCTCATTATCCACTGATTAAACTGAAAGGGATAAAAATATTGAGCTGTTGTTTGCCTAAAACAAGGGAAGTATGAGCATGTTATGATGTTTACTAAGATAATAAATAAGTCAACTAGGACTAGATATTAAAATTAATTACAAAATAATCACATTGGGTACAAATGCTTAAAATGGTATGGTTTAGTATGTGCATAGCAAAAATAAAAAGTTGCATATTTTGTTGTTTTTACAAAATAATAGTGTATCAAGCTCTGGTTCTTGATCTTTTTTATACTAGTTAGATATAAACTTACACTGGATTTTTTGATACTCTATGTAAGGGAAAGATAATGAAATTTTCTTTGTCAGATAAAGGGGGAAAAGGCCCCTGACTCTCCTCCTCTTAGAGTGTTTCCTTGAAAATACCATAGGCCTGATAAGAAGCCCAACCTCTTGATTTTACAATGGAAGATCAAAAACTTTATTTCTGACCCTTGAAACTGTGAGTACATACCTACAAAAATTAACTCAGGAATTGCTCATGAGATATACAAGTTTCTATCAGAAGGTGCATCCATTTGTCTCTCAAAGAAATAGGAGAAGTTTTATTTGCTTTTATCTTCTACTTTTTTCTTTTTTTATTGTTTATGAAATGTTTTTATTTTTTTCAGCCTTATTAAGGTATATTTGACAAAATTACATATATTTAGGATGTACAATGTGATGCTCTGGTGCACATATATACTGTGTGGAATTATTACCACAGTCAATTTAGTTAACACATCCTTCACCTTTCATAGTTACACATCCGTGCGTGTGTGTGTGTGTGTGTGTGTGTGTGTGTATGGTGAGAACATTTAAGATGAAGATTGTTTTAAATGTAAAACTTTAGAAAAGATAAATTAAAATGAAGTCATTTTTAAAGTACTCTCTTGTATGCCTATTTAAACAGTTTCAGTCATTTAGGATGGTTATCAGGGGGTAATAGTCACATTTTAATCTATGTAAATCACCACCCAATATCCCCCTCATTCCCCAACTGAAATCTAGATCCATTTACATCAAGTACCACATTCCCCTTGGACTTTATCAATACAGGTAGATCCACTCTCATTGAATCATTTTAGAGGTTCTAACTCAGCTCAGTGAGAAAATTATTTCATCTTTATCATAAATTATCCTATTTGGAAGATAATATTTTCCCTGTAGACAATCCTCCATAGAAATAGCATAGGCCCAGCCGGGCATGATGGCTCACGCATGTAATCCCAGCACTTTAGGAGGTCAAGGAAGGTGGATCACAAGGTCAGGAGATTGAGATAAAACCTGGCCAACATGATAAAACCCTGTCTTTACTAAAATGCAAAAAATTAGCCGGGCGTGGTGGAGTGTGCCTGTAGTCCCAGCTACTTGGGAGGCTGAGGTAAGGGAATTGCTTGAACCCAGGAGGCAGAAGTTGCAGTGAGCCGAGATCATGCCAGTGCACTCTAGCCTGGAGACAGAGCCAGACTCCATCTCAAAAAAAAAAAAAAAAAAAAAAAGAAATAGCATAGGCCCACGACTTAACCATTAGAACAACTAAAATTAAAAAGACTAACAACTTCAAATATTGTTGAGGAAGTAAAGCAATTGCAATTCTCATGTACTGATGACAGAAGTATAAAATGATTAAGCCACATGACAAAAGCTTCTAGAATTTTCTTATAAAACTTAATATATACTTATCTTCTAACCTTCTGACCCAGTAATTTTACAATTCTTTTCCTAGTATTTTCCCAAGAACAACAAAAAAGTGTGTGTGTGTGTACATATATATGTATATATGTGTGTGAATGCTGCATATATCAACAAATGACTTGTACAAGAATGTTCATAGCAACTTTATTCATAATTGTCCAAAACAGAAAAAACTTCTGATGTTTATTAAGTATGGATAACATATTTCTACAAATGACAGATACATGCAACAGCACAGATGAAATGTGAAAAAAAAACCCTATGCTGAGTAAAAGAAACAGTCACAAAAAAGTACGTATTTCATGATATCATTTATATGGAATTCTAGAACAGTGAAAACTATGATGAGAAGACTGAGAATAGTAGTTGCTAGATAGGGAGGATTAAGGGCATAATAGAACTTGCTGGGGTAAAATTTCTACATCTCAATATGAATTGTGGTTACAAAGATTATATTTTTGAAAATACTCACTGAATGGCACATTTCATATTTATACATTTCATTGTATGTGAATTCTACCTCAAAAAACCCCAATTGACTATAATCAAATACTGAACTCTAATGATATTCTTGAGGATGTGCCTGCTAGTCAGGTATGCTGAGGTCAGAGACGTATTTTGAAGGCAGAAAAAAGATGAATTTATTGTTTGATAGAAGGATATATGGATGCATAGGTATTTGATAAAAATATAAGTGTATATATTATGGAATCTAAGTGATGAGTATTGAATGTTTGGTGTATAATTCTTTTAATATTTTTTAATACTTCAATGTCATCATAATAAATAATGAAGTAATAGAGGGATGTCTAAAATCCTAATAGGCATAAAATCAGTTGTGACTATCAGCACATTAATTATTTGTTGGGTGGGTAATCAATGGCAAAATTTTGGTATGAAGCTATTGAAGCATTTTGCTGATTTTTGTCCCTCCATATCCTTTGTCTCCTCATTCTTTTCTTTAACTTTGGCACATTTCTCAATATCCCCTGCAAATAAGTACAGAAACATTATTAGGTTTGGATTAATGATATAGGGGTGGAAATAAAAAATGTCACTTTGGACTTGTAACACTCCAGTGCATTTCTCTAGCTTCTGTTTCTCTTTATTTTGAGCTAGAATGCAGACGGAATGCAATGACCCATGTTCAACCACGCAGACTCAGACAGCAACCTAGAAAAGAGGCTTGCAACCTATGGTCTGCAATCCAGTGATCCAGTGCCTGTTTTGTGAATTAAATGTCTTTGGAACACAGATGCACCCTTTGTTTACATATTTTCTATGGCTTTTACAGTACAATGGCAGAGCTGAATGGTTGAGTCGGACATAATATGGTCCTAAAGCCTAAAAGTTCTCCTATGAGTCTCTTTACCAAAAACAAATGAAAAACAACAACAACAACAACAACAAAAACAAAAACAACAGTGCTAACCCTTTCTCTAGAACAAGTAGATCCCCGAATGAGCTCAAAAAATAAAAAAAAGCATGGCACCAGATAAGAATGGCCAGACTTTTTAAAAAATAAATTTCTACCAATTTAGCTGCTGGTTTTTATTTGTTCTTTTGTTGTTATGATTCTTTTTTTGTTGATCTTTTTTGCTCTTTTTATGTGGAATTAACAAACAAGTATTTTAACAGATATGAGTAATATTGTTTCCAGTTTCTTATTGTTTTATTGTGTTTTATTGTTTCAATGTCATCTGTTTTGTTGTCAGTACATAAGCTAATTTTAACATCTTCTTATTAAAAAATAAACTACTTGCTCCCAGAAAGCAGTATTTCCTGGTATTTGGCATTTTGATGCTGCAAAATAATGACTTTGATCATCCAGATTGTTTCTCTGTTTTAGTGCCACTCATTGGCTTTTGGCATTTCAAAGAAAAACTTTAGAACTCTTCTTCATAATCCAAAGAGGCAGTCTTTCCCAATTAATTTTTAAACTAGTTTTCATCAATGACATTACATTTCAGTGCTTACCTGTTCTGAGGGAGCACCAGATAATGGCTCTGAAGAGCTGTTTCAGAATACATTTTTTCTCTCTTTTATGCAAGAACTGTGCCAATAGTTTTGCCTAGAGAAAATTATCTGTTTTTTTTTTTACATCCTAAAGATTGATTTAACAGACATCAACACTGCTATAAACAGAGACAAGATGCCCTACTAGAGAAAGCTGTAGACTTAGAGTCTGAACATCCATAGTGAAGTCCAGGTCTGGCATTTATACCAGAAGACTTTCTTACGTGACCCTTCTCTGGTCTCAGAGCTCTGATGTACCTAAGAAGGAGTCAGATTACCAGATGATCTCCAGAGTCTCCGCCAGCTTTAAAATCTCCATGACTTAAAATTGCTTAGTAAAGGTCAGTGGGTAAAGGCCATATATAATCATTTAATATCACACCTCTGTATATTTTATCATTTTTCTCTGTATGTTTTATACAGTTTCTTAAAAGAAAACTTACTCAACAGGTCAATTTTAAAGCAAAAGTGCAGTTAATTTTGTACTGCCCTCATATTTTATTCATCCTCATACTATCATCTTTTCCTATCCACAGCAATTAGCAATGAGTAGAGCATCATTACACTTCAACAAATATTTAGTCCAACCTTGCACCCTAAACTGTATTATTAACACAACAACCAGAGTCATTCTTTAAAAATATAAAGTTATATCAAACCATTCCTCTACTTAGAATCTACACAGATGTCCCATTTAGAATAATAGCTAATGTGCTTACAATGTGACTATAGTGTAGTCTACAAGGCCATAGAAAATCTCTCCCCACCTACTCTCTCCCTCATTCATTCTGCTCCAATCTAATCCTCCTGGCACATCATTGCCTTGGGTGCCTTGTACCAGTTGTTCCCCTAGAAATCTACATGGCTAACTTCACTTCCTTCAATGTTTTGCTCAATCTTCGCCTATCCTCAACAACTTAGTTTAAATTTTAGCTTCTACCCGACACCCCTGTCAGGTTCCCAATCCTGACCACCCTTCTCTGGGTCTTTCTGCCATAGCAGTCATCACCTTGTAATATCCTACATATATACTTATTTTTGTGTTGTTTATTACCTGCCTTTCCCCACTAGAATATAAGCTTCATAAAAGCAGGAAATTTTGTCAGTTTAGTTCGTTGAGGTATTTCAGGCAATTAAGAGTGCCTGGCACAAAAGAGATACTCAATAATATTTGTTGAATAAATTTAAAGCATGAAATAAATGGCTGAATTAGTAGATCTTTTTTCTCATTTCCTCTTTTACTATACCCAAAATATACACCTTAACCATGTCCATTCACTATAGCTGTGGATGACGACAATGAAAAAATATTCATTGGAGGCAATTTCAACATTTTTGAAAAGTATTCCCAAATCATTAACATAAATGCAGAATCAATTTATTCAACAAAAGAATTTCAAACATAGAAAAATTTTTTCTTTGTGTAACACATTGTATTAGACATGGGTGACAACAAAAGAAAGCCATGTTCCTGCCCTGAAGGATTTTTTAAACTCCCTAATTGAACAGACACAAAACACGAGTTAAAAATAAGTCTACACATATTATTCAAGGGGAAATGAAGAAGGACTAAATACAAGGAAAAGGCTGAATGTGGTTCTACCAAGCCTTTAGATTCCACGCTGGAATACTAGTGCTGTGAAGTGGCCCTCTTAAAACCCATTGGCAGTAAATGATGATTTAGTCTTAAGAAAGTGTGGGGGCAGAACAGAAGATTAGACAAAAGGATTTTAGTAGTCCTAATATCCAGTGCGGTGTTTCCTAATTTTCAATTTGTAAGAATAGCTTTTGTTTAGAATTGTGCTTCTCTCTTTATTATAAGAAAGAATTATTTCTCTAGAATCATGGATTTCTGATATCATATTCCCCTTTACCTTCTCCTGTGACTAATGTGTGTCTCAAGTTATTTGCCATTTTCACTTTAAATAGAATTTATGAAGGTCCTGCTATTGCTTTATAAAACTTTTATTTTCATATTACTCTTTGTTTCCCAAATCATCTACAGTTAACTGTCTAAAAGCTTTTATCAAAGGAAAACCCTTTCACTGATATTGTTCTGCTTTTACTGTTATAATGTGTACTGTTATGACTTCTAGATTATGTTAATATGGAAACTCTCCAAAGTCTAATACTCGCAAAGCACATCATTGTTCAACCCGCCACAACCCATGCATTTACTCATAGCAATAAATTCAATCACATTATTTCAGTTATGGCAGATTTACATTCAATCGCTATCAGTCAGTACATTGACTTTAAAATTTGGCTCAGAGTTTTTCATTACCTCTGTGGAACTTCTCTTTCATTCCTATCAGAATTGGCCTCCATTTATACGTGCCCTCAGTCCTTACTTTCTAATAATAAATCTCAAATTCATCAACCCCCTTGTCAGGTATCTCATCCATGGGCAACAGAGCATTCACCTGTTACGCCCCAGAGCTGTGGAATTCCCTGATCTGAACACTCTTCTCCAAAACCCCTGAGCTTTATAAATCCCTTTTTGAGTCTCACTTATTAAAATTTGCTTTAAATATTTGATCTGCCACTGACACATGCTATACGCTTGGCTGTCATAAAAAAGAAGAAGAAACGTATTTTTATTTTCCTTACCATGTATGAGAAGGATTGAAATTTCTTCTTCTTTCTTCATGTTTTATATTTTTCATCATTCTTTTCTTTCTCCTTTTCATTACCAGCAGAACAATCAAGCAAAATAGGTTTTGGTTACTAACTAGGGCTTAGAATTAAAGATTTCATACGCTACTAGGCTATAAGTAAACTGGCCACAATATCATTAATTACTTTGCGGCCTTGAGATGGGTATAGATTTTGTTAAGGAGGCGACATGAAGTTAGAAGAAAAATAGCTAGTTCCTTATAGCCACCCTCCTCCATTGCCTAGCCCACATGGCAGATTTCTCTTTTATTTTTATTTTAATTAATAAATATTCTGGCTTACCTCCATTCATCTGCCAGAAGAAAATAGAAAAATACCTTTAGTGGCACTAAAGTAGATATTATTTTTGTACTGCTATGGTGATAATGCTGCTATCTCAAGCACTGATAGTTTTAATCCAAAGTAGTCTATTCTTCCCAGGATTTGCCAACATTAAAATAACCTTTTTCAAGTTTCCCTTGATACATAGCTTAGTGCTATGCACACAGTAGGTGTTTTGTAAATGTTTGTAGAAAATGAAATCAATTACTTCTGTCTCAGCTCTTTAATTTTATTTCTATTCCTCTTTTAAAAGGATCCAGCTTTCTCTCTGATTCTCTACTCATTAGAGTACAGTTTTTCTATCATCCTCGTCTCTCTCCTACAGCTGCTGATCAGCCTATTGATTAGGAACCAAAAAGTCAGCCAACAGCCCAAAAAGGGCATTATATTCCAGCACAATTTCCCTCTAAGTGCTTAATGTTCTTTAAACCCCTCATTCAATTAGATGGCACAAGCTATTACATACAAGTGCCCCACCACAGAAAATTACAAGCTCGTATCTGAGAGATACAGAGAAAGGAAGGCAAAGAGTAAGTTAATAGGACATTGTCTGTATGTTTGGTAAATCCTGTGGAGTTTGGGGCTCAAGGTTAATATCAGAGTGCCAGGCTATGGAATTTAAACAGCAGGTAGATTTCAATAGCACAGAATATGAGAGAGAACAGAGTACTGATATATATATTATTCTGTTATTTGAAATGGCTACTGTGCAAAATTCAGCATTTCCTCTGAAACATTTTGAAGCAGGTGATTTAGGCCATGGAAAATAATGGCAAAGTTAAAACTTTTTTTAAGGTTAAGGTAACATAACTGAAGTAGGTGACCTGATTGAATTTCACTAAGTGGCAAAGTTTTGAGAGGTCTGTTGTATTTAAGGATAGTAAAAAGAAAGCATTATTTCTTTGTGGGAAGGACTATAAAATTAACATCATAAGACATAAAACTTAACATATGAAGATTATTAGCCATGACCATTGTAGGTAGACACTGGATTTTACAGAAGAATGGAAATAATGGTGCTTCCACTAACTATTGCGTGTCTCTTTCAATAGAAAACCACATGGCCAGGGTAGTAGAATGAAAGCTGGTTTTAACCCTACTCACCTCCTCTCCCTGGTGCCTTTGTGCAATGCACAAATGTACAACTGTACTCGAACACCAGAAAAAGTTCTTATAAAAATATAAAAACACGAGCAGACTAGACAGTTTCATCATCTATTCTGGGCAAAGTTTGAAGTTTATAACTACGATACAACCTTTTCTTTATGTAACAATGGAAAATGCTTACAGCAAAATTAATAAATAACAGGCATAATGATACAAACTTTGCCAAATCTCAATCTTTAAACTGTCAACCTAAAATAATCAAAAGAGTTAGAATTTAGATTAAAAAGAGTAGATTCAAGCTCAAAGTTTGAGGATGGTCACCCTGGAAACACAAATGCCAAAGAATGGAGGTCAGTGTTCTGAAGTGCAGAAGTTTGGGATCATTGACATAGATACAATTTAGAGAAGCCAAACAGAATTTCAACATCTTTATATATAAGGCTTAATGGATAGTTATAACAATCTGATTAATTGAGGTGGTCTTTTTTTTAAAAAAAAGAGGTTGAAACAGAATTTCAACATCTTTGTATATAAGGCTTAATGGATAGTTATAACAATCTGATTAATTGAGGTGGTCTTTTTTTAATAAATTAAAGGTATATTTAATATTCTACACCAAAGATGTAACAGCCACGGGGTTTTGAGTAACATCTGGTCTGAGTCAGATACAGGACAGTAAAGTACACAGTTAATCTATAACAAAGATCAGTGATTAAAAAGCAGGCAGGTCTGGTCTCTGGTTTCTCCTAGTCATTTACAGAAAAAGAACAATGGGGAGTAAAATTAATGTATAATCTAAGAAACAGAGGTTGGAGACATGCTATGTGACTCAGTCGCTAGGGCTTAACTTCCCCGTTGGCACAATAAATTTAGAGGGTCCTGAAATTTTATTTTCTTTCACAAAACTAACTTTATGGAGAAGGTAAATTTATTTTATCCATTTCACAAAAAGAAAATTTTAAATGAGAGAGTAAGCAGTTTGGCTGATGTCACATACAGTTAGTAAGTGTCAGAGACAGGATTGGAATCCATAAAACATGATTATACAATGCTTAACCATAATATAAACTACTAACCTAAAGCAGATTATAGTGTTTATTCGTTTCTTTATTAAATAATAATTTATTCTGTAAAAAATTAAGAATAAATAAACCCAAAAACGAGGACTAAAATCACCCATAATCTCATTACATAGAAAACTACCATAAATATTTTAGAGATATTTTCAGGTTTTTTTTCTATCGGATAATTTCTGTTAGATAATTTATATGTTGTTTGCACCCAATCTTTATTACTTAACATTTTCCACTTAAATTTAACACTTCTATAATTTAATTCAAGATACTCTGGTTTCTCTTCAGATCATATAAATTTTTCGCCTTTTACTAATTTAATTCAAGTACATGCATATATGCACTTTTTATGCATAACATCTTACCCAATAAATCTCATATTTTTAGTAATGTTTCCAGTTTTTGTCTTTGCCGTCAATAAAACAATCCTACAAACATCCTTATCACTAAATATTTAGAATCATGCTTATTTCCTTACTATTTTGAATACTTCTTACAACTTGCTGAGTTGACCTCTTAAAAGTTATACCAATTTACAATCACGAACTATATGTAACAATACCTGTCTATCTCCACACTAACCAACTGAGGATATTTTCATTTTAAAACAACAAATAGCTTTCCAATTGATGAGACAAAGGTGGTATTTCAACACTATTTTAATTTTACTTCTTTAATAATACGTAATTTAGGATATATATATTATATATATTATATATATCCTATATATTATATATATATTACATATATAATATATATTATATATATTATATATATAATATATATTATATATGTAATATATATAATATATATTATATATGTAATATATATAATATATATTATATATGTAATATATATAATATAATGTAATATAATATAATAATATATATAATATATAATATATATAATATAATATATATTATATATATAATATATATAATATATAATATATATATCCTATATATTATATATAATATATATAATATAATATATATAATAATATATAATATATAATATAATATATATAATAATATATAATATATATGATATAATATATATAATAATATATAATATATATGATATAATATATATAATAATATATAATATATATGATATAATATATAATAATATATTATATATAATATAATATATATAATTATATATAATATATATTATTATATATATAATATATATATTATAATATATATATATATTTTTGAGATGGTGTCTCACTCTGTTGCCAGACTGGAGTGCAGTGTTGTGATCTTGGCTCACTGCAACCTCCGCCTCCTGGGTTCTAGCAATTTTCCTGCCTCAGCCTCTTGAGTAGCTGGGACTACAGGTGTGCACCACCATGCCCAGCTAATTTTTGTATTTCTAGTAGAGATGGGGTTTCACCATGTCAGTCAGGATGGTCTCGATCTCTTGACCTTGTGATCCACCCACCTCAGCCTCCCAAAGTGCTGAGATTACAGGCGTGAGCCACTGCGCCCGGCCTAGAATATTTTTTAATGTTCATTGATCTTTTATATTTTGGAGAGTAGATTGCCAACATTTTGCCTATTATTAGGATATTGTCCTTTCCATTAACTTGAAATATCTCTTCATCTTCAAGAGTATCACTGTTTACCACATGTATTACAGCTGTCTTTCCCATTTCATGATTTGTACTTAATTTTGGTTGGGATGGTTTTGCCATGGTAAATTTTAGTATTTTACACTTAAATCTCACAATCCTATTTTCTTTATGATTTGTAGAGTATTGCTTTTTGTGGTTGGAAGGCATTACTACAGAAAGATCAGATAAACTTATCCTTTTTCTAAGTTTTTTTTATGTTTAAAATATTAACACATGGAAATTATGTTACATGGTATGAAGTAGATATTTAATTCTCACCTTAAATCATGAATCACTTGATCCAAAATTGTTCACTGAATTACCTAACGTTTGTTTACTAATTGGAGGTGCCACTTCTATCAATTACATAATTGTTATATATCTGGGGGTCTGATTCTGACCTTTCTGGCCTTTTCCTTTGATCAGCTGCATAGATTATTTTACCAACTACTAAAAAAGCCACCCCATATTGATGCTGTTTCTTAAAGCTTTCTTGGTCATCTGGCTTCTTATTTTGAATGAATTATAAATCAGAAATTCTTGATCAGAATGTGTAAAAGGATGAAAAATATTAAAAGAATACGGAACCCATCAATGTCCAACCCAATGAATTCAAAAGGAATGACCTTAATATTGAGGTTTTTAAAGTGTTAGATGAAAATAAAAGAAATGAAAATAGATAAGGTAGCCTGATCTGTTAGCTGGATCATCATATTGTAAGTGTTTTTATTTTAAACATACAGAGTAATCACATATGTAAAAATTATCCCAAGGAGATGTTTTGGAATTATCTCTGAAGGTCTGTATGAAATACATGAAATATTTAGCTTAAGCCACTGTGCTACTGCCACTACTATTATTAATAATAACAAGTAGACTATGGGCAGCATTAAATAAAAGAAACTGGATAAATGTAATTAGGCTCACCTTGTGAAAGTTAATGCACTATGTAACTCAAAGTCTTGAGCCTTTATTAAAGGTGTAAGATTTTTATTGAAATCAAGGGGACAATGTAAAGATTCACTTAAAATATATCTTCTAGGATGGACGTGGTGCCTCACACCTGTAATCCCAACACTTTGGGAGGTCGAGGCAGGTGGATCACTTGAGGTCAGGAGTTCCAGACCAGACTGGCCAACATGTGGAAACCCTGTCTCTACTAAAAATACAGAAATTAACTGGGTGTGTTAGCTCATGCCTGTAATCCCAGATACTAAGGAGGCTGAGGCAGAAGAATTGCATGAATCCAGGGGGTGGAGGTTGTAGTGAGCCTCCTGTCTTTTTTGTGGTTGTTTTGTTTTCTGTTTTAACATAAAACTTTATCAGAAGCAGCTAGCTACCTATTCAAGTAACTGATTCACTTAAAATACGTCTTCTATTACTTCTCTCTTTGTATTTTTGTTGCTGTTGTTGTTTCGTTTTTTGTTTTAACATAAAACTATATCAGAAGCAGCTCGCTACCTATGCAAGTACCTGAGTGGATAGGGCCAGGCTACAAACTGCTCCTCCAGAGATTCACTTTGTTTACCAGAGAACACACATATACACTTTGGGTCTCCCAGAAAATGCAGCTCCCTAGTAAATGTCATTTGTTAGAAATGATGTATTTCTCTTATTACCTATTTCAGTAGTCAGAAAAATGTTAGAAAATTTTACCAAGGCTACATACCAAACTGTCAGAGTTGTTCCAGGAAAAAGACAAGCAAAGGGAATGCTCATCTTTCAAGGGTACTCCTATTTTGTCACTACTTGAGAAATATAACACCTACTGTCCCCGAAGTTTTTCCCACCTGCTAAGGTTGTGAGACACACAGACTGGTCAGCCAGCTTAAATTTCACAGACCAAGTATGAAGTAAATAAGCCATTCTATTTAGCTTTGAAAAAAAAAATCTATTGGAAGTGACAGAATGGCTGATGAATAGAGAGTATTTTGAAGTGTGCAGCAGAAATTGGCCTTGGTAAAGGACTTCTTTTTAAAGGACATTCTTCCTTTTTGTTGTTAGAATGGATAAAATTGGGCAATTTTCCTATAACCACTTGATTCTTTTCCTCTGCTATCAAGATGGAGTTTCCCAAGAAGGGAATCACACTTGTGATTCACAGCAAAAAATGAAAAGTCAGCTGATTCACAGGAAAAACGGTGCATTCTTCATCCTTTTTGTGATCAAAGGAAAATATGGTTCGGTTTCTGATTTAGGAAGCCGCCATTCACAAATGTGGCAAATTTATGCCTATAGGAGCAGATTTAGCTATCAGTTTCCTGCCCCACGGACAGAGTTTCATTTCACTGATCACTTCAGAGTACCAACTGACCAAAACTCACAAACCTGGCCCGGCGCGGTGGCTCACACCTGTAATCCCAGCACTTTGGGAGGTCAAGGTGAGCTGATTACCTGGGGTCAGGAGTTTGAGACCAGCCTGGCCGACATGGTGAAACCCCGTCTCTACTAAAAATACAAAAAAAATTAGCCGGCCATGGTGGCGGGTGCCTGTAATCTGAGCTGCTCAGGAGGCTGAGGCAAGATAATTATTTGAACCCAGGAGTCGGAGGTTGCCGTGAATCGAGATTGCACCACTGCACTCCAGCCTGGGCGACAGAGTGAAACTCCATCTCAAAGCAAAAAAAAAAAAAAAAAATTCACAAAGCTGCCTGATGCTATTATATTTCTTCAAGAGTAGAATGATGATAACCAAAATTAGCCACAATTTAAAAAATTATATAATGTTACTATTTTCCAGGCCTTTTTCTAAGATCTTTTTACATATTAACATTTAATTTCCATAAAACTGTAAGATAAGTAGTATTATTATCCCCATTTTTCAGACAACAAAACTAAAAAAAATTAGGCAACTTGGCCAAAGGCCCAAAGAAAATTAAAAGTACAAATGATACAGAAATTCTCCCCCTTACTAGAATATACAATACCACTCCTCTAGAGTTGGGTACTATTCCACTATAAAGAAATAGTCTTCTATATATTATTTGCATGAGATCAAAGGTAACAAAGAGTTCTAAACTTTCTCTCTCAATTCCTCTAACAGTGCCTTACGAAGAGCACATATTATGGGTTCACTTATAGAAAATATCCAAAAAAAAAAAAAGCAAATATGGGGAGACAGAAATATACTGAGAGAGAAAGTAGATGAGATGTTGTCCAAGCTTGGGGATGGGCATGGCGAGTGACTAAAAAGACACAAGATTCATTTCTAAGGTGATTAAATGGTTCTAAATTAGATTGCAATGATGAATGCACAACTCTGTAAATATAAATATACTAAAAATTATTCAAATGTACACTTAAAACAGGCACATTTTGTAGTATATAAGCTATATTTCAATAGAATTTTTTTTCAAACAAACAAACAAAAAAACTAGCACATTTCATTTCAACCACTCTGCAAGAGAAAGTGGCACAGTGGTTCTTTCCCAGTCAGAAGGGTGATATTCTTGAAAAATCTCATCATAGGTAAAACAATTTTAAACCTGATTGAGGAGAGCTTTGGAAAGGAACTATGACTGTCGTACAAGGACACCCTATTATTATTTTATTTGTTCTAAATTAGTAAACAGTTGGGAAGTTATCACAAAGAAAATGTGGGGGGTGTGTGTGTTTAAGAGAATATCAATGCCATATTATACAGCATGTTTTAATACATAGTAATTGTGGATACTTTACCAATATTCTGTATTTACCACTTCCTATTCCCTAGAAATATTCTTCTCTCACTTTCTACATGAAATTTATTAATATATTTTGTGTTGCTTTCGACAATATGCACAACAGAAGTCATCCTTTGTGTGTGTGGTCGTTTTTCTAAATGTTCTAGCTCAAGTGGCCAGTTAGTGATCTGTAGTTGTAAAAGTCTGGATTCTTGAACAAAATTGCTGTAACATTGAAGGGATTGCCACATGGCCAGTACAATGACTTAAAAGGTAATAAATATATCAATCCCTTCTGAACATGTTTCTTTATATTATATTATAACATTCAAATGTCCCCTTTTAACATTTTTGCCCATGATAGAATTGCAGTTTCAAGTATGTCAAATGTCCTGATTCTTTTTTTTTTTCAGACGATTAATTACCTTGCTTCTATGATTTATTTCAGGTGTTCACTACTTCTCTCATTATAGGTAATTTACCTTTTAGAAAACCTAAATCACAGTTAATTATTCTAGAAAGATATTTATTTTACTCTCTATGTATGGCTAATACTTTACTGGAGAGAGAAATTTGAGGCAACTTGCCTCCCCACAAAATTTAATATTATACAGTTTTTTCTGTATATTTTGTGAACTCTTCTTTCTCATTGGGATATTCCTTAATGATTCTCTTACCTTATTAGGTTCACACTTAAAACATCCAGGTAGATGAGAAAATATGTAATTTTGATGTTATTAGGATTTTTGCTACCTGCTTCAGTAAATCATTCTACATTTAAAAATCTGTGTGCTTATCTTACAACTAAATTAGTTCTGTCTGAAGGAATTCCAAAGACAAAGGGATTTTAAAAGACTGAAGGACTGGAGGTAGAGAATATAGCAAATATTCAGCACAAATCATCGATGTCTACATAGACATAGGAGCAAGAAACTAGAACTCCATCTTAAGGGAACAAGCATAGTGTAGGGTTTAGGAGCATTGGCTTGGATCTAGAATATCCCCAATTTGCTTCTTGCTTCTGCTACAATTAGTTTTGTTGTCTTGGACAAATTAATTATTCTTTCTGTGCTTCAGTTTCCTCACCTAAAAAATGGACCTAAAAAGAGTACCTATGGCCGGGCACGGTGGCTCACGCCTGTAATCCCAGCACTTTGGGAGGCCGAGGCAGGCAGATCACCTGGGGTCAGGAGTATGAGGCCAGCCTAGCCAACATGGTGAAACCCTGTCCCTACAAAAAATTAGTTTGTGTGGTGGCGTGCACCTGTAGTCCCAGCTACTCAGGAGGCTGAGACAGGAGAATCGCTTGAACCCAAGAGGCGGAGGTCATGCCATTGAGATCACGCCACTGCACTCCAGCCTGGGTGACAGAGCCAAATTCTGTCTCAAAAAAAAAAAAAAAAAAAAAAAAAAGAGGGCCTATGCCATATTTGTGAGCATTAAATGTAAACATTAATTTGTGAACATGTATTTACATGTAAAGCAATTAAAATACTTTCTGATATAAATGTTAGCTGTTATTGTCTTGTAGGTCTGTGATTCTTAATCTGGGAAGAGGGAAATATGTCTGAGTCACTTGGCAAGGTTTGCACACATTCCACTTAGCCTTTCCCTCTCACAAATACTGTATTATGTGATGGGAATCTCAAAGATTTCTGTCAGGGAAGAGACATATTTGCCTTTTACAAAAATATCACTCTGAGGGCACTATGGAGGGGGAGAAAAGAAACAAATTAGGAACTTATTGAAGAAATTCAGACAATGTTCTGAAAGAAAGCTATAGTCACAGGAATAGAAAAAGGTAAGATGGACACGAATATGTTCATGAAAGCAAAAAGGAGAGTGTCTAGTCACCAGGTAAGTATAGGACAACACTCATGATTCTGCCATAGGAACCAGAACGGATGGAGCTACCATTGGCCATGAGGGAATTAAAGATGGAAAAGAATATGTAGCACCTGTCTTTTTCATAACTAGTGAACTAGTGAAAATATACTCAGAAGCACACTTATTAGGAATAGCTGCAACACAGACTGAGCAAAAAGGGATATTCCTTCTGCCACTTTTAGGGGAATATGCATCTCCTCTTTACAGCACCCAAAATCTACCAGTTACTCTTCTCCAAAATCATATAGAGCACAGAGGCGTCTGTCCCATGCCTCTCATTAATGTCAAAATTCTATCATCAGTAATTCCACTAGCAACAGACTCCTAACAACACTGACATAAAGAGTATTTTAGTAATTCAGCCACTCAGTAATGACGCTCTGAGTTAATATGCTCAGCTGATGTTTAGAACTGAAATTCAAGAGACAGCCCAGGATGGAGAATGACACTGGAAACGTGAGCAAAGCCTGCATGCCCAGACCCACTTTGCCTATGACAGCAGGCTGAGATGGAGAAGTTATCTCTTGCAAACAATCCAAATGATCAGTCCTCTTCTAGTGGAAGGATGGTCTTTGTGGGATGAGTGAGGGATCACACAAGTAAGACCATCAAAGATGTGAGGGAAATATTCATTCCAGGATGTGAGATTGGGAAAAGGAATGAAGAAATAATATATTTCCACAGGTCATGTGTCATCCCACAGTGCACAGAATCAATTCATACAGCAGGGTAGCAAGAGCTGAAATTTCAAGGAAATCCAGGAGGCAATGGTACCTAGAAATTGTACATGATTCTTGGAGAAAATTGATGTAATGTGGCACATCAATGGAAGGGCCAACAAGGTTTTTATTTTAATGATAGAACTGAATTCTGAAATTAAGCACAGCAGGTAGAAAATGGATCTAGCACAGATGTCAAAACCTATCATTGGCTTTTGAGATAAAACACTTTTTTTTTCTTTTCCTTAAGCCCAAGCGAGTGGACTATGTAGGTCAATGATGTCCAGCAGGAAAAAACAAACATCCTAAGTGATAGTGTCTTTCTGAGGAAGTTTTGAAATGCTGCTGACATTCAAAGACCTTTTTTTTTTTTTTAGCAGATCTTTCATTATTAAATAGAAAAAAAAAAAAGCAGCCATATTTTCCAGGGATCACATTTCACTGCATAACAGGCAAAAATGTAAAAAATAAGTAGTTGAAATCAGCACCAGTTAAAACAAAACAAATAAATAGAGTCCAGAATTCTAGCGGGTGTCTGACATCAAGCAAGACTTGGATGGCCAAGAATGTAGCCTTGGCTTTGTGCTCATTCTTGTCCCTCACACAATTTAAATAATCTTCCTTTTGATATGCAGATTGTGTCTCCAGAAATAGCTTTTTTCTCTCCCATTTTCCAGCTCCCTACAAGAGAGAAGTGGCACAGCAATTTTGTAAATGATTTTTTAACTGATTTCTTATTGAATTCTTTCCTTATCTTAGTCACTGCAATCTTGTATTGAACGGAGAATGGCAAATTCTTCTGTCATTTATCATTGTTTTGAAGAGAAAACCAGAACAAAGTTGAATTTCTGTTTCTTAATCAGAATGATATTTAGTCACAGAAAATCCAGGCATGCTTTCCCTTTCTGTTTAGGGGGGAAAAAACTACTATAATTGATTTTTGACTACTAGAAAAAGTATTTACCTATGTGGTATGATTCAAACACCACCAGCAAGGCTTTATCCCCAAAAAACATCCAAATCTCCAGTAAAACACTGAGTCATTTCGCAATTCGATATTGTATATTTTAAGTCTTTGAAGGGACTCTTAATCTGTTAAGTAAATTTGATAATATAAATAACCTAGGGAAAGGCAATATATTAAGTCAAATTTTAAAACACTTTTTGTATAAGTCACTGAAATTACTCCTTAAATTTTACATAGAAACTCAACACATAAATACAGTTGAACAAATGGGATTAGAACTTTGTCTGTATTTCTTTCTTTTGTGTTTCAACCCAAATCCATGTGGCCTCTGAGGCATTTCTATGAAGTGTCAATGATCACTAGGAGAAAGTTTGGAAACCATTAAGATAGAGAGTAAACAGGAACAAGGTCACCATTAAGATAGAGAGTAAATAGGAACAAGTTCACACTATAAGGAGGTTGGTTTCTTTTTGTAATTATGTCTGCATGTGAGTCCATCATTAAACAATCATTCAACATTGGTATATTCCAGATATTATGCCAAGAAATGGGCATACAATGATAAAAGACAGGTTTGCAGTTCTTAGAAGCTGAAAGTTTCCTGAAGTAGCAAGACAAAAAAAAAAAAAGGTGGGGGGCAGTAACTACAAATATGTGTTAAGAATTAAGTCACATAGATTTCCATTTCCATCAATATTGAGTTACAGGGATCAGATTTACCCTAACATGAAAAAACTCCGCAACACAAAAAAAAATAGATAATGCTAAATGAATTCACGGGAGGGCATTATTTTGGACTAAGCCCTAGCCGACCGGAACTAACGAGAATGGAGTCACTCATGCTGATAGCCACATAACCGAAATGAGCTCTGAAACTTGCCAATTTTCCAAAACAACAACAAAAAATAAAAACAAAAACAAAACCAGGAGATTCACAGCAGCCACCCAGAAGAGGCCCAGTTTTCCTGAGTTGGCATGATAGGAAAATTTTCTGTTTTAACCTTCATAAGGAAAGTCACTTTGAAATGACCAATCCTTTTATCATTCCTCATTTCTGTTGTCTTCAGCTTTTTTCTACCTATATAGCCAAGTTCCTCTGTTCAGCTCATCAAAATACTCATTTTAACATACAGAATGAGATATTTCCTAATTCTGGAAAGCAAATAAGAGCAAATTAGATCTTCAAACTAAATTTGTTGTATTTTTGCCCTTTGACAACAAAATATATTAAAAATCATTTTTAGGACTTTGGATATTAGGCAATGAAGGAATAATCTCTGATAGAAACTCAACATATGAAGATGTTGAGATCAAGGAGGTGAGTCCCAGGATTTTCCCAGCCTACTGCGTGAATAAAACTTCCTGGCTGCAGGGCAGGGAGGAACAACCTCGGCAAGGTTTTGCAGGGGTAGTGGGAGGTGCACAGTGAGTTGAAGAGAGAATTTCGAGTAAGGAGACGTCAAGTTGGCTAGACTTGGCTGAGCGCTACACCAAGGAGCTGCACAGAAAAAGAGCTCAGAGGGCTGCCTTCTAGTTGTCAATGAGTATTGATGCATGTGAGGAAACTACTCAAGACCAGGGAAGAAATCATGTGGGAATATTAGAAGAAGGAATATCCAGAACACAAACAGAGCCAGAAATAGTTCCTATTCCCACCATCTAGAGTAAAATATTCCATAACTCCTGAAGCATCAGGTTGAAATCTCAGATGGGTTTTGTTCCAGTGGCAGGGGAAATTAACTGAAAACTAAATACTCTGGTTCCAACTAACAAATATTAAGAGCAAGCACTTAAAAGATCAAACGATTCCACAAGTCACTTAACCACATGCCAGGATAAAGGTAAAAAATATTTAAAGAAAAAAAATATAGCACCCCAAAAGCATAAAATTTACAACCGCTGACACTTTTTCAAAAATTTTTAGGCAGTCAAACAATTGGTTAAATATAACTGATGATAAGAAAAATCAATCAATATACACTGATCTAGAAATGCTATACTATAGATAATAAAATTATTAAACAAGTCCAATAATACAGTTTCAGTTATATTTTGTATGTGGAAGTTGCTGAAGGAAAGATTGCATAAATTAGAGACAAGGAAGCTATAAAAAATCTCAAATCAAACTTTTAGAAATGTCTGGGTAAACAAAATATGCTAGAGAGGATTAACACTAGATTATACATGTCAAAAGAGAAGATGAGTAAAATGAAAAATATGTCAGTAGTTATTACCCCATGTGAAATACAGAAAGAAAAATAACAAAAAATTTACCTGAGCATCAGTGAGCTATGTGGCAACTTCAAGAAACCTACTGTATACAGAATTGGAGTCAATGAGGAGGAAGAGAAAGTGAGGAGACCAACAATATATTCGTAAAAATCATAGCCAATTTTTACTGAAAACTATACAACTACAGAAGCAGAAAATTCAATAAACTCCAAATTCAAAAAGCATAAAATAAAATAATTAAATTCTGAAAACTTACAAGAAAGCACATCATAACCAGTTTCTTAACTAGTGATAAAGAGAAAGCCTAAAAGCAGCAAGAGGGCCAGGTGCAGTGGCTCACACCTGTAATCCCAGAACTTTGGGAGGCCGAGGCAAGCAGATCACGAGGTCAAGAGATCTAGACCATCCTGGCCAACATGGTGAAACCCCGTCTCTACTAAAAATACAAAAATTAGCTGGGCGTGGTGGCATGCACCTCTAGTCCCAGCTACTCAGGAGTCTGAAGCAGGAGAATCGATTGAACCCTGGAGACAGAGATTGCAGTGAACCAAGATCATGCCACTGAACTCCAGCCTGACAACAGAATGAGACTCAAAAAAAAAAAAAAAAAAAAAAAAAAAAGTAGCAAGGAAAAAGAGGACTATTGTGTACAGGGAAATTAAAGATGACAGCCAAAACAATTCGAGTCAAAAAAGAACAGAGAAATATCTGTAAAGTAATAAAATAACCAAAAAAGTAACAAACAAAACCCAGGCAGGCTAAAATTTAGTCTCAGCAAATATATCTACAGAAAATAAAAGTAAGTAGTTTTTTCTAGACACATAAAACATGAAAGAATTTATCACCAGCACATATATCCTGCAAGAAAATTACTAAGGAAGTCTTTCACATCCAGAAAAAAAGGATATTTTACAATATAAATAAAATAAAATAGAATTTTAAAAAATCTCACGTCCAGAATAAAAAGGATTGTGGCTGGGCACAGCGGCTCACACCTGTAATCCCAGCACTTAAGGAGGCAAAGGCGGATGGAACGCTTGAGGCCAGGAGTTTGAGAGCAGCCTGGCCAACATGGTGAAACCCTGTCTCTACCAAAAATACAAAAATTAGCCAGGCATATTGGCATGCGCCTGTAATTTCAGCTACTCGGGAGGCCAAGGCAGGAGAATCACTTGAACCTGGGAGGCAGAGGTTGCAGTGAGCTGAGATCACACCACTGCACTCCAGCCTGGGTGACGAGTGAAACTCCATCTAAAAAAAAAATGATTTATATATACATGGAAATATTAATGTACCCAAAGAATTTCTAGGTGTAACACTAACTCACTACACACTAGAAAAAGGACTAATTGGACCTCAATAAAATTAAAATTTGCTCTTCAAAAGGTACTGTTAAAAGAATTAAGAGACTTAAAAATGTTAACTAATGGAAAAATAAAAGGCTTTTAAATTACTTAATATTAAAAGATTACTGATTGTTTAAAAAGTAAAAATAGAAATGTATTATGAAGTTTATAATATATGAAGATATATAAAACATATGAAAAAGACACAATGATCAAAATAATATAGTAGTGATCTGAAGATAGACAAATAGTTTAATAGACCAAAATAGACAGTTTAGAAATATCCATGCACATTTATGGTAAATTGATTTTTACAAAAATTCAAAGAAAATTCAGTGGAAAAGGATGGTCTTTGAAATAAATGATGCTGGAATAATTGGCTACCCATCTCCAAAAAATGAATAGATTCTGTAAATTAACTTAAAATGGATCATAGATTTAAATATAAAGTCTATACTTATAAACCTTGTAGAATAAACAACAGGATAAAATTTTTTGTGACTTTCATTTAGGTAATGAGTTTTTAAACATTAACACTACAATAACTGTCAATTAAAAGATAATTAATTGGACTTTGGACTTCAACAATATTAAGATATTCTATTTTTCCACAGATACTGTTAAGAGAATAAAATACAAGTAGGAACCTGTGAGAAAATACTTTCAAACATATATCTGATAAAGAGCATATATCTAGATCATATAAAGAACTCTCAGGAGTTAATAATAAAAAAATTGAGCAATTTATTTAAATAGGCCATTAAAGAAGAGATATAAATGGTAAATAAGCAGATTTTAAAATGAATCAATGTGTTTAGTCATTAGACATTGAAGCAAATAAAAATTTAATGTGATACTTCTACATACATATTCAAATGTCTAAAATTAAAAAGATTGACCATAATTAAGATTGATGAAGATGTGGAGCAACAGAAACTTCCATACAATGTTGATGGAAATAAAAAATGATGAAACCACTTTTAATACGTTTTGCAATTTTTTCAAAGTTAAATATATACCTACTTATATCCAGTCATTCAAATCTTTGATAGTCATTGAAAAAAATAAATACATATGGCATAAAAATCTCAATTATGGAAGATAAGTTCTAGACGTGTGCTGAACCACATTGCTTCTACAGTTAACAATATTGTATTGCACACTTAAAGATTTAAGAGGGTGACCTCATGTTAAATGTCCTCACTAAAATAAAAATTCATAGATAAATGTTTATAGCTGCTTTATTTTTAACAACCAAAATGTGGAAACGACCATCAGGTAAATAGCTAAATAAACCATACTGTTTCCATACAATAAAATACTACTTCAAAATATAAACACATAAACTGTTGGTTCATATAACAATATAGATGAATCTGAAAATAATTATGCAAAGTGAAATAAGCCAGAAAACTAAATACATATTATCTGATACCATTAATATAAAAATCTATACAATAAAACCTCATCTATAATGACAGAAAGCAGATCAATGTTCGCCTGGGATGGGGGTTAAGGTCTCCGAAACAGGAGTTATAAAGGGACTGAGGGACATTTTGGGGGTAACGGCTGTGTCCATTATCTTGTTCGGAGTGATGGTTTCATGAGTATACATATATATGAATGTCAAAACTTACCAAATTATGCATTTTTTCGTTTTTAAAATGTTTAATTTATTTTTAGCCTATTTATGGGTACATATTAGGTGTATATATTTATGGGGAACATAGCTGTCTTGATACAGGCACACGATGTGAAATGAGCACTTCGTTGAGAATGGGGTATTCATCCCCTCAAGCATTTATCCTTTAAATGTGGACATTTTATTGTATGTCTATTCTACCTCAATAAGCCTATTAAACACGAATTCCAAATGTATCAAAAACCTGCTAAATGTAAACTAAAGAAGAAAATTTAAAGCAAAAAAATTAAAAGGAGAATTACATATTATGGAAGTAAGTTTAGAGTATGATGTGACTACATAAAGGTGGCATGCATCCATGCTTGTAAGGTCATGGAAACCTTTTTTTGCCAGACTGAAGATGGGCATTCCTGGCTGAGAAAGCAAAATACTCTCATATAGCAGAGCCTGCAGTTGAATTAATACAGCAAAGCTAGCCAAAATATAACAAACAAATGTCAGCAATCAAACTGTAAGTATTATTCTCCCCATCATGCTCCTCTGACCTTATGAACCCCGATTTCTAGGACACATAGTGGTCATTGAGACAAAAGTATAACCTTGGATGATTTGATGAAACACAGCTATGCTCAGTAGAAAAGACTGTGTGTACATGGGGTGTTTAGACAAAAATGCTACTGGAAAAACCTATTTCACCCCACTATCACCTTTGCTTTCACACTATTTTTATATCAGAACTTTTTGAAGGGGAGGAATATAAAATAACCTGAACCCAGCTGAAGCTGTCTGATGGAGGATTTCAGTACACCAAAAAGTACTCCAGAGATGCGTTATAAAGAAATTCAGGAGAGAAACTCTGGATCAGACCTTTTGATTTTTCTAATTTTGCATATCTGTCAGTTATAAAACATCACAACCACAAGTATTCATTTACTTTTTAAATAAATTGCATAAATGCAACAGTCTTAATATACTTTTATAAACAGATACAGCTTTAAAAATGTCAATGTCAGTGGCATTTAACGTTCAAGAGCAACCCCATCTTGAATAGGGGTAGGGTAAAATGAGGCTGAGACCTACTGGGTTGCATTCCCAGACAATTAAGGCATTCTAAGTCACAGGATGAGTTAGGAGGATGGCACAAGATACTTGGTCAAAAAGACCTTGCTGATAAAACAGGTTGCAGTAAAGAAGCCGGCCCAAACCCACCAAAACCAAGATGGCCACGAGAGTGACCTCTGGTCGTCCTCACTGCTACACTCCCACCAGTGCCATGAAGGTTTACAAATGCCATGGAAACGTCAGGAAGTTACTCTATATGGTCTAAAAGAGGAAGGCATGAATAATCTATCACTTGTTTATAGCATATCTTGAAAAAATAACCATTAAAATGCGCAGCCAGCAGCCCTTGGGGCTGCTCTGTCTATGGAGTAGCCATTTTCTTATTCCTTTATTTTCCTAATAAACCTATTTTCAGTTTACTCTATGGACTCGCCCTGAATTATTTCTTGCATGAGATCCAAGAAGTCTCTCTTGGGATCTGGATCTGGGTCCCTTTCCTGTAACATCAATAAATAATGATAAAATAAAATTGTATAGCAATATAAGTTCTAATTTTTCCTTCTGGTGCAAGTCCCCTGTGTTAAACAGGCCTAATTTGGAACAATCTTGTTATACAGATGATCTGTGTGGAAGTGAGATCTGAGCTAGTCAAAATCAACCAAAGTGCTTATTTTTAAAGTGCTGATTAGGACCTCACCCCTAGACTTTAAAAAGAATTTTTTACCTCTGCCTTTAAAAGCAAAACCATTTCCAATTGGCATTATTTCTATTAATAAATTAATAGGAATGACTGTGCAGAAAAAAAATCCTTATTCAAAGTTTCATCTGCAACTGAAACTTTCTTCTTTACAAGGTAAGATGGCAAGAAAAAAAAAGGAGCTTCTTGGGACATATAAAAGCTGGTGAGAACATATTTTCTTAAAGAAAATTAACTGGCTCTCAAAAATGTCAAATTTGGATTACTATGCGATGTGAAGAAGTAAGTGGGTCTTATCAAATGTGAAGCCCGTGTAAAGTACATGATGGCAGTTACAAAAGTCATAATGAGTTTCACTGTTACTGCCCACAAATCCTTGTACATATGCAAACACCCACTGCTAACTATTTAAAAAAGCAAATATTTGTGAAGAAAGGCTTATGCAAACTAGAAACTAATTACCAATGTTTGTTTCCAGCCAATTTTTGCAAATTAAAATTCTAGCTCAACCAAGAGAGTGTTTTTAAAAATAAGCTGGATTATCAATATTTATAAGTGACTTATCATTAGAAATGATATTACATACTTAAACTGTAACTCACCTAACTTTTCCCCCACTTTTATTTGTACAAAATGTATGTTATTCATGAAACATTCCAGCAAAATAGCTACAAATTTCCTTAACTCTACAAACATCCCTAATTCTGGTAAATCAACCTATATTTAAGTATTTTACATGGCCAAAACCACAAAATATTTGTTCTCCTAGTCTACATCATTATATCATTCCTATCAATTATAACTACAGTAATTACCACTTATTTCACGTACAATCACTAACTTTTTGTTTTCAATACAGATCCATGGCAGTATACAGGCACACCTCAGAGAAATTGCAGGTTTGGCTCCAGACCACTGCAATAAAGTGCATATTATGATAAAGCAAGTCACATGAATGTTTTAGTTGCCCAGTGCACATAAAAGTTACGTTTACACTGTAATGTAGTCTATTAAGTATCCAATAGCATTATGTCTAAAAAACAATATACATACCTGAATTTAAAAGTACTTTATTTCTGAAAACTATTCATGATCATCTGAGCCTTCAGTGAGTCATAATCTCTTTGCTAGTGGAGGGTCTCAACTAGATGTTGATGGCTGCTGACTGATCAGAGTGGTGGTGCCAGAGGTTGGGGTGGCTGTGGCAATTTTTTAAAATAAGATATCAGTGAAGTTAGTGGCATTGATTGAGTCTTCATTTCATTAAATATTTCTCTGTGGCATGTAATACTGTTTGATAGCATTTTGCCCACTGTAGAACTTCTTTCAATAATTGGAATCAATCCTCTCAAACTCCGCCACTACTTTGTCAACTACATGTATGTAATATACTAAATTATTTGTTGTAAGTTCAACAGTGTTCACAGCATCTTCACCAAGAAGAGATTACATCTCAAGAAACCATTTGTTTGCTTATCCATAAGAGGCAACTGAGGTTTTGTTTTGTTTTGTTTTGTTTTATTTTGTTTTGTTTTTACCTCCTTCCATGAATGACAAGTATTCTTAATGGCATCTAACATGGTGAATTCAAAGTTTTTCAATTTATTTTGCCCAGATGCAAAGGAATCACTGTCTGTAGTAGCAGTAGCCTTACAAAATGTATTCCTTAAAAAATAAACTTTAGGCCGGGAGCAGTGGCTCATGCCTGTAATCCCAGTACTTTGGGAGGCCGAGGCAGGTGGATCATGAGGTCAGGAGATCGAGACCATCCTGGCTAACATGGTGAAACTCCGTCTCTATTAAAAAAAAAAAATACAAAAAAAATTAGCCGGGCGTGGTGGCGGGTGCCTGTAGTCCTAGCTACTTGGGAGGCTGAGGCAGGAGAATGGCGTGAACCCGGGAGGCAGAGCTTGCAGTGAGTCGAGATCGAGCCACTGCACACCAGCCTGGGGACAGAGCAAGACTCCGTCTCAATAAATAAATAAATAAATAAATAAATAAATAAATAAATAAAAATAAACTTTAAAGTCAAAATTAGATCTAATTAATGGGCTGCAGAAATGCAAGCAGGCATAAAAACATTATTCTCCTTGTACAACTCCAGACTGCTGGGTGACCAGGTACACTGTCAATGAGTGATAATATTTTTAAAGAAAAAATTTTTTTAGCAGTAGATCTCAACAGTGGACTACAATAGTTAGTAAACCATGCTGTAAAACAGATGTTCTGTCATCCAGATTTTGTTGTTCCATTTATACAGCTTAGGCAGAATAGATTTACCATAATTCTTAAATGCCCTTAAATTTTCAGAATGGTAAGTGAGCATTGGCTTTAACTTACAGTCACCAACTATTTTAACCCCTAACAAGACAGTCAGCCTGTTCTTTGAACCTTTGAAGCCAGGCATTGACTTCTCCTCTCTAGCTATGAAAATTCTAGATGGCATCTTCTTCCAATATATGGTTATTTCATCTACATTGAAAATCTGTTGTTCAGCGAAGCCACTTCATCAGTTATCTTAGCTAGATCTTCTGGATAGCTTTCTACAGCTTCTGAATCAGTATATGCAGTTTCACTTTGCATTTTTACCTTATGAAGATGCCTCTTCCCTTAGATCTCATGAACTAACCTCGGCTAACTTCAAACTTTTCTTCTGTAGCTTCTTTATCTCTCTCAGCCTTCACAGAATTAAAGAGAGTTAGGGCCTGGCTCTGGATTATGCTTTGGTATAAGGAATGTTGTGGTCAGTTTGATCTATCCACAGCACTAAAACTTTTTCTATATCAGCAACAAGACTGTTTCACATTCTTATCATCTGTCTATTCACTGGAGTGGCACTTTTCATTTCCTTTAAGAACTTTTCCTTTGCATTCCCAACTTGGCTGACTGCCTCAAAATGCCTAGCTTTTTGCCTATCTCAGCTTTCAACAAGCCTTTCTCACTAAGCTTAATCGTTTCTAGCATTTGATTTAAAGTGAGAGACATGTGATCCTGTTTCACGTAAATACTTACAGGCTATTGCAGGGTTATACGAACTGGCCTAATTTCAATATTGTTGTGTTTCAGGGAAAAGGGAAGTCTGAGGAGAAGGAGAGAGAGGGTAGAAGAGCCAGTCAGTGGAGCAGTTAGAACACACACATTTATTGATTAAGTTATCTATCTTATAGGAGTGGTTTTTGGTGCAGTGCCCCAAAACAATTACAGTGGTAACATCGAACATCACTGACCACATCAAATTAATGTCAGTAAATTATTGAATAGTGATTGTGGAGATGAGGAAATGTTTGAGAGGTAAATTATTGTATAATTACTTAATAAATAAATTCATTAGTTAGCAAGTGAAAAAAATGATGACCACAGATCACTATAACAGATGTAATAATAATAAAAAGTTTGAAATATTGAAAGAATTATCAAAATGTGACACAGAGACATGAAGTGAGTGCATGACCTGCTGTTGGAAAAATGGCGCCAGTAGACTTGCTCCACACAAGATTGCCACAAACTTTGAATTGGGAAGAAAAAAAAAAGCAATACCTGTGAAGTTCACTAAAGCTAAGGGCAATCAAATGAGGAATGCCTGTAGCTGGAGATAAATTCCATGATTTCTTAACAGATTGAGTGTACAGAAGAAGTAGGAAAAGGTAAAAGAGAGAAGCACAGAGCCACTAAATGTATAAGTAATTATTCATTTAGTTTTGTAAGTGTCCTGGTTTGCATTTCAGGAAAAAGAACAAAATGTATCGATTGACATTTTTGTGCCTATTACAATTGTCCCTCAGTATACTTGGTGTACCGGTTCCAGGACTACCTGTTTATACCCAAATCCAGGCACATTCAAGTCCTGCAGCTGGCCCTGCAGAACCTTCATATGTGAAAAGTTGGCCCTCTGTATACACGTGTTTTAGATCCTACAAATATTGTATTTTAGATTAGAGCTTGTTTGAAAACAGTTTGTGTATAAGTGGACTCTTGCAGTTCCAACCCATGCTGTTCAAGTGCTGACTGTACTCTCAAGCTAGTTCACATTTTCTAATTTAATCCTCAAAACGATGCCTTGAGGAAAAATAATAATGACAGAAGATGCAGAGAGAGGGCACTGAAGCTTGTCCAAGTTCACAAATAGGGTCTCCATGCAAGTGTTCACAATTTTCATCTTTTAATTTCAAAACCAGTGATTTTCCCCCCACTTTTACCCACATATAATAATAAATTTTAGGGTTTAATTCATTTTCTTGTATTATATTTTCATCCTATAGTTCTCCATTTTAACCCTAAAATTACAGAAATATTTCCTGTGGCTGAAAGAAATTAGTTAGAAACTCTTAGGTATTCTAAGGAAGAAGAATGCTACATGCAAAAAGTAAAGTCTGAAGAATGTATTTCAACCTTGAAAAAAAAACCCTCAGACTCAGTCTGCAGTAAAGTTCATTCAACATTAAGAAGCAGAAGCTATTTAAAGAGTTTAATGCAGAACACGGTAGAAAAGATGCCCATTGCCAAGTCCTTCACGGCTCACCATAAATGTGAACAGCAAAGTGCTATCCATTTTAAAAATCAATCAAGGTGATGCAGCGCTTAAAATGCAATTGATTTTGGCTAATTTGCAAGTAGAAAGGTTTAGAACTTGAATAATTTCTTTCCCACTTTAGCTGGTTCAACAGCCTACTCAATGAGTTGCCTAATTATTAGTCTTTTTTTTTTTCATTTATTTACTTTAGACAATTCCTGAGTGAGACAACTTTTGATTTATTTCAACTGGCTTTGGGTAGATGAAAGAGACCACAAACCAAACCAAACCAAAACAAAACAAAACAAAAAGCCACCAGGCAGGCCAAGCACGATGAAGAAAAACTTCAAATGCAAGAACTATAATTTTCAAACTGTGAGTTTGGAATTCTTAAAAAGCAAAAACCATTAAGTGACTCCATTTCAGCTACCTATTAGTGATCAGGTTGAAAAACAATGAGAAAAAATGGAAAGAAAATCACTGCAAATTCCATTGGGGCAGATTAGAAAGATGTTAAATTACTCTTTTTATCTGCCTTCTCTGATTAGGAAGCCTAAAGAGCTTACCACCTTTCCAAGGAGTCAGCATGTCACTTTAGTGTTTTGTTGCTGTTGTTTGGTTGATTGCTGTGTGTATATATATATATATATATATGTATTCTTGCTCTGTCACCCAGGCTGGAGTGCAGTGGTGCGATCTTGGCTCACTGCAACCTCCACCTACTGGGCTCAAGTGATCTTCCCACTTCAGCCTCTCAAGTAGTGGGGACCACAGGCACACATCACCATGTTGGGTTTGTGTGGTTTTTTTTTTTTTTTTTTTTTTTTTTTTTTGTATTTTTAGTAGACACAGGGTCTTGCCATGTTGGCCAGGCTGGTCTCAAACTCCTAAACTCAAGTAATCTGCCCACCTCAGCCTCCCAAAGTGCTGGAATTACAAGAGTGAGTCACTGTGCCCAGCCTTTAGTGTTCTTTTAAATAGCATTCATAATCTTTTAAAATATGTTTTACAAATGAAACATTGTGTTTGAGTGACATGATGGGGAAGGAGCCTGCATTCCACAACGTCTCTGGCTTCCTTTCTTGCATTTTCCCAGAATTACTCTTACAAGAGGAGAAACAGGGACATTCTAAAACTGACAAAAATAATCAACTATGATAAATATTCCTGTGCACCCAACCAAAATGTATTGCATACCTGTGTGCACCAAAGAGAGAAATACACAAATACAGAGATGAGACCCTATGCAAACATGCACACTGGTAAACATAAACAGTTGCAGATTTGAATATTTGTATCAGTTAGGAAAATGAGAACTCAGTAAAACTTTTCAGCAAAGTAAGTGGTTCAAAATACCTGCTGTTTTCAGAAATGCCTAATTAATCAGGAATCTTTTTTTCAAATTGTATATTATGGAAAGTAATTGCCCTACTTTCTTTTGATAAAATTATTGGTTTATCTGAATACAGTTACTTTAAAATATGCTTGTGATAGGCAAGTGTGTATCTTACTTTTCAATTTAATGAGGTTTTACTGAATATTCACACAATTATTAAAATATTTTCATAGACTTGTACTTAGTTATCTTATAGCTAAAGTTCTAGCAGCATTTAAATATTTTTTTAGAAATTTTAAAACCTGGTGAATTGTTCACAATTTTCATGCTGAAAGACTGTCTGTCAAACTGAAATAGCAACACAATGCAAGCCATTTTGTGACTCAGTTCTTGATTGCAGACAGCTGAGATTCAATAGCTAAAGGGGGAATTGAGGACACCATCCAGACGTCTGTAATAATTTCCCTCCTTTTTTTCCCCAAACTTGAATGCTGCATCAGTGTGTCTGCGTATTTCTTGTCTCTATAATTAAACAGGAGAGCAGAACTGATACACATCTTGATCATAAAAATTTACCCGCTCACTAGAAGACTCATGAACATACCAGCACAGTTATCTGGTCAGAAAACTTTGCTTATCATAATTCTCAGGGCCCTGGTTCTGACACCTACAAATGAACTTCTAAAGCTATTGTGGCTCATCATGATAACCTCAAAGGTATCCTGGAGACATGAAGCACCTTCAGGATGAGAGGAGATGCAGAGAATATTAGGACCAATGGAACCTTCTTCAAAGCCTGGTCTCCTCTGAGGAGTCCATTCCTTATGGACACGTACACATGTAAATATATATACATATACATTCATACATGCATGCATATGTAATTTTTTGTGATGAATCAAGTAATGTACCTTAACATAGATACAATTCTGCAGCACTAGGCTATGTTTTCTGAAAGATAAGTAATATACTAAATAGGATTCTGCAACATAGCTGAATTCATGGCCTACACTAAAGAGTTACAGGCTTTTCTTGAATCTTAAAACAATTCACGCAAATACACACATACACACCAAAGCGTCACACACTAGCCAGCACATGAACACACACAGCCGACACTCCAGAGTTTTGTTCATGTCTATCACCTTGATGCCTTTATTCATGCTCAAACCGTTTTCATTCTGATCAATACTGCCCAACGCTGCTTTGTGACTCTTAACTCAGGGCATCAAAGCTGGCATTTGATAGGTCCTCTTAGCATTCTAGCCAAGGGGTCTTTTTTCTTTTTCCATTTGGCTTTCAGTGTCCAGGGCAATCTCCTGTTTGGAGGAAGCAATCCCATTCCAAGTCCCTGACCCTGGAAAGGAACACATATACTACTGCTATTTCATGTTATTTTCAGGTTTAACTACCAACGAAAATTCTGAGGCTTCTTTGAGAATCCTCCCAATTTCTCCTGCAACATGTCATCTTCCACTGGGTTCCATTTCCTTCTTCTGCCCAGTAAATGTTTCCAAACCTCCATTCAGTACATCGGTAGTACCTGAATTCCCCACCCACAAGCCAAATCCTGTTGTCTAACTATGTAGAACACACAGCAGTATGCAGTTATGGCCTTCTATCTGAAAGCATGGAACTGATTGACAGGTGAAAAACCTAGGTACAGAATGATTACAGAATAATTCTAACTTTTCAAGTAATTACTTCGTGCCATTTTCGTCATTTCCCAACTGCTCCAACCCTGCCCAACAATATGTGTGGGAGATTCTCTACCAGCACCATCAGCTTCAGTTAATCTAATGCCTGGCAAGGAGTTAGGAGTCTATCCCTAGTGGGTAGAGGTTGAACATACTTTAGTGCTCCACCAATTTAGGATAATGACTGGGTGAATTCCAGATCCTCTTAAGCATTCAGTTGGAATTGAACTTGGCTGGTCTTTGTCATTCTCACAGTCAGGTATATAAATAAATAAATGTGGCCATCTATTGATCCAGATAGAAACATTCACTATACATCACTATTTCTAAGAAGCTCAACAAAGTTGACCTCTAATGTATGAATATCAAAAAGCAATCCCATTAGAAAGGGTACACTTCTACCTCCACTGCCAGGTCAATGCTTCTAACTACAGCATTTTCCAGTCTGACCTTATTTTAAAGGCTGTTACTGATGTTCCCACACCTTTCATGGCCAAGCCCATAAGGACTATTTATTCTCTATTCAAGGAGCATGGATACATAATAAACAAAGTAATACACATATCAGCCCTCATGGAGTACATGCTTATGAAAAACAGAGACACTAGAATAAATTTTAAAAAACAATATTTAAGGTATTATGGTAATGAATGTTATGAAAAAATATAATATTGGATAAGAAAAGAGAACACACATCAATGCACTGTTTTAATATACTCCCTGGTGATGTGATATTTGAGCCCAGGCTTGGGTGAAATGAGACATTCAAATATGTGGAAAAATGTTCTAGGAAGAAAGACCTGCAAGAAAAAAGACCCAGAGATATATGGGCCATATGGGAACAGAGCTCTCAGAACTTACTCTCATCCTTAGTTATTTGGGACTTTGTGACACTTAGACAGAATCCAATTGGTTTCACCAAAATTTTCTATAAAATTTTATTTTTTTAAAAATAGATTTTTTCCTTCTTTCCTTCTGATGGCATGCTCATAGCTCAGTTCTTTATAACATCTTACAAAGAAGGGTCTCCAGGGTGTGCTAGAGTTCATTATTGGACTCCAAAACTCCCAGTCATTCTCCAATCCAGTCCATTCTATTGTTATAAAAATTATCTTACAAAAACAAAGATGGTAGAAAGATACTGTCCAGAACACAATGCTACTTCTGAGTTCTGGCCTTAGAAGCACTCCATAATTTCACACTTGCCTCCCTCTGCAGGCTAAACTACTGAGGTATATTTGAAGTGTCAACTTGTCTAAGTAGTGACTATATCCCCTTTTCAAGAATCTCCTTGCCTGTATGATTCCAAGTTACAATTTGCCACAAGAGAATTCTATTCATCATTTGGAAGGCAAAGTAAAGATACAGTCACTCTTCTCCAAAGATCATGTCAGTAGGATATGAGAATAAACAGACACAGAAGTGCTGGCAGGCTCCACCTTATCCTTGATCTCCCTGTTCCACAGTTAGCTTTTTCCCAACTGCTGGCTCTGCTGATGGAATCTCCAACTCCTCATGATACATAAAGGCCGCCCACTTCCCCAGCTCTCCTCCACGGTGCACAGCATCAGCTGGAGGGACCTGCTTTTCCAGATCCTTTTGCAAGTTATAATTTGCCACCCACATCAGTGATTCAGAAGTCTTAGGAATTGACATTTTTCTGATTCTACATCTCCCCTTTTCAAACCTTCCCTTCCTCCTGTGGTTGGGTCAGGTCTTTTTCCTATAATAAATCCCTTATTCCACAATACTCAGCTACTCAGTGATTCACCATCTTTATTAAATGGAGACTCATTCAGCCTCTCTCTCTCTCTCCCTCTCTTATCTCTCTCTCTCTCTCTCTTTCTCTCTCTGTCTCTCTCTCTCTCTCTCTCTCACACACACACACACACACACACTTACTTCTAAAACACTTTTATGTACACTTCTATTGAAGCACATATTCTTGCCCTGTGAGTGAGAAAAGGTTAACACTTTATTAACTTTTGACTTCTTTTTTTTCCCTTCTAAATGTGACTGTGGAAATTGGTAGTCATGTAGGAAATGCAATTCCAGTACCACTTGCCTAGTGAGCAAATACGGTCTGTTCTGCTCCCATATGTACACTTCTCTAACACTGATTACCTTATACATAATCAAGACTAGAAAATAATGGAAGTTCACATGCAGGTTTTTCTAGGGAAAGGAGCCAGAATAGCCAGAGTACAATTGTAAGTTTCGTCAGAAGAGGAAAAACTCCTTAGTTCAGCTGCTATACTGATAGAAGCACTTTCAGCTGTACTTCACGAGAGTAAAAATGAGTACCTGTGTGCAGGGCTCTCCCCAGAGATGTTTGCTGCCAGTTTTGCACAGCCTCCAGCTTGTGGCACGTTTCTCTTGATCCTGTGACCCCTAAATGGGAGCTCCGCTGGCTCAGAGCACAACTTGCTCTGCATCATCCCAGTACCCGCAAGCCAGGATATACAACCTATTGTTCTGGCAATTTTTAAAAAATTATCCTCTGTGGCCATCACCAATCACACTGATCTGCCTGCTTTGTCATTTGTGTTATATTTCCACATACAAATTAATATTTTAGTTAAAACTTTAGTAACAAAGTTAAATAGGTTTTGAATCCCTGCCCATTTCTATTTCCAATAAGCCGTGTTATTTTTAGTGTGCAATTTTGAAGAAAAAAAGATTATCCAATAACACACACATTGTTATGCCAGAAATATCTAGGCATGACTTTATCTCTTTACATGAGTCTATAGGACAGTAATATTGATATTTGTTAACACAATAAAATTATGTGTTTTTATGAGTATACATATGTCTATGTATACGTTTATCTTATGTATTGATTTAAATACCTCTTATGTGTGTGAATCTTTGCCTCAAGTTATGGAAAAAGTATTGAATAAAGTTGACAAAGTGAAAGTGAAAATTGACACTTGTCAAAGTGAAATTGACAAAGGAAAGTTCTGAAGCATAGCTAATTAACGCTAAATTGTAAAGTAAAGTAAACTTGACAAAGTGTAAGTTCTATTAAAGCATAGTCTATTAAAGTGTGCTTTAATAGAACTTACAGTTTGTAAGAGAGACATACCATTGAAATTAAATACAATCCTATTTGTATAATAGTAGAAGTTGGAGATTTTTCCAGAAATCTGCTCTTGAGGGGACCTAACCTGTTCTAGTGGTCAGGAAGATTCTCCTGAAGAAAACAGTATTTATGATAAGATCTGAAAGGTGAGGAGGTCTTCAGAAGAATGAAGTAATGGTGAAAGACAAACAACATGTATGAAGGTGGTGAAGTAAGAGACGATGTAAAAATTCAAAGAACTAGAAGAAATCAGAATTTGAAACTTTGAGTTGAGGGGAAATATTCCCGGGGATGTGGTAAGAAGATACAAGTAGGACAAAGGTCCCAGACAGTCTTGCTAGTGACTGTAAGGAGTTGGAACTTTATCCTGATGGCAATAAAGAATTACTGAGAAATCTTAAGGAAGGGATTGTCTAAATCAGAATATGCTATTAAAAGATTACTGTCTTTATAGTAGATGAATTGCAGATACAAAATACTATAGTATGTAAGACATTTAGAAGCTATTACAGAAATTAAAAAAAAAACAGTCTGATCAAGGACAAGAGAAATGGGGCTAGAAGAAAGTGGCCTTGTAGATGGAAGATTCAATAGGTCTTGGCAATTCATTGATTGTCATTAGTGGATAGGGAGTTAAGGCCTTCGGTGGAATCATCAATTACCCTTAGGTATGTTTGTTTGAGTAACTGGAAGAATGAAGCAACTTAATGAAATGGGAAATCATGGAAAAGGAATAAATAGAAGGTAAAAAGGAAAAAAATGAATTCGAATTATAGATGTGCTCTATAAGCCTAAAGGGAAAATTTGTCCTGCAAGTATATATCTGGGTATTACAAGTATATTGATGGTATTTGGATCTCGAGAGTAGATGCCATTGCCCAATGAGAGTGTATGAAGTGAGAAAAGAATTCCTAAATTGAAATACCCACAATTAGGAAGTAACTCCAGGGGAATGAGCCTGCAAAGAATGTGAAAATGTAGGAAAATGAAAGGAGCATAACACCACAAAAGCTAAATGAATTATGTATTTTAAAGGTGAAAAATTAATCATTGTGGTTTAAAAAATTATGAATTCTCAGAACCCATTATGTGTAGTTTCATTGTCTAGATAGTGCATTGAAATTTCAATGAGATTGGCTTCAATAGAGGGGTGTGGTAGAGGTCACAATACACAACAGAGGTGTCAATAAAGATTGACACGGAAGCCAAAAATTGCAAAAGGAATAGAAGGTGACTTGAAAATTTGACTGTGAAAAGGAGACAATAGATAAGGCAATAGGGCAGGGTGGCATGGAAGATGAGGAAGGTTTTTCAGACACGATGCTATGTTTGTGTCTTCATGGCCATACGCTTGCCTTTGCTTCCTCATGACTTTTTTTTTTCTTTTTTTCGGACTCTTGTTCTATTGCCCAGGCTAGAGTGCAGTGGTGCAATCTCAGCTCACTGCAACCTACGACTCCCTGGTTCAAGTGATTCTCATGCCTCAGCCTCCCGAGTAGCTGGGATTACAGGTGCCTGCCACCACACCCAGCTAATTTTTTTTGTATTTTTAGTAGAGACAGGATTTTGCCATATTGGCCAAGCTGGTCTCAAATTACTGACCTCAGGTAATCTGTCTGCCTAGGCCTCCCAAAGTGCTGGGATAACAAGCGTGAGCCAGACATTTTTTCTTGGAGTAGCAATATCAAATTACTAGGACATGACTCTCCTCTCCCATGTTTCTTTTGCTTTCAACTTTGGTTCCAGATCTCAACAGCCTCTGAAACCAATGTTACTGCTCTAGTAGATTTTTGTAATGCCTGCCCCTTCCATTGTTATTTCCTAGGTTGCCACTTGTATCACAGTTTTCGTCACTTCTATACCGCCCAGACTTCTTGATACTCACTGATATTTCTCTTCTGCCTTCTTTGCTACTGCCACCACTGTCATTAAGAGGTTTTTTAGCAGTCTTTTAGTACCCTCCTCCAACACGCAAAAAAATACAGATAGGCTCTTGAGTTTGTTATAGAAATTCTATTTTGGAACTTGTAATGGTTGATTAATTATGAAGTTTTATACTTAAAATTACCAGTGCTACAAAATGTGAACCTGAAGTCCAGCATAAAATTTCAACATCTCAACATTCTTCTACCTTGTGGTAACTTTTCTTGCTCTATGAAGAAATGTACCTAACCAAATCCAGGCTCACTTACAGGAACCATTGGCCTCATCCTCACCTACCAGTTTCTAAATGCTCTTAACCTTTCCTCCCAAGATCACAAGTGTGCCTGTTGATACTTAATTGTGTCCAAGGAAGGCACAGAAATTCGGTATCATCATTCCTAACTAACCACCACACAGTCATTTATCCTCTTGCAGATGAAAAACATATTGTTGACATCCTCCCCCAAGTTAACTGCCCCCTCAAATGAACCTTGGAAACGTGCTTTAAAGGAAACCAAGAGTAAACATCACTTGAAAAAGAGCAGTGTGAAATGTGCAGCATGTTTCTCAACATCTCATCATAGCAAAGAGTAATCATCAAAGGGAAACCAGTCAAGGTTAAAAGCAGCACTGAAAACTGATTCATTTGGTAAACAAGAATAGGTGTAATTATCACAAAAGCAAACTTTGCTAAGGGGATAACTGTCAGAGCTCTTGCAGTAAAAGGTCTCTTTACCATTTTAATCCGACAGGCTGAGAGTTCCCTAGTGAAAACAATTCTCAATAAAATCACAAATGTAGCTCCAGCATTCTTTTAAACTGTCGTGTCAGCCACGGCTACCAAAACAAGCTTAACATTTACAGTTCGAATGACACTCGTAGATTGGCTGATAATACAGATTATGAAAAATCCTTTAGCACTATGTTTTTATGTATTGGGCAATACTCTATCAGCAGCCACACTGTGAAAAGTTGTGTTTATTTGCTTACTGAAAGTCAAATGGGCCTGACCCTTGAAAGAAACCAAAATCAAATTTCAGTGTGGGATATAATCATGTATCCAGAAACTTTTAAAACAGGAGTGCACTTTCAGGGGACTCCAGGTGACTCTTGGCTCTATTCTGTAAAGGAACCCTTATGGCATTTTTGAATCACTACTGTAATATTTCTCATGGGTTTTCAAGCAAAACCTTCATTTGGAAAAGATGGTAATTGAATTCAAGAAAGGAGAAGTAACTTGTTCTAGGTCACACAAAATAATAATAAGCCTGACTCAGACCCTGGACTTTTGACACTCAGGCTACTGCTCTTTTTATTATTCTAGGATATCTTGCAACGCTATCTGTTGGAACTTGATGTGATGAAAGTCATATCCTAGCTCAGCACTATTCAATATGATATCCACAGGCCAAATGTGGTCCCTGGGCAGTGGAAATGTTGTTAATGTGATTGAATTAAAATGGAAAATTTAATTGTTTTTAATCTTAAATAATTTACATTTGAGTTGCCATGCCTAAATCTAGATAGTAGCTACCACATTAGACAGTGCAGTAGGAGTATGCAGTAGTCAGCCTACTCAGTGTCCCGGCTATCTGTCTCTCCCTGTTCCCAGTTAAGCTGACACAGGAATGGAGAGGATATGAGATTTGACTGTTGCCTCTTTGAAACAGTGGCAATGACTTGTGTTTCCCTTTATTTCATATAGATTCCAACACCTGGCTTTATACGAAGTAGGCACAAAACAAAAATCTGTTGATGCTATGTATATATTTGCTTTAACAAATGCCATGGGTAGAAAAGAACACAGCTTAGAAATTGCTTCCCAGCCGGGCGCAGTGGCTCACGCCTGTAATCCCAGCACTTTGGGAGGCCAAAGTGGGCGGATTACCTGAGGTCAGGAATTCAAGATCAGCCTGGCCAACATGGTGAAATCCTGTCTCTACTAAAAACACAAAAATTTGCCAGGGATGGTGGCAGTTGCCTGTAATCCCAGCTACTCAGGAGGCTGAGGCAGGAGAATTTCTTGAACCCGGGAGGCAGAGGTTGCAATGAGCTGAGATCATGCCACTGCACCCCAGCCTTGGCTGCAGAGCAAGACTCCATCTCGAAAAAAAAAAAAAAAGAAAAGAAAAGAAAAGAGAAGAGAAAAGAGAAGAAAAGAAAAGAGAAAAAGAAAAAGAAATTACTTTCCTAAAATTGTCCTACTTGTGCCTTCCAGCAGAGGGCACCCATACACAGTTGTATGATCTGGACACAATTCCCATGTAATACAACTGTCAGTGGTGTTCACCGCCTCCACTGCCCACATGGTGAAAACATGTCCCCTCTTTATAATAAGCCATTTATCTCTGTCTAGAGAAGAAACTTGGCAAGGTCAGTTCACTTTTTTGAAATGAAAAAAAAATAATGGACAGCATTATTGATTTGACTTTCCAGATGGCTATTTAAATGGTAAGTGTAAGCTCTCCATTATTAAAAACAGAAAGAAAACTGACAGGAAAGTTAAAACCAGACTACAACCACAGACTGGCCTTTAATTATCACTTACTTTTATTGTAAATATTTTTTTTCATATTTCTTATGTAGCTCTCCCCTGAAGTCCCCTCAAAAACAAATGGAATCAGCTGTTGCTGCAGTGTAACCGTGTTTTCCTGTTTATTTTATTTTTGTTTGTTAGTTTGATTTGTTTCCAGAAAAGCAGAGCCATTGATACCATATGTTATCAAATAAATACCCTTTTTCCAGGGGAGGTCTTTCTTTTTATTTTCTTATTTTTTTTAATAAGTAAATTCTTAAAGATTTAAGGAAATAGATGGCTTAGAACAACTACTATCAGTCAAAAACTCTTGTTAAATAAATCTCAAGGGAGCTACTTTACAAATCCTTGCAATGCATGTCAAATTCCATCGACTTCTTAAGAGGCCAAAAGGTCCTTTGACAGGGGCTCAGAATTGTTTCATCTCCTTAAGCTGTCCTCTTTGAAGCAAACAGTTTTGATGCTCTGAAAACCAACATTTATATCTATTGCTCCAGTCCCCAAGGATCATAATTTCTTTTAACTGAAGAATCAATGATGTTACCTACGTGGTTTATTTAAAGACAATTTTGTTGTTTCTATGTAACCTTAGTGCTGTCTCAGGAATTCTTTTAACTCAAATGATGATTTTACTTCATATATTTAGCTTTCTGTCTGTTCTGATATTCTAAATTCAAGAAAAGTGGCTAATTGTTAATTGGAATTTGTCCCTAACAACTGAACCTTATGCTGTATGCCATCGGTAACGGCCTTTGAGGAACGTTATTAAAACCAAGGTAACGTATGCCCATACACGAGGGCTAAGGGAAATGCATGGCCATTGTAAATATTTATAATAGGCCTAATCTGGTGGTACTGAGCAATCATTCAATTAATAAATCATGAATGGAAAAATATACCTGTGTAAATATTGTCTTCTGTATTTAAAGGCTACGCTTTTGCTTGTTGCAATAGCAATGAGTTTCACAATGTTGCATTTGGAGATGATCTTAAATCACAGTGGCAATTACTGAGACTTTTAGAGTCTGTAGTCAGCAGTACCATAATTTTCATTTAATAGGCTTAAGAATTGGCCTGTCATCCATCCTTCAGAGCCTTCAACTGAATGATATAAGCCCAAGATACTACCCTTTAGATCTCAGGAACAGCCATGAAGAGAATATATATATACCAAGATTTGGGGGATTCTAAGATTATACTTAACACAATTTCTAAAAAAGGGCTAACCCTACCGAGCTTTCCAAATCCCCAAGGCCCAATTATATTTCTTTGCTTCGGCATCACTTTTCAGATGTTTTCCCCAGTGCTGGTGAACACAGATAACATTGGGGTCACTGGTGATGAGAATTTTTGAAAAACAGGTAATTAAATATTAAGCTACTTGTAACTTATTAGTGATCACAATCATCATTTTCTGAAAATGTTAGTATTGTTCACAAAATCATGTAATCTTAGAGTTGAAAAGTCTTCAGGTGTAAAATAGTCTAAAGTATTTGCTGCAGTTTAATCTTTCTTCCATATTTAAGTTCTTCAACTATTTTAAAAGAGCCACCATACCTGCACCTAGAATTTTCTCTCCTCCAAGCTAAATATCCCTGGTTTCTTTCTACTGTTTTAAATATATGGTTCCCCTACCCTCAACCTCCATCCAACCTCAGTCACCTTTCAAATCTAATAGGCCTTCAGATGTATTAGATTTTAAAAACAGGCACATGACACCTGAATCATAATAAGCTTACAGTCACATTGGAATCTTGAGTCTTTTTGCATGTGCTTCACACAAGAAGCTATAGCTTCTACAATCTCATTTTGATTAGATTTTTTGAACTAAGAGCAGTTTTTCATAGTTCTCATTACAAAATACAGATTATCTGTTGTTTCAATTTGCTGTTATCTTTTTGTATCTTAATTTGAGTCAATGATGTCAGAAGAATATTTAAGGTATGTGTATCTAAAGCAACAAAAACATGTTCATAGTAAGACATTATGAGAGAAAAGGGAAAAAAATAGACCAAATACTTTTACTTACTCTTCTCTGTAGGTTAGTAGAGATTTATGGATTCCAGTAAATAGAGTTATGTAGTCAGAAGCTCTTTTACATAAAGATATATTCAAGCTGAAGTTTTCACTGACTGTAAAAACATTGAAGAATGATTTTAATACATTTAAAGTCTTACTTAGCATAACTAAAGTTTTATTTTTAGGAAAATATAAAACTAATTACTTTTAGTAAGAGTATTGGTTAAAAAAAACCTGGAAAATTAATTTAGTTTACAATGAGGTCCAACAAGTAGTTTTGAGACCTATGATTTTTCTACTGTATTAAAAATCACTAACAATCGTTATAATTTATTATAATATTTTAGAGAATATTTCACAAGTTATCAAATTTTTAAAAAGCTTTTAAGAGTTTACATATATGTATATACCACAAAGATTGTGTCTAATCAAAATGATTACATATTTAAAGTCATTCATGTTCATTAAAGTAATCAATATTTTAAGAAATCTAAGCGGCCGGATGCGGTGGCTCATGCCTGTAATCCCAGCATTTTGAGAGGCCGAGGCGGGCAGATCAAAAGGGCAAGAGAATGAGACCATCCTGGCTAACACGGTGAAACCCCGTCTCTACTAAAAAATACAAAAAAAAAAAAAAATTAGCCGGTCGTGGTGGCGGGTGCCTGTAGTCCCAGCTACTCGGGAGGCTGAGGCAGGAGAATGGCGTGAACCCGGGAGGCGGAGCTTGCAGTGAGCGGAGATCGCGCCACTGCACTCCAGCCTGAGTGACAGAGCGAGACTCCGTCTCAAAAAAAAAAAAAAAAAAAAGAAAGAAATCTAAGCATACAAACACAGTATTTGTCAATTTAATATTAGGAAAAACATATAACTATTTTAACTAGTACACATTTTTAATAAAACTGAAGAAAATGTTCTAATGAGAAAGAACATTAAAATAATGCTTATGGTTGAATTTGTTTTGTAAATATCTCAAAATCAGAAGATTTTGAACTTAATATCATTTTACGAATTAATATCTAAAGATATCTCTTAAGCTAGAAATCCAAGGTTACTTCATTCCTTGAATGTATGTTTCACTCTACTATTTGTCACTAGAAACTTTCATCATAGTTCATTGATTTACTTATCCCTAACTCAAAATTGTGCTAGATGCTGACATGTCACTAAACTTTCAATGGATAACTGTCTTTAATTCCCCAATGGAAACGTGATCCATGAGGAATAGATTCAAAGTTTGCAAATTAACATATGTTTTTGGGGAATGTGTGGTGTTTTGTCAAACAGCAATACTTCCTTTGAAAACCCAGTGATAGTTGCTCTTCCTTCTCGTTTCAAATCTGCTCTATTCAAGTTTATATAATTTATGCAATGCTATTTGCAATATCCAGCTGCCTTGTAGTTCTATATATTTAAGCAATATAAGGAAATTTTCAGCAGCATTTTTACTTTTAGAAGTGCTACATTGCACATAAAGGCCTCATTTTTCAAAGTATTATAAATCACTAAACAGTCCTCCTATTTGGGTTGCGTTTGGAGGCAAATAATATTTTTAATGCATAAGCTATTTTCAGATACTATATTTTGTATTGATTAAATTGGAAAATAATCAGGCTTAAGCAAAATAATTCCTTCTAATCATTTTAAGTGATGTGGCAAAACATTTCACATGAGCTGGAAGTTCATTCTGAAGCAAAAGAAAGGTTAGCAAACCATCTAGTCAGTTTTACATACAAGTATAGAAAAAGACAGTCATACAAAACCACGCAGGTAGAAACAAACGTAATTTGTTCTCTCTTTTCTGGGGCTTACCAGCTTACACCATATTGCTAACAAATTATATAAAATTGCAATCATGTATGTTTTCCAGCTTCTCACCTATCCATAGGATCATAATAATTATTGCAATTTTTAAGCGAAGAATTGCAAAGACTACCTCGGGGGATCATACAGTTGTACAGCATCAATCAATAATTTGTAAGCATGTACGTAAACTATTTTTTAAATCAATATTTAGAAATTTGTGAATCATATAGTAAGCCAAAAGGACAATATTACACAAGCTACAAATTTTTAACTACAGATATTGTATCAATTCTACTTGCGTAGGATTTTCCAAGGATTAGTGTAGTCTTTAAACATGGTCAACATACAACATTGAGATTCAGCCTGAAACCCCTCAAAAGTTCAACCTACATGGTATCTTTCTAGACACAGATGTATGTCTGAACCTTAACACCTAGAACCCAGTGTCACAATGCTATATACCTAGTTCTTATCACCCAAATGTCTAATTCTCCTCATTTGGTTTACTGGCAGAAAATAAGTCTGTCCCTAAATTAAGTAATAAATTTGTCTAGATCATTCTTATTTCAGATTGCAAAACAGTGTATTATTCTATTTTGAAAAATATACTTGTGTGTGTGTATGTGTGTGTGTGTCTCTGTGTGTGTATAATTAGAACCTATTCTGGTTTTGGTTCTTGGGACTCCTGATAATTTTACTTTCTGTATTTTCCATCTTCCCCACTTGAGCCATGCATTATAATATAAATGAACAATAAAAGTTATTACTAACCCAAAAATATAATAATAACCCTACTAAGTATCAGCAATGAACATATTCGATCTAAAAAAGTCCTGTCTTTCCCCTGCCTACATTCCTATACTAGCTGATAAATTTTTTGAAATGTTAAATTGCATCATAAAATATTTCCCTTCTATGTGTTCATATGCATAGAAATGCAGAGAAAAAGAGAGAACTCATGTGATGCATTATAAAAAATAAAATTATCTGTCCTGCAATACAGCATTATGGTTGCACAGCAACCATAAATCTGTCTTTAAACTACCTAGGTAACATCATTGATTCTTTAGGTCCTTAGGGACCAAGAGCATTAGATATAAGTATTAGTGTTCAAAGCTTCAAAAGTGTTTGCTTCAGAAATGACAGCTTCTACAGATGAAACAATTCTGAGTCCCTGTCTAAAGACCCTTGGCCTTTTAGGAAGTAGGCGGATATTTGATATGCATGGCAGGGTTTTGTAAAGTGGTTCTCTCAAGTGATATATAAATGAACCTTTTGCTAGATTTCTCCTGAGAGGGTGTGGACTTGGCAGCTGGGATTCAAGATCAGAGCCCCGTACTTAAAAAGATAACTCGATCATAAAGAGCATGAGACAGAGTGAAACCAAACTCTTTCAGCAGTGCACAGAGTTGGACATAGAAACATTAAAGCCAGTAACAATTGCCAAGGGACAGGGTACTGATAGAGTTATCCAAAAGACAGGACATTAGCCCTTGATTGTTTCTTAAAAAGTAGGCAAAACTTAGATTTAGAAAATATGCCTCATTTTATATATTTATTTATTTAAGGAGACAGTCGCACTTTATTGCCCAGGCTGGAGTGCAGTGGCATGATCTTGGCTCACTGCAATCTCCGCCTCCTGGGTTCAAGTGATTCTCCTGCCTCAGCCTCCTGAGTAGCTGGGATTACAGTCAACTGCCAACACACCCAGCTAATTTTTGTACCTCATTTTAAGTCGAACATGTTGTATTCCAGAGTGGCTGGGCTACTGGTGTTTGTATTCAGTTGATCGGGTCATAGTATTATCTTATTCCATCAACATTTGACGTTTGTGAAATACAATTTCATGGAGCATAAAATTTACTTTTTATAGGTTTTAGGTCTTAAATAAAGAAGCCATTGATGGAATGGAGATGGTTTTCACAAGATCTTGATCTACCAATATTAGGGCAAGACTTGGGAACAGACTAGAACCAGAATATCATGACATGTATATTAAACCAATATCGAGAATAGATAAAAATAAAAAAAACCTTGTTACAAACTGAATGTTGTATCTCCTCAAGATTCATATTTTGAAATCCTAACCCACAATGTGACGGTATTAGGAAGTGGGGCTTTGGAAAGGAAATTAAGTCATGAGTGGGGAATCTTCATGAGTAGGGTTAGTACACTTACAGGAAAATACCAGAGAGTTAACCCACTCTTTTCCTACACTGTGAGGATACAGAAGTCAGCAGCTTATAACTTAGGAGAAATTCTTCAGCAGATTCCTACCACACTACCATACTGATATCAGACTCCTAGCCCTCAGAACTGTGAGAAATAAATTTATATTCATTATAAGCCACCCAATTATGGTACTTTGTTATAGAAACCCAAACTGACTAAGACAAACACCTTGTCTGCTTTTCCCGTTCAGTGAGGTACTCAGAGCACACTGAATGCCCCAGCCACCTTTGACTCTCCTATCCCTCAATCTAGCATACTAAATGAGATAATCCTTTCAATTCCATGTTTAAATGCTGTTCAAATTCATTGTGCCTCTCTTCCAAAGCCTAGTTAGTAACCTTAAAAAATAATCCCCAAATTTTAGTAAGCTATACTGTCTCTACCATTCCTAATTTATCTTAAATAATTTTAGCATATAGTTCACTTCCCAAAATCCATATTTTACCTGCCCCTTCACTGAAAATTATTCTCCAATTCTTACAGGATAATGTCTAAATTACCATCAGACTTTTAGTTTTATCTCTTATTCTTACCCACAAAAGATCTCTGATTAGGAGTGAGCTTGTCATATTTTAATAACAGAAAGGAGGCCACAAACTGAGTGAATGAAGATAAACGACATAAGAAATAATGTCAAATAGGTGAAAGAGGAGCACGTGTATGTCACTGAAGGCCGTGGGAAGGTATGGCTTTAGTGTGAGTGTAATGGGAAGTCATTTTAGGCATTTGACTAAGGAGTGATTTGACTTGACAAGACAAGACAGGATCACCTTAGCTGCTTTGTGGCAAGTAGAAAGCAGGTGGGGAGAAGAGGGCAAAGGGATAGAGGAACAAGAGTGGAAAAAGGGGAGCTTAGTAGGAATTATTATAAATTTACAAGGGAGATGGTGGTGGTGGTGGTGGATTGGTCAAAGTAGTAGTAAATGAGACAATTAGAAATGGTCAGATTTTGGAGATAGTTTTGAGTTAGAAATGCAGAATTTGCTAATGGATTGGATGTGGTATTTGAGAAAGAAAGATGAATTAAGGATGACTGAGTTGTTTGGCCTGAAAAATTAGAAGTATTTAGTTGCCATTTACCGATTGAAATAGTGCAGATAATGTCAAGAATAAGTTTGGGAGGAAGATCAGATATTGGATATATTGTATCTGAGATATCTATTAGATATTATGCCTATTAGATATTTAATTGGAGCTCTTGATAGATACTTAATGTCTTATTTCAAAGGGTAGGAAAAACTAGAATTACAAATATGAAACTATATTTAATGCCATGAAATTGAATGATACTACCAAGGAAGCAAATATAGATACAGATGAGAAGAAGTCCAAAAATCTGATCTCTGGGCAATTCAATTCTACAGATTAGAACGATAAGAAAAAAATGAGCAAAGGAAACTAAGACAGAGCAGCATGTGAGGTAGGGATAAGGCAACTTAAAGATGTTACAAGGAAGGGTGGCCAACTGTGTTTAAAGTAGGATGAAAATTGGACATGTATTTAGACATGAAAGTCACTGCCAATCTTGCAGCAATGATTTTGGTGAAGTAGTAGGGACAAAAGACAGATTAGAAGGATTTAAGAGAACATGGGAACAGAGGACTTATAGAAAGACCATATTTTAAAAAAAGAAGCTTTAGTTGAATTTTGCTGCAAAGAAAAACAGATAAATATGGAGCAGTAAAAAGGGGAAGATTTTTAAGATAACAGACATTATAGTATATCTGTATACTAATGGGAAAGATCCAACAAAAAGAAGAAAAATCATAACATAGGAAGATTTCTGGAGTAATGAACTTAGATACGTGAGAGAAAATAATATCTAGTGTTCAGAAAAAGGGATAGGAATTAAAGCATAAAGACTTCATCCATCATAACAGTGGCAAAGCAGAATATGTGTGAATTAATGTGTATTCGATAGGAAGATGAATGGTAAAGGTTTATTACAATACTCTAGGCAGATGAATGGTAAAGGTTTATTACAATACTCTTGCAATTGTTTCTATTTCCCAGTGAACTAGGAAATAAGATCATGTGCTTAAAGTAAGAGAGGAGAGTAGGGGTTGAGGTTTATAAAAAGAGGAAAGGGCATAAAAGAGTCACATGGGAGAATAAATATTTATTCAAGAGTACTAGGGACCCACTTCAGGTTTGTGGTCAGAGAACTAAAAGGAGAGCAGGTAGATCGCTGGGAGTTTTCATACAGATCTGTTCAGCCTCAAGAGTTTAGGAATTAAGAAGGTAGATAATTAAACAGAATGGAAATTTTGTCTGATATTATGACAAAGTGAGATACAGGCAGGGAGTTGAAAATGTGTGCAAGGGAGTAATTATGACAAGGGATAATGAAATTTAAATTACATAAGAAAAGATATGAGGAAAAGATTATTGCAGATAAATAGCAGACAGAAAAAAGAAAAATAAGATGTGGTAGACCACTTGAAAACTGGAATTACATGGGAGTTGGAAGTTTTCATAATGACAAGTTCTAGCATATGGCCATGGTAATGAGTGCATGAGGAAAAGTAGAGGGAAACAAATCACTGGAAAAGAATTCAAATGAAGGTCTACATCATTGAAATAGTATCTATGTGTATAGTGGAATCACAAGGACTGTATGATTTATGTATATTGGAAAGAATGACATGTAACCCGAAGGAAGAAAAAGAAAAGAAGGGGGAGGAGGAAGAAAAGGAGGAAGGCAAGGCAAGGCAAGGGAAGAGAAGGGAAGGGAAGGGAGGAAGGAAAGGAAGGAAAGAAGAAGAGAGAGGAGAAAGAGAAAGAAAGAAAGAGAAAAAAGGAAGAAAGAGAGAAAGAAAGAGAGAGAGAAAGAAAGAGAGAAAGAAAGAAAGAAGGAAGGAAAGAAAGAAGGAAAGAAAGAAAGGAAGGCAGGAAGGAGGGAAGGAAGAAGGGAAAGGGAAAGGGAAAAGGAAAGGAAGGGAAGGGAAAGGAAATGAAAGGAAAGGAAAGGAAAAGAAAAAAGAAAAAGGGAGGGAGGGAGGAAAATAGGAAAGAAGGGAGAGATGGGAAGAGCGTTGGAGTGTTTGGGGGATTAAAGTTGGTGCAGACAGTGGGAGGAGTGTGACAGAAGGTGTTTTGTCATGAGATTAAATGCTAGGAAATTTGTAACAGAAAGAATAAGAGCAAATGTCCCAATAGAAAAATAGTGTGGGAAATGTACAACGTAATTCCAAATTTTGCCATAGTCACATTAATAAAGGAAAAAATAAACAAGTAAAATTAAGTTTAAAATATATATTTTATTTAATCCAATTTATCCAATTCAACATGCGGTCAATATGAAAACATATTAATGAAACATATTACATTTGGTTTTGTGCAGTCTTTGAAATCCAGTGTATATTTTTCCCAGATAGCACACCTTAATTCACGTTAGCCACATTTCAAGTGCTTAATAGACACATGTAGCTAGTGGCCACCACATGTGACAGTAAAGATCTACGGCTATCAATTACATAAGGTTTGAGGTGGAGAAATCAGTCTCCAGGAAACCACCGATTAAGAATTTCTGAAGAAACAATGTCATCAGGGAGAAAAGTCAGACTTCTTTTAGATAAAAAAGATGAAAGAAACATTCAAAAAAGTGGAGGAGAAAACAGGGCATTTTGCTGCTGAATGTCTGTGAGTGCCAGAGGACACATAGGAGGATTTTCAGGTCTTAAGAAAGGTGGCAGATGGTTAAGAAAAGAGGGTGAGCAGAGCTATATGAGGATGTGACTCTGCATGAGGAGGATGACCCAAGAGTTTTGCGTGTGCAGGGGTGGCCGATAAAACAAAGAGTAAAATGAAATTTTGTCCTGGTTACCATGCAGAGAGTGATGGTAAAGGTAGGAGCCCTGGGGTAGGAGTAGGGGAAGAAGGGAGAGTATTGCCAGTTAAGTTCAGAATTTCAATGTCCTTCTTTACCCGAGCTGTTCAATGCTGAGGAGAAAGCTAGAAGACAATTTATCCAAACTTATCTGGGACTCCTAGCGAACTCCTGAATTAGAAAAACTTCTTTTGTTTTTTTCTGATTCTGAAGGTAGAAGACAGAGGTGAAGGGCAGGATTCTGCTCATTTTAATAGTTTCCTGCAATGTATTACTTGTAATGTATTATGTCTTACCTTGGAAGAACATGACCCAAGGCAGGACTTATAGAAATGCTAGATTGGGCTAGGTGCGGTGGCTCACGCCTGTAATCCCAGCACTTTAGGAGGCTGAGGAAGGTGGATCACAAGGTTGGGAGTTCGAGACCAGCCTGACCGACATGGTGAAGCCCTGTCTCTACTGAAAATACAAAAATTAGCCGGGCATGGTGGCACATGCCTGTAATCCCAGCTACTCAGGAGGCTGAGGCAGGAGAATCGCTTGAACCTGGGAGGCAGAGGTTGCAGTGAGCCAAGATCGCTCCACTGCGCTCCAGCCTGGGCAGCCGAACAAGACTCCATCACACAAAAAAAAAAAAAAAAAAAAAAAAGAGAGAGAGAGAGAAAAGAAATGCTAGATTGACATTTTCCTAAGTTTTCTGCCAATGCTATTTATAGAAATAACACATGCTATTTCAAGCCCACCAGATTTTCTGAAGAAACAAAAATAATAATAGGTGCTTGCACTGACAGGGGTGGTTGACTCCAAGGAGAAGCTCTTAATCACCATAACTGAATGAATATCTTGATAATACCTTACCTTTTTATGGGTACAGGAATAGATATAAATAGGCTTAAACCTGAGATTGCTAACAGAATGGTATATCTGGGAAATTGATGCTAAAGGTATAGTTTCACTCAAAAATGAACCCATTAGAGCTGTTACCAGTCACTCTTGCCTGTTGAGCCAGCAGATAAAAAGCCAGAGCTGTTAGAAAAAAATAAAAGTGAGGGAGGAGTATTAGAAAAATGTAATGGTTTAGAAAGCAAATGGAACTTCTCAAAAGACCCTCTAGAATCCTCACCTAAATCAGGTGATCTCGCTGGCAGCAGGGCACCGTCAGGATGAAGGTCAGAAGGCTCCAGAAGGAATTGCTGCTATAGATTATGCTCTGTGTCACTGACTGCTAGTCTAAGTCATTTACTTACACTAAGGAGTTTGGGCTTTTTTTCTATATTTGCTGGAATTTTGTGACAACCCTCCTAAGCTGCTCTATAGTTTTTAAAAACAGTATCCGTGAACATTTTCACTTCATCTATTATTAGTCAAGGCTTCTTGGGTTGTACGTTAGTCCAGTCTCACGCTGCTTATTAGACATACTCGAAACTGGGTAATTTATAAAGGAAAGAGTTTTAACTGACTCATAGTTCCACATGACTGAGGAGGCCTCAGGAAACTTACAATCATGGCAGAAGTGGAAGCAAACATGTCCTTCTTCACATGGCAGCAGCAAGGAGAAGTACTGAGCAAAACAGGAAAAGCCCCTTATAAAACCATCAGATCTCGTGAAAACTCACTCCTATCATGAGAACAGCATGGAGGTAACTGACCCCATGATTCAGTTACCTCCCACCAGGTCCCTCCCATAGCACGTGGAGATTATGGGAACTATAATTCAAGATGAGTTTTGCGGGGGGACACGGCCAAACCATATCAGGTTGCAAACAAAGAATCCGATTCAAGCTGATGTTGGCCAGAAAGAGATTACTATACAGAAGTTTCACGTGAAACCCAAGGACAGTGGGATTTCTAAGCATCAGAAAGGCATGGAAAACTATCCGAACTCTCACTCATGCCTCATCTCTCTAAGTTTGATGAATTATTCTGTTTCTCCTTAAATCTTATTGTCTTCTTTTTCTCTGCTCCATATGGTGGGTTTGGGGTTGTGTTTGGGGTTCTGTAAGTCCAGGTATAAGTATTTGGAGACAGCAAAACTATCCGTCACTCTTTCACCCTCAATTCCAGCTATCCAATAATAGAAGCCCAATTGGCTTAGCTAGGGTCAGTGGCTTACCTTAGTCCAGTGAATCGTGGCTGAGGGATGGTGCACTAAGGGGCAGACATACAAAATGGTTTAGGCCATACCATTAAGCGGATGGTCCAAATAAGATGGCCACCACAACCTCTGAACAAACCAGAGGGGTCAGGCTTATCATTCTCATCCGGTATTTTAGAAAACTGAGACTGATTTCTCCAAGGGCACAAAGCTATTAAATGGAATCAGAACAATTGCCTCTGATTCCACATTCAAAGTCTGACATCTTCACCGCCTGACTAAACTGATATATTGCCTCACCTTCACATATTTTAAACCGAACTAAAGAATTAGCCTTCAAAATTCAAATATAGATGAAACTGATGATTATTTTAGGAAGATATATTTCATTCATTGAAGTTTTAAAGCTGATATCCTTTCACCAGAATCTAAGTTGTATAAAAATGCAATTTTTTTCCCTTAAGTTTTATGTTGTCAATTGTCACATTATATGTGAGGATAGCTCATTTTTTAAATATACCAATGCTCTATCTTCAGGGTGGGGTGAGAATCAGTACATTTCATAAAAATTTGAGTGATGAACTAGATATTCTTTCTTCTTCATTCCTAGGACACACTAGCAAAGAAAAACAGTAGGGAGTCCCCATTACTGTCTCCTTTCTATTTATTACTGGAAGTCAGTGGCATTGCTTTCATTTAATTTATGTTCAGGCTGTGGGAAAAGGTTGTCATTAGTTACTGCAGACAAAAATAACAGTAATAGTGGAAGTCACCTTGATAATTCCACTTAAACTGTCATTTACCTTCAAAACAACTGGGATTTCATAAAATCCCATGAGATGTTTTGTTCAGGATTGTAATATTTTACAATAAAATGTTTGTAGGAATAATACATTTTAAAAATATAAAGAGTAACAATTTTTTTACAGAATATCAGATGGACAATATCTAATACTTTTAATATGCTAGTTATAATACTGTTCTTAGCATTTGTATAATTTTTATTTTTAGAAATATCTAAAACATGTCCTTTTCAGTTATTTTTGCTTTTTCTTACTATAATTTCCATGTAAGCTCAAGTAGAGAATACAGACACCGTTCAGTCTGTAATAAAAACTTTCTCTCAGCAAGTCTACAATGTGCTAAACAAAAGTATGTACTAAGCCATCCTTTACATAGCACTGCATATGAGTCAATATTCTGACCAATAAATAACCAAAGACAAAGAAGTACATCAGAAGATCCTCTATTCTTTTTTTTTTTTTTTTTTTTTTTGAGACAGAGTCTTGCTCTGTCGCCCAGGCTGGAGTGTCGTGCGATCTCAGCTCACTGCAAGCTCCGCCTCCCGGGTTCACGCCATTCTCCTGCTTCAGCCTCCCGAGCAGCTGGGACTACAGGTGCCCGCCACCACACTCGGCTAATTTTTTGTATTTTTTTTAGTAGAGACAGGGTTTCACCGTGTTAGCCAGGATGGTCTCGATCTCCTGACCTCGTGATCTGCCTGCCTCAGCCTCCCAAAGTGCTGGGATTACAGGCGTGAGCCACCTCGCCTGGCCCAGAAGATCCTCTATTCTTATTCACTTTTCTTAAAAATCATAGAAAAGGCATTCTAGATTCTGGAGGTATGCATATATCCACCCAACCCGTGGTCACTGGAGAAAACTGTCTCCCTTGTCACTTCTCTTCTCTCCCTTCTCAAATATTCTTTGGTAATCGGCCTCTGCATGTTGCACCTTTGTCATTTATAATCACATTTTAATCCTGTTTATATAAATCTGGTTCTAAATGGAAACTGGGAAAGAGTTTGGGAGTAAGGTGAAGACCAGAGAAGGGATTTCAAACCCTAAGAGATGTGTTGATATATGACAGGGGGATATATACAGGATATTAGTGCTTTCACATGGTTAAACCTCACTTTAGACTTTCCTTTAGTGTTATACATAGTCTCTGATCTATTTGCCCTAAAAATGTTTCTTTCTCTTCCCTGTATATGAAATTAGATGAGAGGTTGACAGCAGCTCAAAGCAGATATAGTACTGAATTAAATGACTGTTTCTGAGAGTAAAGAGAGAGAGAGAGAAAGACAGAGAAATAGGCAGTTTTTGCATAGAAATCCACACCTGATTTCCCTCACTCACATGCCCACTGGTGTTTTCTATTTAAACTTATTTTCTTGGTCCTGGACCATCACAAGCCAGCATAGTCAATTGAATATACCTACACACACACACACACACACAAGCCACACAGTATTCAGGCATCTGTGAATATAGGCTTTGTAGAACTGAAATAAATTATCTATACGTTTCATGTTGTTGAATCAGTTTAATGTTTCTAGGCAGATCTACACTCCCACATTGCTGTAGATAAGAGATTCTACATGAAAATCCCAAGTAAATTCTCCTAGGATTAAAAAAAAAAAGTTAGGAAAGAAAGAAATTCAGAACATCTGTCTTCAATCTTCTCATTTTACATATAAGAAATAAGACCCTGAGAGGTGATTTGGCCAAGGTCTCATCACACGTAGAGTGCGTTTTGAGGGGTGGTGCAGGGAGGGATAGGAAGCTTGATTACAGACTCAGAATGAGTCAACAGGCGACATAGCTACCTCAGAAGCTCGTTTAAAAGATAGAATACATTATTCAACAAAGGCTGCCTTACTTTATTTTAGGTAGGTATATATCAGGCCTAGGCAGGGTAGCAGCAGGGACAGAGGAAGGGGATGAGACTAGGATTACTACCACAAGAATGAATGTCGTTTTAGCCAAATGCTTTGGAGCATCAAAAATGATTGCAGCTCTTCCTCTTCTTCTCTCATTGGGCAGAGAGGGAGTTGGGTATACGACTATTCCATCACTCCAGCTTGAAATTAGCCACCCGAGGGCATCACCTTGGCCATCTTGAAGTTATTAAAAGTATCAGGTATGTTCCTTCAATACCTATTTTACTGAGATATTTTTAACATGAATGGATGTCAAATTTTATTGAAAGCCTTTTCTGCATCTGTTGAGATAATCATGTGGTTTTTGTCTTAGTTCTGTTTATGTGATGAATTACATTTGATTTGTGTATGTTGAACGAACCTTGCATCCTGTGTATGAAATCAACTTGACCATGGTGGATAAGCTTTTTGATGTGCTGCTGGATTCAGTTTGCTAGTATTTTGTTGAGGATTTTTGCATCGATGTTCATCAAAGATATTGGCCTGAAGTTTTTTATGTTGTTGTTGAGTCTCTGCCAGGTTTTGGCATCAGGATGATGCTTGCCGCATAGAATGTGTTAGGAAAGAGTTTCTCCTCCTCAATTCTCTGGAATAATTTCAGTAGGAGTTGTACCAGCACTTCTTCATAAATCTGGTAGAATTTAGCTGTGAATTCATCTGGTCCTGGGCTATTTTTGCATGGTCGGCTACTTATTACTGCCTCAATTTCAGAACTCATTATTGGTAATAAACCTGCACTTGTACCTTCTGAAATTAAGTTAAAAAATTTAAAAATACTTTAAAAATAATAAAAATGTGATGATGAGCCTTAAAAAGCTTTAAATTATAGAACTAAGGCTAAACAACTATGGTAACAGTGAAAGAATATATATGCTAAAAACAAAGACAACATACAAATGGTAATATAACCAGTGATAGGAGAAAGACAGATTAAAAAGAACATTCTTGAGGTTGATAAATAAATTACTGGAGCTATCAATGTGTTAATTTCAAGGCATAAAAATCCACTCTAAGAACCTAGAAATATTTAAAATAAGTACCCAAAGGGTCCCCAGGGCAAGCAGGGGTGATGGAGTTTGAAGTAAGCTTAAGGATATCTCTCTATCTTTTATAATGATTATATGCCTTTTAAGTGTTCAAATGTTACATTCATTGACATATATTTCTAGTGAGAACAGTAAAATTTTAAAAAGAGACAAATACATATATGTACTTATGAGAAAACTGCTATAAAATGTATTTCTGTGAAGAAAGGAATTGGTAGATGGTGTAGGAAAGATACTTTTATAATGTGCTCCTTGCAATTTTACATCATGTAGTGAATTATTTTGAATTAAGAAATAACTGGTAAATCAAAGCTTTCTAGTTGAGATTCCTCTGGAAGGTAAAGGGCAGTTGTACCAGATGTTTTAGTCTTCATAAAGTAATATGATTACCAAGAAATAAATTCTCAATATTTATATTTTGATAAAAAGAAACCTAACAAAAGAACCTATTTAAAGAAGAAGATTAGGAGGAAGAAGAGGATGAGGAGGTGAGGGGAAAGATATTTCTACTTTTCAAATCAAATCATGTCTTGAGAGATTTTCACCACTGGTAACTACCCAGGTGTGACATTTTCAGAGGTTCATCCCTACTTGAATACTGCTAAGATTTGAATATCTAGTTCCAAGTCAAGCAATGTGATTCTAGGCAAGGACTGGGGGGTTGTTTTATTTTGTTTTGTTTTGTGTTTTGGTATAAATCGTCTTCAGACAGTCAGCCTGTGTGGGAAATATTTTCAATTGAATGTTACTTTTTGTCTAAATACCCTCCACAATAGTGGGCCAGAGGAACTATCTACTTGATATCCTAAGAACTATATACCCAGCTTATCCATATTTAGTCCCAAGTTATCCTGCATCCCTCTCAACACAATGGGCATGATTTCTCAGGCAAAACTGACGCTGCACACATGGTAGGATCCTGTGCTCACTTTCCCCTCTCTCTGTCCCTCTCTGTATGTGCACCTACATCTCCACCTATAGGTACACACACGCTCAGCTCTTCATTAATTAGTCATTGTTTTGCTCCCCCAAGAACGGATGACTTATTCTTTAGAAAAGGCTTCATTCAGTCCACCTCTTCGAAAGGACTCACTTCTCAACATTGTGGTTTATCGTTCTGAATTTTCCCACCGTGGATCTTTTTCTTCCGTCTATGACAGAAGGGATGCTTTTAGGGTTAAATAATACACAGCTGCCCACACTACCCACCCAGGACCCCAGTCCTTCTCTCCTAAATAGTCTGCACAAACTGTCCAGAGATGGTATCACAGACCTGGAATTAACACCAAAGCAACATAATTTTGGTACCTCTGCACTAAGCCAAGACTGATAATAAATGCTGTAATTAGAGACTACAAGAGCTTCTCAGCACAGCCTCACAAAAACCAATCTAACACTGTGAGGACACTGAGAAACGATTATCACTCCACACCTAAAAGTGTGTTTTCTCTCCATTCTTTTTGCACTTATTCAGTGTTGCTAATGTTAGAACTAAAGCATCTGCTTTCTGTTTGTTCTTTTTTTGTTTGAGATGGAGTCTCACTCTGTTGCCGAGGTTGGAGTGCACTGGCATGATCTCAGCTCACTGCAACCTCTGCCTCCCAGGTTCAAATGATTCTCCTGCCTCAGCCTCCCGAGTAGCCAGGACTACAGTCACGCACCACCACGCCCAGCTAATTTTTGTAGTTTTAGTAGAGACAGGGTTTCCTCATGTTGACCAGGTTGGTCTCCAACTCTGGACCTCAGGTAATTTGCCCACCTCGGCCTCCTACAGTGCTGGGATTACAGGCGTGAGCCACCGTGCCCCGCCAAAGCATCCTCTTTAAGTGTGTTGTATGTTATGTGGCCATAAGATAGGCTTATTTTAGTGACGAGCACAAAATTAATTTCTCAAGATCCGCCTTGTGTGTATCCAACCCCCAACACACAAACACATATTCATGTGCATGTATACACACAAACACACACACACACACACACACACACAGTTACAAGCTAGCATCAGTGGATAATATCAAAAGCTCCTGGAGTCAGAAAAAGTTAACAGAGTAAGTCCACTTGTTCTGGGGTTACAGAAGCTTGGATTTTCCCCACCTCTTTCTAAATGGTTCTAAGGGACAATAGTTCTTTTCCCTGGGGCTTGTGGGGGAAGGTTAATTCTCAATAGGTGCTTTGAAACCTTAGGCTCCCTTTAATTACGTGGCTTCTGCTGTTCCCGATATTTCTTAATAAAAGAGAAACCCTAATAAGAATATATATGGGCTGATTCACAAAAAAATGTAACTAAACAGTACTTCATCTATAGGTCAAATCCTATTATGACAAAAACTAACATTTTCCATATAACAAAAATACCCCACCTGATTATCCTTTATTTCAGAAAATATTTCATCGAAACTGTAAGATAAAGACCACAGCCACACTCTTGCAGAGTTCACCGCAATTGAACCTGATTTATTATGAGTCTGTGAATATCCTTATTCACAAAAGCTATTCACAAGCAATCCTCTGTTTTCTGTATTGACAGTTTCTCTATCAGGAATAGATGACACCAAAATTATCATTCTCTTTGTGTGGTTCCAAAACACATAAAACTCATTGTTTTTAATCAAGCCATTTCACTTTCCAATTCACAGACTCTTATTTGCTATGAGTCCCATTAGTCATTAGTATAAATTAGAATGGGTCTACAATTGTAATGACCCATGCCTTATTAACCTCCTCCCTTTATCAAGCACTGTGATTTAAGAGATATCAGTTCAGCCTACACAGGCTGCAAAATTAACATCAGCCACTCTGGAAATAATCATGGAAGAAAGCATTTAACAACATAAAAAGAAATCCTTAGCTATATAGGACCATTATTAATTTATAAGCTTAAAACTTATGGCAAATAAAAGAGTAGAGATCTATATGCAAATATATGAGCATCTATCCAAGAATATGCCACTTCAGTTGTGTTGCATTTAGTTACTTCAAACACTGAATGCTTAAGCATGGAAAAGATCTGGTAATAGGTTTTAAATGGAGGTAGCATGGCTTAATGGACTAAGCTCTAGGACTTAATGGAATCAAGGAGTGAATTTTAAAAGCTGGTCTGCCACTAACAGGTTATATAAACTTTAGGAGTCACTTAAATTTTTACTAGCTTCAGCCTCATTACTTCTAATCAGTAACATCTGAAGTACTGTCTGCCAAAACCCACCCTGTTATCAGTTAAAAACGTATTCAGATATGTGTGTGTTTCTATATGTGTCCACGTACTTATATTTTTACATAGGTATCTTCTCTTTACATATAGGCTTAATTTCAGTTATTGATAAAGGAGAATTTACTTTTTACTCTTTTTACCTTTCACACATCACTCTTCTAATCCCTGGCTGCTGATGAAAGATAAAATCCTCCTTCTTCACCATTGTAAACTTTATATTGCTTGTGTATTTATACTGGAAATGGCACAAAAAGTTTAATTGTATTTTGACATTCTACTAGTCACATTTCCTGGTATACTAATGATTAGTATAGAAAGACCACCGGGGACTGAACATAATCATTAGGCAAGTTGTAATCATCCCATTCTTGCATGGTTACTTTTTAATCATATGTGGGGAAAGTGAGGGACTGACTGCCTTACTTCTCTGACCCTGCAATTTATGCTAACATTAGTCATGTCAGCCATTGCTCCTGTCAATAGATGTCCTAGAGCAAACTAACAAAAGATGGAAATTGTAGAAAGTGGGAATGTAGATATCATGGATGAGATACCTTCTTGTTTATTTATCATTGATCCTCAAAATAAAAAAAAATCTAATATGTCAGTAGCACCCCTTCTTGTATTGTTACTTGTTTTCTGAAGTATGAAATCTCAAGGGAAGGGCCATGAACTGGCCTAAACACCCCTCTGCTACTCACTACTTCACATATTCAGCAAGACTGCTGATGTAGAGTGGGCCAAAACAGGAGGACATCTATCTGCATCTATGGGAAGAACAGACACATGGCCAAGTTGGTATTACCATAATACAAAATATAACAAATCACCTTTTTACCATTTTCAAAGATCTAGGCACATTTTATCCTCATACTAACTCTACTGAGAAAGTTACTGTCATTAAATGATACTTTACAGTAAGAAAACTGAGGCAGAGAAAGGATAAGTTACCTTTTTAAGATCATATGTTAGAAAGTGGCGCAATGTGAATTTAAATCCTTGTAGTCTATCCAGAAGTGTGCCGTAGGAACTCAGATGAGAGCCTGCTGGCTGGAGCAATCCTGCTGCAATTGGTAATAAAACATATTTATTCTCAGACAATAAAATCTTGGCTTTCCAAATGTCTCTTTAGTTGTGATATAGGTCTAAGTCAATCTATAAAACCTACCTTGCCTAGGCAGTATTATCTCATGGATTTATGTTTTAGTAGTGTGAGTAAATGCATGTCTTATGTAAAATAAGAAATTTTGAGGGAAAGGAAAGAGACGGAAGCTAGTATTCATTATTTATCTCTAAAGGCACTATGCAACATACATTAGTAAATCTTTAAAGTAACTCTAATATATAGGGATTGTCAAATCCATTTTTTCTGATAAGGAATTTAAAGCTCTAAAAGGTGTATGAACTCTCAAAGATTATCCTGATTGAAATTCAAACCTACATTTTTAAAATTTAAAAATATGCATGCTCTTTTTACCACATAAACACCATAGGCACAACCTCATTCCTTCCCTATTTCCAGTCCCACCATGCATAGTTGGAGTTATTTATTAATTTTAAACTCAAGTTTTGTTTCATTTTGTAGCTTCAATGGAATTATAGTGAAGGACTAATTTCACTGCTTAAGATGTAGTATCTCAAATCTCCAGTTGTAAAGAAGGCTAAGCTAAGGGTTAAGGATCAAAAAGAGTTCATTTGACCATATAATCCCTGTCATTTATTAAAACAGATTACATAAATTGCACTCAATAAGACAAAGGCTTATGATTATTTGATTTGTAACAACAAAACACATTCATTTGAAAACACTCAAGGTTGGCTCAGGCTCTGGCAGAATTATGTGCAGATATCATAGCTAATCCTTTGAAAGAAATACAAACTGATGGCAAAACCCCTTAAAAGGAAGAAAGGAAGGAAGGAAAAGGAAGGAAGGAAGGAAGGAAAAAGGGAAGGAAAGAAGGAATTAAGGAAGAAAAAAGGGAAGAAAGGAGGAAAGGAGGAAGGGAGGGAGAGTTTGTTCAGGGAGAAGGAAATATACATATTGATCAAATTAGTCTTGAAATCTAGTATTTAATTTATAAAATAGTTCATGTTCCAGAAAACCACAGGAAATGAATGAATGTAAATGGTTAATACAAATATAACCCCCATTAATAAAGAACAGCATCAAACCTCAGGAAAGTCATTCTTTCAACTGTGTTTGAGTAAGGTGAACCCTCAAAGTTTTTATCCCTAAATATATTAAGTTTTCTAAGCACCAGCAGTGCTTAATAGGAGTATACTGGGAAGTGACTGGAAAGATCCATCAACAGCTGGATATGCACAGTGTCATCAACCTCAATTCAGACAGCTTGAAAGAAAACCTCTTGGAATTTTACACTGGTGACCATGAATCAGAGACAATGCCTTTAGTTCAGTGACAAGCATTAAGTTATGACCCTAAATCCTAAATTTGAAGGCTCAAATAGAAGATACCCTTGCTTCAGTAGAACCTGGCTCACCAAAAGGCTCACCCATATGGAGGTCTGAAACCTCAATTTTGTCCAGATCATACGCAGAAATTCCTCAAATCTCATATAATATTCATTCGCAGTAATGGAAACCATGCAGGTTCCTAGAAACTGTCAAGCCAGAATCTGAGCACAGAGTCAAATCTGGCAAAATAAGCTCCACTTGAGATTCATAATTCAAAATTAGAATACATGCAGCCTGTAGGCTAACTGCACCTTTGTGCAATGCAAGTTGATGCAGGGATGTCCGTGGAGCAGGTACATTGACCCAGAGTTGATACATGTGCCAAAGGTTTCTAGATAAAAATATGGGACAATGTCCTTGAGGTACATTATGGGAATGTGGATTATGGTAACTGGTGAATTAGCACATCCCTTGCCTTTTTTTTTCTGATAAAGCTTCTTTCTGGCAAATACCACTCAACATATTGTCAAGGAACAGACACCAGGCTGCTCATTGCAGAGAAGCTGCCAGGATAATTGATATCACATAAATGTAGGTTGGACCTTCTTGCAAAGGATACAGCTATCAGAGACAACATAGTGTGGCAGAAGACATGTTGGGCTAGGAGAACAGAGACATGGATCTATACTCCAGTATGCCATAAACTGACCTATTTATTCATAGGTAAAATGAGCCAGATTGGGGATGTTAATTTATTAACATAACACTTTCTAGAAACAAAACATGACAATATACATATGTATGTGCACACACAGGTGCGCACACAAACAGAGGTATTAAAATCGTTACTTTAATTCTATAGAGATCCTTAGGTAACTGGAAGCCATTTGCAGTTACTAAAATTCCTTTCAACTTTGTTATCACAAAATGTTGCATTTTTAACAATAAGAAACTATTTATTTCCATTTGACTTATGAGAGAAAATAAAATAAGTAGGAACACCTACCTGTTGAAACACAATCTTGATGAAATCTATTGTTTTTACCAAGCAATGAACATGGGGAATGTGATTCAGGAGTCAAGCCTTATGACAAGGAAGAAAGAACGAAGAGAAAATAGTAAATGAGACTTAAAAGCAAAAGAACACAATCGCTTGCAGATAATGTCAACATCTCTTTCTAGGAGAAGCCAAGTCAAATATATCCCTCATATAGAGTCACCTCCTTTGGTTTGTCAGGAGGGAGAGGAGAGGGTGTTCTCTGTTCTGAGTGGGTCACTGAGTTACTAACCAGCTGAAATCCCTTCACCTGAAATTAGAGTTCCATATTTTCCCTGTGCAAAAACAAAGACTTAGATGTTATGGTTAATAGCTATATAAGCAATGAGACTACCTGCAAGATTCACTACTATTTTTATAGATTTAGGAGATACAGTGCACTTTTGTTACAACGACATACTGTGTAGTGGTGAAGTCCGGGCTTTTAGTGTAAACAATCACCCCAATAAGGTACATTTTACCTATTAGGTAATTCTTCATTCCTCACATCCTTCTCAACCTCCCACCCTTCTGAGTCTCCAATATCTTTTATTGCACTCTTTATGTTCATGCGTACACATTACTTAGCTCCTACCTATAAATGAGAGCATCCAGTATTTGACTTTCTGAGTTATTTCACTTATGATAATGGCTTCCAGTTCCATCCATGTTACTGCAAAAGACATAATTTCAAAAAAGATCAACACATTACAACACAGTTTTTCCTAGAAAGGTAAAAATAACACACTCCTTTGGCATTATTAGAAACCTCAAAATGAGAGGTCATTAAAAACCCACTTTTGTTATATACAAATAATAGAAATTACGAGGCTGCCCTAGAGATGTGAGACTCAAGAAATAGGATATACAAAATAGCAGAATGATAAACATAATAACAGGATAAATCCTGAGAACACAAAATAATTGCAATTGTGATGGGAGATATATGAAATTAGAAAGAGAAATATGCAAATTTAGAATAATTTTAATAGCAAAAGGTAACTAATTACAAAAGAAATACATAAATTTTACCCTTGATTCTGCCAGATTCTGACAAAACTTGGATGGAGTACATAATATTATCTGATGAAAAATTATTTAAGCTAAACTTTCACCCTTGGCCTATGTGTTGATCTTTTTACTAACAAGCAAAGTTTTTAAAATTGAATTCCCATGTAAAATTTACTACTATTTGTAGCATGTGAAAAGCTCATTAAAAGTAGGTAAAGTTATTTACTCAAGGCACATACCTTAGAATTATCTATTAATATATTCTCATTAGTACACTGACACTCCCATTTATGTACAAGGAAACTAAGCCAAAAATTTCAGTTCATTTAATACAGCATATGGTATATGTGATGTCGAAAGAAAGGCATTCAAGGCCAGGCACGGTGGCTCACGCCTGTCATCTCAGCACTTTGGGCGGCCGAGGCAGGTGGGTCACATGAGGTCAGGAGTTCAAGACCAGCCTGACCAACATGGAGAAACCCCGTCTCTACTACAAACACAAAATTACTTGGGTGTGGTGACACATGCCTGTAATCCCAGCTACTTGGGAGGATGAGGCAGGAGAATTGCTTGAACCTGGGAGGTGGAAGTTGCAGCGACCTGAGATGGGGCCACGGCACTCCAGCCTGGTAACAGAGTGAGACTCCGTCAGAAAAAAAGAAAAAGAAAAAACAGAGAGAGAAGGAAAGAAAGAAGCAAAGAAAGAGAGAGAGAGAGAAAGAAAGGCATTCCTGTCATTTACAACAACATGGATGGAACTAGAAATCATTATGTTAAGTGAAATAAGCCAGGCACAGAAAGACAAGCATTGCATGTTCTCACTTGTTTGTTACATCTAAAACTCAAAACAAGTGAACTCGTGAACATAGAGAGTAGGGTGGTTAACAGAGGCTGAGAAGGATAGTGGGAGCCTGAGGGGAGGTGGGGATGGTTAATTGGTACAAAAAATAGAAAGAATGAATAAGATCTACTATTTGATAGCAGAATAGGGTGAATTCTATTCAATAATAACTTAATTGTACATTTTATAATAACTGAAAGGATGTAATTGGATTGTTTTTAACACAAAATATAAATACTTGAGGACACAACCCATTCTTCATCCTGCGATTATTTCACATTGCATGCTTGTATCAAAACATCTTATGTATCCCACAAATATGTACACCTACTATGTAACCAAGACAATCTTTAAAAATAGAAAAATGAATAAATAAATAAATAAATTTTAACATAGGGAAAAAGAGAAAGGCATTCCAGAGAAGGTAAAACACGAACTGAATGTTGGAAAACACGTAAGAGGTAACCCAGCCAAAGGGACAGGGCAGAAGGAAGCCTTTCTAGGCACATGGAGCTGTTTATAGTCTTTTGCACAGAACATGAGGGTGTGTGTGTGTGTGTGTGTGTGATGATATAAATCAGAGGTTGAAATGTTGTTGGAGAACAAATATTAAGGCATAGCAACAGAAGCAGCATGGAGAGACAGGCTGGATCTGTGTCATGAAGTATCAGGGTCATGCTTGGAAATGTATACAGTTTTCTGCAGACCACTGAGGAAACATTCAAGGATTTTAAACAAGAATATTTTTATTTCTAAAATAATCTTTCCAGCTAAACCACTGAAAATGATTTAGAAGGGAATAATTCTGAAATCAGGGAATTCCATTATAAGGTTATTTTCCATAAACAAGATATTAATGAGAACCTGATTCAGGCAGGTGCAGAAGAAGTGACAGACTTGAAATATATGGAGGAATTGAAATCAATAGGACTTAGGAATCATTTCACGTGGCAGAGAGGGAGAAAACAAATATTATTGACAAGAATTTTATTTTTGTCACTAAGTAGAAGAGCAAATTGTAGGGCAAAAGAACACCAAGAAAGTTACAAGTTTAATGTAGAAGAAAAAAAAATGGTGCATCCAAGTTTTAGACACATGAGATAGGTAGGTATGTGTCTGGAGACTATGAGATAGGCTGGGCATGGATGTACAGGCGTGAGATTTACACGCATATAGAGAGTTATTAATCCATCAGAGTAAATGTGATCACTTAAAAGAGAAGGAAGAGAAGAGATCTATCTCTTGGACTTTAATGAATACCAGTATTCCAAAATATAAACAAAGAGAAGTATATAAGAAAAGAAATTGAGAATAAAAGGCATACTGAGAATATAGGGGAATAACTGAGAGAGAGGAGAGATTGAGAGAAAGAGAGACTTAGATCATGGAAGCCAAAGGATTGCATGCCTGTATCAAAACACCTTATGTACCCAATAAATATATGCACCTACCATGTGCCCACAAAAATATACATTAAAAGAAAATTAAAAACCAAGGAAACAATGAACTTTGAAAAAGAGAAAATGGACCAATTTCCGAGAAAGGGCAAACAAAATAAGGAAAATTGAAAGTACTTTGGATTTATAAACAAGGGGGCTATTTCCAGTCTTTAACCTAAGAAGTTTTGATACACAAGCCAGAATAGAGAGAGTTTAAAAATACATAAGACATTTAAAAGTGGAGACAATGAGTTTATATTTCTCTCTCAAGAAGTCTGAAGGAATTAGCAGTTGGTAGAAGGCTGAGCCAAGGCCAGCAAAGGGTTCTGGAGGCTCATTACGCACCCCCCTTTTAGAAACATTGTAGTTTTGAATGAGCTCAGTGATCTCAAAGAAACCTCACACAAGGTTTCTTACACAACCTGCTGAGCTCTAGAGGTTTTCTCATTCTTACAGTGCCAGGAAACTCTTATTCTCACATATCTAATCAACTGTTTCTTGTGTACAATTTCATACGACTATGCAAAGCTGAATGAGAGCATCATCTCTCTCTGCAACTCCTTGACATGTGCTTACCTGTGCTGTAAGGCTGCTTTGCTTGTAAATTCATGTAATAAACTTTTCGTTACAAGTATACGGTATGGCGAGGCACCAGTGGTGTGTGTCTGCTTCCCTTTGCAAATTATGGATGACCGCAATTAAAATATTCCACTTACTCTACTGCTATGATATTTTGAAAAGAACACAATTGACCTAGGCCATCATGACAGGAGGAAATTTTTCCTCCTGGGAGCAGCAGCACATCATTTGGAGGACCACCAACTAGGTGGTCATGGCCTATCAGGACCTCGAATAGATCAGGGCACAAGATAATTAGGAGTCAAAATCCAAAGAGCACTGGATGTGTTGTTAAGGCTTCCAAGAGTCAATGAGAAGGAAGCCTGGCTCTACAATTCCTTAGAAGAACCCACCAATGTAAATGTGAACAGCTATGTTTGCTGTGATTATGGTTGCCGATGGGCCAGCTAAAATTTCAGAAGCAAGACATGCTGTGGACTGTGGCTGCTCCAATAAGGCAGGAGCCTGAAAGGTACCTAAGAATATTATAGAGCTAAACCCATGCTAGAGGCCCCAGGGACAATGCCTATGGGGCAAAAATGGAAGTGGGGAGCCTTTCTAGAGGTGTTTTCCTGTGGAATGGAAAGACTAGCAAGTTAGACAATAGGCCGAAGGAAAATCTAGACTGGATTTAGAAGTGTCAAGGAAGGGATAAACAGAAATAAAAACTGAGGATGGGGCCAGGAATCCTGCTCTTCAAAGGGGGAGAACCAAATGCTCCTGGGTTTGCTATTTATATCAGAGCTTCCATAGCTATTATTCTGGTTTGTTGATTGATTCATTGGTTCGTTGGTAGGTAGTTTGCTGTTATTTTGTCAGCCTGTATAATTGGCTTGTTCATTTGGAGCATGAAGGTGATTGGCTATGCTGGTAGGACGTTGCCTTTGTGACCCCAGCTAGGGAACTTAAAAGGGTCAGCCAACAGCATGACCAAGAACAATCCTAAACTGTAGTTGTTGGGGAAACCAGCCCCACACCACCCAGGAGGTACCCCAAGTCCAGTGGAGAGAAAGGAGTTAGAAAGAGACAGAATAAGCATTTAAAAGGCAGGTCCAGGGGACCGGAGAGTCGGAGGCTTGCTCATGGCCCAGAGCTCTCGGGCTCCACCCAATTTATTGGTTTACAAGTTCTTTGTTCTTAGGGCAGATGGGAAGGGGAGGCAGGGATGAGGAAAAGGATTAATCAGTGAAGCAGAACTCGTGAGTCATTCGATAAGATGTATAGCAGTGGCGGTTTCTGTGAATTTCCTTGAGCAAAGGCGTGTGTCTAAATTACTTAAGATCATTAACTTATCGGGACTGAAATGGGTGGGAGCGGGTTTCAGGATGAGCCAAGATGTTTGATTATACTCCCTGCTTCAAGGGAGTGTTATCTCCCCCAGCAACCTGTGGAATGCTGCTGAGCGGTTACGCTCTGGGGGCATAAAGACATGAAGGCAATAAGGAGACTTTTCTCCTCAGAGGCCGCCCATGGCTCCCCATGGGTGTCTCACACAGGGCAGACCAACTCAACTGGCACCCCAGAAACTCTCTTTCCCACAGTAGTCTTTCTGGAGTCTCAACTGAATAATTAGTATATTCATTGAGACTTCTCTACTTGCCCATTTAAATCTCCAGCATCTCCCATCATCATTCAACTTCCAGAATCTTGTCTCCTCTCACAGCCACCAGTAGTTGTTCTCTTCCAAGACTTTTAGATTCTTAAAACATGTATGACAATTCAGTGGTGGAGGGTACCTCCGTGCTAGTTCCTGGACTATTCTCTATGGTAACATGTGCTGATAAATACAGCTGCCTGGGAAGCCTCAAGCTGATCTGTGCTTTTCTCCATCCAAAGAGACTACTGACATCTACTTAGGCTCCACTTTTTAAACCACAGCTTGAAAAGTGGCTCCAGGCAGAATGCAGTGACTGTGAAGCTAACTTTCTGAGTTATCGTTAAGAATCACAGTACTGTCTTGGAATGTTGTCCAATGTCTAAAATACATGCTTTTTATATAATTTGTCTAGTTTCATAATCTTTGTGGAATAGAGTAAACCTTCTATTTGGTCATTTCTAGAATCAAACATTACAAAACTTTTAACAGCTACCACTCAATCACCTTCCCTAAACACTCACTAGGGATTTAGATAATATGTGAAAAGTTTTTAAAATGCAAGAAAGAAATAGAAAGAATTTTTATTAAAGAAAAGTGTAACCCAATAATTATTTTGTTTCAATCTTAATTATCAGTATTTAAAATATAATTAATATTTAATACTATTGCACTTTTGACTTTAACATTTATTTTACTCTTGTGAAATGCCACAGAACAGAGAAGGAAGTGTATTTCAGGGTCTTCTCAAAGATGCATATGGCCTATTTTTAAAGAACAGGTACACACAACTGATATAAGGAAACAACAAGAGAGGAAAAGATATAAAGTAAGATGTGGTAGCTGATGAAGGAAGACATGAAACCTAAGCTCCCAAATAGAATGTAATGTTTATATGTAATGAAATTGCTGTTTCATCTTGTCTCATTGCTAGAATGTCCTCTTTTATCATCCGATAGAGGAACAAGCTGGGGAGAACAGACTGTATTTAAGTCCACTCTGTATTAATCCTGAGTGAAAGCAAGGAGTAAAAAAAACTACCGAAGCACTTCTCAAAGTCTGTTCCACAAAGTGCACTGTGCTCTTCCTGGAAAAGTTCATATATAGTCACAAAAAACTTAATAAATCTTGAAGACAATGAGAAATTCTACATTAAAATGACCTGATTAATTTGGCTTAATGTAGCCTTTCACAAAATTGCTTAACTACACAGAAAAATGTATGCAATCATATCTACTAATATGATCTATGTTATTATATGGTTATGATGACTTGAAATGAGTAATCTTTGGAACACAATTGGAGAACTCCTGAGTTATTTTATTTCAAAATGTTTAAATGAGAGAAAAGGAAAGCCTCCAGACAACATGATGCAGTTTTTTTCCTGAGTCAAATTGATCAGTGGTGCTATTGAAAGATCCCATAACATGGTCTTCAAGACTAGAAAAATAATACAGGTTTGACCCAATAACCATACAACTCAGGAGGAGACACATGAAAACTATGTTTAGGCAGATGGAAACATGAGTTGCAGAGTAACTTAGAAGTCAGTGTATATCAGAGAAAAGAAAGTCAGGAGATATTATTCCACTGTTCAAAATACAAAGGTCAACAGACAAAAAGACAAATTGCAGTATTCCGGGTGAGATAGAGGAGCAGGCCTATTACTCAGCAATGTTACAGAAGGTGTATCTGTGCTAATGGAAAAGTCAGAAACAGGATGGTGAAAAGAGCAATGTAATAGCAACATCATCAGCCCAGCTAGGCCTTTTATTAGAAAAAGAAAAATAGAATAGACACTTAAAGAAAAGACTGATAGAAGCCAACATTCCACTCAAAAAGGATTTTATAGCACACACCACAATGATCAGACACATTTCTACCAGCAGCAGAAGATAGCCAGCCATAAGAATATTAAAAGGTACTTGTAATAAAAATAGAAAAAAAAGTTTCTTTTTAAGAACCTGTATATCAAACAGTAAATCTATCTAGTAAACATGAAAAACACTGATGATTAAATAGGAGTTAAATCAGTATTATGTATACATGTAAATTATTTGCAAACCTGTATTGTTTAGCCAATTAACTCATAGATCATTCTCATTCATTCATTTATTATTTATTGACCAATAATATATAATTCTGATGTAATTCTCATTTAGATTGATGTTTAAATGGACATATTTAAACTTGAGTGAAGTCAATGTTATGATTTTGGTGCCTAAATATAAATTAACTTTGTGTCTAAGAGACGACAGCTTACCAGATAACCGGCCTTTACTTAGATATTTGTGTTTCATACTGTACCATCAAACATATGATGATGTTGATCCATCGTCAATAAAGGATGGGTTTCAAAGTATTTGCGAGCTGGGTTCTTTTTGCTGATTTTTGGTTTTATACGTTTGTAATATGGTAGATATGATCAAGTTGTATTATTAAAAAACAGATTCATGTCCTAATTATTAGTACGGTGTTCTAAAACAATGATGAACCAACAAGAGAGTTATCTTCATAGAGAAAATCTATACTTTCTAAGTAACATGTGTTCGGTTTTTTTTGTTTTTTTAGTTATACCTGTTATGAAATAGAGAAGAAAATGTTATGCTTGCATTTTAAAAAATTTCAATCTGGATAAATGTGTCTAAAATATTCATAAAATTAAGCTTTTCAGTATAAAAAAACATGGTTTCCTAAATTGTTTACAGAGTGACTATAAGCTGATGGAGATATTTTGAGCACAAGGTGCAGCCGAATTTTAAATAACTTCCTCTTACTCCTCATCAGTATCTATATGATTTCTAATCATTCCTGTACACATCAGCTGTGATGAGGATGAATCCAGGTGTGATGAACATGTTCTTGTTATTCTGAAGGATGTTTATTTTTATTTATACCATTGTGTTCAGGCTGCTCAAGCACTGTTTAGAAGAAGTAGGCATGCAGAGCTTCCAAGTCAATCCTTATGCTAGCTGCATTTTTGGAGTGGATGTAGGCTCTCTTCTCTTTTGGATATAGATTTCCAGTTGGTATAGTATGAGTGATGCTAGGATACTAATTCTGAAATTGCCTTTAGTTCTACTGTGGTATAAAAAAAGTGTTGTCTATATAGTGGATCTATCTGAAATTTTAAAACTCTTTAGAAAATCTGAGAAAAAAGAAAACAGAAATTTCCCAATATCAACTTCCGTTAAAGAAAAACTTTCCAAGCCAGATGTCTGTCCGTAGAGTTGTATGTCAAGAACTTTGCATAATTATAGGTAATCATGCAAAACTTCTTGGAACACATATTCCATTTATTTTGTTGTTGTTGTTGTTGTTCCTGAGATTAGAGACTTGGCAAAAAGGGCATTTTTACTTATCAATCTAACAGTAGATCCAAAAACCTTAGCATAATATAGGCTTTTTTTCTTAAGCATTTATTTGCCGACTAAACAAGCGATTCCTGTTTATTTCTACACGATAATAATTTCGAAGCTCAATCCACCCACAAGTCTAACGCTTCATATTTGCTGCTATACAAACAGGAAAACTAAACAAGAGCCAACTAGAGAAACAAAGCTTAATATTAGGAGCCCACCTGATCACACCCAGCAAATGGTTATATTTGGCTGATACTTATTAAAGCTGCATATTTGAGTCTATTAAGATGCATTTCATTACCTCTGACAAATGCAAATAGGCTTTCAACCTTTTCAGAGCAGCAGGATTTATCGTACAGTTGAAAGAATGATTGTATCTGCCTGTGGGCTTGGTGTAGTCTAATTTCATAATATATACACAAACAAGATTTGTTCTCGGAGTAACACTGCGACAATTTCAGAGCTGTAAGTCAGGTGCTTGATGAGCTCCTGAAAATATTTGTTTAGTATTCTGAATAATACATATAATTTACAGTGTTATCCTGAGATAACGAGGAAATGTTATTTCAAATAACAGCTTACTTCGTAAACATGGTTTTCAGTGGGATACTTCCCAGCTATCATGAGAAACCATACATTTATTTTAGGTAAGCTCATATCTATAACTCATGTGCCAAGAAAATTATGAATACTGCAGTGAATTGGCTGACATTCTGCCAAATAAGATTTAACTAGCAGCATCAAAAATACAAATGGATTAATGCAAATTAATTGCTTTGAAAATGCTTTATTGCACTGATAAAAACTACATTTTACTTGAAGTACAATGGGCAAACTATAACTCTTAAAAGCCACCGGAAAAGTATAATAAAAAAATTTGAAATAATTGTAATATAAAGTATTAAAAATATGTCCACTTTCAAAGTTTAGCTTACAAAAAAATGTTATTTCCACATGTCAATTTTTTACTTGAATTTTTAAATTTTTATTTTTTCAAATTTAATTATACTTTCCCACAAAGAATGAGATACACCTTGAATGTCCTGGTACACTTTATTTCAACAGTTAACTTAAATTTAGGTAGCTGGAGTACTGGTTCTCCTATTATTTAAAAAAATATATTTATTTATCAAATCTGCATTTGCTTTATCCTCTGCTCATTTGAGTTTTGTATGAAGTTAGAAGATTTCAAAATTGATTTCTAATTATTTGTTTCTCTGTTTGCTTCCAGGGAACTGTAATGAATCCTTAAAGGTGTAAACATATTAGTCCACAAAATATAGACAGATGATAGATATAGACAGATAGACATACATATATGTGTATGTATATATGTATATTCTTATATAAATATAAGTTATATATAGTAGTAATCACATTAAATAGATATTATTTTCCACACATATCTATCTTAGGCAATGTTTGCTGGAGTCTTGTAGGCGTGAAAAATGCAACATAACTGCTTGTATTAGTAGGTTCTATTTCCTTGTCATTGTTTTAATAAATCAATTTTTTTCTGATCAATCTTCTAATGTGAGAACGGTAGAGATGTTTTAAAATAAGAAATTAATCTAGTTAACTGAAAGAAAAACAGGTTGAAAAGTTCCAGGACACACATTCTGAATTAAGGCACAATTCCATATCAATGTTTTTTAGTTGTAAGTCATTGTTTATAGTATTAAATATATTAAAAATATGTGACCACCTTAAATTCCCCTAAAGATAAAAGCTTTAGCTCTTCATTGTAAACTTTGGAACTACATCAATTTTATTTTATGTAAAAACAAAATTTATACCAGGTTTTGTTCTTTATCATTTAGATATGTATTATTATTAAATAAATATATTTCAAAGGAATATAGGAAATGAACAAGGGAACTGAATTATAATAAATTAAAAAAATAAAAAAAGCATCAATAAGAGACATTTGTATAGTACAATGAGCAAATATACACACACACTACCAAATGACGTCAATGTTTTTTCTCTGACTTCTAGATAAATACTTTACTGACAATAAGAAAGAAAATCCAGTTCCTTTCATGGTACTACCAACAAGAGTGGAAAAGTGAATTAGATAACCTGAATCTGCCTCCCAGTGACAAAGTTCATATCTTTAAATAGCCCCCATCTCTTTCTTCCTCATCCACTTGACCACGCCTGTATCTGCCACCACATGCATGCATAAATTTCTCATTACCACCCATGGTATTCAGTGTAAAGAAAAAGTACTTTCCATAAAAGAACAGCTCCTGGATACTGACACTTGTCTGCTCAGTATGTATCTCTTCTTTATAGAATAAAATGCAGGCAAGATCTAGAAAGCTTCAGGCCTTTTAAGTCCTCAATCTTACTGATTAGCAACAGGATAGGAGAGGTAAACTCCGTCTTCAACGTGCTCCAATCTCTAATTGAATCACAGGCAATTAAATATGTTCTCTTAGAATTGGCATTAGTTAATAAAAATTATTTCAAAAATATGAAAATGACTATTGTGATCCTTGAGTCTCATAACTAACGAAGCCGAATGTGTCATTCATGCAGCTGCCACACACTAGGTGTTCTCCATTTTCTAGGTATGTATCAGAGAACATAAAAGAAGATCCCTGCTCTTATTCAGCAATAATATTGTGGGGTGGGGGGAAAAAAATTATAAGAAAATAAACAAGATAATTTTAGCCTCCTTAGTCTAGATTAGTCAGAGTAAAGTTTCTATATTATCCCAGTCATCAAATATTTACTAAATATCTATAAAACACTGGACACCGTTCCGGTAGTTGTGAATAAACAGAAAGACCTCAGTTCTCATGCACTTAACATTCTAATGGTAGAGGATAGACAATACATTAAATAAGCAGGTAAAACACAAAGTATGTTAGATGCTAATAAGTACTGTAGCGAGAAAATAACCAAGGAGAGTGCATAGAGAATGCCAAACCAATGCGGAAGGGAGTGTCAAGTTTTCATTTCAATTCAGATAGTCAAGAAATTACTCTCTCTCTGAATCAAGTGAGCAAAATTCTGAATGAGGTGAGATAGCCAGGGCTGAGAATCACCATGGGGCAAAACATTATTGATGCCTTGCTTGTTTCAAAAACAGTAGGAAAGCAAGCATGCTTAGAATTAGTACTCAGGAAGAATCACAGCAAGAGAAGAGCTGAGACAGATAAAGACCTATGTTAGAGGGAGTATACTGATGGTGCAGTACCTTATAGGCTTACAGAATCTTGCAGTATCTTACAAAACCCTGTAGACCATTCTAAGGGCTTTGAATTTTAATCCTAGTGAAGTGGGAAGCATTTGGGCTGATATGGTTCGGCTCTGCGTCCCCACCCAAATCTCATCTCACATTGGAATCCCCACGTCTCCAGGGAGGGACCTGGTGGGAGGCGATTGGATCATCAGGGTGATTTCCCCCATGCTGTTCTTGTGATAAAGAGTGAGTTCTCTTGAGATCTGATGGCTTAAAAGTGGAAGTTTCCCTGCACTCACCCTCTCTCCTGCCGCTGTGAAAGAAGGTGCTTTCCTCTCCTTCGCCTTCCACCGTGATTGTAAGTTTCTTGAGGCCTCTCCAGCCATGCAGAACTGTGAGTCAATTAAACCTCTTTTGTTTATAAATTACCCAGTCTCAGGTAGTATCTTCATAGCAGTGTGAAAACGGACTAATATATGAGCATTTTGAGGAGATTTCATGTGACCTGATGTATTAACAGGGAAGAGGATAACAAGACCGATTAGGGTAGTATGGCAAGTAGCTGGAGGAGAGAGGAGCATGAGCGGTATTGTTATAGCAGAGGAAGTGGTGAAGAATCACTGGAATTTGAAGATACAGTCTATAGGGTTTATTGGTGATTAGAGTTAGTGTGTGAGAGAAAGAGAAGAAACAAGATTTTTGACCTGAACCAGGGGAATAATGGAGTTGTTACTAACTGAGATGGAGAATCAGGGAAGGAACTGCTTTTGGAGGAAAGACCAAGAGTTCTATGGACACATAAGTTGTAAGACATCTATTAGGCATCTAGGATATCTAAGTATGAAGATGAACATAGAAATCTGGGGTTCAGAGGAAAGCTCCAAGTTGGAGATTTATATTTGGAAACAATTATATTTAAAAGTATAAGAGTTGATGAGGAAAGTATGACAGTCACATGGAACTATGCCTCAGGGAATTTCTAATGAGAATATTCTCAGACATTTACAACGGACGTAACACAGAGTTAAGTCTTTAATACATATTAGCTGTTATTGTTTTTTAGGATTCTGCTTTACACGCAGTTACTTTTTATTCATAATAATCAGAGTAAGTAACTACCCATAGTCTCAAGCCTGACCAAAATATATTACTACCCGTGTAGCTGAAGTTATATGTCACAGATTATAAGCAAGTTTCAGAACACAGGTGGAAATAAAAGGCAACACTCCTAAGATAGCAGGAGGGTGAAATGCTTAACAGACAGTGGATTCATGGAGATTTAGCCATAGAGCATCCCTTTCTGATAATAAGTAAATGTGCCATCAGATTGTGCCCCACAAATAGGTTTATATTGCTCTATATTGGGATAATTCAGTCAAACACAGAAGTAACTTGGTTGGCATGTAAAAGTCATAAAATATTAAACTTGGCCATATTCTAAAAGGAAAGTGAAAAGAAAGACTAGCAGAAAATATAAAAATGTGTTGGGGTTGTGCTCTATGATTTTTTACTTTATGTTTGCCACTCAAGAAATTCTTCTAATTAAGCAAGAATAAGACACATGAGCATTTTCAGTTATTTCAAAATACAATTTTTATATTGCTTTAAATCATAACCTTATTGAGCTCTAATTAAAAATAAGAGGAGATAGTAAGAGTAACAAGTGTTTCTGCAATCACATTACACTGATTTTAAAGAATGAGCTTTATGAGTAGCAAGAGATTCAGAGTGATTTCAGTCCCATCCCCAAGGAAACCCTGATAAAATCTATGGTAACATTTGCTGGTCTTTCCACATTTTTGCTTTTATGTTTCAATCAAATTCGGCAAAACAGATTAGTCACTCGCAAAAACTCATTTTTCAGTCAATATCCATTGTGTTTTTCTTGTATTTTTTTCTCATTTGAATCACTGTTAAATTGTGTAGCAAAATGAAAATTAGTATTTTCTTGGTCAATCATTATATTTCTATCCAAGTTCCAAGATGCAAAGCATAAACACTGAAGTGGTCAGTTAGGAATAAGCCCTCATGAGCCATTGCTCCATCAGCATATTTGCACTTGAAGTTCCATTAGCAAACATTACTCAGAGTATCACATTATAAAATATGTTACACAGACACCTACACCTTAACAGATACTGGAAGGCTGCATCTATTATGTCACCTAGTGGATAAAAAGAAAATAGCAAGACTACATCCTATATATTTGGGGGCAGCACTCAGATCTTAAAGTATTTCTTGAGTTTACAGTACCTGACTAGAAAAATTGTAGAAGCAATTGGATAATAGATGTAGTGACTTCTGGTTCTCAGGAGAAAGGGGTCATAACTTAAACATAAAGTTATCTCCAGAAGTGAGAGAAAAGTTGAGGATCTGGTGATAAGACGTAAGCGGGATTTTGATTGTTTTTCATAAAAGCTAATCCAAGTCCTGTCCAAAGATAAATATGGTATAGATACTACTGGCACATATCATGCAAGCTACTTCAAACTTCTCTATATATGTGAGTTGATATAACTGATGAGACTATCATTTTTGCTTTCAACAGCTATAGAATTATTATTTCCCTCAGAAATGAGGAAGTAAAGCCAAATCCTAATACAGCAAAATCATGACCAGACATGTGTTTTAAGGGTTTTGAAAACCAGCTTATAAGGCAATTTTATAGATTATTCAAAAGTCTAATTACTCTCAGGAACAAAAATGATTGAAATACTTTCCTACAAGAGATGAGAAGCTACCTAATCATTGTCAAACATAAACTTAATTGATAGTCACAATTTTAAACCTCAAGGCCTTACTATTGGTTAAAGGTTTATATTTTTATTGAGTATATTTTAATGGAACTTGACTCTCCAAATTTTGACTGAAACTTGTTTTTCCTGACACAAGTATGTGACCTAGATATGTAGCTTACAACTCGCATAGCACAATCCTCAGAACTGACAGATACATTATGCAGTTTAATTTTTCTTTTTAAATAAAAAAGATTAGCTCTTGTTGGAAAGTTTTACTTACTGGAGAAACAACCAGCAAATTCAAAAAAGAAAAGAAAGCTCACATATCCTTACAATTCCAAAAGAAGAAAGATGCCCATATTCTAATCAATTTACGTGAACTTCTCACTTCATCCCACTGATGAATAGTTACGCAGCTGAAAAACAGGCATAAAATCTGTCAACAATTTTAACATGACTAGTTAAGGAGAACTGCTGCTAGTTCCACTTACACTGATCTGAAGCATAAATATAGTTAGCTTGGGCAAGCTTGTCAACCAGGTCATCTGCCTTAGGCATGAACCTAGCGTACAGCAGTTTTGATGATTCTTTACTAGATTCCAACTGTCAAGCAACTCTAATGCTATTTTTCTTAGGTATTGGTGTAATTGTCCCTGACTGAGAAGTGACTTAGTTTCTTCGTGTTCCATGTATCTGTAGCTTCTTGCCCAAGGGACTTGTCCCAGCCTTCACTCATGTCATGTTCCATTAGCTATGATTAACTAGGAGTAGATTTAAATAGCCTAAAATGTTTTTTTTCTAAAAATGGAAAAAGTAAAGGAATTGAATTTTCAATTATTCATAAAGGTTTTTCAGGTGAGTGAATATGTGTATGGGCTCACGTGCATGTACAAATGGGTTAGCACCTGTTGTTTTCTTCTTTAACCTGTACTGGTAAAAATAGACATAAGATAGTGATAGGCACTTCAATATTTTCATTAGCCTTGGATTCCCCAGTTGGCCAGCAATAAGACTTACTCTAATTTTTTGGTATGTAATAAAGCCTAACATATACTACTATAAGAACGAATCAAAAATTAACATTAAGGCAATAATATTGAGACTCTGCAATATTTACAAAGAAAGATTTTCATCATGACATTTTTATAATAGTAATGAATTGATAATGATTATTAAGCATCTCTTAAATATTTAAAATATGAAAAAAGGTCTAAACTCATTTAAATGGAAAAGTTTTCATTATATTTTGTTAAATTAAAAAGTAGATTACAAAGTCCATGTATGATATAATTGTGTTTGGAGGGAGAGTACTAAATATTCATAAGCAGATATGTAGACATAGAAAATTACCTCAAGAGATATACTTTAAAATGGTAATCACCATTATTCCTTGATAAAAAGATTTCAAGTCAAGTTTTGTTTCTTCTTTATTACTTGTTATGTAGACAAATTTGTGGTATATCCATACAATGAAATGCTACTCAGCAGTACTAAAGAACTAATGGTACATACAACAACATGAATGAATCTCAAAATAATTATACTAACTGTTATTCTAGTCAGCCTGAATTCTCCATCTACAGATCAGTAACCAAATATATATCTAAAAGGTGTGTCATCTAGGAGTTTTAGTGAAGGTGAAAAATAATTAATTTCCCATCTTCAGAAATAAGCCATCTAATTGCACATTTTGCATGATGGAAACAAAATGTTATGTACTGCTGAGCTAGACTGAGAGGCCTGGTACAAAACTGGCATGTTCCTTAGAGTCAACATGAGTTGACTATTATCTAAAGACATCCTTGGTCTCTTCAAAATTATGTATGCTATGGTTCAAGACTGAGCATTATATTGGAAGGGAAAAAATGACAAGTACAATGAATTAACATTCTGTTTATTATTCTACTGTTAAAACAATAATTTATTAATTTTCTGTAAGATCATATGCTGTAATTACTGAAAAAAACATTCGAATGTTGCCTTAGCTTTGATTCATTCTATTAAATACAAGATGCATGAAATTAAACCATTACAACATTGTGAATTTCCCGGTTTTGATAACTGTACGACTGCATGAAGTTGTTAATGTTAGAAGCATGTAAATTCTACATTATTTTACACCATTTCTGTGAGTCTAAAATTGTCAAAATTTAAAAAATAAAATTAAATTAAGTCAAAATTAAAAGTTTAAAAAATAATAATTATGCTGAATTAAAGAAACCAGACATTATATAGCATTATGCTACATAATCCATTTATGTGAAACTTATAAAAAGTGCAATCTATAGAAACGAAAAACAAATAGTTGGTTGTCTGAGGCTGGATGCAATCAGAAATTGACTGCAAGGGGCATAAGGGAACTTCTTAGTGATAATAAAAAATGTTCAAAACCTATATTGTCATAATCATTGCATGACTGTATATGTTACTAAAACTCATTAAATTGTACACTTAGAATGAGTGCATTTTATGGAATATATCTGCATCCAATAAAGATTAAGAAAAGAAATGTGGCCGGGCGCGGTGGCTCACGCCCATAATCCCAGCACTTCAGGAGGCCGAGGCGGGCGGATCACGAGGTCAGGAGATCGAGACCACGGTGAAACCCCGTCTCTACTAAAAAAATACAAAAAATTAGCCGGGCGTGGTGGCCGGCGCCTGTAGTCCCATCTACTCGGGAGGCTGAGGCAGGAGAATGGCGTGAACCCAGGAGGCGGAGTTTGCAGTGAGCCAAGATCGCGCCACTGCACTCCAGCCTGGGCGACAGAGCAAGACTCCGTCTCAAAAAAAAAAAAAAAAGAAAAAGAAAAAGAAAAGAAATGTATGTAGATATGTGTATACCCCTATGCAAAGATGTACATATAGGAATTTCATTGTAAAATTGATCATAAGCGAGGAGGAAAAAAAACTGTGAAGACATCAAAATATCCCAAACCAATACATCGAGTAAGTTATTATTCAGTCATGTAATTAAACAATGTACAGCTGTGACAAGAAAGAGAAAGAACATATATGTGTGCAGATAAAGAAATATTTCTAAGATGTAAAATAACAAAACAGAACACAAAACAGCATGTATATTAAGGTACACTTTCTAAAAGGAGAAAATACCATAACTTGTATATTTTTCATGAGTATAAAAATATCTGAAATCACACAAAAATTAACACATGGACTGAAGGAATGGAAAACAGAAAATGAAATTATTACTTTCACTTTAAGCTCCTCTATTTAATTTTAATCTTATATATGTGAAGCTGATGATTATCCCCCAGTACCTACTTTCCCCTTCTCTCTGCCAATTTGCCCATTTCCAACAAGGATCATAGCTGCCCAGCTAGAGACTGTATTTCTCAGCCTGTCTTGCAATTAGGAAGGACTATACAACTAAATTCTTACAATGCAAAGTGAGCCAAAAGCAAAGCATGCAATTTCCTGGGCATTTTTCTTATAATAAAATTGCTTGACTTGTACCTCCTTATCTTTATTTTTCCTTCCAACAGGCTGTAGGATGGACGTTAGCCAGCTTTGGCCATGCAAATGAGAACAGCACCTAGGTGACAGTGCATTCTAGAGCTGAGCTATCTACTTTTTTTTTTTTTTTTAGACGGAGTCTCACTCTGTTGCCCAGACTGGACTGTAGTGATGCGATCTCGCCGCACTGCAACCTCCGTCTCCCGGGTTCAAGTGATTCTCCTGTCTCAGCCTCCCGAGTAGCTGGGATTACAGGCGTGAACCACTGCACCCGGTCTGAGCTATTTTTTATCTCCTAACCTTAAAATTATTATCTGAAAGATAAATGCCTGTTTCATGTAAGCTCTTGAATTTTGAGATCTTTTTATGGCAGCTTGGCCTATAACCTAACAATGACAGCACATGTTCTATTTTAAATATAATTTATATTTTTAAAATTCAAGGTCAAGAAAACACGTATATTTAAAGTAAGATAATCAATGTATAAATCCTATTACTTATTCATTCACTGCTGATATTTCAATAGCATTTAAAACTTTCATTTTAGAAAGGTGCAGTAATTTACCAGTTGATATTTCTAACTTTTAATCTATAAATCCCAAATATTTCTTAACATTCTTGTGTAAAATAAAATGACCCATTGTTATGTCCAAAGGAAAAAGCCTGTTCTTTTCATCTTGTTTCAGAGATTTTTTTTATATTCACTTTTCTTCATTTTCCTAGACAACCCTCTCACAAGACTATATTTCATTTTGACAGCTATGATACTGTCACTTGTTTACTTCTCATCAGATAATGGACTTTGGTATCTGATTAGCTTTACTTTATTCTTGAAAGAAAAATGTCATCCTGAGGCTAACATATCTTACTGATAGCTGTCAGTACAGTAACCTTTAGCACCTTCCCCAAAATACTCTAACAACTTTCACAAAGCATACTGCAAACAAAACTAGCTGTATTCAAAAACTGACATTTATAATTTGAAAAAGGTTTCTAATAATTATGGTCCAAAAATCTATAAAACTTTTAATTTTCAGGAAACTTGCATGGCTTATCAATCACTTTCATGATCAGGCACTGCACAAGGACTCATAGCTAGCGTCACTATCAAAATGATGAGTATGATATGATTTATTTGTCCAATTCTTCTAAAAGGGAAAATGCTTTTTATCTTGAAACTTATTCTGTACAGCGACTTCAGTTTTCAACATTAGCATTAGGAAACAGACAACTGACTGTTTCTAAAACTCAGTAATGTGTAACCAGATACACCATGGCTAATAATAGGGTTAAGGACGTGCTACCTCAAACTATGGCACCTTGGCCTTCGAGTAAACAGCAGAAGCAAGGACCCTACTCTCATTTTCTCCCACACTGCCGTCATGCAGAGTGTCATAGCTGAATTCTCTGAATATTGCTTGAAGAAAATATTCATTCCAGAAATATCATGCTTATATCCAAAGGAAAATACACAAAGATGCCAAGAAGAATCTAAACAAAAAGGCCTGAGTTACCCCAGTTTATTACCATTAGATCACACTTCCTTTTGTGCAATCATACTTCTTCATGACTTCCTAATCTTCATTAAAGCTAAGCATCAAAATACAATTTTTTTTCTCTTTCCTTGAGTCTTTATTCTAGAAGGCTCTCATGTCACATAAAATTTATGATTAAATAAATGTGTATAAATGTGTATGGTGTGTATGCTTTTCTTTTGTTAATCTGTATTTTGTTATAGAGGCCTCTGCCACGAACCTTACAATGGGCAAGACATTTCTCCCTTACACTACGACTAATCCTACATTTTAAATGTGTTTATTTGGGCAGGATACTATATCTGGAAGTATTTTTTTTCCCTGAGCCATTGCTACTCTTATTTTGTCATCAATTTTACCATAAACTGACATAATTATGAAAATTTTTTCTGTTTATTAAAAAACAAATAAAACAATATCTTACCCTAAAGTGCTGGTTTAGAGAGTTGGGTCTCTTCATGCTTGAATGAACCCACTTAGTCTCCACAATCATTTTGGCTTTGACGTGTTGAATTTATTATTATATGAACTTTACTGGTGTTGAGGTTATTTTAGAACTTTCATAAATAACTAAAAATTATCTCTTGGCGAAAAGGGACCCTCCAAAGATGGGCCAACCCTAGTATGTGTTAGGTAATGAAGAAAAATAGACGAAGACTATTGCACAACCGATAGAGTTCCATCTCTATCAATCTTACTCTGATTTTGAGTTGACACCCAGAATAAGGGTAAGGTGGATGGAGATGGATGGGAAAGGATAGATGTGAGAGACACTGAGCAATAGAATCCATAATGACATATGACCTATTGGATATGAGTAATGATAATAGGAAGAGGTCAAGGAAGGCTATAAGGCCTTAGGTTTGACCAAGTTAGATAATGGGGAAATGTAAAATAAATTTAATGAATGAAAATAAAAGCCACATCTACCAAAGTTCAATGTAAAGTAGGCAAGGGCAGCAGGACTAAGTCAGTGGTTCAGTAAAGTTGAGAATATTGTCAGTTATAGACATTCAAACTCTTATGTTTGATTTACTTGGAATAAAGAGAGAATTAGCATTCTTATAGAAGGCAACTTACAGATTCCTGCTTTGAGACCCAGATTTGTCTGTGTTAGAATTAACAACAGTGGCAGGCTGGGCATGGTGGCTCACGCCTGTAATCCCAGAACTTTGGGAGGCCGAGGTGGACAGATACTTGAAGTCAGGAGTTCACGACCAGCCTGGCCAACATGGTGAAACCCCATCTCCACTAAAAACACAAAATTAGGGGGGCATGGTGGTGCGCAACTGTAATCCTGCTACTTGGGAGGCTGAGGCAGGAGAATCGCTTGAACCCAAGAGGTGGAAATTAGTATTCTGCATCAATTTTTAAAACCTAGTTCAAAAAAAAAGATACTTAAGCAACTTTTGTTCGGCAAATAATTACTTGATGCTTTAGACCTAGATTTGAGCTCAAGTTTCTCTCAAGGGGAGTTATAATTATTCAAGAACCCTAAGACGGTAGAGATTAAATCGATTATTCTAAGAAAAGTAACAGCATTGAACCATTGCTTTCAAATAAGGTTATAACGCTTTTATTTAGAGATATATAGAAGAAAAATAATTGGAAGAAATAGGATTTATGAGGAAAATTATGCTCTGCTCCTTACCCAATGTAAGTCCACTGCCTTAAGTCAGCTGAAAAGCTTGCCTCAGGCTTGTGAAGACCTAAGTATGGAGATTCAAAGGGTTTAGAAACATTTTTAACAATTTTAAAATGTGTTTTGGAAACAATAACAAACTGGTCTGTATAAGTTCATATTTGCAGTGTTGCTGTTGTTGGTTTTTGTTGGTTTGTTTGTTTTGCAATGTTGGATTACAGCTAAATAGAAACTTTCAAAAACAGTCTTCCACAACAGGAAGTTTTTTTAGAAGCACTGTTAGAAAACAAATGACACGTCTAGCCAGGCACGGTGGCTCACACCTGTAATCCCAGCACTTTGGGAGGCCGAGGCGGGAGGGTCACCTGAGGTCGGGAGTCAAGACCAGCCTGACCAACATGGAGAAGCCCCATCTCTGCTAAAAATACAAAATTAGCCAGGCATGGTGGCACATACTTGTAATCCCAGCTACTCGGGAGGCTGAGGCAGGAGAATCGCTTGAACCTGGGAGACAGAGGTTGCGGTGAGCCAAGATCGCGTCATTGCACTCCAGCCCGGGCAACAAAAGTGAAACTCTTGTCTCAAAAAATAAATAAATAAATAAATAAATAAATAAATAAATAAATAAATAAAATAACATGTACATAAACATGGGGGGCATTCTAAGCTTTTTGTAAAGCAAAGTATTGTACAGGTTGCAGAAACTCAAAGTCTAGTTTCATTGAAGTATAATGTATCTAAAAGTTTAAAGAGAGAGAAGGTGTAAATTAACTTAGGAAGTCTTGAGTGCTATAGTTTAATTAGTAAGTAGTCCCAGAAATCTTTCCTAATCTTTAGGCAAGAAAGGGTTATTACTGAAAATGAGACCATAATGTAGATAAATATGCTAGTTCTAGTTGCAATTTTTTTGTGAAGACGCAGTTCTAACTAGTGATCTTTCCTTCCTTCTCTTCTCACTCTCCCACCACCAGCACAAAGCTTGAAGGAACAACCAATAACAAATAGTCTGTTATATTCTGGTACATTTCCCTATATAGCCAATGACTTATAAAAAAATTATTACTTCAAACCCAAGTTTCACCAAACATCTCAGAAAATGAGGTTTTGAATAGCTCCCCATCAGGTATTAAATATAAGCTCAAGTCATCCCATTACTTTTTCATACCAGAGAAACATTGACCCCCATTCCTCTTCCTTATTGCTGAAAAACAACTTATTAATATGAAATTTTGGAAAAAAGGCTTATAATCTTGTCCTGGGAGGATTTATTCTGGTTTATTAAGATGTACTATATTTGACTGATGGGGGGAAAAAAACTACCAAGAAGGAAGGAGAAAAAACTTTTCAGGACACCAGATTCCTAAACACTCATGATTTATCAATTGAAGCCCTTAGCATAAATCTCATTCAAGTGAATAATTTGGTACGATGTAAACTTCAAAAATATGCTCTATGATATATTAGCTGAACTCAGATCTTTCCTTTACTCTTAGTCAAAAATACCTATTAGAGAATATGTAAGCTATAATGAAGCAGATGTCTTTTAAAGAGCTAATTCAATAGTCCCCAATATTCATTTATTTTTCTTTTGTTCTAACTGTGATAACATTCATTACAGTGATGTTGCATCAAAGAATACAAATAGAAGGCTTCTTTAGAAGCAATCATGAAGTTTCCTACCTGAGTTACTCCTTATATTGTGAAGGATTAAAAGGAAAAAAATCTAATCCTGTATCTTTGCTAACCAATGGTTTTAATTATAATCTCAAAAGTCATGCCTTCAACTGAAAATGAATTTGCAAGAGACTCAGCACAGATATTATTTTGAAAAACTACAAAAACAAAACCAAAAATACTTCTGTATTGATGCTAATAAAAGATATTTTTTAAAAGTTGGTATGATAACTTGTATAAAGTTATAAAATGAATATGTGGCAAATATTTTATTTAATTCATTAGTGAGAGTACCAGTAAGATGTTACTACTATTGGTTCATAGAATTCAAATTGTTTACATGTATACAGACAATCAAGAATGCTGAAATAAATTTGCAAATGAATGTAAATCTGAGGAATATCCACATGGCAATAATCACTTGCATTCTACTGGACAAAATTTAATAATTTGCATAGACAAGAATTATTTGTGTTACTAAATAGTTCAAAGAAGATGAAAGGTACAAGGCCAAATAGAACCAGATCACCAGGAAAGGTGTGTTACGCAGGACACTCAATACTTTTTGGGTTTTGTCCATTTCTATGCCATTCACAAATTTTCCCTACAAGGCTGTCAACTGGAACCGTCTGTTTTTGTATGTTGTGTGCTATTGCTGTTCTTGTTGTTATTCTTTTCCCAGTGTATCCTAACACAAGAAGAGACAGATAGTTAAGCTTCCTTAAAAGTGGAATGTCCATACAATTGATTTTCAAAAAGCTTAGATGCAAGACATTTGAGAAGGGGATACATCAGGTCACCTGACTCTGTGCCTAACATCTTTTGATGACATGTATAAGCAGCCATGCGCTCTATGTATAGGTTTCTTTGCATTCTCTATATGAAAAAAATGCATTTTTTTAATCCACTATCATTAATTGGTGCTTAAAAGCGCATGTTTGTTTCAGGAAATCTGCTTGACAGTCTATGGTGGCAGAAGAAAAATTCTGTAGACACTTTGCTCCACCAGTAGAGTGTAGAGTAAGCATATAGCCTTTCAGATTAGGAACTGAGTGAGCATCTAGCCTTTCAGTAAATGGGAGTGCTAGAAAGCAGTGGGATGTTAAACCAGCAAATGGCTTCTGTGGCGGTGGCCCATGCCTTACTGTGGCTACTCTGTCTTACACTGTCAATTTAAAGCTCTGACCGAACACAGCTTAAAGGTGATTGGTGCCCTCTGAAAAGGAGCTACTCGTTTCCAGAAAGGCCCTATTAAGCAGGCATCAGTGTTTCCTGGAAACTTGAAAGGGATATCACAAGCCTGAGGGTCCTTGGTCCTTCTAGCTTACTCCTCTGAGCCTTCTTGGTTGATTAAGTCTGAGGTTCTTGTGTGAGGTGCTTTGGGGCAGTCCACACTGTGAGGTTGGCAACACAACACTTCTTTTTGTGATTAACCTCCCCAGGGCTCTCAGCTCAAAACCTTGCACTTGCACTCACTTCACTTAAAATTCTACAAAAGCCAGAACCCCTGAGGTCTCATTGGCTTCTAATGAAATTTGTCTTTTCTGCCAAAAATGTATCTTCTTTAACGGAAGCCTATTTCCTCCCACCCATCCTCCCTTTCGGAAACTGTCCAGCTGTGGGTCAGACCTCATATGCTCTTCTTCTGATACCCAAGATAAATCTGACTTTGTGCGTACCATCATTCTGATTCAAATAATTACACGCTTGGTTTAGTAGGGGGTGCCAGCCACAAATGTGATAATTTCTTCTTCCTGCAGCCTCACACAAAGAGGTAATTTGTTCCATGCCCCCAGCAACAGGTGAATGGCACAAAACATGAGCAATGTATGCATGGAGAGAAAGCCACGTTTTATGGATAAAATGGGTGACAGAGAAATGATCCATGTGCACAATTACTAAATTTGCATTAATCATTTTGGGATGGATGCTTTCATTGTATGAGTCTTGGGAAATTTGGCAGAGGAAAGCTGTTGCCTAGAGAATAAAAATAGCTTTATTCTTGCCGTCATAAGCCTGAGCACTGGGGGATTCAATTCCCTTGCCAACTTCTTGAAACTCCAGCCCAAGGCATTGGAGTGTCACTTAAAGCTCTGCACTTCTTAATCAAATCCCAAGTTTTTCATTTCCCAATACTTAGGTTTTATTCGCTCTCCAACAACAGTATCAAATGAGCTTGGTTTTCATTTTACAATTATGTTCTTTTTCTAAACTGGTATGAAAAAAAGTTAAAAGGTATCCCAGAGGTAAATATATAGAAGGTGAAATATAGTTATTAGTGTTGGTTTTTATGGAAGAAAAGCTTTTATGTTTCTTACAAACCATTCATTCTAGTTCATAAATTGGCAGGAAGAAATGGTCACTCACTTGAATGTCATCGAAACCGATGCTTAAGCCAGGTGAAAGTGAAATAAAATCTATGCCAGCAAGCTTGTATGAAGAAAAATATATATTTCCAGCTGTACTACAACTAAATATAAGCATTAAAGGGCTTAGAGGAGAACAAATGGAAACATTATGGTTGGTGAGTTAGGGAACAAATCAGTATTTACATAGTCATATGAATGAAGGTTACTATGGTTAACCCTCTCTTCCATTAATTATACCTAAATTGTATATCTTTTTTTTTTTTTTTTTACTTGGGGTATAGTTCTTTCCATGCTCACAAACTCAGACTGTCGTTTGTGAACATCTTCTCCATCACTCCTACAAGCTAACAGCCTCTTCTTGCCTTATCACGACCTCTCTTCCCTGCCCACACACACATACTTCTTTAAGGCTTTTTTTTTTTTTTTTTTTTACCTCCACCTCCTGTATTTGCTTGTATCATGTTTGTGAGCACTGGCATAAATCCTTTCCATTGGACCCAGTCTTTTTCCATAGACATTCTCCTAAAAAAAAAGAAAGTTAAACTTTTTCCATTTGAGGCCACCCTCACTTGCAAACTGAACTTTGGTTCTCCTTTGTTCTGCCTGCCAATAACATCTAGAATAGGCCAAGGAGATGTAGGGGTGTGCCAACAGCATTTATTACCCCTTTCAACTCCAATGTGTTCCTTCCTCTATATCATTCCCCTCTTTTAAAACTTTTTTTCCCTATGAAACTAGCAAAGACAAGAAATATGTCCTGGTAGAAGGGATGGTAAAGAGGGGGAATGCTAATATTTTACAGAAGAAGTTAGACCTTATTTCCAGTAGGTAGAATAATGGGTTTTAGCCAACCTAAAAGTCATAGCTAAGGCCCACAGATGAAGGCACCCAGTTGAGTTCAGCAAAGCTGCCTGCCCAACCAGAGAAGGATGCAGATGAATGATGGAACCCAGTCATAACCAGAAGAACTGCCAAGCTAAGTCTCATCTAAATTGCCAAACTGCAGAATTAGGAATTAAATTCTTACGGCTGTAATTTACTAAATATTAAGGTGATGTTGCACAGCAATAGATAAATAATACGACATTTGCATCGCTACCATATTACTCCACAGGAAGAGTTGGCATCCCTGGATCCTTGCATAGCTACTTCTTGCATGCATGGAATGTTTTCACAGGCAAGTTGGTAATCTTTGCTAGTTTAGCTCTCAAACTGTTCATCTGTAAAAAAAAAAAAAGGTGTTTGCCAAGTGCAATGGCTCATGTCATAATCTCAGTGCTTTGGGAGGCCAAAATAGGATAAACATTTGAGGCCAGGACTTTAAGACCAGCCTGGGCAACATAGTGAGACCCCATCTCTAAAATATATATATATTAAAAATGAAGGTACTACCATGTGATATACAACACCACATTCAGCTCCATGACTCTAAGAATGAAAAGAAAAAAGGATTTTAAAAAATCCTTTTCTTTAAAAATAGAGCATGGCTGGTAGATGCACCAAAGATTACTACTTCTTATTTAACTGGATGAGTAAATTTTAGCAACTTTTAAAATGAAATTAATCTCTGAGTTGAATATATACATTTATTTCACACTTGCTTTTCTCATTATTTACCACCACAGCAAAAGAAACTGAAGGATGTGGTATAGTAACAAAAATAAACAGTGAACAATAGAAAAAGAAGGAGTGTTTGAATTATCAAGTAATGAGCCCCATTACTAACCCCTAATTAAAAACACACACACAGAGCACGGTAGTCTCTATTTCTATATAATATAGATTTAATAACTTTGTCTTTATATTAAAAAAAATCTAGTAAGTTACTGTGATAGTTAATACTGAGTGTCAACTTGATTGAAGGATACAAAGTACTGATCCTGGGTGTGTCTGTGAGGGTGTTGCTGAAGATCAACTTTTGACTCAGTGGGCTGGGGAAGGTAGACCCACCTTTAATTGGGTGGGCACCATCTATTCAGCTGCCAGCGAATATAAAGCAGACCGAAAAACGTGAAAAGGAGAGACTTGCCCAGTCTCCCAGCCTACATCTTTCTCCCCTGCTGAATGCTTCCTGCCCTCAAACATCGGACTCCAAGTTCTTCAGTTTTAAGACTCGGACGGGCTCTTCTTGCTCCTCAGCTTGCAGAAGGCCTATTGTGGAACCTTGAGATCATGCAAGTTAATACTTAATAAACTCCTCATATATATGTGTGTGTGTGTGTGTGTGTGTGTGTGTGTATCTATATATCCTATTAGTTCTGTCCCTTTAGAAAACCTTGACTAATACAGTTACTTTACGCTTTCTGAAGTAGGGTTAATCACAACAACTAAATTTAATAGATGCTTTATTTTAAATGCAAGATAAACGTAAATTTTGTGTGTATTGTCAATTTATTTCCTCTCAGCTCCAAATTTGCATGTCTTGACTCTTACTTTGTGATGTTGAAGCGGGACTCTGACGTCAGTTTCCTCAAGGCAGCTGACACAATGTTAGGCTTTGTCAATAGAGGGTGCTGGAGGGAAGTTGAAAGACAAAATAGAGGCAGGAGCTTCTCTTCCTGGTTCAGAAGTTTCATCTGGCCAGGTGCCATGGCTCAGGCCTGTAATCCCAGAACTTTGGGAGGCCGAGGCTGGCAGATCACCTGAGGTCAGGAGTACGAGACCAGCCCGGACAACATGGTGAAACACTGTCTCTACTAAAAATTAAAAAATGAGCTAGGTGTGGTGGTGCACCTGTAATCCCAGCTACTTAGGAGGCTGAGGCAGGAGAATCACATGAATCTGTGAGGCAGAGGTTGCAGTGAGCTGAGATCCTGCACCACTGCATTCCAGCCTGGGCGAGAGAGTGAGACTCCATCTAAAAAAAAAAAAAAAAGGGTTCTTGATTCTTGGTACAGCTCTCAGTAGTTGGGTATGCAATTGACCCAGCGCAGTCACTCTCTGGCTAGTTCCTAGACCACAGAGGTAGGACACACAATGAATGCCACAGTGGTGTACCTGATCCTATGGGTCAGCTCAGTCTGCTGACTCTGCAGCCAGTCCCTGTGCTCCCAGCTGGCTGCTTTCTATGAATGAACTCCAGCTTTTAGTGTTTATATTAACCAAGTTACCCAATAAGCAATAAGTACTATCATATTGTTTTGATCACGTTTGACTAGCAGTCAACTATTACGTCAAAAAATACATAAAAATTAACAATTCATATATGCTTTCTAAAGTTTCAAAAATAAACTTCAAAGTGGACAGTATAACTGCTCTATCAAATAATAAGCAAATTAAGAGAGCTACATCCAGTCTGACTTTTTTTTTTCAGGAGAATATAAGTTCATTTACTATAGTTGAAAGAAAGTAACATTATTCTCAATATGTAAAATATCAGTTATGGTTTTCAGAAGGTAACAATCTGAAATAATATCAGTACTGTAAACACTTATACAGGCTTATAAATGTCATGGAATTTTACTAAAGAGGACTAAATTCTCTAGAAATTCATTGTGGATGTGGACCAGAAGCAGTTGCAATTTGGCTCATAGTTTTTATCAGACCAGGTTCCCCAGAAGCAGATTCTAAGAAGAGGATTCTTTTGCTAGTGATGTAGTAAAACTGTATTTCCAGAAGATGACTAAGAATGGAGATGGAGGTATGATGGAATTCGAAGAAACATATGATAGAGAGGAAGCAAACAAATGGTGCTACTGCAGACAATGTCCCAGAAGGGTGATATCAGCCTGCTACCACAGAACTCTGGCATATGAATCATGAGCTCGGTTGTCATAATCTCATAAGTTCAGTAATTGGCTAAGGGCAATTGAGCAGAGCAACAGTGTGTGCTACTTAGCAAAGGAAAATAATTCTTCTGTCTTTCTCGGTGTCTTTATTTCAGATGCTTGTCAGAACTATTCTGAACAACATAGAACAGAGACAAGATTTGGAATCAAATAACTTATCAAAAGATCAGGCACGGTGTAAAATAGTGATGATCAGAGATGGATTTAGCAGTACAATGGCACTCTCCAAGTCAAGATCCCTTTCTCACAAAATAAACAGCCACGTTCGGAAGAAACAGAGTGAATCATGAAACTCAGATATTACATTAAGTTCTGTTTAAGTATAATAATTGGAGGCTATAAAGGTGGAGGGGTTTTCCAGGGACCTCTTGGGCCTCTTTTTCTTAACCGTCTCACCTTATGTATTTGTTTGAGACTCCAGGCTGAACGCAAATATTTAGGTATGTTTCCCAATTTTGGTTCAGAACATTTCTCTTTGATTCTATGCAGCCTGAATCTCAATCATGTCAATCCTCTGACAAAGTTGTAAACAATGCAAGTAAAAGAGTAGACGATAAACTGCTGAGCCAGAGAATAATAGCAGGGAAACAGGGATTCTTAAAAGGCTGCAGCTAAAAAGAAATTTGGCAACTGATAAAATTATGATATGAAAAATCTGAATTTTTCTGTCTCATAAATGAAATATAAGGACAAGCAAGATGGCTTCAGCATAGTTTAATATGACTAGGTAGGGATAGTTAAGAATTAGAGAGCACCAGTATCTGTATTTATGCCAGGTAATGAAACATCAGTCATATCCAGAAAGTGTATTTACCTGAAAATAAATCTCAGTTAGCTTAAAATTACATTCTAAGAAGTTAGGATATACAACGAACGCCAAGAATGATGTGTTACAATGCCAAATGGTTTTGTTTCTGCCAGATTTTACCCTGCATAAGGTAAATAATATATATTTACAGTTTCATCTTTGGCAAAAAAAAAATGAAAATGAAAATCAGATTTCACTCCTTTTCAAAAGAATTCAGGATATACCAAGACTAATCAGGTAAGTCAAACAAATCAGGAAAATCAGTCTCAGGTTCACAAAGGTAAAATTAAAGAAACATTAATGACCTAGGAAACAAGGAGAGTAGTTGAAATAAGAGAAACAGCAAATAGAAATTAAGTTATACTATAAAGAGACATTTATTTATTCTTTTTCTCTCTTTCCCCTTCTTCTTCCTCTCTCTTTCCTAATGAGGAATGAACTACATACAATAAAGTGTATTAAGTGTACTAATTTTTAGCATACAGCTCAACAATTGAATTTTTACACACGCACACATACACACACACACACACAGACCATTTTCAGCATCCAGACACCCAGTAAATTTCACCAGATATAATGATTATTCTGATCTCTATCACCATACACAAGTTTTGTCTACTTTTTAACTACTTGTAACTTGAAGCATACGTATGTATTATTTGGGTCTGGCTTTTTTATAACCCAGGATTATATATTTAAAATCATCCATGTTGTTGCATGTACCAGAAATTTATTATTTTTTATTGCAGTGTGTGTTAAATTGTGTGGATATGCCACATTTTAACCATTTTAATTAGGAAGAAATTACAAATTGTTTCTTTTTGGGGGTTAATATGAATACTGCAATAAATATTTTTGTAAATGCCTATTAACATACATAAGACTCATTTCTGTATGGTATAATCAGGAGTAAGATTGGCAGGACAGCGGGGATGAAACTTGGATTTATACATACAGACAAACAGGTTTCCAAAGGGGCTGCTTTAATCTATACTTCCACCAGCAAAGTATCAGTGTTCTAAATATTTCACATTCTTTCTGGCATTGGTATTTCTCTCCAATTGTTTTAACCATTCTTATGGATTTAAGTGGTATAACTTTGTGTTTTTGTGTTTATGATTTGAATTTCCATTATGACTAATGATATTAACTGCCTTCTCATGTTTATTGGCTTTTTCTTTTTCGAGACAGAGTCTCACTCTGTCACCTAGGCTGGAGTGCAGTAGCACGATCTCAGCTCACCGCAACCACCACCTCCCAGGTTTAAGTGATTCTCATGCCTCGACCTCCCAAGTAGCTGGGATTACAGGCGTGTGCACCCTGCCCAGCTAAATTTTTTGGTATTTTTAGTAGAGATGGGGTTTCATTACATTGGCCAGGCTGGTCTAAAACTTCTGGCCTCAAGTCATCCACTTACTTCAGCCTCCCAAAGTGCTGGGACTACAAGCATTAGCCACCACACTGGTGGCTATTTGATATCTCTTTTATGAAGTGCCTGTTCATAATTTTTGCTCATGTTTAAGTTGTATTGTCCATCTCTTTTTGTGATTTGTTTATCCTGACTTGGCTAAGGGATGCCCAGACAATATATCAAACATTATTTCTGGGGGTGTCTGGTAGGATATTTCTGGAAGAGATCACCTTTTGACCTGGTGAAATGAGGAAAGCAGATGGCCCTCCCTGATGTGGGCAGGCATCCCCCCACCACCATCCATTGAAGGCCTCAGTAAAACTATTCATAAAAGCCTGAGGACAGGCCAATTTACCCTGTGCTTCAGATGATACATCCATCTTCTCATTCCCTCAGACATGGATGCTTGTGTTTCTTAAGCTTCTGGACTCAGGCTATGACTTACACCACAGGCCCTCTAATTGTCAGGCCTTCATAGTCAGACTAAATTACACCAATACCTTGGTTATCCACCTTAAAGAGAGCAGATCATTGAGACTTCTTAGGCTTCATTAATGAGTTAGCCAATTTTGGTATGCTATTTCACACTTTCAATAATTTTTTTGGAAGAATAGATGTATTTAATTTTAATGAGGTCTAATTTTCTTTTATGGATGGTAATTTTATTGCCCTATTTAAGAAAGTATTGCCTCTGAAGAAATCATGAAGATATACCTCTATTATTTCTTGCAGGTAGTTCTTTATAGCAATGTGAGAATTAATATAATAGAAAATTGGTACCATGAGTGTGGTATTTCTGTAAAGATACCTGAAAAATGTAAAAGCAACTTTGGAACTGGGTAACAAGAAGAGGATGGAAAAGTATGGAGGGCTTAGAAGAAGACAGGAAAAAGAGGAAAGTTTGGAACTTCCTAGACAATGATGAATGGTTGTGACCAAAATGCTGATAGTAATACAGACAGTGAAGTCCAGGCTGAGGTTGTCTCAGTTGCAGATGAGGAAATCACTGAGAACTGAAGATCACTCTTACTTTTGCAAAGAGACTGGCAGCATTGTGCCATTTCTCTAGAGATCTGTGGAACTTTGAACTTGAGATAGATTACTTTGGGTATCTGGCAGAAGAAATGTCTAAGCAGCAAAGTGTTCAAGAGGTGACCTGGCTTGTCCTTAAAGCATACATTTATACGTGCTCACAAAGAGATGGTTTGAAATTGGAACTTATATTTAAAAGGGAAGCAGAGGAAAACGTTTGGAAAATTTTTAGCCTGACCATGTGGTAGAAAAGAAAAACTCATTTTCCGGGGAGGAATTCAAACCTGCTGCAGAAATTTAAATGATTAAAGAGGAGCTGAATTTCAATAGCCAAGACAATGGGGGAAAAATGCCTCCAAGGCATTTCAGAGTTTTGTAGCAGCCCCTCCCATCACAGGCCTGGAGGCCTAGAAGGAAAAATGGTTTCATGGGCCAGGCCCAGGGCTCCACTACTCTGTGTAGCCCCGGGACATGGTGTCCTGCATCCAGCCACTCCAGGTTCAGCTGTGGCTAAAAGGGGCAAAGGTACAGCTCAGGCTGCTGCTCCAGAGAGTGCAAGCCAGAAGCTGCAAAGCCTTCCACATGGTGTTAAGCCTGTGGGTACAGAGAGGACAAGATTTGAGGCTTGGGAGCCTCCATGTAGATTTCAGAGGATGTACGGTAACAACTGGATGTCCAGGCAGAAGTCTGCTGCAGAGGTAAAACCCCCATGGAGAACCTCCTCTAAGACAGTGCAGAGAGGAAATGTGAGGTTGGAGCACTCACACTTAGTACCCACTGGGGCACTGCCTACTGAAGCTATGAGTAGAGGGCCACCATTCTCCAGACCCCAGCATGAAGCTGTAAGGTCCACTTACAGCTTACACTATGCACCTAGAATGGCCACAGGCACTCAACACCAGCCCATGAAAGCAGCCACAGGGGCTGTACCCTTCAGAGCCACAGGGTGGAGCTGTCCAAGGCCTTGTGAGCCCACCCTTTGCATCAGTGTGGCCTAGATTTGAAACATGGAGTCAAAAGATTATTTTGGAGCTTTAAGATTTAATGACTGCCCTACTGGGTTTCAGACTGGCATGGGTCCTGTAGTCCCTTTGTTTGGATGAATTTCTCCCACTTGGAATAAGAGCATTTACCCAATGCCTGTACCCCCCATTGTATCTTGGAAGTAACTAACTTGCTTTTGATTTTACAGGCTCATAGGCAGAAGGGACTTTCCTTGTCTGATGAGACTTTGAACTTGTACTTTTAAGTTAATGCTAGAATGAGTCAAGATTTTGCAGGACTGTTCATAAGGCATGACTGTGTTTTGAAATGTGAGAACGACATGAGATTTTGGAGGTGCCAGGGCGGAATGATATGGTTTGGCTCTGTGTCCCCACCCAAATCTCATGTTGAATTGTAATTCCCAATGTTAGAGGTGAAGCTTAGTGGGAGGTGATTGCATCATGAAGGTGGTTTCTAATGGTTTACCACCAACCCCCTAGTGCTGTTTTGTGATTGAGTTCTCTCAAGATGTATGGTGGCTTACACTTATAATCCCAACACACTGGGGGGCCAAGGTGGGAGGATCACTTGTGGCCAGGAGTTCCAGACCAGCCTGCACAAAATGTTGAGAACCTGCCTCTATAAAAAATATAGAGGCTGGTCTGGAATTCCTGGCCTCAAGTGATCCTCCCACCTTGGCCTCCAGTGTGTTGGGATTATAAGTGTAAGCCACCATACCTGATGCATATGAGCTTTAATATCCTGACAAGAGAAATAAGTATCTCATTGCCATTTTCTCAAAAGTAGGATAGCTTCATTTATGCTACTGAAATAAACATGGAATTAGGGTAGAAAATTGGATTTTTTTCTTTTTTTTGTCCTTGTTCCCTTTCAACTCCTCACTTGACTGTGTATTAAAAAGGCATAAACCTTCATTTTATATTCAATATATATTAAACTTTACAGAATATGTCGGGCTGCTGGGATTCAAAAAGGTTCTTAAAACATCTAAGAACTTCCTACTGAATATTTAAACTTAACGCTTTAAAATTTAATGTTTCTTAAATTATTTTGAGTGATTTTTAAAATATAAAATTATTATAATATATGAAAATGTATATGTATTAGTAAGAGGAGCTATATGAAATATTAATTTATTTTACTCTTATGTTTATCCTTTTCAGGACCTAAAGAACAAACTATAAAATACTGAAACACACCATGCAAATATATGCACATTACTCTGCTAAATATCGGAACCAAAGTAATCTATTTAGAGAAAAGGTTGGTATAATCCAATAAAAGAGATTTTTGGAATATAATAATAATTAGGCTAATAATAATAATGATGTAACAATTATTAAAATGATGAGGATAACAATAAAAACATCTGAAATCCATTGAAAGCTAAGCACATATATACTTTTTAAATTGTATCTGTACTGAACTTGTACAGGCTTGTTTCGTGCCCTTATTCCCTAAACAATACAGTCCAACAATTATTTACATGATATATTAGTTCATTCTCACACTGCTATAAATACCTGTAACTGGGTATTTTATAAGGAAAAGAGGTTTAATTGACTCACAGCTCCATAGGATGGACAGGAAGCATGGCTGGGGAGACCTCAGGAAACTTTCAATCATGGTGGAAGTTGAAGGGGAAGCAGACAAGTCTCACATGCCCCCTAGGGGGAAAAGAGAGAGAAGGGAACGTGCTACATGCTTTCAAACAACCAGATATCATGACAACTCTATCATGAGAAACATAAGGGGTAATTCCACTCCCACAATTCAATCCCCTCCCACCAAGCTCGTCCTTCAATACTGAAGATTATAATTAGACATGAGATTTGGGTGGGGACGCACAGCCAAACCATATCACATGGCATTTACATTGTATTAAGTATTGTAAGTAATCTAGAGATGACTTAAAATATAAAGGAGGGGCCAAGAGCCGTGACTTACGCCTATAATCTCAGTATTTTGGGAAGCCAATGAGAGAAAATTACTTGAGGCCAGGAACTTGAGACCAGCCCCTAGAAAAAATTTAAAAATTTAAAAAATTAGCCAGGTATGTGGCACATACCTGTAGTCGTAGCTACCTAAGAGGCTAAAGAAGGAAGATTGCTGGAACTCAGGATTTTCAGGCTTCAGTGAATAATGGTCATGCCACTGTACTCTAGCATCGGTGACAGAGAACCTGTCTCTAAAATATTTTTTTAATTAAAGATTTAAAAAATAAGGCATACAGGGAGATGGGCACGGTTTATATGCAAATGCTACACTATTTTTTATGAGATGATAATCCACAAGTTTTGGTATCTGAGGGTGTTGTAGAATCAATCTGCCAGGATACTGAGGGACAACTGTGCCAGTATTTTATGTTGGTTCATTTATTTTTCCTACAAACCTTAAAAGTTATGTGTTATATAATTATTATATCTTTTTTGTATAAAAAGGAAAACTCAAGCACAGAAAGGTTAAGAAAGGTGTTCAGAGTCACATAGATACTTAATGTTACAACCAGGATCTAAACTAAGGATCTTACAGTACATAAGAATGACTTCCCATGCCTATACTCTTAACCATCACTCTATATTACCACTATTGTTTTCTAACTTGTATCCATTGTTTTTAACCAGTAAATAAATAAAAAATACTAGCCAATGACATCTCCTGTTTGATGATTTCTCATAGAGAAGACGGTTTAAAAATTGTGTGTGTGTGTGTGTGTGGTATTACAATAACCTGACCCTTATCAACTGGGTTTATAAAATCAAACATTGAACTCTACTTAGGGCTTTAAGAGCCTATTCTTCATCTTTTCTAAGCTTGGAAATAAATTTTTTTTTTCTCTTTTCCTTACAGGGGTGAGAGGTGGCCTTTTTACTAATCTCCAAGAGTGCTTGTGAATTAATTCAAACCTGGTAAAATCTTTCACTTGAAAGAATCAAGGTTGTTATGTTACGGGACCCTCCGTTAAAGAAACAGAGGCTTTGAAGGTACTGCCCTGTCTTCACAAGTTATTTATTCTCAGGAAGAGAACATCAAAACTGCTCCAATTCCTTTCAGAAAAAGTGCTTATTTTATATGTTTTATTTTGAGAACCAATCTGCCAAAATTACTTTAATCTTCTGAATCATTCTTAAAAACTTTAAAGAATTAAATTCTCAAATATTCTCTTTGAATAAGAAAAGAAAATGAGGTGACAGTTCAATGCGCCATCAAGGAACCCTTCAAATAGGACACTCAGGGAGACAAATGAGAAACATTGTATAATTAAAACTTTACTGATCTTTTAAAATTTGGTCCTTTAACTTCTATCAGTTTACAGATTTTCATTTAAAAATGAACATAACCAAAGAATTGAAATAAGATTTTTCAAAAAGATAAGCAGTTGAAACTCATATTTAAACAAATTTCCCAAGCTCTGGGGCGGTTACTTTTCAGTGTGAATTATTTATTTTATTTTTCCTTTGAATGATGTAAAAGTTTCCACATGCCTACTTTGAAATTGTGAGAAAAACATGAATGCTTCTGCTTTATGCTAAATGAAACAAAAAGGTAACTACAGACTTTCATTTTTAACACTACATGTTCCCTTACAGTTATGTCAAGTGTTTTCTGCAATCAATTATATTCCTTCCAAAACTGAAAAGTACTACCAACTCTTGGGTATTCATGAAAGTTGCATAAACGATTAAAGTGCTCATTGTAATAACTCCCAATATGTTAAATATAAACTTGTTGAGCTCTCATCCCAGTTAGCAAGAAGGCACAATGCAAAACCTGTGTTGAGACTTTCCCATCTATTTCAATCAGCCTGTAAAATAAAGTGAAATGATTTCACCAGTTTCAACTAAACACTTCCAAGTAAATCAGAGTATAAAAGGATTGTTTTTAATCCCAAGACATTTTCAGGTCATGTAAAAAATGTTTGTCAAATATAATTGTTCTCTGTCCCTTTTTAAACATCATGGTGTTTGGCTTTGAAATGTATTTGACTATACCAAAATTGACAGTACACAGCAATTTATATGTAGATTCCAAAATGGGAGTACAAAGACCTAGGACCTCAAAGAGAGCCTGCAAAATATAATTATAAACTGGAATAGAGAGTATCCTCAGTTTCTGCAATCTACCTAGAAATAGTACTAACTAGGAATATAGTATAGAATATTGTAAATATTCAAAAAACTACTCCTGGAAATGCACTTGTATTTCTAAGCTGCCTTTTCCCACTAAGGAAGCAATCACTGCACTTCAGGCAAAAATTATGTATAGAAAAATAATACTCCTGTATTATGTGTGCTGTACAAATACACTACACACACACACACTCACACATACACACACTTGTTTCTCTGTATTCGCAAGGAATTGCTTTCAGGACCCCCCTCCCCCCACCCAGATACAAAAATCTGCAGATGCTCATGTCCTTTACATAAAATGATGTATGTAGTACTTGCATATACCTACATAGTTCAGATCGTATCTAAATTACCTATAATATCTAATACAATGTAAATGGTATCTAGATAGTTGTCGTACTGCATTTTTCATTTGTACTATTTTTATTGTTGCATTATGTTGTATTAATTTTTTGAATGTTTTTGATCATGTTTTACAGATCTGGAACCCACAGATATGAAGGGTAAAACTGTATAAATGTAAAATTTAGGACTCAGAACAAAATTATTTGTGATTATTATTATTGTGATTGTTATTATTATTAAAATTATTGTGATTATTAATCCCATCTCCACAGGGGGAATCCCAGGCTCAGTAATAATAAATTGTCTAAAGTAATGTAATTAGTAAATGTTAGACCTGGATGCAAAGTTAATCCTTTACAGTTGAAATTCTATGCACTTTCCAGTATACCAGTGAAGAAAAACTATCTTAGACTTACTAGTTTTAAAGACATGTTGATGCAAAGAGGCAACTCAGAAGATTTCTGAAATCGAGTTAAATATTAAATACTAAAATGTCATACTGAGGGGTTGCCACTGCTGAAATGTCCTTGTAAAAGCCACCTTTTTCTACATCCTCACCAATCAGACCTGCAGTCTAAAGTGATTGCACAGAAAGGTGAATGAGGTAAATCAATTCTTAAAACAAACCACAGGTGAAACTATACAAATGACTACTTTCAAAGGTTAATTATCTCTCCTGGGGAAAGACTAGAATCCCAAAAGGAATTTGGAAACCCTAATATATCCTGGAATAAGTTCATGCCTTCTGAAATTGCAGTGATTTTCTCCACCCAAAGATAAGCTAAATGGAAGAACACCAGAGGAAACAAAAATAGAAACCGGATTTACCAATTTTTTAAAAAATAAAAAGATTGACTCTGCAAGCCTTTTACTTAATCATCTCCCATTGACAAACGTAAAGCTCTTAAAGTGTTGCAATGGGAGTCATGTTCAAAGATTTACAGATAAGCCTTGGTTTCAAGGCATATCATATATTTCACATCATTCATGGTCTTCACTGTCAGAAGTTGTATTCTCATCTATTAGATCATCAGCTGGATGATATTTATTGCTCAGAAGTCAATCATTCTTCAGCCATTGTTCCCTTTAGAACACTTACAAACATCTTTCCTAGCTAGCCAAAAAGAAAGAGAGCTAAGAGATTTGGAAAAAAAAAATACTGGAGTAGCAATGTATTTGAAATTATACCAACAGTTTGACAATTCATAAATTTGTGTGAAATGATTCCAGTAGTGTCCAAGATAAAGTAAGTTTACTACAGCTTATAGCTTGCCATGATAATAACTAAAACTTTGGACAGAATACAAAAAGAAACAATGCAAAGACTTTAAAAAATAGACTGTAACAGACAGATTGGGTAGGAAGTCAAAAATTGAATAAAGTCCAGTATGGAAGCAAGTTAGTAGGGTTTTTTTCCTCCTTTATCTCTGACATTTGATCTGAAAGCAAGCCGAGACCAAGAACTGCACAGAGAGCATGGGTAGCACATTCTCTTAACGAAATCGTATTTTTAAACAAAGGAAATGGGAAAAGGAAATTCTTCAGCTACAGAATGCAGAAGAAAGCTGGGGGGTTGTTTTTTCTTTCTTTTATTTGGTTTTTGTTCCTTCCCTAAACCTGCTTTGAGTTCAGCCCAGTTGTTCTGTTACAGTAGTATAGACACCTAAAACTTGAAGGGAAATGTATCACTCATATTGCTGGTGAAAATGCAAAATAGTACAAACACTCTGGAAGGCAGTACAGCAGTTTCCCATAAAATTAAACATGTGCTTACCACAAAACTCAACATTTTCACTCTTGAGTAATTATCCTATCAAAATGAAAACATGTTTACACAAAAACTTGTAGAGTAATATTTATAGTATCTTTATTCACAATGGCCCCAAATTAGAATTCAAATATCCTTCAAAATAAAAAGTGTGGTATATCCATGTTAAGAATACCACTCAGCAATAAAAAAGGAAAAGGGTAGTAATAAATGCAACAAGCTGGATGGATCTCAAGGGAATCATGCTGAGTGAAAAAGCCAATCTCGGATTGTCACAAACTGTATGGTTCCACTTAATGTAACATTTCTTCAATGACAAATTACAGAAATAGCGAATAGATTAGTGGATGATAGAGGTTGGAAAGCAGGGGACAGTAGGGCAGGCGAAGGTGGCTATGATTATTAAAGGGGTAGATTACAGATTCTTGTGATGGAATTGCTGTATATCTTGAGTGTTATGGTAGTCATACAAATCTACACATGTGAAAAAAATTGCATAAAAGAAATGCACACACACACACAAATTAGTGCATGTAAAACAGGTGAAATCTGAAGAAGATAGGTAGATTATATCAATTTCCTAATTGTGATAATGTACTATAGTTATGCAAGATGTTACTATGGGGAAAAACTAAGGAAATAGGAAACGGCATATGGGATCTCTCTATTATTTCTTATACATTCATTTTAATGTACAATTAGATCAAAATTTTTTTAAAAAGTAACGTCTGCAAAAAAATCCTGTATAGCTATATACAGGTAATTTCTTGGTTAGCATTACATTTACTGCATTCCATATGTTTGGGTAGTTGTGTTTTCATTTTTATTTGACTCTGACTATTTTCTAGACTTGTGATTTCTTCTTCGAACCACTGGTTGTTGAAAAGTATGTTGGTTAATTTCCATGTACCTGTGTATTTCCAGCTTTTTTCCTGTTATTTATTTTTAGATTAGTTCTACTGCAGTCAAACAACATAGTGTATATGATTTCAGTCTTTTTAAAAACATATTGAAACTTGTCCCATGGCCTATCATTTATCTTTAGCATTTGAAGTTGTTTTCTTGTGACAGCATACATTTTATCCAATGTGACCATATCTATCTCTTAATTGGTGTGTTTCAAGCATTTACATTTATTATTACAAGCCAGTCCTCCAACGTATATGGAATCGGGCATAGCTGAAATAATCTTGAAAAAGAACAAAGCTGGGGGACTCATGCATCCTTAGTTCAAAACTTACTATGAAGCTACAAGAATCAAAATAGTATGGCACTGACATAAGGATAGACATATAAATAGATAGATTTGAGAGTCCAGAAATAACCTCTTACATCTATGACTAATTGAGTTTTTTATGTAAAAATGTGCATTTAATAACATCTACAATACATTAAGTTGAACTTACAGAAATAAAAAGTAAAACATTCGGAAATTAATCTGAGAATACAGACAGATCTATAGGAAACAAACTATAAACACAAAACCCAACAAGTTTGGTGGTGAAAAGAATCAATATTTAAAACTCAATTTATGTTCTAATGACTCTAATTAGATTAACTGCATCATACAATGGTCCGTATTTTTCTTCTATGACTTGTATAATATTTATACTTTGAGCAAATGTGAACCTAAAGGAGCCAATCATTCAAGATGGAGCCCAGGTGGCTAAATGAGCCTCAATTTTAAATAGATGCAAGTGGCCATTTGTTGACTAGACATCACACATGTATTCTTTCTCTGAAAAGAATTCTTTGAAAATCCAGACCTCTGTTTAACTTTGGAACTTCAATGCTCACCTTTACCAACCACTCAGGCCTGAGTTTTATCAACCAATCAGGGCTTAGCTGTATAAACCAACCATTCAGAACTAAGCACGTTTGAATTCTTTATTTGAATAAACAGACCTCATCGGGAACCTAGGAAGGAACTTTTGCTACAAAAACCGAATCCTCCCTTTGTTCTCTGGAACATGCACCTTCATCTTACATCAAAGGCTGCATCTCTCTGGTTTGCAAATTGTTCAAGGGAATAAAATCCCTTTCCTCCAAATTCCTTTTCAGAGAACTTTTGTTCACAATACTGAGCAGAAAGTTTCTGGGTTTAACCAACATGTAATTTTCTGTTCATGTTTCTTTGCAGTGGAGGTTTATTCATCCTTCCCCGAATGGACTGGAAAATTGGCAGTGCCCAGGTTCATCACAGGACAGATACTCAGGACATGCTGATCTCAGAGAGTTGAAGGAACAAAAAAACTGGATACAGTGGCTCCTCAGCAGAAACACATGACTGTAAGGATTTGGGATCCATCTTCAGTTTAGGAAAATAATTTTTTTTCCATGTTCGTATACAAGAAAATCCCCATTTGCTGTAATGTGGGGTCCACACGGGAGATAGGCCTTGTGCTGGCAAATAAGTAGCCTCCTGCCCTCAAACTCAGAGTCCAGGATAGACACACTGAAGTGTAATCTTTCCTTGTTGATCAAGAGATTTTTTGCAAATTGCCAGCTCCCATTCTTCACCTGTTCCCATACCCACCTCCCAGTCATGGACACCAGAGGTAAAAGGAGGAGAGCCCAAGACACAAACTGTGAAGCCGAATCTCCCAGCAAGCTCTTGCTGATTCTGTTTGATATGCTTACATTGGATGCTCCAGAGGTCATCAGAAATAATAAAGTTATGGGTCGTGTCAACATCCAAGGTCACGTCCACTTGGAACTTCAGCATTCTAGGATTCATCTGTGGAAAAGCTCTCAGCTGGGGCTCCATTTCCCTGATATTGGGAATCTGCTTTCATAGCTGCCAGTTGGACCTGATGTCATTTTTCTGAGAAACCACTATGCAAAAGAAGAACAATAAACCTTTTCCATGAGGCTCTTTCTGCAGTGAATTGACACTGTTGAGGCAGAAGATGCATACACGTTTCAGGTTCATTGGTTTCTCAAGATAGTTTCAGGTACGTTGGTTTCTCAAGATAGGTTGACCAGATGGGAAATCTGCTTAAAGCTTGTAAGAGTTTGTCCATGTCCACTCTTCTGTGCTAGAATCTCTTCTATACTCTATTTACTTCCACCAGTAGTTTAGGTCTTGTGGGGAAGAGACATAGGAGAGCCTTTTATTGATGAGACTCCTTCCTGTCTCTTTAGCCACACCCTGCCATGCCTCTTTCTCCTAATCAGATTTTGATTTTTAATTATATCGGATAATTAGGGCTTATATTGTATTTTTTATTGATATATCATAGCTGTACATATTTTCAAAGTGCATGTAATATTTTCATACATATATACAATGTACAATGATCAAACAGGGTAATTGTGATATCTGTCACTTAAAACATTTTTCTTTGTGTTGAGAACATTACAATTCTCTGCATCCACTTAAAAATATACAAGTTATTGTTAATTATAACTTCCCTATTGTGATAATTTATTTTTAACAAATTTTCAAAGTTTATTTAATGAGGCAAGCATAGTGACTTCAACTGATGATACTGGGCCAACTGGATTTCCACATGTAAAAGAATGAATGTGGATTCTCACCTCACCTCAAGACATATATAACATGTTATTACTAATGTAAGTGTAAAAACTAAAACCATAAAACTCTTAGAATAAAACGTAAGAGTAAATCCTCATGACCTAGGTTTGGGCCATGAATTCTTAGATACGCCACTGAAAGCACAAGCAAAAACAACAAAAATAGATAAACTGGACTTCATCAAAATTAAAAATGTTTTTGTATTAAAGATTAAGAAGGTAAAAATACTAACCAAAGAATGGGAGAAAAAAATTGCAAATTACATATCTGATAAGAGTTTCATATTCATTATAGGTAAGGAACTCCTACAAAACAACAAAAAACACAAAATCCATTAAAATATGGTCAAGGAGCTTGAATAAACATTTCTCAAAAGAAGTTATACAAATGGCCAATAAGCACATGAAAAGGTGCTCGACATCATTAGTCATTAGTGAAATGTAAATCAAAACCATAATGAGATACCATTTGATTCTTACTGGAATAGCTATAATTCAAAAAAAAACAAAACAAAGTGTTAGTAAAACTGTAGAGGAATTGGACCTTTGTACATTGCTAGTACATTAAAAAAATTGTTAAGAGGGTAGATCTTATGTTAAGTGTACTTACCACAATTAAAAAAAAAAGAATGTAATATGGTATAGCCACTGTGGAAAACAGTTTGCTGGTTCCTAGAAAAGATATTCAAAATAGCCAAAAAAAATAAAGTATCAAAATGTGTATCAACAGATGGATGGATAAACAAAATGTGATAAATAACATACAATGAAATATTACTCAGTCATAAAAATGAAGTTTTGATACACACTACAACATACATGAACATTGAAAACATTATGCTAAGTAAAATAGACCTTACACAAAAGGACAAATATTGTATAATTCCATTTATATGAACTATCTAGAATAGTCAAATTCCTAGATGCTTCAGTAATTTCCAGAGAGGCTTCCTTCATTGTGTGATATTATTTTTGTTTTACTGGGACCATTTTCTTACAATATGAAAATCTTTCCAAATTATATGTTTCATTTTGGGGAGTCTTGGCCATCTTCCCAGTTTATAATTTACAGAAAGTGCACCCAACATATAGCAATTATGAAAATTGAACAAGAATATTATTATTAAGTAGCTCATCAAGTCAAAGGAATTTCATGATTTTCTAATGGAATGGGTTGGCTCAATCTCTAACTATCGACAGGCCAAGCCTATCATCACATTTAGACCTCTACTTTGCCTCATGTTCAGTTCTGTTCCTGTTAAAGGACAATGACCATTGGTCCTCTGACCCTTGCCATTAATCATTTTAGAAGTTATGCCACTAAAATGGTTAATAATTTCCATAAGATTGAAGAAGTGCTCTTTTTTTTTGCACGATGATAAAACTCCAGCTATCTTCTTTATTCTGTTTCTTCTTGAAGATTCATGAGCCACATTAACTGTAACTGTTTCTGATTTTCCATATTAGGAGTAATCATTTTTCTCCCAATGTATTTTTAATAAGTCCAATAGTGAGGAGTATTACAATTTCAATCCTTTCAAAGTGTCTAAAGCGAATAGTGGCCATGCCTGTCATAACTGTCTCTAGGACTATGAGGTCTTTACCTGACTAGAGGTTCAGCTACTTGCAACTTCCAAGACGCTACCTTTTCTCAGGAAATTGTTCTATATTCCATCTTCCGATTCCACTAACTTCTCCTGCCTGTTCTCTGCAGCACAGCTTTCACTACTGATGTAAAATTCCTCTGCAATTGCCCCCTTGGACTTAATGTTTCCAAACTCGCAGGATATGCAAAAGTTTAGAACCAACATAATATATTCTTTATTTACTGTGATTCCTAATCACCCAAAACCAAAAATCAAACTTTTATAACTAAGAATTGCATTGAAGTCATAAATATTCCTTTCAATACCATACAGAAACATCAATCATCGTTGGTCTCACAATAACCATACAAAATGAGATTTGGAGTTGCAGGTGTGACCTTGGTTGTTCTGTAGTAAGTATGTCGTATTTATTGAAATCCCATTGGAAAGAAAACTGATGTCTATCCCTTTCCATTAAGTAAGATCCTTTTATTTGAAACATTGTTCACCGAACTAAAACTCTATGCATAGTGATTTATTGTACTTCATGTATGGGTTTTTGCAGTTATGATCTAACGGTAATAGAAGCAGAGTTATCAACATGCACTAAAGGCCTTGTAATATTTTCCTCTGTCTTCTGAGGCATAGGCCTATTACAATGTATTTACGTCTTACATTTGAAACCTTTTAAGTTATGCATTACATATTCATAGGTTTTAAATTATCTGCATCTACTTGAAATAATGTAGACAAATCTTATGGTCCCTTTTGCGTTCTTAATAGATCTTCCTCCTCCCTACCATTGGGATTTAAACAAAGGTCTATAGCTAAAAATAATGTCTACCTTTATGTTCTGTCTGCATATGTCATTCATGGACACACATATACCACACCACTCTAAGTGTAAATGTAAAATAAAATAAGGTTTATTGGGGAAACTCACAAGCAGAGATGCAGCAGAGTACATGACTCTTCCATCCTCTTGTTGGCAAGTAGAGAGGCATGCTTGGGTAGAGCACAGCTGGAGAGCCTCTGAGCTTAGCTTCTGGTATCAGGCTGTTGTACTAATTCAAAAGTGTTGTACTAATTCAAAAGTGTTGTGCCAGCCACTTGGTAAACCACCAAAAGTGTGCAGGTGTTTGTGAGGGGGATTTGGGAGGAGGATGAGCCTCAAAACCATCCAAAGTTTTTTCTCCTCGGTCAATCCTGTGGCCCTTGGTTGTTCATTAAATGTGAGCCTTCCTACTAGCTCTAATGGATCCTGAGTGAGAGTCATTCTTGCATAGTTGTCTGGGAGGTCTCCTGCTGCCTGGATAGTAAGTCACTGCTTGAAACAATTGTAAAAGATCATTTTGGCCTTTGCATCCATATGTGATATGGGAAATTTACACCCACCACACACTTTCTGGTGTCAGAGATATTAATGCCTGAGGTCTGTCATCCCTTTTTGATTAAAAGCCAGGCTTTATATCTACTTTTAAGGAAACAAACAAAAAAAGTCCTGCAGGGACTCAGGAATCATTCTTATTAAAAACAACTTCTGGGGGTAAAAAAAAATAGTTGTAGAACCATAAGAGGCAATGTCACTATCTAGATTCATGTCTCTTCAGGTATCCCCAGACTGAGCAACATACACCACCCATCCACCCACCCAGGTCATACGCTGCCCATCCACCCACCAAGGTCATATACTGCCCATCCACCCACCAAGACGATACACCACCCATCCACTTACCAAGGGTCATAAACCACCCATCCACCCACCAAGGTCATACACCTCCCATCCACTTACCAAGGACCATAAACCACCCATCCACCCACCCAGGTCATACGCTGCCCAACCACCCACCAAGATGATACACCACCCATCCACTTACCAAGGATCATAAACCACCCATCCACCCACCAAGGTCATACACTACCCATCCACCCTCCAAAGTCATAAACCATACATCCATGTACCGTTGTAAAAGCAAACATAAATTTTAAAAATATTAAAGATGGCCAAACTGCTCAAACTCTCCTGGCTTATTACCCTATGACTCCTGGATATACTGTTGCTCAGCTAAGATAGAGGAGATAGGGCAGTATACAACTTTTACAGAGCAGGAGGCAGCCAGTTCAGCTAACCTTTTAGATGTTATTAATGGAGAGGCTAGAATGAGTGGAAAATACAGGATTCTATTAATGTCAAGATATTTTCCACTGGTCATCCTAGTCAAATATGGTGGCTTTATTACTATGATGAGTGCAAACCTGGGTACAACAAGCAGGAGTAGAGACGATGGCCACATATGTCTGTTTGGATTTTTCAGCACAAACTGCAATTCTCTGCATCAGCCTCCTGAGTAGCTGTGACTACAGGTGCCCGCCACAATGCCCAGTTAATTTTTCTATTTTTAGTAAAGACGGGGTTTCACCATCTTGGCCAGGCTGGTCTTGAACTCCTTCCCTTGTGACCCACCCGCCTCAGCCTCCCCAAGTGCTGGGAGTACAGGCATGAGCCACCACACCATGCCCAAATTATTTCTTTTAAATGTGGTCACATCACATGGACAGGTATACATGTAACACTAAGATTGAGTTCATGATTGAGTTGTTTCAATGAGAGGTAGCTGCTAAAGGCAGCACTTTCTTGCCTTTAATAGTCTAGTCATGAGTGACTCAAAGCCAGACCATATATTAATGTACCATGTCTATAATAACTATACCATGTATCTATATAGACTTTTATTTCAGTCAAGTATAATAATGTACCATGTATCTATATAGGTTTTTATTTCAGTCAATTTCAGATGGGCTACTCCATGATAAAGATGACAAAAGTTAAGTTCATTGCGTAGAACCACCAATGCTGTGAGTTATCAACAATTTACCATCACTATGTATGGCAGAATGTTGTGGCATTGCATGGGATTTATCCACCTTGGAGAAAAGTTATTTCTTTTTTTTTTTAATCAGTGACTCATGACTTTTCTAAGGTGGAAAATCTTATTGGCAAAACTCCTACTGTGCTAAGGGTTTCAGTGAACAATATTTCAAATTTGGGTAAAGGTGTATGTGGGCCAATTTATGAGAAATGAGTAGGGAGTTGCCTGTTCATAAAGCTAATTAAGACTCAGAAACCAAGCCTAGCTGTTGATTGGTTGTATCATGTCCATTTTTCAATAGATTATTTTTGGGCTTAACTTACCTTAAAATTCTTACATAGTTTTTGGTTTGGTAAGAATGCTTTGCAGGAAAAAGTCACAAATCTTCCTTTAGTGAAAATGATTTTCCTTCAATAGGGCCCAATCACAGGCTAACAGCCGTTGATAAACATCAGAATAAAGTTCTCAAATCCAAAAACCCAGAAGCCACTGAACACTGGTGGAGGTTATTATTGTTTTTGTTTGTTTGTTGGTTTGTTTTTGGTAAGGCTCTAAATAGCTATGAGATTGGTCTCAGGAATAAGGAATTTGGGCCCTGAAGTAATTGATAGCCCAAGAATAGGGTTTGTCTTACTGATTAAGGAGGCTTTTCAAGGTTGTGGCCTGCCCATCAAGTTTGGACAGTAACCTGCAGCCTTGGGATAGAGATTTTAGTAACATGTACAAGTATAGAATTCATTTTCTCCGATATCAAAAGAGGTCAAACAATTGATGGGCCTCCTTCTTTCCAGGGGGAGACAGAAAGGCCATCAAATTTAACTTAATAGACTGAATTGTCTCTAAGGATTGAAGTCTAGTTAGCTCCCAAGTGTGCCAGTCTTAGAGTCTATCCACATTTAAGGTCCTATTCATATTTAGTCACTTGGGCTTAGATGCTATGTCATGCAATGAGAACAGGTTTTTCTTTTTTCATTGGCGACAACTATCAAAATAATATCCATATCCTGGAATGTTTAGACCTCATCTATTAGTCCACAATGTATTCAGATTTGTCCAGCTTCACTTGCCAGGGAAGCTTGGACAAGTAAAAACATATTGTGTTGCTTGTCAAGTAAAGAGAAACGGATGTGGATGTTTTATTAAAGGGGTATGGAAAAGACAGCATTAGCAATACCCAAGGTTATATATAAAATATCATTGGAGATGGCTATTTATTCAGTCATTGTAATGAGATGCTGCATTACAACAACAGTTTCTTGTTTGTAAGCCTCAATAGTCCACAGTGAATCTCCAAGTACCAGTGACTTTTAATGACTTTCACTGGCCAGAATAGGAGGTTGTTTTTATAGCACCCTTGCCTCCAATGATGCTTGGATGAGGAGAGTACCTTTTTTTTTTTTTAAAACATCTTGTCAGAGGTGACATTGTTTCAGCGTTACAACCATTGACACCTTTTAAGCTATTAAGCAGTTCTGAGCCATGCATTCAGCTACTAAAGAAGCCACCAACAACAGTCACAATGAATACATCTGATCAGTAGGTCCATGCACCCACTCACTCAGAACATTCATATGAATCAAAATGCAGGATAACAGAGAAGAACAAGCACAGTTCAGAGCCCCTTCCCTTTCCAGGATCCTCCTCCAAGAAAATGATCAGTAGCCAACTGAAACGTGATTTAATCAAAATTTCCTTAAATCAAACAGTTCAGGTTTTCACTTCAATTCATTGAGTTGTCTGCATTTTTCACAGAAGAGGCAGCCAAATACTTTCCAGGCATTCATGTCAATCAATCTGGATGCATTTCTGAGCAGCTTCTGTTCCTGGCTTATACCTAGTATTTTCATTCTCTATAAAAAGTCTGGACCTTCCCTCCACCAGAGTGTTGCTAGTTTTTGTAACATTTAAAAATATCTTTTAGTTCCCCTCATCCTCAGCCACTGCCCTCAGTGTAGCTCCTCTCTATAATTGTATCAGCCATCTGTCTTTAATCAATTTGCAATGAATGGGATTCTTCCCACTCCCAGCCTACCACCCTTCGCTAGCATCTCAATGCTCCTGGACCCTGCCTTCTTCCTGCTAGTTACCTACAGCAGCGTCATTATGTTGTGTTGTATCTTTCCCGGGAAATCCTCACTCTGAGATTTCAGATTGTGGATTTTGCTGCCACCTCCCAATCACTGCATAGGTCTAAACAGACACTACAAAGAACCTACTGCCTTTCATACTTGGTACACATTATGGTTAACTCATCCAATCTGAGTCTACAGAATATTCAGTCATCAGCCCTTCCACTTTTCTGTCCCAGAGAAGGAATATAGTTGAACCCTGCTGATTCCAAGAACATAAAGCCCAAAATAGAGTCTCATGTTCCTTCATGGTTGCCTGTTATTATGCAAAAGAGTCACTGACCCACCACTGCAAATGTAAGATAAAAGTTTTTGGGGGAAAACTTGACGGCAGGGAGAGAGAGGAGGTGGGAGAATTGCAGGCCATTTGTGTTTAATTGGCTTTACCCAATTAAAGAAAAAGTAAACTTTCTTGTATCTTCATAAGAGGTAATAGTTTTACAACTTGGAGCAAGGTATTATCTGCTTAAGTTAGGATTCAGCTTTCCCAGAGAGAGTGGGAAATAGAAGCAGTTCTATTTTCTTTTTTGATGATTACATTTCAAAGGGGTGGCTCCCAGGTCCTTGAGAAAGATATTCCTGGGTTGTAAAAATGGCAAGAAGTTTTAAAAAGATTTAGATCTGAAAGGAGAAGAAAACAAAATTACAATTACAATTTTCTAAAGTAAATGCCCTAAGAAAAGGGAGGTGGGGGCCTAGAGTTAAGAAGAAGCTTGCCTAAAATTAAGCTGAGGGAAATGTTAAGGACTTCTTGGTCACCAGGTGTCCTTCCTGGACCTAACAATCATCAACTTGGGGAGCTATGAATGAAAGGAGACTAGCTCCAGCTCTAAACTATTCAAATAAACATCCATTATTCAGACAGACACTATAGACAGAGCCAGTGACACTAAGCGTAGGAAATAAAATGAGTAAAGAAAAAAGAAACTAAGGAACAGGGATCCAAAAATTACCTTCTTTGGATAGACAATGCAATGTGAGTCAAGCAAGGGACCCAAATATCAACATGACCTCTTCCTGATTCAGGCTCCTACATTCTTCCACCAGCCATTGCAAACTTCATCAATGGCAGGTGTTTAAAGATGCTGGCATCAAAGTAGTTTCTCTTCCCAGGGATGTAATGATTCACCACCCAACAGCTGCATTTCCTTTGACTGGAATGTCCTTGACTTGAAAACCTCTTTGAAACACACTGGAACTGATTCATCTGCTTTATGCTGACAAAGTCCTCAATTAACTGAGTCTCACACATTTTCTACAATGCTACCAAGTAATAGAAACTGATGCTTTCCTCTGAGGCCAGCCAGGAGTCAAGCACAAGTCAAAGGGGCATTTGGATGGAGTAGCCAGAATTACTGGGAAAACAAAATTAGCAGATGGGCACATGAAGTCAAGCAGAAAGGGAGTAAGACATGCCAACTGCCACCGTCTTTTTTATGGCACTCATCATTACCAGTTAAATCAGTGGACACTGTAGTCATTTTTTTTTTTACCATAAATGTATTAAAAACATTTAGTTTTACCTTATCAAAAATTGAACATTTAATAACTTGTCTTTCTCCTCAACTGACTCTCAGTGCTGCCATTTAGCTTTTTAAACCTCGGAAATAATCCCATCTTTCATTTCTGTAAAAGTTTTAGTGGCTCTTCTCAACTTCAGAATAAAGTCAACACCAAACCCCTTAACCTAGCAAAGAAGATTTAAAAAGCTCAAACATGTTTCTTCCCAATTCCTCACTGGTGGGGACTTCATGTACTTGTGGACATATGAAAGGCAATCACTAGAATTGTGCTGTACAGTAAACACATCCAACAAATTTCTTCCAACCATTTCCAAATGGAGCTGCCTTCCCACTCACAAACTGTTACTATATTGTTATTTGAAGCCAAAAAAACAGTTTTCACAGTTGGGGTCTAAGTCTCTCATATGATCACCCAACGAGCAGAATGTAACCCCTTTAGGACATGGATATGTTACATTCATTTTTATTGTCCACACTACCTATAAGACAGAGCCTGGCTCAAAGTTGATCCTCAGTGAAAATGTACCAAATGATTGAAATTAATTAATTATAAATAAATGAGTGGATAAATGACCATGAAACGACCACTTGGAAATAACTTACAGCTCTGAAAAGAGAAATGTAAATATGTACTAGAAGGGATGAAAGTTGTGGTGTTACCCTAGATTAATTAGGCTGGACCACTGAATTCATCAACCACAGATTTACCCTACACAAAAACACTATATAGGATACATGGCAAAAATGGCATGAGGATTCTTTTATCTTATTCATCAACTTCTCTGGAAAGTAGGAGAAGGCATTCTGTTTCCTGAAATTACTTTACTTCAGAATCTTTTTCAGTCTCTAGTATTGATTGATCTTCATCAATTTTAGCCTTGAAATGATGAAAAGGGTAAAACATAAACAAAGAGCCGCCTCCACAATTTAGGTGGAGAACATTCATCAGCGTGAACCGCTCTAACTTAAAAGCAGTGAGGAAGAGTAGTCTCTCAATGCCGAAGTATAGTTCTCAGCTTTAATGAAAAAGAGACAATTAGAACAAAGGCACTTGCTCTCTTCAAGTCACAATTCATGAAGCTGTCAAAGACAATAAAATGCTACATACCTAATCTTTCCTGTTAACCATAATGTAGGCAATGCAATTACATTGTTGCAGCAAATTGGCAAGAATTAGAGGAAGAATTAATGTAAAAACTCTGTGAAATTTTCTGTTCCAGTAAATGGTGTCATTCATATTTAAAAATCTGGTAAAGAAATATTAAGTATAAAGTGAATTAGCAATAAATACTTCTTATTAGGCCAATTTTCTTTCTCAGCAGTTTTAGAGACATATTTTTAAGTATATAAGCAAGGAAAAAATCAATTAGCACCACAAAATTCACTATTAAAATTAAAACCTAATGATAATTAAAACCTAGGTGAAATGGAAAGTAGTAACACACTTTATAATACATGGAAATGAGAGAGGACAGATAAATTTAATTTCAAAAGTAGTCAGAATGCTTTGAGTACACTTTTTCCATAAATGGTGGTTCCACATGCACGCAGAACAGGAAATTATAGATGACTATGAAATTATATTATTAAATGTAAAAAGCATTCTAAATGACCTCTGTTTGCAAAACTCAGTTCTGTAAGGAACACAGAAAAATAAAACAAGGTTCCACTCTCTAAAGGCACAGTTATTAATTAAGGACCTATAAATGCTAGGCCTAGGGATTAAAAAGATGAGGACAGGGCCAGGCGCAGTGATTCATGCCTGTAATCCCAGAGTTGGGAGGCTGAGGCGAGGGGATAACCTGAGGTCAGGAGTTCGAGACCAGCCTGACCAACATGGAGAAACCCGTCTCTGCTAAAAATACAAAATTATTTGGTCATGGTGGCACATGCCTGAAATCCCAGCTACTCAGGAGGCTGAGGCAGGAGAATCGCTTGAACCCAGGAGGCGGAGGTCGCGGTGAGCCAAGATTGTGCCATTGCACTCCAGCCTGGGCAACAAGAGCCAAACTCTGTCAAAAAAAAAAAAAAGGAGGGGTCAGTTATAACCCAGATGAGCCCTAAATTCTCTGAGGATGTATGAATAAATCATTGCAATTTTTAGCCTTCCTTTCATGTACGGCAAGAAATGAAAGACATTTATTTTCACATTTGATCTAATCCTGCCTTATATTTTCTTCTTGGTGCATAGCAGTGATGAGCCTCGTTCTCCAGGTTTATTTGACATTGTCATTTAAATTTATTCATTATGCAATTAATTCAAAGACTAACCCCCATCATTGCTGTTTCTCCTGGTTGCACCTTTCCCATCTCATCCCCCACAACCCCCACAAGAAACCAATGCCTGTTTAGAGACATGGGCTGTATTGCTGAATCTAAAGGACTCTAGTAATGCGGACACTCTCTGAACTGCATTCTGTCCAATGGATTCTGGCTTCACTTGCTGAAGGTTCAGCAAACTGATTTCTCCTTTGCTATTTCATTACTACTTTGATTCTTGCTGCCATTTGGGTTCTCTCTGTGTTCTCATGACCTTGGCCATGTGTGTACTTTGCCCCACCAGATCAAGCCTCCCCTTTCATTTCCCTCCATGGCAAGCTTATCAGCCAGCAGTATCAGCCACTTGCATCCTGCCAAAACCATGAAATAAGATCTATCTACCGTTTCCACATGCACCAAAACCACCACTAGCTCTAGCACTTTTTTTACTCTTACTTTCTCTGTCTCTCTTTCTCTTGCTCTCACTTTCCGTCTCTTTCTCCCTCCTTGCTTAAGTAGAACACATGTCTATTTCTACTCAGATATATCCACATCATGTTGAATTTTCATTTTTGAGTTCCAAATAGAAAGTAGAACAAAATCATTTCTTCCCTTTTGTGCTTTTCTTCAATAAAACAGTCTTATCTCTCTCTCTCTCTCTCTCTCATGTATTCTGTAATTCCCCTCCTTCTCTAGACAAAAAGAAGAGCTTTTTGATTATGTTTTCAGTTAGCAGATACATACCACATGCTATAGTATTATTACGTTTCTTCCAGGGATTATAAAGCCACATACTTTAGGTCTTATTATAGACAGGTTTCAAGGAGAGGAAACACTTCTTTCTGGTGAGCAAAACATTTACAGAAGTTTATCATAAGAATTGTCGCTATTAGACTCATGATCTTATTACAAGTATGGCATAAGAAAAAAATGTAATGCTGTGAAAACATAAATAAGAGATTGGATTAATTTAGGAGACTGAAGGAGGTTCAGAAAAACCTGAGCATTTGATTAAAATAGTAAGGATGAGCAGAATTTCCAAACATTGAAAAGACACATATTAAAAATCGAAGATCCATTTATATCTATAGACATACCTGTATTGACCAACAAAACATAAAAGTTGGATGGTACAGCTGCCTGCCAAGATCCCAGCCCCCAAATATATTGTGTCCTGCCCAAGAGCCAATGCTACTGCTGCCGCCACTGCTGCCTACACTGGGCCAGGATGGAGAAGGGAGGCTGAGCATGCTCATGTACCCTGAGGACAAGTATCACCACTGGTGCTATGGGTTGCTGTGCCAGTGAGTCATGGGCAGGGTATGTGCCCCCACAGCTGCCTGTCTGTGCTGCTTCCACTGAGAATGACCCTGCCCTCACCAGTGGCAGGCCTTCAGTGCAGCTGCCACTCTCCCCACCTGAGCACTCAACCAGCAGCCTAAGGACAACCTGCCCCTGCCTAAACAATCAGCACCTGAATGAACTACCAAGGGGCCTGACGATAAGTCCATTGGCCTGGTCCCATCTGCCTAGTACATGAGCATGACACCTATGGGCCTGGAAATAGCCCAGACCAGCCCACAACCACTGGCACTTGAGCAACTTTCCCAGAGTATAAGGTTGGGCCAATGCAACTTGTGGATACCACCAAAGCTGGCACCCGCTTAGATGTGCCACCAGCAGGCCACGGGACTTGTCCCCCAACCTGATACAGCCACTCCAACACCAGCTCGGACAGCTTGGGTTCCAGTGGGTTGCACCACCACTGGTACTGCCATCACCCACATTATGTACATTGCCCAGGAGCCCAAGATCACCCACCCACATGCCCAGCCCACTGCTGCCACTACCAGTATTTAAGCAAGCCACCTGGAGGCACAAGAATTGGTTCACCTGGACCTATTAGCACTGGATCCAGTAAAGGATCCTGTCCTTCATGCTTGGGGCTGAAAGACAGGCATGCTGAGCTCACCACTGCCACCACAGGGGCCCAAAGACTAGGCCATCTGGAATTCCAGTCCCCAGCAAAACTTCCTCTCAGCCTCCACTAATAACTGCACTCTAAGCTACCAAAGAAATAGCAGATACCACTGATGCTGTTTACAGATAGAAAAGAGAATATACCACTGCATACAGCCAAAACTAAACCCAAAGTGCACTATCCAATCAACATCATAGATATATCTTCAGGAAAAAGTCCTCCCTAGATAGAATATTTTAAAAATTGGAAGAAGTGATTGTTACATCAGATGTGCAGATATAAATATAAGGACACAGGAAACATGAAAGTGCAAGAAAATATGACATCTCTAAAGGAACAATAATTCTTCAGCAACAGATCCCAATTAAAAATATTCGCAAAATCCCAGATAAAGAATTCAAAATACTCATTTTTAAAAAGGACTGCAAGATATAAAATAATTCTGAAACATAATACGAAAAAATCAGAAAAACCACCCAGGGTAGGAATGAGATTTTATCAAAGAAATAAATTTAAATTAAAAAAGAAAACACCCACAGGAATTCTGGAACTGAAGAATTCACAGAATGAAATGAAAAATTCATTTTAAACATTTAACAATAGAGGGTATCAAGCAGAAGAAAGAACCTCAGAATTTGAAAGTAGGTCATTTGAGATAACACATTGAGATTAAAAATAAAGAAAAAACAAATGAAAGAGAATGAGCAAAGCCTTAGTGACATTTGGGACAACATAAAGTGACAAAATATTCCAACTATCAGTGTCCTTTAAGTCAAAGAGAGAATGAAAGGATTATAAGACCTATTTAATGAAATAATCAACAAAAACTTCCTGAGTCTCACAAAAGAATTTGGCATTCAGACACAGGAGGCTTGGGGACCCCTAAGTAGGTACAGTGCAAAAAAGATCTTCTCCATGGTACATTATAGTCAAACTGTTTAAAGTCAAAGACAAAGATAAGATTCTAAAAAACACAAAGAGGTAAGTATCTAGTCATCTACAAAGGAACTGCCATTGGACCAACAATTGGTTTCTCAGAAGAAACCTTACAGGCCTTACAGGAGATAATAGGATGGCATAATGAAAGTAATGAAAGAAAAAAGAATTGCCACACAAGGACACTACATACAGCAAAATTATCCTTTATAATGAAGAAGAAATTACATCCTTGCCAGACAAGAAAAAACTGAGAAGATACATTATCACTAGACTAGCCCTACAAGAAATGCTCAAAGGAGTCCTAAACCTGGAAGCTAAAGTGTGACATTACCATCATGAAAACACAAAAAACTATAAAACTCACTGGTAAATCAAACACACAAATGACAAAGAGAAAGAATTCTAGTGGCACCACTATGTAAAACCATCACACTATAATAACAAATAATAAACTTTAGAAAAAAGAACAAAGAATATACAAAACACCCAGAAAACCATTAGCAACATGACAGGAACATAACCTCACATATCAATAATAATTTTTAATATAAACAAACTAAATTCTTTACTCAAAATATATAGACTGGCTGAATAGAATTTTTTTTTAAAAAAAGATCCAACTATATGCTGCATACAAGAAATGTACTTTACTATGAAGACACTTAGAGATCAAGTAAAGGGATGGAAAAATATATTCCATGCAAATGGAAACCAAAAGCAAGCAGGAGTAGCTATATTTACATTAGATAAAACAGACTGTATGTAAAAAACAATTTAAAAAGACAAAGAAGATCATTATATAATGATAAAGGGATAAATTCAGCAAGAGGATATAACAAATCTAAATATATATGCACTCAACCCTGGAGCACTCAGATTTATAAAGCAAATATTACTGCATCTAAAGAGAGAATCCAATAAACCAATAATAGCAGAGAACTTCAACACTCCACTCTAAACCTTAGAAAGATCATCTAGTCAAAAAATCAACAAAGAAACACAGGTTTAAAACTGGACTTTAGACCAAAGGGACCTAATCGATATTTACAGAACATTTTATACAAGGCTGAAGAATACACATTTTTCTCATCAGCACATGGAACATTCCCCAGGATAGACTATATTTTAGGCCACAAAACAAGTCTCAACAAATTTTCAAAAATTAAAATCATATCAAGTATCTTCTCAGATGACAATTAAAAAAAACTAGAAATCAATACAAAGTAGAACTTTGAAAACTGTACAAATTCACGGAAATTAAACAACATGCTCTTGAATGACCACTGGGTCAATAAAGAAATTAAGATGGAAATAAAAATTTCTTGAAACAAACAAAAAAAATAACATACTGGTAAGAACATGTAGAAAAGGGAATTAGTGCATTGATGGTAGGTATGTACATTAGTCAACCAGTATGGAAAACAGTATGAAGACTTCTCAAAAATCTTAAAACAGAGCTACCATATGATCCAGCTATCCCACTACTGAATATTTGTCCAAAGGAAAAGAAATCTGCATATCAAACAGATACCTGTGTATTTATCACAGCACTATTCACAATAGCAAAAATGTGCCATCAACATAAATGTCCAAAACCAGGTATAGGACCTAATAGACCAAGTGGTTAAATGCCCCAAAACAAGCAAGGTTAAGTGCCCAACCAAGCCGAGTCAGTTTTGCCACATCAGAGCTCTAATTAGGAAAACCTTGGTTTCTGACATGTGAAATGGAGCAGCTATCCAAAGAGAGTTGAGGCAGAACCTAGTGAGAAAAGGGTTATGCTGTAGTAGATGCGAAGATGTGCCACTCAGATCATTCTTAAATGAAAGATCTTCTGTGAAGAGTGTGCTCAGCACACTATCCAACTGTCAGTCTCTTCAAGGTTTGTCTCAACTGTAAAAAGCAGCCTAGTCTGGATCACACTCTTCCCAGGGCAGCCCACATGCAGTTACTGAAGGAGGAGGGGGTGTAAAGTTTAGACAGTTCAGCCTCATGTAAAACACTCTAACAAATTTGTTCCAGAGCCATCTGCTGAATTGCTGGAAGCTTTGTCAAGTCCGTTCCACTGTTTTCTTTGTCCAAACCAGTCTCCTCTCTTTTGCTTTAATGGGTGTTCAGTACACATATTGAATCCCAAACTCCAATGCATTTTTCTGATGATGCCAAGCTACAACTCCAATAGCTCACAAAGAAAACTATAGTTCAGGGATTAAAATGCAATTAGAAAGTATTTGCTTTGTTGTCTATAGATTAAACTTAATGAAATATTTGATAAGGAAATATTTGAGATGATTTCTTACATATCTAAGAAACAGAATTTTTGGCATCTACAAAAATCCAATTCTTTTGAGTACTAAAACAAAATATTGCCTTTTAATCTTCCATTTCAATTGTCCTTCGGTGTATTTCTATGTCTTTAGTTCAGGCTTAATATACTGCTCATTCCTAGTCTGAAAATCAGCAAAATATATGGATTCTCTGTTGTATTTGAGCTAAGTGGAAAAAAGTTCATATTTATAGAGTAGATAATGCATAAGAATTGACTGAGATACAGTATCTGTTTACTAAATCATCCAATTATTATTTATAATCATCATCTCTAAATATCTTATTGAGGTTCAACAAATGAAGCCATAAAATAGAACAATATTGCAAAGGGGGTGAGCATAGAATGAAAAGAGAAGAAATCTATGGTTTTTCATCATTAAAACATCAGGGAGGCCGGGCACGGTGGCTCATGCCTGTAATCCTAGCACTTTGGGAGGCCAAGGCGGGCAGATCACCTGAGGTCAGGAGTTTGAGACCACCCTGGCCAACATGGTGAAACCCCGTCTCTCTACTAAAAATACAAAAATTAGCTGGGCGTGGTGGCAGGCACCTGCAATCCTGGCTACTAGGGAGGCTGAGGCAGGAAAATCACTTGAACCCGGGAGGTGGAGGTTGCAGTGAACCGAAATCACGTGAAACTGAGGATGAGTAGCCAACGAAGAAAGGATGAACCAATAGAGAACGTACGTCATAAGCCAAGTGAACGAAATGCTTATAAAGGAAGGACTAGTCAATTATGTAAAATCCTGTGAGATGTAAACTAAGGTGAGAATTACAACAGGTAATTGGATTTTGCAATGTAGAGGCCATTGGTGGCCTTCACAGAGCATTTTTTATGGTATAATGGGGTTAACATATTAACTGGAGCAGAAAAGAAAAGAAAATTAATGTATCTATAAACATCTCTTTTTTGGATTTTTGTTATAAAAACAGGACGGAGAAATGGGAAAGTTTGCTGAGCATAAAATAAGGGAAAACACTTTCTTAAAAAAGATGGATGGAAAGATGCAATAAATAAACTAAGTTCCCTTGCAACTTCAAGATTCAGCATTCTAATAGTATGAAGAACAGCAATGCAATGCACTATGCTGCCTTGCTAGGTCATTTCTTTTTTTCATAAAGAAATTTTACCAAAGACTTTAATACATAAATGTAATTTTTAAAGATTCCTATTTTTCAGTCAAGTACTTTAAATTATGATCCGCTCTCTTAAACACCTGCTCACTTGTAATGTTCTTCAAAACAGCTCATTGTTAAACACCCAAGTTAACTTAACAATCTCTTAACAGGTTAAACACTAGCACTTAACTCCTAAAGTATATTAGCTACAAATTGAACATTAAGTAGAAAGCACTCAAGGCTATTTAAGGCTTTAGTGCCTTCTTACAAAGGTATGATATTTGCAATCAGGTATGGTTTTCATTAGCTATTATGGAAATAAACCACAGAATAAAGTTTCTAATTGGTATTATAGGAAAATGTGTCTCTGTAATCTGAGCATTTTGGGGGATAGAGGTGGGAGGATTGCTTGAGGCCAGGAGTTCAAGACCAGCCTAAGCAACATAGTGAGACCCCTGTCTCTCCACAAAATAACAAAAATAAGCTGGGCATGGTGGTGCACACCTGTGGTCTCAGCTACTCAGGGAGGCTGAGGCAGAAGGATCACTGGAGCCCAGGAGGTTGAGGCTATAGTGAGTTATGATCACACCACTACACTCCAGCCTGGGTGACAAAAGACTCTGTCTCAAAAAAAAAAAAAAAAAAAAAAAAGGAAAAGAAAGAAAAAAAAAGAAAAAGAAAAGAAAATATTTCTCCTTAGTCAAGAGCTGAATCTAAGCAAAGTTTTAGGTTAAAGTAAATAGATCCCTTGCCCTTTCGGCCAATTTATTTTTGTCTCTCTCTGGTTATTTGGCCAGCAATATGCAGGGACCCTGGAATGCAGATTATATTTAATTGGCCATCCTTATCAGTGCTTGTTTGCTTTGGGAAGCAGGTGGGCGCCTGAGCACCTACTGCCAGAATTAAGTACACATCTAACTATTCCTTTGGCTCCTGGCAATAACTGCATTACCACTCACCTTTCCAATTCCCCACCCTGCCGCCCAGAGATGAGTTCTAACTGCCCAGGGCTCAAGGTGAAGAGATTGAAGCTGAGGCAAAGAGTGATCCCAATTTCCAGTGAATTTGTATTGTTAACAATTTAACTTTTCAAAGGATTTTGGAGTAAAGCAATCAACTCTCTGCTGGAGCTGGTCAGGACACATGGCTGAGATTGCTGAATCAATATGTGGAAACCTGACTGACAACTTAGGTAATTTGATGCAGGATTTGGGACAACAACTGGAGATAAATTACTTAACACAGTTGGGAACCAAAATTGTGTTCAGAAAGGGAGACGTGTTTTCCTCAGAAGAGTGAGGAGAATTGTACTGACAGGAAAGTGATGGGCGCAAGCAAAACTCTTACAAACATTATTCCATATGCAACTGTAAACGTTCTGGTGAATATCTTTGAATTGTCTTTGTAGGGGGTGGGGAAGTATTGTGAAATATATGTAAATCAACAGTGATATGAACGTCTTCTGTTTAAAGAATGTAACTATAGAAGAGTTACATACTGAATTGTAAGAAAATGCTTATTTTGTGGAGAGAAAACTGCAGCATACAAAAAATATATTTTTTTCCTTTCTGAATCATAATGAAATCCTTTTAGAATTCATTTTGACTTATAACTAATCTGTGTAAAAGTTCTTTTATTAAAGTATGTTTGAATTTTTAACAATCTTGTATTTGTGTACTAAAGGAAGGTTCTCCCTCTTCACACCCCCACCCTCACCCACTAACCTAACATCCCCCTGTAATGTGATATATTCAGTATTTGCAATAACCAAGATGAATAGATCTGGCCACTTGGTCAACCCTGAATGTGTGAGGTGAAGAGGAGGAAAAGGAGAATGCAGAAAGGGGCAAGCTCAATTATTTTTTCACTGTCACAGTTACTGCCAACTCAGAGAAGATGCTTTCTTTTTCACATTTGTAAGCAAACAAATGTCAGAAAGTTTGCTGCATTTCTGCATTGCTTCAGTGAAGACTTAAAAGAGAGTAAGTTAAGTGCCTTCTGAGATGTAGCAGAGATTTGTTTGAGGCTTTTCAAATTTAATTTCCCTTTCTGATAGGATCCTAATATCATTTCGAGGAATAATCTCCTCCAGTAAGGTTTCCTGCTTCCATATTTAAGGGATGATGACATGTGACCTGAGTTAGGCCAGTCAGACGCTTCCTCTTGAGCAGAAGGATAAAGAGACCAGAAATGACTGGAATTTCATTCTAGCAGCTGTAACCCACTCCGATTTTTACTCTTCCAAGACTCTTGTGTTTTTTGCTTTCTAGCTTTTGGGACTACCTGACCTGCTTGTTTCTTGTTGTTTTTTGTTTGTTTTCGTTTTTTGTTTGAGACGGGGTCTCGCTCTGTCGCCCATGCTGGAGTGCAGTGGTGTGATCTCAGCTCACTGCAACCTCCGCCCCCAGGTTCAAATGATTCTCATCCTCATTCTCCCGAGTAGCTGAGATGACAGATGTGCACCACCACACTTGGCTAATTTTTGTATTTTTAGCAGAGACGGGGTTTCACCATGTTGGCCAGGCTAGTCTCGAACTCCCGGCCTCATGTGATCTGCCTGCCTCGGGCTTCCAAAGTGCTGGGATTACAGGCATGAGCCACAATGCCTGGCCCCTGCCTGTTTCTAAGACCTATGCTCATGCCCAGCATTCCATGAATTCTGCAATCCTCCATTATTTTTCCAATAAATTTCCTTTTATGTAATTCACTGAGAGTTGATTTCTGTTATTTACAATCAAAGATCTCAAAACTCATACAGAGGATCATAGTTGACTGGCCCTGATGCTGGCAATTTCATCACAGTTCTCCATGAACATATTTGTGTGTGTGTATGTGTATGTATGAGAAACCTCAATGGTAGCTCTCCAACACTTGTGTTACCTTTTGACCACTTCAGTTAATGTCTTCGGCAACATGTGCATATCATTATGGTAGCAAAACTGAATCATTTTCTTTGCTTCCTTTCTTTGTGAAATTGATCAAAAAGAGTACAGTTACAAATACCAAATACCAAGGAATTATCCTAAGACCTTCCTGTACTTCACTGCCTTTATCCAATACTTCACCAAGTCTTAGTGATTATAGCTTCTAAATATCTCTCTAGTCTACCTGCAGGGTCCCACCTCCACCATCGCTGCTCTGGATGATGGCTGTTTCTCACCTGAGCAACTGCAAGAGCTGCCTCATAGCTCTGCTCATAATTACTTGTGTTCCTTACCATTCTGTTCCTCACATATGGCCACCAGAACAATCTTAATGGAATGATAATTTATACATCTCACACCCTGTTTTTAACACTTTAGTAGCTTCCAGAGGCCCTAAGGCGGTGTCCAAAATCATTAGGTGCCCTCTAAGCCAAGTAGTCTGAGATCCCTCACTTAGATCCTTATTTCACATAACATCTGTAGTCCATCCACACCGTCTTTCACCTTCAGCAAGGAGCTATGATTCCTTTCTTCGCAGGGCCTCTTTAGCTACTTCTACACATTTTGCTTTGTAGTTCCCTCTTTACTTTTTTCTAATTAAATCTTAAGCATCCTTCAGATATCAGCTAAATATCATGTCCCCAGAAATCACTTCCTACTCTTACTGACAAGATAAAATCCCCCTAGTATACTCTCTTTAGAACAATAAGAATTTATTGACACCAGTTATCCCAGTTGTATTTGTACTGTAGGATTCTTTGATTAAACATCACTCCTTTCCACTTCCCAACAATAGAGTACAACTTATATAAGGGCAGGGACTGAATCAATCATTTTCATCATAACCCACCCAGATTGTTACTCTTCCAAGAATCCTGTTGTACTTCTTCCTTTACAGCTTTTGGGACTAGTGAAGTCCCAAAAGAACTAAATTTAGTGTCTGACACTGGTGTTTGGTACTTGGTGATGAGTGAATAAGGTCAGTCTTTCTCGGGAAAATATGAATTCCTTGAGAACAGGAAATAAATGTCTAACACAGGTACTCAAAAATACAGTAGTTAATATATCTTCTACTTGGATTCAGTAAGGAAATTTTTCACCCTGACCACTGACAAAAGTTCTAAACATTTTCTTTATTATTCAAAGTCTTGTGTACATTTTGGACACAATCTGACTTCCCATAATTTTAAAAAACAAATTTAATATCAGACTCTCATCACTTAATCAGGGTCAACAAGCCAGCCATGGTAGTCAATAGTTTTTCTTAAACAGTCCATGATACTATTTTTCTTTCAACAGGGAACATTTTAGAAAATCTGAAATTATCAACTTTAGTAAAATGATTAACTTTTCCTCTAACAGACAGACTACTTTATTTTAAATGTTTCTTAATAAATTCTTAAGATATTTAAGGAAAATCCTAAATTATGTAACAACCCTACCTCAATTAACTCTCAGACATGTGCCTTTGATTTTCTGGTGGCAATTCAGAATTATAGATTTAGACTAAAATCTCAGTCCCTACATCCACAATCCTCCCAAGGACCCCTGTGTTTGATGAGCCTCACTTGATCTGCTCTCATTTTCCAAGATTTGCCCTGGTCCTCTGATGCTAATGAGTGTTGGCAATTGTTTCTGACTGAACATTAGCCACTTTCCTTTGTAAATAGCAGTGGCTTCATCTGTAGACAGGCAAGTCTCCTTCTCTGGTAATATTAGTCCTCACTGAATTTCAGAAAGATTCAAAACCAGAAAACATTTAAGTAAACCAAAAGACCTTAAAATATTCATATGATGCTTAAAGCCAGGGAATATGTTTGTATTCTGTATGTTACATAATAGGCTTTTAATTCATATTTGTGGGATTAATAAAGAATCTGTGAACTACGTCATGACTCCCACTTATTGTCAATTCAAACCTGCTCCACAGAACTATTTCCCAACACCTGGATGAAAGAGAATGCTGACTTATTTTCCCCCACAACTCTTAGATAATAAAATATGCTATCAACAACCAATTTTAAAGAGCTAAACATATTTTGGGGTTCCATAGTCATTATAGCTTATCTATCACAGCTTACGCTGATCTCCCCCACCTGTCATAATTGCACTACAGGGTATCTTCCTGGAGCTACTTTGGGTCAGGAGGAGTCAGACCTCCAGATGATGGGCACATTCTTAGGGACATTCAGTAGGCATTCAGGAAAATGAACCTTGGAACATTTGACTGTGCTTTTCTATAGGAAATCTGGGAACTTTACTGGTTAATATCCACATGGCAGTAAGGGCAGATAACCCATTTGTAAACTGAGTTTTAGCTTTGCTTTTATCAGCAAGAAGTATGTGTAAACAGCATCTACCCTCATTTTGTGTTGCTATAACTAGAATACCTGTGACTGAGTAATTTATAAAGAACAGAGGTTTATTTTTAACAATTCTGGAGGCTAGAAGTCCAAGATCAAGGAGGTCATATCTGGTGAGGGTATTCTTGCTGTGTTTTCCCATGGTGGAACGTGGAAGGGTAAGAAAGGAGAGAGAGAGAGACAGACAGACAGACAGACAGACAGACAGACAGACAGAGAGAGCACACATTAACCCAAGAGATTGAACTCACAGCTTACAGCCCTTTTATAATCAGCCCTAATCCATTCATGATGGAGGGCCCCTCATGATCTAAACACCTCCTGCTAGGCCCCACCTTCCAACACTGTTGCATTGGGAATTAAGTTTCCAACACATGCTTTTGAGGGACACATTTAAACTATAGCAGTATCTTTCAAGAGTGAATTAAAAATGACATTCTTCCCTAGTTCTTTATCAGTGCTGGACTGGACCCAGTGAAAAAGACTAGGAAAAACTTTTACATTAACTAGTTTTATAATTCATTGTACTAATTTTATAATTCATTGTCATTCAATATTAAGCAACAAGCAACACAGACACTCTGTGGCATAGGCCTCAACAGGCACTGATAAGAAATGTGGAAATGGGGTTCCAGCTGTCTCCCACAAATAGAGGGCCTTCTCCCCTATTGGAAGGGGATGACTGGCAGCCTGGGGCTTTTTCATCCTGTAAATCACAAAATCTATGATTTCACAGCCCTATATTTATTTTTGTTCCTTGCTACCCTAGATAAGGAAAGTAGATGAATAAAATGTTCAGAAGGAAGATTCACAGTTCCAAGTAGCAAGAAAGAAGTAGTTTTCTCTTAGTAGATGTGCCTTTTTTTTTTCTTAAGACAGAAGATATTTACCACAGAGACTGGAGTATTTTATAAGGCTACGGTTTTAGCATTGACAGCCATATTGTGACATTTGTACCTGAAGGAAACCAAAACAAAGATAAGAAAGTCAAAAATATACAGAATATTTAGTTCCTCATTAAAGTTTCAACTCCAGACAAAATTGTTCCCAGATCTATTCAATAATGTGAGCCAATATTGTTCCTTTTTTATGTACTGAAGCTTTAATTGGTATATTAGTCCATTTTCCTGCTGCTGATAAAGACATACTCGAGACAGGGTAATTTATAAAGAAAAACAGGTTTACTGGACTCACAGTTCTACACGGCTGGGGAGGCTTTGCAATCATGGCGGAAGGCGAAACTCATACCTTACACGGCAGCAGGCAAGAGAGAAAAATGAGAGCCGAGCGAAAAGGGAAACCCCTTATAAAAGCATCAGATCTCGTGAGACTTATTTACTACCATGAGGAGAGTATGGGGCAAACCGTCCCCGTGATTCAATTATCTCCCACCAGGTCCCTCCAACAACAGGTGGGAATTATGGGAGCTGTAATTCAAGATGAGATTCCGGTGGAGATACAGTCAAACCATATCGATTGGTCTTTTAGTTCTATGCATAACCGACTTATGATCAGCCATGAATGCCCAAGGGAGACATTTTCCAGTTGGCTAACTGCTGCCTAGTACATAGGTTTTACAGATATCTTACCCTCAACTCCAAAGACACAAACCCTCTGCCAAGCACAGTGGCTCATACCTGTTATCCCAGCACTTTGGGAGACTGAGGCAGGCAGATCACTTGGACCCAGGTGTTCAAGACAAGCCTAGGCAATATAGTGAGGCCCTGTCTCTTAATACATTTTTTTAAAAAGACACAAACCCACTCATGAGGAAAGCTAAATAGTGCTACCTCTTCCAAGAACTCAAAGAAGGCCACTAGAGGGAAAGCGTAACAGGAAGGAATCTTCCGCCCCTCTCCCTTTACTTCCAAACCCTGATGGTGAGGAGGTCTTTTGATCCTGCAGTTTGATTATTTTGAAAGATGTAGGCCTCCTACGTCTTTCAAACCACAGACACGAGGAATCATTTCTGTCAGTTCTGTGGTCTCCTAACCACAGACACGAGGAATCATTTCTGTCAGTTCTCAGGTTATGCCTGAATCTATCCGGGATTTTCTTCATGACCTTGACATTAAAGCTCCCAGACAGGATGATGTCAAGGCCCTAAGATTCCAGCGAAGAGGACACAAACCACTGGATAAGATGTAGAAGAAACCAGGGCATTGGGGACAGGGAGAGGTAGAAAACAATAACAGGTAGCAGAGGAGGAGATGGCTTCAAAGTGAGCATCTTATCTAGGCACCCCTGGAAAGGTGACAATGTGAAAAGGAAAGAGTGTTTTATATCAACTACCTGTCTCCATGTGCACCTTGTTTTTGTGAAAAATAAGACTGTTTTCCCTTTGCTGACGAATTGTTCCTGCAAAGCCTTTCAAATTGTACCAAAAATACCAGAGCTGTTAGAAAACAAATGGTCCTGGAACTTGTTTAAATGTTTCTTTTCCTTTCTTTCAGTCTTGAATCCTATATCTGGGTCCCTTTGGGGGTGACTCTGCCTCTTTATAATAAATCAAGTACTACATGTAAAGACTGTATATGTCATTCTTTCTAGTAAAGGCTTAAAGTGGGAAAAAAAAAATACCCGTTGCAGTTTTTGGTGTTTACATTCTCCAGGTGTCCATCATAAAATCTGTGCTGGAATCTATACTTAGTCTAGCTTATGAAGGACCCACTTCTCTATGTTTTGGGCAAATTTCCTCTCATTCGTCTGCTTGTATAATACTTCCTCTCCACCCCTCCCTGCCTTTCATAATTGCTATGCAATGGGATTTTACTTAGAAGCTAAACTAAGTCATCAATATTTTATTGCTGGTTTTAACTACAATAATTATAATTAAAATAACTATATATATAATGTACATTAACAGCTCAACATTTTACAGAAAGGTTCTAAAGAAGCTTCTTTCCAAGGAGCAGTGAAAATTTAAATTACTTTCAAATACAGTTTCTACTGATTCCCAAAAACCTGGAATGGGAAGAAAGGAAATGGGAATATATTGTCTGTCCTGTGTCTAGAGGGCAATTGTTTTTTCCCCACTTGCCAAGAAGAGAAGTGAACTGGAAGAATGTGCTTACCCAAAGCTACCATGAGTATGCAAATGCCTTTGGAATGTTTCCAATGATTTTAACCAAATATTCAAACCATAACAAGTATTCCCTGTGGCATCATTGAAGCATGCTGCAGTTACACATTATAAATGGAAGCCAAATCACACACTTGTGTAAAATGACTGGTATAGCAGAAAAACAAGTTATGTATTTAATAAGCAATCTCAACCTTGTAATGTAGTGAAACCCACTTGTAATTTCTTTCATATTTGTTTTTTTCCTTCTGCACACACTGTTCATTTTTAAAGCTCTCTACAAGGCTTTTATAAAAATCAACTTAGCCAATATACCATCACTCCAATTTTCTTTGCCCATTCCTTTGAAACACTGTACCCCATTCACGAATATTTGTCATATCAAAATGCATGAAATGCAGTTGTATGGCATTCCTGAAAGCATGGTTTTTATTCATGAAATATGTATGTTAAAGAAAGAAGCCCTCAATATGTGTTTATACTCCATATAGGTATGCTTCCTATTTTTTCAACCTGTGGGACACTTTTACAAACAAAAGCCATTCATTCGTAGCTTGTCTACCAAATGAAGGCTGTTATAGTTTCTCATACTGGCATTTACTGCCCTGTGATTCTGATTGCCTTAATAAAGTGGCATCATGGGCATTATTGCCGATTAAACATAAGGCTATTGTTAAACATTCAAATACTGGGTATGGCAGTCAATTCCAAAACAGCCTAACCTGAAATCTTGCCAGAAAATAGAAACTGTCCATTCAAAGATGAAACTATCTATTGTTGCCTTCAGCAGACCCTTTACTAGTTGGGTTCCCTCTCTACTAAATTACTTTATGGATTCCCGTGACATTTCACATTTCTTTAATTAGATAATTATCTAACTCCATTTGAACTATTTGTAAATGTGTTTTCATGCATCCAACTCCTCAGAATGTATTGTATCGTTTAACAGGCATCCAAACACACTGTCCTGTACCAGACAGGTTTAAATATTATACTGATAATTTCCCCATGAGATAATGTTACATGAAATTTTTCTTTAATCAACGTTGATTGAAAAGAAAACAAGACAGTATTTTACCAGTGAGGGCATATTGGCTTAGGTATTCATTGCATTTTAGATCTATTTTTAACCTTGGCTTTATGTTTGAGCCAAAAAAATCATCAACTTCCTGAGGATTTTTCTCCCCTTTTGCTGATTAGCTATAGAATGAGGAGAAGCACCTGACGGGGCCACATTAAGAAGGATGCTAAGCGGTTTATAAGTCTCAGTAATTAATGACTATTTTTATCACAAAGAATATAGACTGGCTTCTTCCATCTATCTGAAACTCAATGTGAGCCCTTATAAGCCTCAATGCAGCATAATTAGTGCAATAAAGCTGAAAATGAGATGGAGGATATAATGCAGCTTCAGTAATCCTGCCTTTAGCTAAAATGGAACAGTAGAAGCCCCTGGCAGCCTCCAATGTGGCTCCCACTAACATTTAAAGCCAGCCAGCTGTCTACAGTTCCTTGTGAAGCACACATCACTGTTTATATCCTTAAATAGAGTTCAAATGTTCTAAATAATTATATTTATGAGAGTGATTTACTGTGGTAAACAATTTGTTTCTCAGCCTTTTGGCTGTAATTGGATCTTTTCTCCAATTAGGAACCATCATGGACTGTGTACTTGTATCAGTTTTTATTCTGACCACTGTGTGCTTATAATGTGCTCTCAAACCTCTTGGGATGAACAAATGGGTTTTGCTTTCTCAGTGTTGTTATTTAAAAAACCACTCTCTTGTAAATCATAATATGCTAACAATATGTCTGGGGACTCAATTGGGAAAATGAAAAAAGCTTCACACTCACGAAAGCATGCTAAGTGTGACCACAATAAGTGCTGGGCAATGTGTGTGTTTTAGATTTGTGACTATCCCTTCAATAGCCTGGATAGCATCCCGTCAATAACCTGGATAGCATTTCATTGTCTAAACCACCCACAATCACAAATAAGCTCCTGACAGGTTTATACCACATGGCTGAAACACACACACAAACACACACACTCACACACACACAAGAGACGGGGATGGGAATTTCTTCTAGGAGATCCTGAGACTAGTCAGGGTTATTTTCAGCAGCCTGTTTGAACAGCATGTAAGCATTTCACTCATGTTCTTCCTCAGAGTACCAGCACCACCCACCATAAAAATAAAAGACTGGTTTCTTTAAAAGAAGGCTATGTCTGAAGATCCACTAGCCGTATCTTCCATGAGTATTATATAACAGCTGCATGCCACCTCTCTCGAAAGTTAGAAAGTCTTTCTGAAAAATTCTCTTGAGATTTGCTAAATATCCAGAAATCAAAAAAATCATTGAAGAAACCAAATAGAATCAGATTAATCCGGGGCATGGTTAGTGTCATCTTAAGGGGTCCATGGTGGTCTTAGTGGTCTTAGCTAACCAGCATCACCAGGGGGCGACTTCCCCTTCCATCTGATTCACTTTCAAAGTTGAGTCTCAGGCACAGTCTGGTGTTCAGGCCGCTTATGCTGGCAGAACCTTTTCAAGACAGATGGTGGGAGCAGACCAGGGCACTGGGCCAGAAGCAGCCACAGGTCGGATGACCGCCAGTCACGGAAGAGTCTCCGTCTGGAAACCATTATCAAATTTGAGGATTTTACTCCCTTTCTGACACCTGTATTCAGCCTGGGTCAGTTACTAGGTATTTCTTTCACAAACGGAGTTTAAGCTATTCTAGTAAGTGTGAATTTTATTTTAAGCTCCATGAAAGTTGCATTTGTGCTCAGGCGACCTTGTCTACAATACAAACAGGTCACACTGACCACATCGTTATAGAAAGCCCATAATCCTTGGGCCAGGGCTGGAAGTCTTTAGGCCAGGTTACATCATATTGCTAAGTGACACATAGTGTAGGCCCTGAGAGATATATTAGTGGGCCTTAAGGGTATCATTAATCTTAAGGCTTATTTAACATCACAATATGGATAAATCAAATGAGATAGAGAAACCAGTTGTAATTCAAATCTTTTAAGAATGACTGTAAATGATGAAATCTTATGCTTGAATAGGAGTCCAAAACACTATCTATTGCATTACATTACATGTGACAAGGGGCTTTCAACATCAGTTACAATCTTCTAATATTGTTTATTATCTACTTCATATAGTCTTTAGTAGGGGTAAAAAGTTTCGTGGGATTCATAGATGAAGGTTCAAGAATGACTCCAACTGTTAAACAAATAGCAAAATGAAACAAAAGTAAAATTAGAATTCACTCATTGCAAGCAGGACACTAACCATAACAAAACAGATTAGGTATTAACTATTATTTTCTTTTGACTATTCTTACAAAGCTTAATATTTTGCTAATTGAAATTATACATTTTCCTGAAATCTAGATTTGGACAAACAATATTTTATTCCTCCTAAACATAAAGCTGAATAGTATTAAGATCCAGAGTTATAGCATATAGGCAATATTACACAGGTGATGTAGCATAGTGGTTAAGGGTGTTGGACTCTGGAGTTAGATCTCCTGGGAGTAATTTATAATTCTTGCAATTACTAGCTGTGTGATCTTAGGAAAGTTGCTCATTTTATCTGTAAAATGGGGATAATAGTGAAATGAGCAAATTAGTTGATGCATAGAAATACTTAGAATGGTACAAATGTGTAGGAATAACTCAACAAGCATTAGCTATTGTTATCTTTGCAAAAAAAGGTATTGCTAAATATTTGTGTTTGTGTAAATGTGTATATATGCACATGTGTGTATACTTTGTATGTGTGTGCATATGTGTGTGTATATATATATATATATGCTCACACACACCCCCATTGCAAATCACATTTTACATATATTATTTGATCATCATCAACCAACAAACTTGCACGATAGTAAGGATCAATATTATTTAGTAAATGATTAAATAGAAACCCAAATATGTATGTTACTTTCCCAAGTTCTCATACTCAAAGTAATGGGGGCAGCAGTATTGGCATCCTTTCATTCCGACATGTACTTCAAAGTACTTTCACTTAAACCCTGTCAGTGGCTTTATTTTTTTTTTAATTTCCTTAAGTTTTTGAGGAACAGGTGGTGTTTTAAGTTATTTAGTGGTGATTTGTGAGATTTTGACACACCCATCACCTGAGCAGTATACACTGTACCCAATTCCAAACCCTGTCACTTGCTCCCTAAGGGTAGTGATTATTTTGGTAAGAGTGATTCTGGTGGTGACAAAGTACAAGTGAATGTAGGAACAAGCAGTTAGGAGGGGGAAGATTAAATTTCCCTGAAGCAAGTCAGAGAAACCAGAGTTCCCCTTCCCCAAGGTGGGTCATAGAAACAAGAACACCTCTTTCCCAAAGACAACCATAAAAACTACACGTTTGACTTTAACTTTTTCCTACCTTTGTGTTTAGGAGCTGGTTATAAAACAATTATCTGACCCGCTCTTGTTTGATAGGTCATTAGACCCTCATTTTAGAGGGGTTCTGGTCTATACATAGGAAGAAGGAATGCTACAACAGAGAGGCCAGTACAGACAGGCTTCGCTGGGTTTATTCACTCAGTCGATTAGTATTAAATCATATCCCTTGTCCAATCACATTTCTACATGGTCCATTCTTCATTCAACCTAAGCATAAAAATGGATAGTTTTCCCTGTGTCTTTTTATCTTCATTTGGCTTCTGTGTCACACAAAACTTCAGTTAAATGAAGTTGTTGGGCTATTCTCTTGTTAATCTGTCTTTTCTTATAGGAGTGTCAGCCATGACTCTTATGATGGTAAGCAAAGCTGTCACACCCTTTTCACTCCTCCACTATCAAACACTGTTTATGCCAAAAATAGATTTTATTGTTTTTTCTCCAATGTCATGAGACATTTTGAAAATACTAATTTTTTTCAGTTTTGTACCCCTGCATCCGATTTAAAGTTATTTCCTCACCAGATAACCTTGGCTACATCTGACACAGGTGCATTTTCTATAGGATTATCATAGTATTACATGGTTCTATTGCTACAATGCTATTGCGTTAAAATAATAATGCACCCCAGATAGGATTCTACATTATATATCTTTTAAGGCAAGGAAATAAAATCATTTTCTCAACCACTCTGGAATAGAAGATGCTCATACATTTATTGTTATTTGTGTTTAGAATACCTATACATCTAGGTTGAGTTTTCTGTATTCCCTTTTCAGTCTCACATGTTATATTAAAATACTTTTCACTTTTGTGAGTCTGGTTATTACAGAATTAGAATCAATGGGTGTTAATGAAAGCAAATATCTACTCAATAACAGAGGATTAAAAAACCAAAAAATTATATAGTGGTCCTTGATTGATGTATATACACATATGTCTTATCAGATCAGGTGCTCTTTGCTACTGGGAATGTTTAGAAGAAGCAACACATTTATCTATCACCAATATTGTAGTGAGGATTCCCAACTCAGACAAAATATTAGACAAAGGAACCGCCGAGATTCCATGATTCCAAGGAAGCTCTCAGTAGATCTGTCTCATTATGGGCTAAAAACTTTTCAAGAAAATAAATAATGATTTTTGGTATATTTTCCATTTGATGTTTGAGGGTGAAGTTAGTGGATCATAACTGTAAAGGCAATGGCCATGGCCTCTGGAGTTCTATGGACTTGGCTATGAATGTCTGCTCTGATGTTTATTAGTTATGCAGAATTGGGAAATTTACTTAACCTCTATAAAACTCATTTGTAATTGGTAAAATGACATTAACATAACACCTATTAGATAGGGTTAATGTAAATACTGAAACAACATTTTTAATGCTGATACAAATCTCAGCATAAAGTGAGTGCAAATTACATTGTTGCTATTATAACACATAAAGCAGTAGAAATAAAAGTTTTAAAGAGCTGTATTAGCCAGGCGCGATGGCTCATGACTGTAATCCCAGAACTTTGGGAGGCCAAGGTGGGCAGATTACCTGAGATCAAGAGTTCGAGACCAGCCTGGCTAACATGGTGAAAACCTGTCTTTACTAAAAATACAAAAATTAGCCAGGTATGGTGGCACACAACTGTAATCCCAGCTACTCAGGAGGCTGAGACAGGAGAATCACTTGAACCTGGGAGGCAGAGGTTGCAGTGAGCCAAAATCGTGCCACTGCACTCACTCCAGCCTGGGCAACAGAGTGAGATGCTGCCTCGGGAAAAAAAAAAAAAAGGTATATTAGTGAGATTGTTTGTAAAAGTCATAAAATGCAATTGTGCCATAGTTGTGTATAAAAATTATTCACTTATATCTGAAATGATTAAATCATTTTTATCAGATTAACATATTCATTTTTATGTTTCAGTTATGACTTCTTAATCTGTTAATATTTCTTTCCTTGTTTATGGAATACAACTCATTTATCTTGACATCCTCTGAAATAACTTTAAAATGAATCAAGCAATGTGTTTTTCTTGTTTGGCAGTTTTACCTTTTTGAGCTATAAATTCAGAGATCATTACCTTTTGGTGGAGGATCTGAAGGAAGTAGGGTAGGCAGGGAAGGGGAAATAGAAGTGTCCACTGGGAAGAAATGTGTTTAGTGTTGAGTATAGAAAGAAATGTTAGCATATGCAAAATGAAGATGCTTAAAAAAATGCAAGGAGAAAATAAGCATTAAGACCCCAAACACTAGATAGAAAACTAAACAAACTGGGAACCCAACAAAAATAGCATAAAGGAACTTATTGGATATTTGGTTTAGGCTGGGGATTGTGATCTTTTGAAATGTGAATTTTAAATCCATTCACTATTATATTTGGGTCATAGAATCTTAGCATTAAGCTACCCACTCAGCCCCTCTGCCTACATCAAGATGGAGTGCTCTGTGGAGACTGATGAACGCCGGCCTCACAGTGGGTTACACAGAACATTCGCCTTGAACCTAAACCACTGTAGGAGTTACCTGTTTGAAGAAAAGCTACTTAATCTCAATTTTACAAATTACCATCAGATAACAGTTATTTTTTATTTACGTAAGCAGTAAACAATAACAACTTATTATATTTATAATTTTTTCATTGATCTTATTAGTCAGCCACTGTTGAAAAGAAGGGAGATAATCAGTGTCTCCAGAGAGCAGTTACCTAGTGTCCTCTATTAAAGAGAGTGAACTCCACTTAACCAGAATACAAACTCAGATTCATATCATTTTTACATTCTTAAAAATTCATTTCTTTCTGATTTTAAGTCACCACATGTTAACAAAATGGAAATAATTTGTTCTCTCTGATTTATATTTCACTGAATTCCTTCAGTAGTCCACTGCTGATACCCACTGGCTTGCATAACCCAAATGTCCAACAATGATAAACTGGATTAAGAAAATGTGGCACATATACACCATGGAATACTATGCAGCCATAAAAAATGATGAGTTCATGTCCTTTGTAGGGACATGGATGAAGCTGGAAACCATCATTCTCAGCAAACTATCGCAAGGACAAAAAACCAAACACCACATGTTCTCACTCACAGGTGGGAATTGAACAATGAGAACACATGGACACAGGAAGGGGAACATCACACAGCAGGGCCTGTTTTGGGGTGGGGGGAGTGGGGAGGGATAGCATTAGGAGATATACCTAATGTTAAATGACAAGTTGATGGGTGCAGAACACCAACATGGCACACGTATACATATGTAACAAACCTGCACGTTGTGCACATGTACCCTAAAACTTAAAGTATAATAAAAAATAAAAAAATACAAAATAAAGTGAGCTCCACTTAACCAGAATACAAACTCAGATTCATCTTTTTTACATTCTTAAAAATTCATTTCTTTCTGAGTTTCAGTCACCAAATGTTAACAAAATGGAAATAATTTGTTCTCTCTGATCCTATATTTCACTGAATTCCTTCAGTAGTCCATTGCTGATACCCACTGGCTTGCATACCTCTTAAGCTCTTCAACTCTGTTCACCCACACTGGTGCCTGAAGTTTGTGGATTTTAAAATAAAAATAACAATAATTCACGTTTTTTCCTGCGCCCCTCCCACTAAAGATGTTTCTGGCTCTGCTGCTAAGTTTGTTCCTTTATCTGAAACAATAAGAGACGTTCCAAGTCCAAGCAGATCGTCGCATTATTGTGATACGTAATTATGGGAAGGTAAGAGAAAGAAATTGCACTAGAACGTAAAATATTAGGGAAGATATTTTTCACGAAATTTGGATGTTGAGCTTTGGTAATGGGCTTACTAGAGGCAGATAGGAGAGGAAGTATTACGGTGGACCTTATATCTTCTTCATGGAGCTTGAGACATGTAATCAACTCACTTCTTTTCTCTATTTCTCTCTTTTTTTTGTCTCTCGTTCTCTTTTTCTTTTTCTTAATACATAAGCCTTTATTTTCTACATGTCTTTTATTGTATAAATTCAAGGTGTACAACATGATGTTTTGAAATATACATATATATACACATAGATGTATACATACACTATATATACCTACATATGTGTGTATATATACATATATGTGTGTATGCATATATACATATATACACACTATGTATACATACACTATATATATCTATGTGTCTGTGTGTATATATATACACACATATATATACATACACTATATATACCCATGTGTGTGTATATATATATGTGTGTGTGTATGTACATATATGTGTGTGTGTGTATACACACATACGGGTATATATAGTGTATGCATATATAGTGTGTACATATGCACACACACATATATACACACATATATATGTAGATATATATATAGATATATGTATATAAAATGAGTACTACAGGTAAACAATTTAACATGTCCATCATCTCATATAGTCATCCTTTCTGTGGCAAGAGCACCTAAAATACACTCTTGGAAAATTTCCAGTATATAATACAATATTATTAACTATAGTCCTCATGCTGTACTTTAGATCTCTAGATTTATTCACCCTACATAACTGTACATTTTTACTCTTTGACCTATATCTTCCAATTCTCATCCCCTTTTCTTCTCAACTCCCCACCTCTGATAATCACCATTTTATTATGTTTCTAAGTATTCAACTTTTTTAAAGATTCCACATATAAGAGAGATCATGTAGTATTTTCTTTTTTTTATTATTATATTTTAAGTTTTAGGGTACATGTGCACAACGTGCAGGTTTGTTACATATGTATACATGTGCCATGTTGGTGTGCTGCACCCAGTAACTCGTCATTTAACATTAGGTATATCTCCTAATGCTATCACTCCCCTCTCCCCACTTCACCCACCCCACAACAGGTCCCTGTGTGTGATGTTCCCCTTCCTGTGTCCATGTGTTCTCATTGTTCAATTCCCACCTATGAGTGAGAACATGCCGTGTTTGGTTTTTTGTTCTTGCGATAGTTTGTGGAGAATGATGGTTTCCAGCTTCATCCATGTCCCTACAAAGGACATGAACTCATTTTTTATGGCTGCATAGTATTCCATGGTGTATATGTGCCACATTTTCTTAATCCAGTCTATCATTGTTGGACATTTGGGTTGGTTCCAAGTCTTTGCTATTGTGAATAATGCCGCAATAAACATACGTGTGCATGTGTCTTTATAGCAGCATGATTTATAGTCCTTTGGGTATATACCCAGTAATGGGATGGCTGGTTCAAATGGTATTTCTAGTTCTAGATCCCTGAGGAATCACCACACTGACTTCCACAATCGTTGAACTAGTTTACAGTCCCACCAACAGTGTAAAAGCATTCCTATTTCTCCACATCCTCTCTAGCACCTGTTGTTTCCTGACTTTTTAATGATTGCCATTCTAACTGGTGTGAGATGGTATCTCATTGTGGTTTTGATTTGCATTTCTCTGATGGCCAGTGATGATGAGCATTTTTTCATGTGTCTTTTGGCTGCATAAATGTCTTCTTTTGAGAAGTGTCTGTTCATGTCCTTCGCTCACTTGTTGATGGGATTGTTTGTGTTTTTCTTGTAAATTTGTTTGAGTTCATTGTAGATTCTGGATATTAGCCCTTTGTCAGATGAGTAGACTGCAAAAATCTTCTCCCATTCTGTAGGTTGCCTGTTCACTCTGATGGTAGTTTCTTTTGCTGTGCAGAAGCTCTTTAGTTTAATTAGATTCCATTTGTCAATTTTGGCTTTTGTTGCCATTGCTTTTGGTATTTTAGACATGAAGTCCTTGCCCATGCCTATGTCCTGAATGGTATTGCCTAGCTTTTCTTCTAGGGTTTTTATGGTTTTAGGTCTAACATTTAAGTCTTTAATCCATCTTGAATTAATTTTTCTGTGTCTAGTTAATTTCACTTAGCAAAATGTCCCTCAGGTTTATCCATATTGTCACAAATGGCAAGATCTCTTTTTTAAAGCTGAATATTCAGTTGTGTATCTGTACACTGAGATATATATGTATATGTACACTGTGATTTCTTTAAGCAGCCAACTGTTGACAGACATTTAGGTTTCTTCCCATACCTTGACCATGGTGAATAATGCTGCAATGAATATGAGAGTGCAGATTTCTCTATGATTTCATTTCCCTCGTATATCTACCACCAAATTAATTTATTTTGATATTTCCTTTTAGTGGCCAGTCTTTGTTTTTCTTTGTCCATGACAAGGCTAAAGACTGCTTACTTGAATCATGACTATATTATTTATACAACAACTGGTTTCTAATGCCAGTATATTGAATACTATTATGTGTATGGGATGCATAGTAGGGGTTAGTGGAGAAGATTCATAGCCAAAATCTATCATATTGGAGCAATAGCAAAAAAAGAACCAAAATTGTTTAGAAAATATATTAAAATTTTAAATATGTAAATGAGAAACTGTACCAGTCAGCAACAATACAAAACTTGTGAAAATAATACAAATCCAAGAGAGAAGCAATAAGACACTGCATAAGATGTTTACATCCATACAATTTAAAAATAAAGAGAACCATAAAGAACGTAGAAGATGAACATGTTTGTGACATTTTCAGTAAAGACTTCCCAATGCAGACTCCACTCCCCTTAACTGTGACAATGGTACCCATCTGTGTGGTAATGCTTTATAACATTGCTTCAAAATTCAGTGTATCGTACAGGTTGAATTACGTGGGGTCTATTTAGATCCACCGCTGCAGGTTAGGTTTTGAAATGAGATAGTAGGGATTTGTGTTGTAGACAAAAATGAAAGTTCATTATGAAAAGATTTTGAGTTAAGTACAGGGAGGCCAAGTTGCATCTGTAAGTTCAACTGAGCTCCAAGGCACTGTGCACAATTTTCTTTGCCCACTGACTCTGGTCATATCAGTACTCAAAATAAATCATGAGGTTGTATACCCATGAAGTTTTTCCTGACCTACTGTTTGGCATCTCTGCCTGGAAGGAAAACCGAAGAAATGAGAAATGGAGAGATTTATCTCTTCTGAGGCCTTTAAAAGTAGTCTAGGATGAGAGGAATTGGTGCATCTTCACTTTTCTATCACCTAAAATGGCAATGAGAATAGAAACAGACAATACTCCATACTCTTCACATATACCATCTCCTTTAACCCCTGCAACAATCAAATGCAATATGCATTGTGTTTTATATTTTATGAATAAAGAAACTGTGACTTTCAGGATTATGTGCTCCAAATCACTCAGCTAGTTTAAGGCCAGGATTGAACTAAGTCTAACAGAGTGCTTTCTTTTTCTTTTTCTTTTTCTTTTTCACATTTCTTATTGAACTACCTCCTTTCGGACTGCTTTTCTTGCAATGCTTTACCGTCTATAAGAATATGTTTCCCTAGACTTTATACTCCTTTGTGTCAAAACTGTTGTAAAAACAAGGGCAACAGTAGCATTGTTAACATAATATGCCCCAGACTAACTCTCTAAAAGAAAATCTAAAACTTTGATTGATATAAAACAAATTAACCTAACAATTAGGGTTTTGTCCCAAATGCAAATAGTCAGAAAACTTAAACCCTTATTTTTTTCCCCAAGATTACAATACTATTAACGAACATCCTAAACTAATGCAGGTTTTCTAAGTGACTTGGAAACCAATAAAATATTAAGGTGTCTTGATCTTGAATACAGCATCAGTGTTACATATATTTTATTGTGTGATAATACCTGGAACAATTTTCAATTTATTTATGATGCATATTGTTACTCTCAGCCAATTCCCTAATCATGATTTGTAAAGGAAAGTTTAATAGAATTGTCTTTGTTCAAAGCTACAGGGTGGATTGGTTCCTTTGCTGCTTTTCTGTACTAACATACCCACTTTTAAAGTCCTAGAAAATATAGTAGATCATGAGAAGAGAAACGTTTCTTCTACCAGGGTTAAAATGTTTCCAAATATAAATCTAAGTAGAATATGCATAAATATTTAAATGCTCCTTGGCCTATTACTATCCTTGTGTTCATAGTATGAGATTCATCTATGAAAGAAATCAAGGCGTGAATTTAAATTCTCTACAAGGATAATTACCCGTTGCATCTAATTTTAAGGGTAAGTTTTTAAAGAAACTGGGGCCATCTCATAGGGGACAGACATTAGCAAAAATCAAGGTATGGCCTGTCGTGTCATATCTTAAGAGTAATACCTTTATGAACACCCTTGTGGTTTTTTTCACTTGCTTTCTTGCCATATTAACCAACAAGTTCCCACAGTATTGATTGAGAACTGATATCTACTTGCATGCAGATTCTTACTGTGAAAAGTTATGTGGTCATGATTCTGAGTAGGTGAATGTGGATATACCAGTATTCTCTGGTGACGTTTTAAGAGATTCTGAAAGGGTCTGAACTCACAGGCTTTTAAAGAATTTCGAGTCTGTATCTACTCCTGGATGCTGACTGCCACCTTCAATTTCTTTACTTTACAGGACTAATCTCCTTTTAAGGAAGGGCATTAACTTACCAAAAAGGAAATGGTGTGCTTGTAATGACAAATGAACATGACTCTTCTCTTCTATTTGATAGAAGGGCACTTGTTCTGTTTAAATTGTGTATTCTTTTGTAAACAGACTCTCCAGCCCTCCAGCTAGAGGAATCAATGCCCTGTGCAGATGGTGCCAGACCTTTACTTAGAAATGCATGCACTTCATTTATATTAAAGTTTTGATATTTAACCCTCTGTCTTTACTTTAAATCAGGGCCCTAGGGCAAGGACAAATGTTTTCATCTTTTTAAATTTAAAAATTTGTTTCACACTATAGAAGGGAAATTAAATCTCAGAATGATTTGAGTCTGTGAGCATAAAAATAGCCCTCTAGCATAGTATGCATTTAACAAGCATCATAATCTGAGGATCAGTGTCTCAAAATGAGAATGAGAATCAAAAGAATTAGAGGAAAAAAGTTGTGTCTGTAGAAAGACATATATAAAGCCCTGTGAATATAAAAACCAAGCCAACCTAATTAAAATTCAAGCTTTTTAAAATATATCTCTATACCAATTCCTCCAACACACATACAAATATACACATAAAAAATACAATACAACCTAAAATTATGCTATTTAGAATTTTTTAAAAGTAATTATAGGACTTAACTCATATAGCAGCTAGAAAATTATCACACGTTGTAGCTACTGCCACCATAAGAATTGATTTCAATTCAGCCTTTAATGAGATCAGCAATTTCTATTCATTTTCATGGGCACCTACTCCTATAATGAAAAGGATTAATTTGAAGTTACTAGAAATGCATCACCTAGCTCATGTTGGAAGGTTGCTAGTCTGTGGGCCATAAATATAAATTCTTCAAGTACTAGGTTGACTATTTCATTAAAACTGATGATGTTTTAGTATTTTATATGCAGAGTCATGCACAGGTTGTGTAAAGCAGGGTTTTAATATAGAATGTATTTGAGGAGAAAAAGCTGTCATAGAAAGGTGATCGTCTGTTACTCACAGAGGCACTAGTGAGCATGCAGGAACACTTCCTTTGTGGAGTAAGTGCAGAATAATCTCTGAATCACAGAGATTATCTCTTCAGGATAAAATAGGCCCAGAAAACATAGCCCCATCTCTAAAATAGACAATTTAAAGTCAGAAGAAGGCCTCTATGCCATGGCTACTCTTTGAAGCCAATGATATTGATTTATGCTGTTTCTCCCTAAGTAAAAATCATAACGGTTGGAGGTCAGGGTTATAGGTTTGAGAGAAAGTAATATACATATTGTGAACTAGGCTACTACTTTGTCCCATGTGAGTTGGCCCCTGACTGTAAGCGAAGATTTCCCCGTAGTCCTTCTCCAACTCCATAACAAATGCTGTTCAAATGGACGATTTTGACAATGGCAGCCTACTGTCAAACTCAATGTGAGGCATGCTGCAGAATTTTCAGCAGGCCCACAAAGCACAAGTCCATTCAATTTCCTGAAAAATCAGCCATAAGCGATACTCCCTGGGTAATGTAAATTATGCACATATAATGATCAAGCAAATAATTTAATCCCAATTTGATCAATTCACCGAGGAAGAAAAAAAAAAGATAGCCAATTTGGTTTCACACAGAAACGCGAGCAATTCGTCTCCTGGACATTTCACATTTCAATTAGGAGTGTTATAGACAGGTTTTTCAGATTTCTATTTTATGTTAAAGGAAGAGTTCATTAGAATTTTGAGACTCAATCATTAAAAAGGCTCAAAATACCAAGAATTATTTGTAAAATGGTGATACTCTAATTTTTAAAAGTGAAAATCATGCACAAACTGGTTAAATGTATATTTCTTTGAAAATTATTTTCAAAAGCTGTACTGAATCTTAACATAGTACTCGTCATTTTGCCAATGGAATAATAACATATAATGAGTCTCAGCCTTGCTGCAGAAATCTCACTTTGGGATCGGTATCCTCTGTGACATCTATGAACCAAGATAAGACAAGATTACCAATAATGATGTCCTGGACAGCAATCTGCCATAATGCACTGAAGTCCAGCCAGGGTTATTGTTCTCCCTGAGCCAGATGGGTGAGAAGGGGGATGCATAAATGATGTATGAATCCTTGTGTTGTACCTAACAGAGGCAGGGTGTTTATCTTCCAAAATATGTGTAAGACTCCTGTCACTTAGATATATAACACTCCAGGAAGACAAAAGGAAGAGGAAAAAAAGGAAGTTTTTTTAAAAAGTACCTCTCAAGCCATTGTGCGAGGGAGAAGAAGAAGAAATGACTGCCAAGTTTGAGTAGTTCTAGCGAATGTGCTTATGTAAAATAAAAACCACAAATTAATTCAGTGAAGAGAAGAGAACAAAAAACTCTAACTTAGTTATTTCCAAAATTCAGCCCAAACCACTGGCTGACATTTTTTATTTTCAAGTTTTCACCTGGTTTGTTAGTGTCATGCTAATCAAAGCCATAATTGATAGAATATTATGTGCAAAGGAAAAATGTTCTTCTTTTCTTAATGTACAAACATGTATGGATCTTGACTTCTAAAAGAAACATTTATTCTACCTCTTACTTAGCACAGTCCTTTTAATTAGTGACCATGACAATTTAGAATCTTTAGAGATTGAAGGGCCTATAAAATTCATCTCATAGAATTCTGCTGTTTGAAAGAATTTGAACTAATATTTAGATAACATATTGTGCCATAATATCTAACTCTATCTCAATCTAGAGTTGAGAGAATGGCACAATATAATATCTACATGTAACTTTAAAAATAAATTATTTTTGCCCATGATATACAATGCATAAGGTAGATAAACTTTTTCTCAGTTAATGATTGTGTACATTCTTACACGTGCAAACAGTAGCCCAATCAGCATTTATGACCTCTATATGTCCAGTTCATTTAAGTGGCTCAGGATAATGTATGCAGTGATAAGATCTGGATTTGATGTTAGACCTAGTTTCCTAAAACTTTGCCCCTAGCTCCTAGGACTATAAGTTCAGGCAATTAGTTTATCATTCTGCCCCTTAGCTTCCATCATAAAATGGGATAAATAATTCATAGGGTGGCTCTAAAGATTAAGTAAAGTAATATATGTAAAGTGACTAGTGCATTGCAAGCACTCAATAAACATTAAATGTCACTATATTTTTATTTCTACAGGCACAAAATATTTTAGCAAATGAATCAGTAAAAATCAACTTTTCCTAAATTTTGACTGTGAAGCACGTGTTAGTCACAGTTTGAAAAACATGGGACAGAAGATCAGAAGAAACTGAAGATCCAGATACTGTTACTCACTATAGCTGAATTTCCATTTGTGATTAAACTTCAACTTCCTAATAATTGACAACATAACATACTACGATAATAGGTAATAATATTTGTTGTGCATATCTCCACATGTAAAGACTGGTTATTTCTGTTTTCAAGGCACCAACGTGTTTATATTGTACTTTACAATTAGTTAGAATCCTTAGATCAGTTCCTAGTTAATATGTGAATGTAGGAGAAAAACTTGATCGATTGCCATCCTAAATAGCTCACTTTCTTATACAGTTAGTCACTGCTTTAGCAAATGTATTTTGAACACCTACTATGTGCCAAACACAGGCTAGTGCTAGTAGGAGAGACAACAAAGTTAATAAAACAAGATAGGGTTTGCAATTGACACATATATTCTCTCACACACATTTGTAATAAATTGAAAAACAAATACTGAACAAGATTATGAGCTACAGAATCCAGTGAGATTTTGACAGTAGATACAAAGGAGAAGGGAATTGTTAAGAAAAGTCACGTGAACAAATAACAGAGAATAGAAACATGAGGTCTGGTTTATTATTTCCCTCTTTATCTGTCAAAATCCTACTCTTTCTTTAAGGCCTAATACAAATTGTAAACTGACTTCTAATTTTCCCCCATACTCTTAATTTTTGTCTTCCCATATTGCCTTTTTTTTTTTTTTTTGCCTTAGTAAGTTAAGTGTTTATCTAAATTAGGAACAATGACTTGGCAAGACTTACTTCCCTAGGACCTGACATGGTGCCTCTCCTCATATATTAGAATTCAATAAAAAGTTCTCATCCTAAAATATAGGAATTGAGGAAAAATAAGAAGTCAAGGTTGCTGCTGGAATTTAAATTTATGTATAGAAAGAGCACAGAAATGTGGAGTCCCGGAATAAAGGGGTAGTTTAAGTTGCTTTGGAAGAAGAACCTTCATTGTGATTTTTGTTTTGATGGCAGCCTAACATCTGAGCAGAGGAGGTTCTGACCAATGTTTTCACATATAGGATTAGAATTTTGAAAGAGGCCATGATTTTAGAAAGAGATATAAGACTCATAACTGTGTGTAAAAAAGTTGAGGAGTGCTCTAATTAAAAAACAAACAAAAAAACAAAAAAAGCCCTAAGGAACAACTCTATTTGGGGAAGAAAAGGAAGTTATTAGAACAGAAAATTGAGAAAAATTAGAAAGAGAACTAAGAGAGCTTATTGTCAGAGGACTCCAGGGACAAAATGAAAGGAAAGGAGAGAGATCGAGGAAAGCTGAGAAAGAACTGTTAGATTTGTGACATAAGGGATCACTGGGTACCATAAAACATTATTTGGGAGCTGAATGGAAGTCAGTTTATCCAAAGAACATTTATTTCTCATGTTGCATACACTTACACCTATGAGCATCATCATATCACTGAATAGAATCCATACAAAGTAGTACGAGATATCAATGGCTTTATGAAGGGCAAAAAGCAAGTGCTTATTTGAAGCTATTTCAATATATAACTGTGATTTCCACATAGTGGCCTCATTTTAATAGTACATTAAATAATTTTGCACTTATTTATGACTTTACAACATGAATTATTTAAAGCCTATCATTAACATTTCTAGAAGTTAGGAAATTTATACCTACTATCACAATTAAACTACAGCACGAAGTCATTCTTGATGCAAGAATAAGAAGCCCACATACTATTCGAGAATCAGTGGTTACTATTTTCATGAAGAAAAGTAGATGTATTATAAAATACAGTAGGAGGAGAATCAGACTACCCAAAGGTAATTTAGCTTGCAGGTAGTATGAATGCTTTGTATTTTGGAAATTATGTATAGGTTTGGAGGGTTAAAGAAAAACATGAAGAAATGAATATAGATGACCAGCTTCCCAGAGAAACTGCCTGATTCAGTTTGCAGAAAGTATGTAATTACAAATGATGAGATCTGGTTAGTTGAGCTAGTCTTAAAAAGACAATAAACGCATACTGAGGATGAAATTTCTCTCTATATTATCATATAATGAGAAAAGAAAACATTTGCTGTTGTAATATGGAAGTAAATACACTTTCATGTTGGAATTAAGTTGGTTATCTAGATTCATACTCTGTGAAACCATGTAGAAGTCAGTATATTATCCACTTTCCTTTTGGAGTATAGATATTCATCCAACCATCCAGTAATTTATCCATTTAAAAAATAATTGAATGCTTATTATATGTCAAGCCCTGTGATAGGCACTGATCACACGATCACAAATAAGACTTATCCCTTGCTCTCAAGAACTGAAAACCTAGTAGCATTCTGTATATATTTCAAAAATCAAAGAAAATTTATAGAGTGACTTTAAAAATCCAATACATATGCTATTGAACACCACGTAAAGGTCTCATCATATGTTAACACCAGTTAAAGGTCTCATCAGCTTGACATCTATTCACTCTATGGTATTATTCATATCTGATATCCATATATCATATCTGGTATCCAAAACTTTTGGACTTACATCTAAACAAAGAGGGGAGGGGTAATTAACATGTTATTGGTTTTAGGTTAATAGAAAATTTCTAAAGAATGCACGTAACAAATTATTACATAAGTTCTCACTATAATCAATTTTTTTTTTTTGAGACGGAGTCTCACTCTGCCACCCAGGATGGAGTGCAGTGGTGTGATCTCAGCTCACTGAAATCTCCACCTCCTGGGTTCAAGGGATTCTCCTGCCTCAGCCTCCCAAGTAGCTGGGATTACTGGTGCCCGCCACCATGCCTGGCTACATTTTCTGTATTTTTTTTTTTTTTTAGTAGAGAGAGGGTTTCACCATGTTGGACAGACTGGTCTCAAACTCCTGACCTCAGGTGATCCACCTGCTTAAGCCTCCCAAAGTGCTGGGATTAATAGGCATGAGCCACCATGCCCGGCCCAGATTTTTTCTTTTTTTTTATAGATGCATTCAATGATATTTTTTATTTCAATGTTCCACAAGACAATATTATAATACTTTTTTAAAATATTAAGTTTAGGCTACTATTATTCATTAAAAAACGTGTTTTTGCCAACTTTCTTCTTTTGGTAAACTTTAACTTTCACATTAAGACATTGAAGATGAAAAACTGTTGGAAAAAATCTTCAAATGTACAAAGTCATTTATTTTTCTTGGCAATTAAAAATACAGAGCAATTTAAAATGAATACACATTAAGTTAGTGTTTTATCCCTACTATACAATTGTTATTATATAAGGAACTGCTCTATTCAGTTAAAACCTAATGAATACCATCAACTTTTCCTAGCTTACTTTCCTCATCAGATTTAGTACATAAACATAATTTTGTTACCCTTTTGAATATGCTTAGAAAAATGACAATATCATAGTTCACATAAAGCCCTTTAAAATCTCATGTACAAGTAAATAATGAGAGCACTCTTAGGAAGACCCTCTTGACAGAGAGAGTCAATACTAAGCAGGTTACATAAACAGAAAAAACAACCACAATTTTTAGTACCAGAACCATTACCAACTTGCATGAAGTCCATCTGTCACATTTTTAAATGGTTTGAATTTGAAAATAGATGCCATGGCACAGAATTTCAAATTTCATGATTAAATCAGGTAACTAATGATAGTTAAGAATTATATCCTGAAAACAGAGGAACCTAATATAAGGCTTAATTTCAGATGTGACTGTATGAGAGTATTTTATGGCATACACACCAGACCTTCATTTTATTTATCAGATTCATTTTTTCCTTTGCTAGACACTTAAACCACTAATGCTGCTATTCAAATTTGTAGTTTGAAATTGTTCAATTACTCTTAAAATTAAATCAGTTTTATTTTGTATGTTTCACTTTTGGCTAAAAACTGTCCCCCTTTCACCACTGTTAATATTTAGAATAAGTTTTCCTCCCCAAATCAACTATTTATTATATTCTAAAAGGAAAAATATGACCACCATTAGGCAGACTTCAGAAGTGAATCTAGAGTCAAACATGATTTGAAAAGTGGAGTTCTAAAAATGTTTTGCATAAAAGCTGTATCCCACCGGAATGAATGTGAAGCCATAACACTTCATTATTTTGAACAAACAATACCCATTTAGTGCATAAGAAAAATTAGTTTTATAGTTATACCTTATAACTCTTAAAAGTCTCAGAACATAGCTGAGTGAGGAGCTTTAAGTGCCAGCAAAGCCAATTTTTTTCTATTAATCAACCTACTAGCCATCTAATTTGCATTGGATAGAAGGCGTTTTGCTCTGTCAGCCACAGACCACAATTCCAAAGATGCAGGGATAGAGCATAAGGGTGTTACATACCAACTGCTTATATAGATGGATATCATTTTGCTACATTGAAACAGAAAAAGATTGTTTTGCCTCTAGGTTGAAAAAGGACAATAAGAAGGGATCATCCAAATTACAAAAAGACAATTCACAAGAAGCAAAACTACCTTACACATGCACATATGTCAATTATCCTATAGACACTAATGTATTTGATGTGCCACATAATACCACCCAAGCTCTTGGAGATCACCAAATGTGGTATTTAAACTCAGTCTGTGCTTAGGTGAATATTTCACTTAAAAGTACAAGTTTCATTGGATAAAAATAAGAGCTTGAAACTTCATAGCCCCAAGGCCCTGTTCTTTGCTTGCTTCTTAAGCACAATACTTTTCCCCAGGTGATGGATAGAAAGTACAAAAGGGACTCATGAGTGGGGTAGCACGTCCCTGGAAAAGAATGAGATACGAAAGTTTGAAAATTGAGTTTCCTGTTGAAAAGGTGGCATTCTTTAATTCTCAGTGATTCTGGCTACTGGTAAATGTTTTCACTTGGAATGTACATCCTTGAATATTACACTGTCAAGATGCCTAGAAAATGGGTTCTGAACAAAGCCATTTTTCTACCATTATATACTAATAAAACAAAGTAAAACAAATGTATTTATACACTCTCTGCTTTACAAAACTACCACGATATCAGTTTAGCCTATGGAATTTTTATGAGAACCTTTCCATGTTTTACTCACTTACACGAGACCACTTAATCATCCCATTTAGTCCCCAGTCATTAGCAGGCTTACTGACTTAACTTGATTACAACATAAAATTTAAAATAACAATTTATCAAAAACAAATGACGAAGAAAATTCTTTGGAAGGTTTTCTCTTATAAATCTCTGTGCAAAATGTGGAAGACCTGATATACTCAGTTATTTGTCATAAAAGAGATATACAATTCAAATTATGACTTCTCTCTTTCATTGTTACTCTTCTGTTTTATCCCAGTAGTGGACTTAATAAAATAGCCATCTTATTTAGCTACCTCCTCCACTTTAGCTTTAAATACAATTGTTGGTCAAGTTTCATTGACTCGTTCTTTTCTCATCTCCTTCACAATTCTCAAAGCTACCACCCAAGTCAAGGCCCTCCTTGTCTGACACCTGGATAAGGACAAAATATGTTGAGTATTTACTTCAACTTTCGTATCCTTTTGATACCCACAATGCACCACAGCACCTTCAGATGAATCTTCCTCATACATTGTTTTCCTCAGTTCATTCTCCTGCTTAAGAATAAATAAAGTGGCCGGGCGCGGGGGCTCACGCCTGTAATCCCAGCACTTTGGGAGGCCGAGGCGGGTGGATCACGAGGTCGGGAGATCGAGACCATCCTGGCTAACATGGTGAAACCCCTTCTCTACTAAAAATACAAAAAATTAGCCGGGCGTGGTGGCGGGCGCCTGTAGTCCCAGCTATTCGGGAGACTGAGGCAGGAGAATGGCGTGAACCCGGGAGGCGGAGCTTGCAGTGAGCCGAGATCGCGCCACTGCTCTCCAGCCTGGGCGACAGAGCGAGACTCCGTCTCAAAAAAAAAAAAAAAAGAAGAAGAAGAAGAAGAAGAAAAGAAGAAGAAATACAGCAATCTAGTGATAACATCATTTATCGAAATGCCTCTTCTTATTCCAAGTCTTCCTTAATCTCCTTCCACCCAATCTTATAGTATAGTCTCTTCTAATCTGTTTTTAAGTAGCTAGTGGTTTGAATGTATAATTCCTTAAGATCAGCATAAATCATATAGCTTAAAGCAGGGATCTGGAAACTATGGCCTGTGGACGAAATCTGGCCTATCACTTGTTTTTATATGTCCTTATGGGCTGAAAAAAAAAGTCAAAAGAATAATATTTTGTGATGTGTAAAAATTATTTAAAATTCAAATATATATGTACATCATGCACCATCGATTGATTTTTATATATAAATACACACATATATCTTTTTTCTTCCTTATTTAGTAATGTATATCAGCCATGTTACATTCTACTATAATGAGCTATTATAAAGATGAATCTCTTTTTAGCAAAATTAGAAAAAGTATTTTCAGGCCGGGCGCGGTGGCTCATGCCTGTAATCCCTGCACTTTGGGAGGCCAAGGTGGGCAGACCACCTAAGGTCGGGAGTTCGAGATCAACCTGGCCAACATGGTGAAACGCCGTCTCTAGTAAAAATACAAAAATTAGCCGGGCATGGTGGCGGGCACCTGAAATCCCAGCTACGTGGGTGGCTAATGCAGGAGAATCACTTGAGCCCAGGAGGCAGGCTCACTTGCAGTGAGCCAAGATTGCACCACTGCACTCCAGCCTGGGCGATAGAGCAAGACTCCGTCTCAAAAAAAAAAAAAAAAAAAAAATATATATATATATATATATATATATATATATACACACACATATATATATATTCATTAAAACCTGCTAATATTTCAGATTTAGTGAAACATAACAGAAGAAATGGGAATGGGAAGAGGAAACATATACATAGAGCAAAAGATGAATTTAGTGAGCGAGAAAGGTAAAAGAGAGCAAAAGGGAACAGTTTATAGAGACATAGATGGAGAAAAACCGAATTGGAATTGTTAAGGGCATATAGGAGCAGTATTCCCACATCTAGCCACCTCCTCCCCTGTTGCTTCTTCTCCTTATTAAAACAAAAACAAAAACATTACTTTTTGGCTCTTATTTGTAAGATTTAATTATTCATCTCAGTTAACCCTCACAGCAACCCTGATTAAGACAATAATACTATTGTAAGTTATAGATGAGGAATAAAACTGAAAGATAGTGACCAAGAGATGGACCTGTAATCCTAACTCTGGTACAATGCTAACAACGGTTATTCTAACACCGCCTTGCTTTTATTCTTCTTCAATATTATCCTTCTTACGAGTGTATATTTAGATCTTTAGAAAATCACACATTTCAACAATTACTGTAGAATGCTGTCATTTGAAACTCTGCTTGCCTCTTACACTTAAAGGCCTCAAGATCTTGTAAAATGCAGGGGTTGATTTTTACTTAAGAGTCTCTTGTCAGAGAGAGTAATAGAGATTTTTGTTGACATGAGGAAATAAACTACAATGGTAGGTTTCAAGGCTATTGACTGGTGAATAAATATCATTCTAACAGTGAACACTTATTGGCCTCTTACTAGGTTTCAGTCATTCTTTCCTCACAATAATCCTGAAGGGTATATACAGTTATTATCCCTATTTGCATCACAGATCATCGCATCACAGAAAGGTTTAAAGTAACTTGCCGAAAGTTATAGAGCTAGGTGGGTGGGGGAGCTGGAATGTGAACCTCAATGATCCAACTCCAAAGCCATGCAATTAACCGCTATGCTAGGCTAAGAACATTTTTTAAGCACCTAAATGTATGAGACTTATGAGCAGCTAAACATATTAGACTTAAATTTGTGGATTCCATTTTCAAAAGACAACGAATTCCCTTCGCTTGCAAAGGCAACAATTTGAACTTACAAGACTGTTGAAATATATAAAATGCTACCTTTGAAGACAAAGCAGCAGAGCATCCCACCCAGCAAACACACATATATATGCACACATATACGTGTACAAAAGAACACACAGATAATTACAATCACAGTGGTAAGATGCACGACTGTAGTCAGAAATACCCCACACTGCGTTATGATGCTTATCAACACCTACCAGTAAATAGAAACTCTTCCTATGATAAACTGCATGTTTTGACTGTAGAGGAGTTGCTTTAAGTTCAAGAAGTGTCTTTTCTTCAGGCAACGCTCACAACCAGCTCTCCTCATCATAAGATCTTGGTACTGTTAATACAAAATGGTTGCTATCATTAGCGGCTGTGAATAGTGCATAATGAACACACAGCCTCGGGTAGCCACGGTTCACGTAGTCCCCAGACACTGATGAGCACAGAGATTGAGCTATCTTCTCAACCTTATTACTGTTTTTAAGTCGATTCCAGATACAAGAGTTCCCTGGAATGAAGAGGAGGAACCTCACTGCTGCTGGCACAACGTTTGTCAGTAAATTGCCTTGGGTATTTTATCAACACAGTGCACTGCATTTCCCAGGAACTATGCTATTTTCAAAAACAAATGCTAAAATTATATTGTAATATTTAGACATTCTTTTCCTAGAGGTCAGTGTAAGGACACCAAGTACATTATACCATTACATAAGATGCTTAACGACAAAGGTACATGTTATCGCTATGAGATAATTTTATAGGAATTTATCATTTCTAAGAAACACTTTTTCCTCCCATTTAGGGATTCTGACATCAGAACACATCTTAACATCCTGAAATCACATGTAAATGTGTACATTTAATCAGGTGATATCCTCCCCCAAACATTGATTTTAATTCAAAGGTACATCTTAAAAGAGGGTCTCTTAAAATGGAAGAAGTGAAATAATCTAATACTGGTATGGCATAGATGTAGTTTTTAAAAATTAAAAAGCACTTTTTCAGTGTTTTCCACTCCTGTTAAGACATACCATGTTTGCCCAGATCACATGGAATGCTCACCACCTCCTCTTGACAAAGCATGAATAATGGCAGCAACCGCACATCTTGTCTGTCTTGCTGCCAAAACAATCACCCTGTGATGTAGTGAGAATTAAAAGTTCAAAACCTTCAACTCAGTTGATTGGGAAGTTTTCATTTGAAGTAAATTCTATTGTGGCTCCATAACCTACATTTTAAAGCACATTAAACAAGGCTATTTTACCCTTGATGAGCTGACAACTGTAAAACATTCATAATAACACAATTGCAGTCTTGATAAATGCTTCCACTGTGTAATCTATTATAGCAATGATCTATGCATTACAACTACTTCTTAAAGTACCAGAAACATCACAAAATCACATTGTTTACATAAACATACACATGCTTGTATATTACATATCTATCTAAGGATGTAATACAAGCCCTTAAATCTCAGCTTTAGATTGATGCCCTTCAATTTTATTATCAGGGAATTTTTCCTTCCATACTGTTATAATTATTTAATATGAATAACTTTATTTTTCCATCCATCAAACAGCAATACTCACCAAGAACCCTAAAACAATCAGTCTTGATAGTGAAGAAAATATTTATCATCATATGCACACTATACATTATCAACTTCTAATGTATTGTTGTTCTTTTTCTCAAATAGTAAGAAAAAAATGTAAACTGGATTGCCTAAAAGATTTCTTATAGCTACCAAAATGATTATGTAACAAAAAAGTAGAAGCAACCTTGTGTTCTTTTAAGATTAAAGGTCCAACATTTGTAATGTCAAGTGTAGATTCAGTAATAAGTGAAATGTTCTCTTTTTATCTTAATCTTCTTTTAATACATTAAACTTATACATATCAGGACATTAGGTTATAGAAAATGTTTCTAAAAGTACTTTCCAAAGTATACCCCTATAGACCTCTAGATGGCAAGCTTTGGTAAATTTTTATGACTGGCCTAAATTCAGTTTCTTAGCAATTCTGTGTAATCCACCTATTGAAATGATTTTCAGTTTAATAAGCTACTCAGATATATATGTGCTTTTAAGGAACAAAGCATTAAAAAGTGAATTACATTTTTTTTCTAAAATTTAATCTTTTTCTTTGTGATTACCTAATTGTAAAAAGATGGTGTTCCAGGGACTTCTAGCAGTGTCTCTTTGGTATGCTGGATGTTCTGGAAAAGTTTTACCTAATTAATGATTTCAACTAGCTTCTAAAATGAACTATTCCTTTATAATGATAAAGATTAGTTACAGCTTTTGTTATAGGAATTTTGCAGATCTCAAAGGATAATAATAAGAGTCCTTTGAGAAATATAAAGTAGAAAATAGGTGCGTGAGTCTGTCATTAGAATCTTCTCCACCTCAAACATGTCCTTTACAAAACAAATATCTTACATGGCCAATTTCCAAAGAATACATGTTTTTATAATACATCACACATATCTGTTTAATTCTATAATCACTGCTATTCCTTTAATCAAAGTTAGTTATATTTATTTTCAATGCTAATTATATTCAAGGGTTATCATGGATGAACTGAAATAAAATTAGTAGGAGATGATAATTAAAATAAGTGCAAGTGGCATCAAAATGGACAAGCTCACTTTGTGTGTAACATTATTAGCAATGATGTTGAAGAATAAAATCCAGTCATAGCTGGGTACTTATGTTAAAGTTGTAATGAGGACTTGAACGATCTCCTAACACTGCTGTGAGAAACTCCTAGCATATTGAATATTGCAGAACCCTCTATTCTGAAAGATGATTCCTCCCCCATATACATGATAACTATGGGGACAATATTTTATCGTGATATAATACTGGCTACGGACTACAACTGGGTATCTGACCCAATTGGCATAAGCGTTTGACAAAAGCTGGACAATGTTCTTTTCAAATTCCAGCTTTTGTGACCAGGCTGGGTCGCTGACCCAATATGGACCAATAAGAGTCTTTTCTAAAGATTTATAAAACTGAAAAAGGAGAACAAGTATGTCTCCAGTGGCTGAGGCCTCTCTCCAGCGACTGAAGCTGTAATATATATACATTTTATGAGTTAGTGGCAACCATATTTTCCTCCTGTGGGGGTTGGAGAAGTTGAGGAAAGTAAATGAAAGACAAAGAGAAATATTAAAGCAGGTGGATGGAGTTTCTTGGGAATTTGGCTCCTGATTTCAGTTATTTCTGAGGCTGAGCCTTCTTACCTTCCCAACTGTGAGAGAGCCTAGCAGCCACTTATTAAGTTACCAATTTACTTGAGTTTGGACAAGTTCTATTTTGAACACTTGAAACCAATAGAATCTTAACTAATGCTCTTTGTTCTTTTTTAGTTGTGTTTTGAAGGAAAATCATTTTAGAGCTAAATTAAGTTGCTAGGTTTCTAATTCTTAGTTATACAAATACTGACAGTGAACACATCTTTTAAAAATATGACAGATGCGAGATATATACCTTCTTATAAAATCCAAGCACTTTAATTATTAATGGGCAATAAATAAAATAGCACCTTTAACTTAAGAGACTTCCATGCAAAAACAACAACGTTGTGCCATAGAAATGTAAGGAGAACCCAAATAAAGAGAGATGAGATTTTCTTTAATTTACAATTATAAATATAAATCAGTTCTTTTGGAAAATATGTGCATTTTTCATCTAAGAAATATACAAAGATTGATCAAATAGTGCAGGTTAAACTACAATGAAATATAAAAGGAAAGTGGCTTGAGTTCGGCTCTCTAATTCATAAGCTGGATGCTCTTTCAAAACTCCTTATAACTCAGAGTCACATTCTTTTCAGACATCAGACTTCCTCTTTTTCAATGCAAAACCTTGAGTGTTACTTTGCAAATGCTTCTTAGATGCTCACAAAATTTCTTTTAATTTTGGATGGTAACAACTGTCGATGGTTTTTACTAGGAGTTCCTTAAGCCCTGCAACATAGAGAAAACGTGCCTGAGAACAAAGTCAATTCACGAGACGTGAAACAGGTGAAGAGAGAGGCAGTGTCATGAGGATATCACTTGAGCGCATGGATCCACTCATGCCTGAAGCCAGTCCTGCCTTTTGTCTTTACGTTTATGTGAGCTAATAATTTTCCATTTCCCCCAAACTAGCTTGTATATGATTTTATTAGGAACCAAAGTAGGCTTGACAAATACAGAATCAAACCCTACTATCTGACTCATGCTTTTCAATGAAATCTCATTCTTCATGGTTGCAAAGGGCAGAATTCACAAATAGAAGAAAAGAAAAAAAACTAATTGTCTTTAAACAATTGATATAGATGTATTAGTCCACTCTCACACTGCTATAAAGAACTGCCTGAGACTGGGTAATTTATAAAGGAAAGAGGTTTAATTGACTCACAGTTCCACATGGCTGGGAAGCCTCAGGAAACTTACAATCATGGAAGAAGAGGAAGCAAATACGTCCCTCTTCACATGATGGCAAGAAGGAGAAGTGCTGAGCAAAAGGGGAGAAGCCCTGTATAAAACCATCAGATCTCATGAGAACTCACTATCACAAGAACATCACCATGGGGTTAACCACCCACATGATTCAATTATCTCCACCTGGTCCCTCCCTCAACACGTGGGGATTATGGGAACTACAATTCAAGATGGGATTTGAGTGGGGACAGAGCCAAACCATATCAATAGATGTGTAGAGGAAACCTTAATATATTGATGTCTGGATGGAATCACATACATAGAAGCAGCACACATTTCCACAGATCACATACAGCGATGATTGTGTTCAAAATGTTATGGGCATACAGTGATTGACAGAATAAAGTTTTTGGAAATCTTGAGAAACTTAAAGTAGATTAAAACTTAAAACATAAAATATCAAAGAGATTTATCTTTTGCAACATAAGATTAGAGTCCCACCTAACAGCTCTTCAAGTGAAAAATACAGAGAAGTTTTAGATTACAGCAGAGATGTTCAGAATAATTAATGCGAGTTAAGTGAAGTATACATTAATAACATTGCGACTTTTTTTCCTCGGTTTCCTTGCTCTGTAATGTGCTAAACTCTAGGTACCAAAATATTCATAAATTTAATCTTTGCAGAAAAGTATAATTGAAAGATTATATTAAGCATACTTAGGTAAAAACTGGCTAGAAAAAGAAATACCTCTGGGAAAAGAAAAAAAGAGACACGGGCCAGAGACCTGAACCAAACTTCTTGACCTATCAATTCCAAGACACTGTCTTGGATACATTGCCTCATATCTCTAAGTCTCAGCTTCCTCATCCCTAAAATTGGATTGATATAATAGATAATTGTGTGCTGTCTCCCCGGCAGACTTTCCTAGAAACTATCCACCAACCATATAAGATCTGCAACAGTCCAACTACACTTGGTTGTTGCGGGTAAAGAAACATGATCCTGATTCGTATGTCAGGCCCTTCACTGAAATTCGTGAACCAGAGAGGGCAGAGGGTCTTCAATAGTCAAAGCTGGAAGATGACAGCTAAGAAGCTGCTCTTGATGATAGTTATTACCAAACAAAGAAAGGACACCCGCAATAAGAAAGATGCTGATAGAGAGATACAGTTAAGAAATAGTGAGTCATGTTCTGATATCCAAGTCATTGTGAGCCCATCTGCAATACCTGTTACTTGGTTTTCCAACCTTTCCTAGGCAGCACTCTTCCTTTCCTTCATCTTATAAGTTGGTATCTATCACGTTCTACACAGAAAATTCCTAATCAGATTCTCGAATTTCACATTTTTTTTAGAAATAAAATATGAATGTAACAAGACTTTAAAAACTGTAAAATACTACCCAAATATAAGACAGTGTTACTGTGGTTATTATCTCTAACTAACTCCAAATGTTGGAGGGACTGTCACATTAAAAAAAAAGTATTTCTTATTATTAGCAGTTTCAAATGGCAACACCAGGGAAAATGGTTTGGTGAAATTTAAAGGAAAGAGGATTTAAGCTCTGTGTAAGAAAGGAAGTTTTAAAAACTGGAGTTTTCTAGTTTTTTAGTGTTCAATTTTAAGATTGTATGGCACTAGGTCTCCATGATTCGTTCCAAAGGCTGAATTCCTTCTAATTTACAAAAATATTTCTTCAGCTTTATTTTTCTTTAGACAAAAAGCCACCTTTTCAAGTTCTATATCACCTTTGTTTTAATATAGAAGTGCACACAGCATACATTATTGATAGATGCACATACATACATATTACATACATTTTAATTTACTCTAAATTTATTTATCTAATATACATATATAGTTTCTAAACCAGTGTTTCTTAAAATGGTAAAATCAATGATTGATTGCTTTTTTTTTTTTTCCAGCAACTACTTCCCCTTCTTGAGGCAAGAGCAAACAATCATGATTTGAGGGGATCATCCAACCCTATTCTTTGGCCATGTTTTGCAGGTGAAGGTGAATCCTGGGCTGGAATTGTTCAGGTATAGAGGATACAACCTCTATTAAGCCCATTTATGTACTGAATTTCCTGCTGATAGAAATTGCTAAAAAGACAGACACAAAACTTAAACTAGACCAATTAATGCAAATTCAGAAAGTTGCTCTGGACCAATTAAAGGGGCCATCAGGAACTTTGCTGGGAATTCTGGGACCAAGATTCATTTTCTCCTGTTGTAACCATTTGGCCTTGAGATCTACAGGCAGCTTTTATGTGACCATCGGGGAAACAATGGCAGAGTAAGGGCTAATATCTTAGAAATGCAGTAAAGAAATGAACCCAACTGGGTCCTTGGTGACCAGGTTGAGTCACTAGATTAAACCTAATGTCAATCCTGACAAAGGTAACGCTTATATTCCCATTATGTGTTTAAGATAGTTTGAGTTTAGTTGTCTTTAACTTGTAACTGAAAGCATCCTAAATAATGCAAGTGAGCAGATTAAAGGACAGGATTGCTCCACTCATTTGTTTGTTTTATTTTAGACATGGGATCTCACTATGTTGCCCAGGCTGGAGTGCAATGATTATTCACAGGTGTGATGATAACACACTGTAGCCTTGAGCACCTGGCCTCAAGTGATCCCTCCACCTCAGCCTGCCTAGTAGCTTGAAAAACAGGCAAGTGCCACCATGCTCAGCTCATAAAGTTCCACTACTATATTTTTTCAACCTTTTCATATCTGTGCACTCAGACATTTTACTCTAGTGACAACATTCACAAAATCCACCATAGCAAGGGGTGAGATGGAAAATTTTTTTAAATAAATATTTAAAAGTTTACATAAAATATTTACTGACCTGTCCATGAACTACGAATTGCCTGCTAAACTGACTGAAGAAAATTCTGAAAAGTCTGAAACTCTAGGTAAAATTATGTAATACATAACATTTGGCTTCAGAACCATATTCATCCCCTATCACTCTCAATCAACATCCTCCCCTCCAAAAAAGACATATACAGAGTATTTATCTTTGCCCATCAGTAGCCAGCACATATTAGGAATACTTTTTGAATTCCGGCATTTTTTTTCTCTGCAAGATCTTCATCTGGAAAAGCACTGGAGTGGGGAAGGATTTTTATTTTCTAATTCCCAGAGTTATCTACACTCTAAGAGTAGATGCCTATGTATACTGATAGAAGATACACTCCTGTAACAAAAGTTTATAAGGACAATTGTAACAGAATATAATACAAACTACTGTAGTAGATCTGAATCTCACAGACCACCAACTCAGGTATAAAATTTAAAAAAAAAAAAAAGGAACTTTCTTTTTCCATCACTTAGTTTAATTTCTACCTTCATTCCTCATTCTGTCCCATGACAAAAAACTGACTATATTTTTGCTTACTCTCTGCCTTCTAAAATTATCTTCCAGGAGCAGGGGAGAGGAAGTTGTAGATGCTGAAACTAATTTTTAAAATATTTCCAGGAGGCCGGGTGTGGTGGCTCATGCCTGTAATCCCAGCACTTTGGGAGGCTGAGGTGGGTGGATCACCAGAGGTCAGGAGTTCGGGACCAGCCTAACCAACATAGCGAAACTCCGTCTCTACTAAAAATACAAAAATTACCTGGGTGCTAATTGAGTGCTAATTGAGAATTCTCAGTTAATCTTATTGGTACATCTAACTGAAGCTTTGTCTTAACCTAACATTCTATTTAAAGCCTCACTTTACCAAAATCATAGGGGAGTTTGGATAGACTTGGAAGGACAATGCTCAGGAAAGTGAGTAATGCCTGAAATCTCCAACATCAGTGATTAGAAGACAGGAAACAGAAAATCCGCCGTATGCTAATGGATGATTCAGAAAAGGGGAGAGAAAGAAAGGAATGGTTTTCAAAGAGAATGTCTGAGGACCTTAATTTGCATATAGTTTCCAGAAAACAGGTTTGATAAAGCAAGAATAGAAGATAATGAGCTGGGACATTTTCTCCTCTCCTGCAAGTCTGTGCAACCTCATCAAGATCAAACATAACCTGGCCTGGCTAGAAGTCAATTGGTAAAATAAATTATCAAAAATATAATTAAGTAAGCAGAGAGGCCTGGGCAAGCTTCTTGGACTTTCTCATATCAAAGCTGTAAAAATGGAGCTTTTTGGGGTCATTCCATCAAAATCACTAACAAAGCCTACATCTGGCTTGACTCTGAGCAAAGATCACTCCTCGGAATCAATTAGGGTAATTACAAACTAGTGGTGCACAAGGGCACATCTGTGGTTAATTGAGTAACACAAGTTAATCAACCTTTCTGAGTAACAAGTATGTAGAAAATCAAAATCCCTGGTGTCCATTTGTGCTTTGTCTTAAGCCCTGCTACTTAAAATCTGGTCTGGATCTTTTATGGATATGAAAGAGAAAATGTTTGAAGGAGGAGAATGAACAAGACAGGATGATTTTTCTGGCATAAGAGGTCATTAGAGGGGTCCACTTCCTATCACCACTAAACATTTTCTGTCTCAGAAGACTGTCTTTGTGCTCTAGTAAGACAGCAAAACAAAATTAATCAATCAAAAGCAGCTAATCTAGAAAGTATATTGGTCAGTAAGCTAAATATGAGTTTTGATCCAAAACCCTAGCTCTTGGAAGTTTTTACAAGTATGCTAATTTATTATCACTCCCCTGCTGAAGACACATTCTAAAAACTAAGTTTAAAAAATAATACTTAAACGTTAACTTAGGTGAGCACTCCCTTTTGTTTCCAGGATATTTCAGGAGGCATGGTCCATAGAGTTCTTGCTAATGTAAGAGAGCAGAAAATGCAACTCATGATGGAATCCAGCCATCTCCAAACATGACATTTCAGAGTCACTCTCCAATGTGTCTGATTTCCTTGAGGACAGCTTTGTTACAGAAATAATAGCCAAAAACTATTTCTACTGGCCATGGGGGAGGGAAGCTAAGAGCTAATTACGAGTTTGGGTTAAACCATCAAAGTGTATAGATTTTTACCCAGCAACACAATTTCTAACCTAAACTACTTGGGGAGTGAGCTCCTGGTGCCTATGGAAAGTCTACCTTCTAATTGTTATTTAAAGCATTGGGCAAATAAGCCAGAACTATTTTAAAGAACCCAAACAGCTCACATCCTTCACCTGCTGGGTATGCTGCTAACAAATTGGCATTAGCACACACCTTCCTCTGAATGGAAGAGAACAAAGAAAAAGAACAAATGAGATATAAAACAGAAAACAAAAATGCCCTAGGGTTGTTCTGAACTCCAACAGCTCAGCCTAGGTGAATGGTGCTTCATCAGCACAGTGGGAAGTTCCCAAACACACAGGTCCCATGCCCTAGAAAATGCCTCTGATGTGGCTCTCTAATCAAATTAAACAAGAATTTTAAAGAGAGGATGAAAAAAAAAGTGGCATGTTTTTGTAGGAAGAATATTACTTGCCCTGCCTGCTCTGGAATCAGCACTCTGGCACCACATAACTGTCTGGAGTGTTCTCTTCCAGCAAAACAGGACTGGAATTATTTACGATTTCATCGTGTCACATAACATGAGGCTACGATGCATAATAATCCACAAAAAGACGCCTCAGGTGACACAGATGGTAGCACCAATTGTTTAAGAAAAAAATCCTGATCACAAGCTCTGCATTAAAACTGCTCTGAAAAATGAAATCATCATAAGAAGAAAATAGAACTTTGATTGAATAATAATTCTAAGTAAATGTCAATTTTCCCCATATCCAGATTCATCCTTGCCATTAAAGATGGCTTCTGAATAAAATAAGAAGGAGATCCTTTCTTGTTTCACATGAATAGAGATTAAGCACTGTATGATCTTTTAAGAATCAAGACTTCCTGCAGGGTATAGAAGGGGTCATATTTTAGAAAATCGGGGTACATGTATGTGCAGCTTATAAACATGCCATCATACTCTTCATATATGCACTGTTTCTAAGTGTTCAGTCTCTCAGATATGTGGGAAACAGAGGCCAACAAGCTAATACAGAAACAGGGACGAGAAGATGCTGACTTCAGCTTAAGGATATTTTCTCATTTTTTTCATGGCCTACATGTAAGTGTTAGCATACATAAAAATAACAGATACATAGAGCATTTGAACAACCTTTTCTGAAATGTTGATGGTTGCAATCTCATGCTGAGAATGTCATTTGTATAACCTTAATATTTAAGATGTCTCTGCCACTCTTTAGTTTCGTGCCCTTTATATTCAACAATACACAGATGACAGTGAAAATATCAAATACAGCTGTCATGTTTGATACATAATAACCCAGGGTCCTTCTAAACCCTGGGTTCAGATGGATATAACCTTGCGTTCACTGCTACAGGCTTCCTGGGCTGGTCTTATCTCTGGGTCTGGCCCTGCCCTTTGCAAACCCATCGTAGCCTCTCTGTTATTCTTTTTCTGTCTGTCTGCTTCTAGAGAGCTAAGCCAAAGCTTTCTCTTTTGTGAGTTTTTTTAGGTTTTGTTGCCTGCCGTTCCCAGTCTGCCCCCTCTCTCATACTATCCATAAGCTATTTCGGCATCTTGCTGTCTTCCCTCCCTCGTGCGTGACTTGCCTTGTGAAGCTCACTTACAGCTCTACATTCTCCACGCGAGTTGACAGTCTGAGCTGTAGGATTTCATTTTTAGTGAGCATTGTGGTACTTGATGTCCCTTCTGATGTAAATAGAGCCCTGAAGTTTCTGGGGGAAAAATGGAGCCTTGTGAGTAATGGTAGAAGGCTTAAAGGAGATTAATGAACTAGTCCCACCCAGGAATTCTTCCCCAAATGTACCCAGAGTGAAAAGTTGGCATCCATGACCTGTTCAATTGATTCATTTTTCACCACGTTGAAGGGCAGTCTGGGAAAGGGGAATAATGCTTAATAACCCCAATGGATTTCCAAGCTATTTTTGTACCCCCAAGCACAGCCAGGGCCTCTTTTCTCACCTATTGCCATCAATAATTATTTGTCAGAAAGCTTACAAGGCAGCAGAATGTCCCATGTACAGACAGCTTTCATTTCTGCATCTCAAAATAATATCTTTAGTATTGTGAGTGGTCATCATGGTGTAAGGTGGGACTGTTATTTCAGTCTTCTTCCACATGAAGACTCTCTCCTATATGTCTCTGGTGTGTATGGCTGGCTCCATACCCCCACTGAGTTATCATGTATGAAAATGGTTCCCGAGAGCGTTAAAGATATCCATAATTTTTTTAGCTAAAAGGGCTTTCCCCAGAGGCTAAATTTATAATCTAATAACATCATTTTTCATCTCCCTAAACAGGCTTTCAGAAAAAGATGTTTCTGAAGCCAAAATCTACAAGTTATGCATACTTCCACACCATTAGTAAAGGAGAATGGCTCTAACACAACTCCTGAGTTGTCATCTACAAGGCCATGTCCTCATGTACTAGCTTTGACTCATAATGAATTATACTCACATCCATATCTATTTAGTAGCACCACAATTCTGGCTTGCTAATAATTGGAAATATGTCAATGCAGAGTTCTGAGAGATCTATACGGACTATTCATATTATTCCTTGCATTTCTCTCCTATCAAGCGGATAGTGTTTTTACAGCAGGCAAAAACAACAAATGACTCTGGAACAGTAATTTAGCAGTGCTCAGTTACTGACTGAAAGCAGCTCATTCAGGGATTGTGCCAGTGCTGAAGAGAGATGAGAACTCCTGATGACTGCTGCAGTCAGCATTTTGACTCTTTTTTACAGATGGTGATGATGGTCTTCCTACATCCTGAGGCACATCGCCGATGCTTTATGGGAAGAATTCTTCCAGATGTCTATGAAATGATTTTCTTATTTAGGAATCCTTGGCAAGGATGTGGTAAAGTCCAAGGGCTTCACTGTGTTTTACTTTGCCTGCCTTGTCAAATTCCGTCAAAGTTGAATATTATCATGCTTTGCAACTTCTTGAGTATTCTGTATCATAGAGAGCCTCATGCATAATGGTAGAAGACTTTAAGGAGATTGATAAATTATTACTACAAAAAAAATTCCTTCTCCAAAGGCCCTCATGGTGAAGGGGTAGAATGCTTGCTCTTTCCGTAACTTGATTTATAAGAGACTACACAGTACCAATTAATGGCAACCCAAAAGATGTAAGTGAACGTATGTAAAAGCCAGAAATCACAAAAATGCAGTAGGTTTTAAGGTTAGTCTAAGGTTCCTTAACCCTTGAGGGTCTGTCAGGACTGATCTACCTGTAGGGAATTGCTCTCTGGATAACTTTGAGAGGAAGTGAACTTGGGCAAGGCAATTTCGGAGTGAGGACATTTGCTTTGCCATGAATAGGCTTCACCTTCTCAGCTCCTAAGTTTTCATATTTTGGTAGAGGATATCATGTGTGTCTATCTCTGAAAATTTCTGTCATCATTACTTTTATAATGTGCTGAACGATTTAGGATTCTGCCTAGTTCTGACTTTAAAAGAACCATAATATTGAACAAAAATGATAAAACATTAATACTTTAACAATCCTTCATAGATATATAGAACCATACATTATGGTATAGATAAACATAGCAGAACATTCACCAAGGGACAGAGTAATGGGTAAGTTTATTTAACAAGATCCTATTTGCACATAAAAACAGTAAGTAAAAATTCTTAAGCCTTTATTCCATGCCAGGCATGGTTCAAAGTATTCTACATGTATTCACACATTTAATAACCATAACAAAACTTATGAGGTATAGGCTATTTTCCACATTTATAGGTAAGAAAACTGAGCCAAATTGTAGGTTAGTATTTTGATCAAGATCAAACTGTTAGTAAATGGAAAAGATGGGGTTAAAAGCCAAGCAGTCTAGCTTTGGAGCATGCTACCTGAACCATTATTTTATACTGCCTATGGTCAACATAGGCAGTATAAAATAGCAAAGCAGTATAACTGCTTTGCTTTAATAGAGGTATTGCTGAACTAAGTTTACCAGTGACCATGGGTGCTACCAGCTATATTGTGGCAATAATGCTGCATAATAGACTACCCAAAACTTCAGTGGCATGTAAAAATTAGCATTGGTTCTTAACATCACTGATCATCAGAGAACTACAAATCAAAACCACAATGAGATACCATCTCACACCAGTCAGAATGGCAGTTATTAAAAAGTCAGGAAACAATAGGTGCTGATGAGGCTGTGGAGAAATAGGAACGCTTTTATGATGTTGGTGGGAGTGTAAACTAGTTCAACCATTGTGGAAGACAATATGGCGATTCCTCAAGGATCTAGAACCAGAAATACTATTTGACCCAGCAATCCCATTATTGGGTATATACCCAAAGGAATATAAGTCATTCTACTATAAAGACACATGCACATGTATGTTTATTGCAGCACTATATACAATAGCAAAGACATTGAACTAACCTAAATGCCCATCAATGATAGACTATATAAAGAAAATGTTGTACATATACACCATGGAACACTATGCAGCCATAAAAAGGAATGACATCATGTCCTTTGCAGGGACGTGGATGAAGCTGGAAGCCATCATCCTCAGCAAACTAACACAGGAACAGAAAACCAAACACCACATGTTCTCACTCATAAGTGGGAGTGAATATTGAGAACACATGGGCTCAGAGAGGGGAACATCATACACCAGGGCTTGTTGGGGGTGGGGGGGTAGGGGGAGGGAACTTAGAGGATAGGTCAATAGGTAAAAAAAAGAAAAAAAGAAAAAAATGAGCATGAGCATTTATTTATCATGCATCAGTGAGACGTGGCTGATCTATACTAGGCTTGGCTGGCTTTGGCTGAGCTCATTCATCCTCTGCGGAGTGGTTCTGCTCCATATGCCTCACCACCATTTTTTGCTTGAATCTTGTCTGCCAACGTTCTATTGCCTAATGCAAGCCACATGGTAGAGGTCAAGAGTCAGAGTTGAAGGGCTCTACGAAAGGTATATGGCAATGAGTATGGGTACAGGAAGAAGTAAAGAATTGGGTGGTTATTTCGATCGAGTTTAATTGGTTACAAGGAAAGTGAATTGGGTTGGGAGCTAAATTTTATTCTATTCTATTCATTCATTTTTTTTCAGTAAACCCCCTTCAGTTTCATATATAAGCACCATCTTTACATCTTAGGGATACCAAGATAAAATTCAGGGTTGCTTCTTCAAAAAGACTTGCAATCTTATGGGTAAGATAAACAAGTCAACAGTTACAACACACCATAGTATTGCAGATAGCATTATGAGAGCAAAAAGCAGAGTTCCAAAAAAGGTTGTATTTAAGCTGAGGAAAAGTGAAAGGTTTGGGATGACTCCCTCAAGACATTGTTTGTGCTGAATCCTGAAGTGTAGATAGTATAGATTAGAGACTGAGAATAGCAAATGTGCCTAAAACATTTATTAGATGCAGCAGGATGTCAAGAGATGAAGATATGAAAGTCAGACCATAAAGGGATGTCTATATCACTCTAAACAGCCCAAAATATATCCTAAAGGCAATGGGAGGCTATGAAAGATTTTAAGCAAATGACCAAATTTTGTATAAAAAGTATACACAATGACTGACAATTTTCTGATGCATACTTAAATAAGAAGGTAAGTGGTATTATACAGAGGAAAGCCTTCTTTAATATGTCTTCATTTTTATATCCCCAAAGACTCTTTCTTTTTGATGTCTCAGAGTAGCATCAACCCCTGAAGGACTGATTCACATTTAATAATCAATAACATGTGAGATATATACCAAAGGGTTGATTTACTTGTATGCACTGAGAAATATCACTTTCACACAAACCACAAATATTTGAGTCAGAAAGGTTGGTACATTGACTCTCAGTGGCCAAATTATGTGGTCATGCAGTGATCATAATAAAAGCCTGTTTTATTAATTTACTGTGAAATATTATGGGACAAGAACCACGAAATAGAAGGGAGGCAGACTTGGGAATCTGATTTCTTGATGAGCATGAAATCAAAATAATGACAAGTAGATAAATTAAATGTTTAATGGTAACAGGCAAGGATATCCGAGGTTTTCATCTCACAATAGAGTTGGTCTTTTCATTCAGATGAGAAAAACTTGAGAATTCCTGGCTCCAAATCCAAGATCTAGCCTTGCCAGTGGGACATAAATAACTTGATGTCCAATGACAAGGGTACCCTCTCCATTTCATGATCATTACCATTTCCTCAAATACATGGCCCCTTTGACTTTATTTCCATGGCTGACTGATGCCCCTTCTGTGCGGCACCCTTTATCTTTAAATATGTTAATACTTCTACCAGAAGTCATTTGGCCTACCCTAAGTCTCCTGATCTATAATCTAATATTGATTTTATCATTTATTTCCAAGACAGACAATTATTTCCTTCATTTTAATATTCCTAGTGGGCTCCTTATCGTAGTCCCTTAAAATTTAAAAACACGGACACTAGAATGAGCTGTCTACAACTATTATATAAACATACATACGCAGTCAAGTGAAAAAAAAAAGAAAACAGACATTTTTGGTTATTTAATGATGTTAAATAACCAAAACTCCTCCAGTGAGTTTTGACCTGCAATAAAAGCACATATTTTCTCTAAGTTTTTTAGACCAATATATCCATGAAAACATGCCTTTAATACTTACGAAATTTTAACTTCAAGTCTTTCTAATTATAAAGGGCAACAGATCCTTTCAGTTAATCTTCGAAACAGAAAAATAAAGAATTTGTTTTTTCTCTGATTTCCCATTGTTTTTTCTTGTGTTCTTTATTACCATAATCAAAATATTTGAGTGAAATAGAATGTTTTGTTTATGGGTGACTGTCTTTTGTTAATGTTGAGAAACCCTTCTGACACCTAAATAATACTTTGATTACAGTATTCCTGTTTTCTGGTAACAAATTAAGAAACGGAAATCATTACTCTCCAAATTACACACTGATATTGGGTGTATATGGCTTTAACTATGTTGAGGCACCATAGCAATTAAAATTAGGTATTGCCTGCGCCCACGATATATAAGTTAGGCAGAAAGTCAGTAAAAGTTAACACCCGTGTAGAAATATTGCTACTTTGGTTTCATTTCTGTTTTTTGTTGTGTTTTACATCTGAGTTAGGGATTGAAAGATGCAAGATTACTATTTTTAACAGAATGCTTTTTTTTACAAGTAGTAGAAACAACTCAAACAAGCTTAATTAATATAGATAATTTATTGCTTTCGAGATTGAGAAGAATTTCAGGTAGTGCTTTAATCACAGATCAAAAGAAATTCTCAGGACGTGTCTTTCTTCTTTTTGCATTTCTCAACTTCTCTTCTTGGGTGTTTGCTTCATTTCTTGGAGGCTTCTCTCTCTTCATTCAAGATGAATGGCAGTGGCTCCCCCAAATCACACTTCTGCATTGCCATGAAGCAAAAGCAAAGAAGGACATTTCTACCACAGTCTCCAACTACATGCTCTGAGATTCACTCTGATCAAACCAGCTAAACAACAGGCCATCTGGGAACAAATATGGCTGGGGAGCCCACGTGCCATGACTGTTCCTAGCAAACATGTTCAGTTTCCTGTAGCACACGGTTGTCATGGGAGCAAGAAGGAGATGTTCATTAAAATCAGAGTAGTGTACCAAGAGAAAGGGAATAAATTTAGAGGTAAATAAATGACCTTACACTCCGCTTTTAATATCCAATATATGCATTAAAAATATTTCTGCCCAGAAATAAATCCATGCATTTGTGGTCAGTTGATTTTCAACAAAGGTGCCAAGAACACACACAAAACATATACAGTCTCTTCAATAAACGGTGCTGGGAAAACTGGATATGCACTTCCAGAAAAATAAAACTAGACTCTTCTCTCACACCATATAAAAAATCAACTGAAAGTGGATTAAAGACTTAAACAGAGAACCTGAAACTATAAAACTGCTGGAAGAAAACATAGAGGAAAGTTCTATTGGTCTGAGAAATGACTTTTTATATGACTCCGAAAGCACAAGCAACAAAAAGAAAAATAGATAAATGAGATTATGAAAAATACTTTCTGCACAGCAAAGGAAACAATCAGCAGAGTGAAAAGATAACTTATGGAACAGGAGAAAGTATTTGCACACCATACATCTGATAAGGCATTAATACCCAAAATATATAAGAAACTCAAACAACTCAATAGAAAGAAAATAAATAAAGTGATTTAAAAATGGGCAAAGGACCAAGACAGATATTTCTCAAGAGAAGAAATATAATGGGCAAGAAATATATTTAAAAATTCTTGACATTACTTAACACCAGAGAAATGCAAATTAAAACCACAATGAGATATCACTTCACAACTATTTGAATGGCTGTTATAAAAAAGATGAAAGATAACAAGTGCTGTCAAGGATTGGAGTAAAGGTGACCCTTGTACACTGTTGGTGGGAATGTACATTTGTACGGACATTATGGAAAACAGTAAGGAAGTCCCTCAAGAAATTAAAAATAGAGCTATAGTATGATCCAGCAAATCCGCTACTGGGTATATATCAAAAGAAATGAAATCAGCATGTTGAAGAGATACCTGCACTTCTAGGTTTATTGCAACATTATTTATAATCACCAAGATAAGGAATCTACCTAAGTGTCCATCAATGGATGAATGAATAAAGAAAATGTGATATATAAATATAATGGAATACTCTTCAATCTTAAAAAGAAGGAAATCTTGTCATTTTTGGCAACATGGATAATCCCGAGGATTAAGTGAAATAAACCAGGCACAGAAAAACAATTACTGAATTTCTTCACTTATATGTGAAATTTCAAAAAGTTAAACTCATAGAATGGTGGTTACCAGGGGCTGGTGTGGAGGTGTAGGGGCTTGGAAGATTTTGATCTGAGGACAATTTTGGTTAGATAGGAAGAAAAAGTTCAAGAGATCCACTGTAAAACATGGTGACTATAGTTAATAACAACATATTGCATTTCGAAAATTGTATTTTTCTATTCTCACCATTAAAAAAATGACGTTTGTGATGTAATGCATATGTTAATGACTAGAGTGAGCCATTCAACAATGTATTCATATTTCAAAACATCACGTTGTACACAATAAATACATACAGTTTTTATTTGTCAATTAATAAAATATTTTTAAATTCCTATTCACAGTTAGTATATTTAGGTAATATGAATAGGATACACACACCAAAAATATAATTTTAATAGAGTTTTCAATTTAAAAAATCCCATTAATCTAGTATAAAAGGATTGACTAGATTGAAATTGTTAATATATAATTACACCCACAACAGAATGCCATAACCACTGCTTTGGGCCCTTAGGATATCTCAAAAGTACCAGTGCTAATCAAAAGCAATTGAGACTGCTAAGTTCAGTTTCTCTTTCTAGGAAGCCACAAGCTCACAAACTCCCTGTCCAGTTTGCTGTCTTCTGTCATTGCCCTTCTCCATAACAGTAATATAGTGAATAATAAGGAGCCAGAAAGAGCATGAACACATTACCAACAAGGAACAAATGGCTTACCCAGCTCCAGGGTGCTGAGCTTGCAACCCACTTGTGATATTGGGTCATTTAGAAACTAGAAAGCAAATAACACACGCAAATTGGAACATATATTTCTGCATTGTAATGTTCTCTGCCTGTGTGGTGTTTTCTCCATATTTTAACTTGTTTTATATTGGCTTTATTGAGAGATTTACATCTTACTTTTTTTCTAAAGAGCTACTAATTATCCTTTGGTAGCAACTAAACCAAATATCTGAATCTCCTTCTCCAGGGGTCTTTAAATCTGTTATATTTTTATTTGTTTCTATTTTCCAGGAAGCATTTATTCTATTTCAAGTGGTGTAGAAACCTCACTGGCTTTTGCAAAAGTAAATATTTTATCCCCTTTCATGATGAATTGTAATTTTCTACCAGCCTTGAGTGGTGAGAAAATTTAAAAATGTCCACCTTACAGCATCTAGATTTCGATGAACTGAACCACCAAATTGTTCTGTGCATTTAATAAATTGTGCATTGGCAATGAATATTTCTCTAGTCAAGGTTGGTGTTGCAGGAATTTAAGATACAGAAGCGCAGCAATAAAATGTATATATAACCAATGGCCTTGGAAAAGAATTGATTGAATGTGGGTTTAAAATAAGGTTTTATACAATCTTATGAGTGTTTTAATGAATTATTAGGTATTTTATTATAACAAAAATTTAACTTATATGCTAAATAGCCAAGGAAAGATATATTTGCTTCAGATTAATATTTCTATATAATGGAACTTAACTCACTTTCAAGAGCTCCTTTTTAAATGATTACCAGCTTGTACATAATAAAGGGGGAAAAACGTTGTGAGTTACAGTTAACTATTTGAACTAGTAAAATATTCTATTGCTTAATCACGACATAAAACTCCTTATCTGTAAGTATTTGTTGTAATCCTAGTTGACTTCACAGGAGTTGTTGATATTAAAAATACTTAATTTTATATATAAGGTGAATAGTTGATATAAAGAAAAGGCAATAAATGTAAAAGAAGCTTCATAGTACATTTTCGTAATAAATATTCAAATACTTTAGTTTTTCCTCTATGTCCTTCCAACTAAAACTGCTCTCAATATTTCTAACTCAAAATAGAAGGCATTGCCTCTTGCCTAGACTTTCTGACTTTACCTATTGATGAGGCAATGGTGTGACCCTCATTTTTCTCCTGCAGGAATGAGAGTCTCATTTCCCAGTTGCTGAATTACTGCTGGCAACTTTCAACCGAGTCTGCCTCAAAATTTCTTGAAGCCAAGGCTCCAAAATTTGAGGTGTATTGGGTGAGCTTAAAGCTCAGATGGCTGTACCCTCAGACTTCTGATTTAGTAAATCTGGGGTGGAGCCCAATATTCTGCCTTTCTAACAAGCACCAAGGTGATGCCAATGCTACTGTTCTGGGAAGCTCACTTTGGAAACCAGGGTCTTAAGCTGAAGAGAGCTGCTCATCCAAGGTGACACTTCCCATCTGGCACAGCTCAGATCCACTGTGGGTACATAAGCTAGGCCTCCTTGCCTCAAAGGGATAAAGCGAAACGACTATCTCAGCTCCAGATCTCCCACTGAAACTGGCTGAGCCATTTGTTATCATTGTTTGGCATTTCAACAATTCTCTCTGTCCAATCCTATTTCCATTCTCCCCCTTATAGGTGTTGATCCTGTGGGTGCAATGAGACCCAAATCAATCTGATTAAAACATTTATCTAATATTTTAATGGCTGATCAGCATTTGTAGAAAGCCATCCAAACTTGTGTCTATATTTTGCATTCTCCCCAATTCTAGGCTGATAAACTTCTCAGCTTCTACTGGCTGTGGAATGCTGCTACAGAAACGTGTACAAATTCATAATGTGCTGATCAAAATGAGCCCCACATGGGTGATACCAGAGTCCCTGTCCAGGTAGATTTCTCTCCTGCTCTTCACACTAATACCTTTTCAATTTTCTTCCTACTTCCTATTCCACCATTTCTTGACATACTGTCAGAAGATGGCCAGTTCATCTCTAATTACCTAGTTACACAAACCAGATGCCAAAGTCATTACCCACCTCTTCTTTCCCCTTATTCTCCAAACCTCACCCAATATCAATTTCTGTTGATTCTACCTAGAAAATCTCTCTCCAATGTTTCTACATCTCTTCTTTCTAACTGTCAATTTAAAACCTGGTGCAGACAAATAACATTCATCACTTAGATAACATTAAAGCCTTCCTAACTAGATCCAGGTTTTTGTTACCACTAATCTATTCTGTACTTTGGCAGTGTCTCTAAAACAATAATCTGGTTTTCTTTCTTCCTTTTAATGCATTCCTTTTATCTTCATCTACTACAAATGTGCCCATGACCCACTCCCATTCTATATATACACAAATTGATCTCTGGATAAAGTTCAAAATTCTCAATTTAAGGCCTGGTGCAGTGGCTCGCGCCTGTAATCCCAGCACTTTGGGAGGCTGAGGCAGGTGGATCACTTGAGGTCAAGAGATCGAGACCATCCTGGCTAACACAGTGAAACCCCATCTCTACTAAAAATACAAAATTAGCCAGGCGTGGTGGCGCATGCCTGTAATACCAGCTATTTGGGAGGCTGAGGCAGGAGAATCACTTGAACCTGGGAGGCGGAGGTTGTAGTGAGCCAAGACCGTACCATTGCACTCCAGCCTGGGCAACAAGAGCGAAACTCCATCTCAAAAAAAAAAAAAAATCTCAATTTAGATTACAATCCTGCTCATGATCCACTCCTTCTTCTATCTCTTATCTTATATCTCCACATACAACACAATATGCTCCCATTATGCTAAACAACTGGAAGTTTCTGAGCCTTTGCATACGCCACTCATTCAGAAAAATATCCCTGGGTTACCCAGACTAAGACAACAAACAAACGATTTTATGGAAAGACACTTTAAAGTTTTATTTTCCCTGATAATAAATTAGATCCTGAGTGGCTGGTCATAAAATCCCCAGTTGAGAAACACTGTCTTAGATACAATCCTTTCATATAAAAGCAAAGGCAAAGAATTATAGCATTTGGGGGGCTGGAATGGACTTTAAATAAAAGCAAGGCCAACTCCCTTATTTTCCAAATAAAGAAAATGTTTACTCAGAGAAGCTAAATGGACTTGTCTGATGGATAGTAAAAGAGTTAGAACAAGATCAGAATGAGTGCGGGTAAAGTTGAAGGAAATCTGTAAAGTATCGAAGAACAACAACAAAAAAAAGGTGCTTATGGAGGTGTCACCATTAATTTTGAAACTCAATACAAATAAACCCAAAGTGTGTATGCTGGAGAGGGGGACAAACTAGGAGCACAGAATCCCACACTGATTTCCAAGGTTATCACCTTTCAGAAGGCATTGTTGCCAGAGTTTCTTTATTGAGGGCAACAGAGATTTAGAATGAGGGGATTTACATATATCTTCATCTCTTTGAGTGTGCCAGTTGTAACTCTAATAGCTCATGTCTCAGGAAGAAAAGTATTTTATATTATTAACTGGTATACCCATGTGGAGCAAACATTCTCATCCACAACTAAATAATAAAAAATGCCACAAGCAACCTCTAATATTTTCTACTCTGTTTTATTATATTCTAAACCATTAAGAAAAGGACTGGTTATGATCTGCTTAACTGTTTTCTCAGTCCAATAGTGGGTTGTAAGCAATAGTTTGAAAAATAATGTGCTTGATTTCTCATTATTTGACCTCTGAATTTGCGGTCTTCTTTGTGTTCTTTTGTCCATAACATCAACGATGCTTTTTCAATAGCGCCAATATATTTTGCCTTCTTGGTAAATTGCATTGGTCAATTAAGATTAAGCCATATAGCAGGAAAAGAGAATATAATGTTTCTTACTCAGCTGAGACTGCCATAACAAAATACCATAAAGGAGGTGGTTTAAACAACAGATATTTTTCTTTTTCACAGTTCTGGAGGCTGGAGTCTGAGATCAGTGTGCCAACATGGTCTGGTTGTGAGAGCCCTCATCCTCGCTTGCAGGTGGCCTCCTTCTCACTGTGTCCTCCCATGGCAAAGAGAGAGTGAGAGAGAGAAAACTTCCTGGTGTCTCTCCTTATAAGGGCACTGAGTTCCTCCTGAGCACTCCACTTTCGTGACTGTAAATAAACATATTCATCTTCTCAAAACCCTATTTCCAAATACCATTAAACTGGGGGTTAAGGCTTCAACATATGAATTTTAGGGGGAACACAACAGTTCACGGCATAAGGTCAACGAGCATACTTCCATATGCAAAGGGCCTTCCAGTCCTGGAGGAAAAAAGGACCTGGAGAAAGAGGAATTGAAAGGTAGCAAGTAGTGTTTCATCCTTGAAATCAAAATTCGAGGAGAGGTTGTTAGAAATACCTTTATAAATGGAGGAGAGTTTATTCCTTATTTTCATGTTAAAGTTTATACAATTTCAAAAACCCTTGGAGAAGCAGCTTGACAACATAAGGTAGCTGCCACAAAGTATTAATGATGACATGATGTGATTCGGCAGAGAACAGATCCTGACATGGTGACCTCTCATGCTCCACAGCCAGGGAAAACGTGAAAGAAATTCAAAAGTTTTTACATGACACTCAGTGGGTGTTTGGTAGCTAGCTCAAAGTCAGACACTTTGATATCCCAGTGTCATGAATCCTGGCAATAACGGAAATGTGTGTCCTGGGTAACAGAAGGAGATTTTCTTGCACAGACAAAGGACATTTATACACTACACAGAAGACGTAACAAGGACAGAAGCCAAGGCCTGAAAGTAGGCAAGATTGATGACATCTCAACTGGAGGTACCCAGAAGCCAATAGATAAGGACAACATAACATTATGTATGTTCTCATGGTGCCCAAACATCACCCAGAGACAGAAGTAGGAGAAGAGAATGGAGAGTTATATGATTTGGATATGTGTTCCCTCTAAATTTCATGTTGAGACGTGATTTCCAAATGTTGCAGGTGGGGCCTAGTGGGAGGTGTTGGATCATGAGGGTGAATCTCTCATGAATGGCTTGGCACCATCCACGTGGTGCTGAGTGAGTTCTTTCTATATTAGAACCCAGGAGAGATGGTTGTTTAAAAGAGCTTGGCACCTCCTCCCTTTCTCTCTTGCTGCTTCTTGTCATGTGACTGGCTGGCTCGCCTTCACCTTGCACCATGATTGTAAGCTTCCTGAGGCCTTCACCAGGAGCAGATGCTGGCACCATGCTTCCTGTACAGCTTGCAGAACCATGACCCAAATAAATTTCTTTTCTTTATAAATTAGCCAGTCTCAGGTATAGCAGAGACAAAGTCTCAAGTCCAGGTATTTAGCACAGAGATATTGAGAAAGGCAGAAAGAAATTGTTGTTAAACTATAATAGGCTGCAATATATTTAATTACCAAGTTTGTAACTTAAAATGTGACACTGTTATACTTCAGTTTTCTTTTCTTTTCTTTCTTTCTTTCTTTTTTTTTTTTTTGACGCAGTCTCGCTCTGTCGCCCAGGCTGGAGTACAGTGGTGAGATCTCGGCTCACTGCAAGCTCCACCTCCTGGGTTCACGCCATTCTCCTGCCTCAGCCTCCTGAGTAGCTGGGACTATAGGCACCCGCCACCACGCCCGGCTAATTTTTTGTATTTTTTAGTAGAGACTGGGTTTCACCATGTTAGCTGGGATGGTCTCGATCTCCTGACCTCATGATCCTCCAGCCTCAGCCTCCCAAAGTGCTGGGACTACAGGTGTGAGCCACTGTGCCCGGCCCTGTTTTCTTTATATACTCCCTCTCCATTAAAATATTTTGTCCTGTCACTATAATTTAAGAAATGTGTAAGGTGATTTCTAAAAATATAACACGGGTTTTCATAAGACGCTTGGGTCAAAAACTATGTGATTTTTGTGCTAATATATTTAAAACCAAGTAATTAACTCTTCCCCCTACTCTAAAGATGATAATAGACTGATCTATATGCCACATGTCGATATCACACTTGTTGCACAAAGTTTCACACAGTTATTTATTTATTTGAGACAGGGTCCGGCTTTGTCACCCAGGCTGGAGTACAGTGGCACAATCTTGGCTCACAGCAATCTCTGTCCTCCTGGGCTCATGTGATCCTCCTACCTCAGCCTCCCAAGTAGCTGGGATCACAGGCATGCACCACCATGCCTGGCCTTTTTTTGTTTTTTGTTTTGTTTTGTTTTGTTTTTTAGTAGTGATGGGGGTCTCACCATGTTGCCTAGGCTGGTATCGAACTCCTGAGCTCAAACGATCCACCCGCCTCAGCCTCTCAAAGTGCAGGGATGACAGACGTCAGCCACCCCACCCAGCCACAGTTCTCATTTATAAAACGAGTGTTCTTCATACTGTTTTATATAAATACTACACTTTCCTTGGAGTCCTCCAAAGTATGTGAAAAGAAACATGTACAGCAAAGGCTAAGTCTGAGATAAACCGTCATTTCTGGATAAATCTGTAACTAAGAACAGGATAACCTTCATTTGGCCACGGAGAATTGTAATACCATAATACTATAATTGTCGTGCTATGCTTAGCTATTTTTAACTGATTGTTGACTTTTACTGTGTGCCTACCATATACTCATCACTGAGCTAAGCAGGCTCTGAGAATACAGACTTAACCGGGCAAATTTTTGCCCTATCAAACCTGGTTGCCTAATTCATGAAAGAAAATTAAACATTTACAAAAAACAATGCCAGCTGTGGCATGTTTCTTATGTTATAGAGCAGCGGGGAGGGTCTTTTTAGTTGTGCAAGGGGGCTGCATAGGGGAAATTGTGAGGGATAAAAGACAGTTCCCCAGGTGGCCTTGGACTGCCCCAGTTCTCCCTCCTTTCTCACTTATAGTTCTCAGGAGTATCTGTAGAATGTGTTGTGAATGTAATATCATGAGACGATTGGCAAGCCCTGGTTCCGTTCCAGTCTCCCCTACTAGAAACAGGATGTCCTTCAGGCTTTATAGCTCAATGAGCCCTGCGGCCCAGGACATAAAACCCAGGGTGGGCTGCTTTCCTGGGTCCCTCGGCTGCGGTGCAAGTGGGACACATGCAGATCAGACTCCATCTGCACTAGACAGCTTTCTTGAATCTTGGGGAGTGGCTTTTGAATCTTAGTTTTCTGTCATCTTTGCTGCCTATCTGTAAGTAATAAACCCACTTCAAGTAACTTGTATGTGACTGTTCTGTCTCACCAGACTCTGACCACTTGGTAACCAGTGCACAGTGAATGTGCTTCACAGTAATAACTGGGCTCAATCTTAACTTATAAATAGGAATTTGTGTTTTTTAAATATTCCTTTCTTACACTGAAGAGGCCTGACTGAATCTGGTAGAAATATTAGAATGGAGCAAATTGGTGCCACAAAACATATTTGAGATTTAATTTTGAGGTTTTACTCATGATTTCATATGCTGGGCACTAAAATAAGTCACTTAAACATAACTTTTAAAAGCCAGGCAGTGGTTGTTTATTTTGAGGAAATTGCAATGTATACCTGTAAATATGGACAGATACCAATGGTCCTAACATTATCAGAATAGTTACTGTTGGCTTGGAAGAAAATATTTCAGAAAAGAGTAAACATTGAAATGATATAATGAATAACTTTTTCTCCCAACTAAATATATCCACAATGAATCACATAGCAATTCAAATATTTTTTTACTTCAGAATATTTGGACAGGTCTGAACATGAGGCAATTTGGAAAATCCCTTGATAATTCAAAAATTGACTCGTGATGTTGAGGGGATGAGATTACAAATGCATGAAACCCTGACCTAGATTAGACCAGTCAGATTCACTCTCTCAAGGATTTTAAATTCCAACAGACTCCAAGTGCTGGACTCTAAATAACTTGTAAAATAGGACTGGGCCAACCATGGTTACCTATCAGCTTTGTTGTTAGGCAAGCAGTGAAAGCTCAACTGCAGAAGAGTCAAGTGCTGAGGAAAGTAGGATTAAAAGTCAGGTGGAACCAAGAGAGGCAGGGAGAGATCGCGATAATTTGGTTGTGTTGGTTTCTGGGTTGCCTTGATTGCCTTGTTTGGGTGCTCTCAATTTCAGTCCCTCACAGGGCCTGGCTGCCCTTCTTGTCCTTGGATTTTATGGGATCCACCAAGATTGCTCCAGGCACTGACTAGATAATTGTGAATGAGTTTTGTTACATCCAAGCAAATGATAAACACACTTGTACTAAAAAAAAAAAAAAAAAAAAAAAAGAGAAGGCAGCCTAAGACCAAGTAAGAAAAGGCTAAACGTTGTGCAGCACAATATATACATCTTTATCACAGTGCTTACTTACTTCTTGACTCCATTGAATGAAAACAATAGAATATAAATCAATTAATATGCTGCCTTCATATTCCCCTGGGGTACACAGTAGTACTAAAATCATATCTAATTTAGCTGAGTGAGGTGGCTCCATACTTTCATCTATGATATTCAGTTGAGAGAAAAAGCTATTCATTTTATCATTTCAATGTTTACTCTTTTCTGAAATAGATTAATTTGAATTGCTCAGGGTGATCTTGGAATATCATTTGACATTATGATTTTTTTCCAGTCTGCAAAAAGGTTTTAAAAAAACAGTAGCTGTTAGCCATTTATTTCCAAATGTCCAGATATATTGGATGTCAGATTGATTTTTTTGATAATTATCCAGATGTTGAACATATGTAGAGTAAATGTTAAAAATAGAATAAGCGACTGCCACTCAATAAGTCATAGGTTAGGGCAGCATTCGGAATAGAAAAATCTTTGAAGAGGCAAAGTGTCCTTAATGACATCAATGACATTTTTCCATTGAATGGCTGCCCTCACCATCTTATTCTATTATGCAGTAACTTTATAGAGGCTTTCCTTGCCAGTGGCCCCCTCTAAATTCCTTTTCTTATTAACTTTTCAGAAATTCTTCCGCACAAAAGGGATTGACAGTTGCTCATTGTAAGGTCTCCCAGGAGAACTGTCATTTTAAGCCTTTAATTAAACAGAGCAATCTTTTACTTTAGGATTTTGTGAAACGTAGTCAATAGAAAAGGGAACGTTTGAGGAACAAAGAAGTTTCCTTGATTCTCTTACATCCTACCAGGTAGGTGACTGTTCTATCCATTATCCTTAGCAAATCAGGCCTTGCTTGGCAAAAGAAGTATTAAGTAAAGATAATTCCAATACTTATTCAGTCTTATCATTATAATCATTATCATTGCTATTCTCCTTTATGAATCATCTTTTTTCTTTGAAATCTTACATATTTTCCCCCAAAGAGAAGAAAACAAAAAAGTAAAATGAACTCAAAGAAGCATTAAACATATTCTATCAAGGAGATATGTTAGCAACAGCAACTTTTATGAACACATGTAAAATAAAATAATTACACAAAAATGTACATACACTTATTCAAACATTCTCTGCAAGTTTTGATGAAACTTACAACATACAAGTCCTTAAGGCAAATAATGTTGGCAGAATGCTGGAGTGGTGAATAGATCGCCTATCTGCCACATCAAGATAGATTGCCTATCTATGGGATCTCATTGGGGGTGGCACCGCAGATGGACTCTAGTCCATGATTAAGTTAGGAGAGGGCCTGGTGCTCCCTAAACTAAGGCGGTAGAAGTGGTAGGTCACGCCATTAGTTAATACACCAAATAGCTGTAGCCATAAGGGTCGGACTCCTGACCATGACAGGGAGAGGATCAGTGCTTCTTAATCATGCATCTTAAAACTAAACTAGGCCGGGCGCGGTGGCTCACGCTTGTAATCCCAACACTTTGGGAGACCAAGGCGGGCGGATCACGAGGTCAGGAGATCAAGACCATCCTGGCTAACACAGTGAGACCCCGCTCTACTAAAAATACAAAAAATTAGCTGGGCGTGGTGGCAGGCACCTGTAATCCCAGCTACTTGGGAGGCTGAGGCAGGAGAATGGCGTGAAACCGGGAGGGGGAGCTTGCAGTGAGCCAAGGTCGCACCACTGCACTCCAGCATGGGGGACAGAGCGAGACTTCGTCGCAAAAAAAAAAAAAAAAAAAAAAAAAAAAAAAAAAGCTAAACTAAACTAAGGCAGCAGAAGTGGTAGGTCATGCCATTAGTTAATAGACCGAATAGCTGTGGCCATAAGGGTCAGACTCCTGACCATGACAGAGAGAGGATCAGTGTTTCTTAATCATGCAACTTAAAAATCACACAGCGTTAAGAGCTGAGATCTCTCTCCCAAGTCAGATATCTGTCCTAGCCAAAGTGCAACGGACCACACCAAAGCCCACATCTGCTGCTTCTATTACTTTGTGAATCTTCTCTGAAGAACTCTTCCCCCAGTAAGATGAGCATGTATGAGGTCTGGCAATTTGCCTTTGTTTTTATGAAAATATAAAAATATAACATACAATGAAATAATGTAATAGATGTATACTTATATTGATTTATCAAATACTTACTATTCATTAATCTTTCAACAAATAATTTTTGAGACTAAGTCTGTGCCAGAAACTGTGTATGTACAACATACACACAGCATTGGGGTACAAGATAAAGGTCAAGACTGGGCTTTGAAATTAGGATTACTGAGTTAGAATTGCAATGTTGCTCGTGATTGGTAGTGTGAGTTCAGCAAGTTCTACTCTCTGATTCACATTTTTGTTCCACAAAATAGATACATTTGCAAGGTTGTCATGGTGATTAATGAAAACGTATGAATAGTATTTAATATAAATATGACAACTATAGAATTCCACTTTGGTCAATATATTATCACACTTTTCTTTGACAAAGAATCCTGATAATCAGGACACATAAAAGAATTCTTAATTTCAAAAATGCAAATGATTAAGCAATAAGTTAGAAGAATATTAGAACCACATTCAAAAAAAACAAACTTCTTAGTAAAACACAGGGGTGTCCCTTATTAAAATAGTCTGTTTAAGCATGGATGCATAAAACTTACACAGTATCTGTAAATATCTTAGTCCAAAATTCACACCGATAATCATTAATTATTAGGCCATTCATCAGTGGGAAAAGATATCAGTTCTCAGTGACTAAAAACAAAATAGAGGGGAAAAAAAAGGCTTCTCAAGAAATCTCCTCCCATACAATTTCATAGAACACATCTAAATAAGTCAGTTGTGTAGGCGGGTTGCTAGGGAATGCTGTAGTTTAAACTACTTATGTGATAGCTTTGAAAACATGAGTCCATGTAGAAATTAAATTTTAAGAATTAATGGTGAAATCCAGCCACAAGCACACATTTTGAAGACAGTACATAATGTCACAGATTGTATGGAATATCCCACTGGTAAGCTGTAATAACCAGGTGACTTTGGTATGATAGAGATACCCATGATAAGGCTGAGAGGATGTTATTAATAGAATAGCCTTTGCCATATCTCGCTGTAGATGCAGTTTAAAGTTCCTTTAATTTAAGCAAATAAGCCAAAAGCTTCTAGTTCAGAGCTCTGAACACAAGGATTATGCCAGGGATGTTATGTAATAAGTTAACTAAACTGGTTTGTTCCTCAGGATTTTATTCCTTTTCCTATACATTCCTGAGGAATTTACTTCCCTTCCATAACCCACCCTCAATAATGGAATAGCATAAAGTTGCTTTGAAGTATATGCAAGGGAAAGCATGAGAAAAACATGCATTTTTAAGAAAAAAAACAAATGAATTACCCTGGTTTCCTATTTTATGAGTTGAACTTACTGCAAAAACAAGACAAATACTTTTCTAGTACGCTCTTTGGGGAAGAAATTTAAAAATTTGAATATGTAGAATACATCATCCTCAACTAAGTACTAAATGTAGAAGAATAAATGAATGAAGGAATGAATGTTTCCCAAGTATTAGATGCTTTAAATACATGATTCTATTTCCTATCCATCATAACTCCATTTTAAAGAGAATGAAGCTGATACACAATGACTCTTACTCCAGAAGGCAGAGGTGGGATGCCAGAATTCTAGATAGAGCCATATCCTCAATCATCTTTTCAATGGGTGTGGGTTGAAATTAAAGGACAAATTGAGAAGACACACAAAATGTATTAATACAATCTATTCATGAAGGAAAGAAGATTACTAAAACATATTGCCTGTTACTGAGACAGAGTAAAGAAAAATGATCCACTAAGTAGCTTCTAACCTGATTGGTGGAAAACAGAACAGGATGGCAATAATTGAACTTCTATATGAATGTGCATAGGCTGTACTCGTAAAGGTATTAGGTATTACTTTTAAAACCAATGAGTTTCACCTTGAGGCATTGTCATCTATTCGGCTTCCCTCCTTAGCTGAAGATAGTTCAATAAGTTACTTTTTCCTATATTAAAATAAATTTTATAAAAAGGAAAACTTTTTTTCAATTAAAATCTATAATAATGAATGAATTTTACTGTGCTTCTGTAGTTCCACCATCACTTCTAGGGTATACAATTAAATTGCCTGAAGATGGAAAAAAATATGCTCCAGGGAGTCATTCAGTATTGGCTAAAGAAACACACTATGTTTTAATGTTTCTTTCACTGTTGTTGATTTCATCATGTTTTTCGAAAATGCTAACATCAAGCCCTTGGAAATCCCGACTTCTCAGTTTCTTTCTTGAATTCTGTGGGACTGCAGAATAATTTAAGCTTTTCATCTGAGTTAGAATCTGTATTTCTGTAGTTCATCAACCTCATCTGTCACGTATATGTCACTGAAATGAGAAAAACCTTAGAAGGCAGGAAAAAATTAAAAACAAATTAATGTGGGAAGGTGATATAAATCAAGTGGTGAAGCCAAGAGTGAATTATCAAAAGATCTTTCATCAGAAGTGAATACATTTTCCTTTCTCTCAAGAGGAGCCCATTATGTGTTTTTGTTTGCACTATTGTACTTGAAGTGGCATATTAAAGGAACAGATTTATTAGGATTTAGAATGTGTTTTACTCTGATAGGAAAGAATGGTGGTCCTTTAAATTTCATTTGAAAAGACTTAAACCTTGAAATTCGACATAGGCCCTGGCTAGTAATGAATGCTATGAAAAACAAATACTGTTTTTAACTCAAAACACATGCCTGAATCATCCCCCGTAAGAAAAGAAAATATCACAACAAGACCAGCTTACAATTAACATTATTTATTCTATCTAAAATCCTTATAGTTTATTCAGTCAAATATGAGAGTTTGACATTTTTTAGCAAATTCATACTCTGTTTACTGAGAGGGAAAATAAACAATTAAAACAAGGATTGCTTACATTTTCTCAGCTTGTTTCTCCTCCGAGTTAAACTAACTGGCTTTACCAGTGGGTTTTGAAAGACTCATCTATGTCAAACAGAAATCTCAATAAGGGGTTTGGGATTGCCAAACAATGAGGGAAGGTCAAAGATAGAAATTCAACTATAAAGAAAAATTTGTTTTTTAGTAGCTCACCAATCACATCTGCTTTTTTAATCAGGGAAACATAACTTTCAATATTGTAGTTTTTTTGGAAGAGTGTGTGTGTCTGTGTGTGTGTGTGTGTCACAGACAGAGAGAGAGAGAGAGAAGAGAGGATGAGAGAGACTGACTTAGGAAGCAATGTCTGAGCATTTACCTTGGCCTAAGATACCAATAAGTGGTATGATCTGGGGAAGGGCACCGTTGCAATAGGAATAATGTTCTGATCATGACATCTGCAAATATCTATAACAATAGGCAGAAAGGGGTTTTTCTTTTATAGACAGGAATAAATAAGGCTAGAAACAACCAGGTTTGGAAAAATGGGATAAGGGGGGCCTAGTGGAATCAGAGAGGTCAGCCTATTCTTGGCAGGGGTGGGTCTTAAATGAGCAGTGGTATGCTGGCTCAGGTGGAAGGTGGTTCAAACAAGGTTCGAGGAGGAGTGAAAAAAAGTTCTTCCAAACAGGACACCATGGATTGTTACTGGTATACCCACTACTACCACCAAAAGCAGTGAAGTTACATCATAAATTCTATAATTAATTCCATAACAGTGAAAAAAATTAGTTCTGCTCATCAGTGACAAAATGACAATAATTCTCATTCAAATTTGCTGTTTAGAAGCAGTCAGACCTTTTATCACTATTGTGATAAATTAGAGTGGGAATGAAGCCTGTGTTTTCTGTAATTAAGCAGTAATAATGCCATTTCTGACATACTTTGTCTCTGTCATCAAGGTGATATGATTTGCTTCTTAATTACATTTCTGGCGAAAGTGAAATAACAAAGAACCACACCAGTGAATTCATCTCCTTATAATACATGTTACAGTGAGTCTTGGTTAATACTAAAGAGGTAGCAAGGAAAGAGCCTCGGCAAACCAGATTAGATTTTCCCTTCCTCTTACTTGTCCTAGTATACAGGATGTTATTATTCTGCATTTCATAAGTTAAACGTAATTACATTTTAGTGTCATCTCCATTTCTCATAATGTTGAAATGTTCATTGAGCTTACCAAGAAGCCTTAAATGTGGGTGCATGGGAAGTGGGATGAAGAAAATAATGCCAATCCTGATTTCTATATGCTATTATCAAAGCTCCATTTAACCACTCTTCTAGAGGTGGGGCAGTCACACCTAAATTACACCATCGACTAATGGAGACCATCTATAGAGACTCCAAAAGTCTTATGAGCAGTAATTTTTAGAGCTATTCCATTATGCTTTAGGCAGCAATATTCACAATACCCATCTTAGCATTTGGTGAATAATTCTGAATCTGAAGCATTATTTTCCCCCTCTCACTTAATCATAACAGGTAAGTTCTGTCACCCTCCAGGTCTCCTCTAAAAGCTACCACGTCTTTGTACTGCTTACAGCTTTGTCTCAAGCAACAAGTCCCAGCAACTAGAAAAAGATCCTCTTCCTCCTCCACATTCTCAATTTGGAAGAGCCAGCTGAGAGCAATATGGTGGAGTAGGTTGACCTCAGCTGACACTTCGCAAATATTTATTTAGCACTGTGCTACATGTGAATAGAAATAAAGATAAATAAAAAGAGGGCCCAAGCCCTTCAGAAGCTGACAAAGTATGAATTCACTTGGGAAGATTCTGATAAGTTTATTCACACTAAACAGTTATTAGCTGACAAGTGTTAGTTCCATCAGGTGTTATTACAACAGGTTCCTTAGCAACCCAGTTTCTTCTTCTGTGGTTGGTAGGAAGCAGGGGGAGAAGCTGAGGTACTAGGGTATTTCTGTGTGGGAACAGCTTTAGAAGAAATCTGTCAGAGAATTATAAAGTTGCCCAACTGAAGCTCCAGAGAATCACCTGCCAACCTATTTCATCCTGGGGCTTTCACAGAATGGGCCCCCAGGAATGTCCCTTAACAGATTTTCTGCCAACCAAGAAAGCAAGTATGCAGAGCTGACCTTGGAGCCAGGAGCTTCAGGAGACTCATTTTCTCGTTAAGAATTGTATTCCCTTTAAAAGCACCATAATGTAGCCTGAAAAACTTCCTTCCTTTAAGAGCTTGTTTCATAGGCTGACACATTGTGGAGTAATAGCCACAGAATTTAGGTTTAATTGGCAGTGATCCTAAAGGGCACCACTGTATCAAATGTTTAGAATGTTAGGAATTTTAGGCTAGAAGTCAAGTGGCCTCCTGAGTGAATTTCACATTTCAGTAAGTGTATAAATGACATGTGCCCTGAAGAAAGATTTGGGGGGTGGGGACAAATTCTAGACAGCCTTTTTACAGGAAATATTTGTACATACAGCATATGTGTGTATACATACATAATTTCTTATATTTAATTTGTGATTATTTAACAATAAACAATTGAAAATCAGGGACCAGCCTACTCACACAAAAAAATTATACAAAATTACTTTTATTAATTCTATAATCATCAAACAGTAAAAATGAAAACTTAGGGCTCAGAGTACTTACAGAAGTCTTCCTGCAGAAAATTATGGTGACTTCTACTATCATTTAGATAGGATTTTAGTAAGTTTGGGTTTAAAATATGAGGTGTGCTTTGAAGATCAAGGCCTGGGCCGGTTGGCTTAGAATAAGGTTCATCTGTAAACATAGAGATTCAGTAAACTGTCACTAGCCAAAGATAGATCTTGTCTTCATCTGCCTCAGCACCAGGAGAAAATTTATTTAAGGAGAAAGAAAACAAGAACAAGGAGTATTCTATAGCTTGTGTGTCTTGTAAGTTGAGATGACATTTTCTGCATACTTGCTACTATGTAATATCCAGTAGAAGATATGGGATGCCCACATCTCAGTGGCTCAAATCACAAGCAAAAGGCAGTAACTGGATGTCCACACTGTCCATCATCTCAAGGACAACAGAGGCAGATGGGCCACCTCAGGTGCAGAAACCAGATATGGTGAAGGGACTTGAGAGGCTATGAACCATTCTTTATTGTGGAGGGGTGAGGTGGGGTGAGCAGCGAGGATGAAATTGGCAGATATTTCCCATTCTGCTTGCAGCCTTTCCCACCATGGGATTAGAAATTGGCATGGACCATATCTGAATACTAGTAATTTTATCCATCATAGCCTGAAGAGCAGAAATGAGAGTCCTGGACCTTAACTAAGAAGTTCCATGGAACAATAATATATGTAAAAATAAATAACACATGAGATAGGCACTCAAGAAATGTTTTCACTGATAATATGAATAATAATAGACAACATTTTGGTGGGAACTTACATGTGTCAAACACTTGGCTAACAATATACTCATGTGGTTCAAGCTCTGAAACTTACTTTTTTCCATAACTCATTTGGCAACAAGACCTGACTCTACCTGAATTTGTGTGATGCCAGAACTTGACCTGAACTGCTGTGCAGCTATTTCTTGTGTTTATTTATTCAACTTAGTGGAAATATTTCTATATTTTCCTGTAGAATTTTTGATGTGTTTGACTATGAGATGTTTCCCAAACTCTGTTATGGGGTATTGTTTAAGATATAATATATACTCCATATAATCTTTCCTTAAAAAATAAAAATTTCTTATTCCAGGGTACATCTGGTCTCAGAGGGTTTAGACAAGGGTTGTAGACCTTGCGTCTTTTCAACATCCTTTGATTTAGCAATATAAATTATCTTTATTAATTGAAGATAAATTGAGATTGAAGCACAGAGATTTTAAGTAGTTTCTCTAAGGTCACACAGTTGATACTGGTTGAAGCTACAACTTGATTTTAGTCAGTTTGCCACTAAGGTTATGGTCTTAAGTCACTGCTCTGTACTGCTTCTTATATAGATAATGATATATAATAGAGAAACAATGAAGTTTACTAGTAAGGTAATGGAAATGCCTACAAATAACAGTAAGAAAATACAGTATTGCGAACAAGCAAATATAATTCCCGTCAGATATTTGACAACCAATCTAATGTGTTGACTAAGAGCTATAGGCACAAAAAAGCAATGCTGGATAGAAAAGGAGGGGGGCGAGAGTACCTTATCAGTGGCAGGGCTTGGGAAATTCAGGATGTCAAACAAGAAACAATACCAAAGAGATATCTTTGGAATCTTTGTGTTAGAGCCTGGGAAAACCCCAAAGCAGCCACTGGGACAGGGATCATGGCAGTGGAAGTAGGAGAGCCACAGTCCTTGGGGGTCTCAAGAGACATTTGAGAATCTCTGCTTGCTCTGCCCTTCACTTAGAAGGGGATCTTCCACTTGAAGGAGCCTGTCACATTGGCAGTGTATGGGTCACAACCAGTTTGCTACTGGGGGCCCTTCCTCTTATTTTCTTCTGACTGGTAAACAGAGTTTGTGTTAAGGAGTGCTGTCAATGTAGAATGCTCCTCATTCCTTGCATATAAATACCATAATCTGTGAAGGCTGACACAGAGGTGACTGGGACAAACAGAGAGAGTAAGAGCTTGCATATTATCTATATTTCATAGATAATATAAGACTATACCTAGAAAACCCCGTAGACTCTGACCGAAGGCTCCTAGAACTGATAAACAACTTCAGCAAAGTTTTGGGATATAAAATCAATTTGCAAAATCAGTAACATTTCTATAAACCAAGAACTTCCAAGCTGACAGCCAAATCAAGAATGCAATCCCATTCACAATAGCCACAAAAGGAATAAAATACCTAGGTATACAGCTAACCAGGGAGGTGAAAGACCTCTACAATGAGAATGACAAAACAGTATTCAAAGAAACCAGAGACAACACAAAGAAATGAAAAAGCATTCCGCGTTCATGGATAGAAAGAATTGATATTGTTAAAATGGGCATACTGCCCAAAGCTATTTACAGATGCAATGCTATTCCTATCAAACTACCAGTGACATTTTCACAGAATTAGAAGAAAATATTCTAAAATTTATTCTGAACCAAAAAAGAGTCCTAATGGCCAAAGCAATCCTAAGCAAAAAGAACAAAGCTGGAGGTTTTACAACACCTGACTTCAAACTATACTATAAGGCTATAGCAACAAAAGCAGGTTGTTACGTGGTACTACTACACACACAATCAGACAATATCGATCAATGGAACAGGTTAGAAAACTAGAAGTAAAGCTGCACACCTGCAACCATCTGATCTTCAACAAAACCAACAAAAACAAGCCCTGGAGAAAGGACTCCCTATAGAATAAATGCTGCTGGGATAACTGGCTAGCCATAGGCAGAAGATTGATACTGGATCCCTACTTTCCATCAGATACAAAAAATCAACTCAAAATAAATTAAAGACTTAAATGGAAAGCCTAAAATTAAAAAGGCCCTAGAAGAAAATCTGGGAAATACCATCCTAGACATCAGCCCAGGCAAAGACTTTATGACAAAAAATCTCTAAAAGCCATTGCAACAAAAACAAAAATTGGCAGGTGGGATCTAATTAAACTAAAGAGCTTCTGCACAGCAAAAGAAACTATGGAGAGAGTAAACAGACAACCTACAGACTGAGAGAAAATATTTGCAAACTATGACTCCAACAAAGGTCTAATATCCAGAATCTATAAGTAACTCAAATGAACAAGCAAAAACCAAAAAGCCCCATTAAAAAATGGGCAACTTTAAATAAACAGATGCTTCTCAAAATAAGACATACATGCAGCCAGTGAGCATGTGAGAAAATGCTCAATACCACTCATCATTAGGGATATGCAAATCAAAACCACAATGAGATATCATCTCACACCAGTCAGAAAGGCTATTATTAAAAAGTTAAAAAAAAAGAAAAGCAGATGCTGGTGAGGTTGTAGAGAAAAAGGAACTTTATACACTGCTAGTGGGAATGAGTATTAGTTCAGCTACTGTGGAAAGCAGTCTGGAGATCCCTCAGACTTAACCCAGCAATCCCATTAATGGGTATATATACCCAAAGGAATATAAATTGTTTTACCATAAAGACACATGCACACATATGTTTGTCGCAGCACTATCCACAAGAGCAAATACATGGAATCAACCTAGATGCCCATCAGTGGTGGACTGGATAAAGAAAATGTGGCACATATACACCACGGAATACTATGCAGTTATAACAAATGAGTTCATGGCCTTTGCAGCCACATGGATGGAGCTGGAGGCCATTATCCTAAGCAAACTAATGTAAGAACAGAAAACCACATGCTGCGTGTTTTCACTTACAAGTGGGAGCTAAACACTGAGTACACATGGACATAAAGAAGGGAACAATACACACTGGGGCCTATTTGAAGGTAGCAAGTGGGAAGAGGGTGAAGATCAAAAAACTACCTATGACGTATTAGGCCGATTACCTGGGTGACAAAATTATCTATACGCCAAACCCCCATGACACAGAATTAACCCATGTGACAAACCTACACATGAATGCCTTCAACCTAAAATAAAAGTTGGAAAGAAACAAAAAAATAAAAGAGAGGTTGAATGAGTCAAAGAGATGTTATTTAAAACAGTGGAGAAGTAAAGGGCTCTTTGCAACATAATTGATGAATGCGAAAGCCACCAAAAGCATATGAAAGCAGACACGGAGGCCAAGAAGGGGGAAAGCTGATAAAAGAGATGCTAATGGCAATGAGAGAAATGAGTGTTCCAGAGAGTTGTTATATTGTGCTGTGTTGTAAAGCTGGAAAGACTAAGGTGAAATGACCCTACCAGTAAGAAGAGAATAATTGAGTTTGCTAGTGTCTGAGCTAAATGCTGGCCAAGTAGAATGAACTTTTTAATGCACCTTCTGGAGTGATTTCACAATTTTTTGTGACTCTCAGGCCTTGGCTATGAAATAAGGAAGGTGATTTCTTAAAACTAAATAAAGTTGGTTATTGTGGCACATAATGTTTTATTTTCCAGCATGTTTTTACAAAGCAATGGTGTTAGAAGATAACCCTCAGATTATGAGGGTGGTGATATATTATTTGGGCAGTGAGGTATTGTTGTAGTCACATTGGTCCACTGAAATATAAAACCATTTTGTCCAGAGATCAAGAGGTGATGTTAAACCAAGCTTGCTTAACCTTGAGGTAATGTTGGAGTTAATTTATATGTGGACCACAGGTGATTTGCATCATAAACTACAATATAACTTCGAAAAGATTTAAACTCTCCATAATCTCTACACATATAAAATGACCCTTCTCCTAAGAACTCTGATGAGTTTCTAACAGCAAGTTCTTACAAGGCTTACAAATCAGCTAAATGAACTTTTTTAATCACTATAAAAATGAAGCATACTTGCAGCAATCAGAATGCCAATTATTTGATCTAAAATTTCTTTCAGATACGTTACATTATAAACTATCAAAACCCAGACTAGAGCTGATTATAGCATAGTATAGCATTCATGGATCTCTCATCAATGGCCAGCAAACATTACTGAACAGTCAAAACATACAGTTTCATAGTCTACCACATGTCAGAAGTTTTGAGAAGACAAAGGTGATATGATTTCAGTGTTTTCAGAAAAACTCTGAGGATTCATTTTATATCAGAAACCCATTGAATTATGTTGCAAAAAGAAATCTGTATTCTTCTTGTTCTGTGGTAGAAGGCAAAGAATAGAGGAAAAAATATGTGGCATAAGACTTCTTTTAAAAATAAGTACTTCAATATGATTATCTAATTTAATGTTTTGTCTGCTCAGCATGGATTTTTCCTTTTTATGACATTACTGTTCTATTTTTCTTTACAAAAACAATTTTGGTAAATCTGGCTCCAAACCATCTTGCTCTGAGGGATGGAAAGTAACCTATATCCAAACAGATTTGTAATGAGAAGTTCAGGGACAGGCATGTGACTGTACCTGAACTAGGGTACAGTGAGTTAATCCCAATCCTCTTTTAATTTTTAATTTTTTTAGAGATGAACGTTTCACCATGTTGCAACCAGCTTGGTCATAAACTTCCAGGCTGAAGGGTTCCTCAAGCCTCAGCCTCCCAAGTAGCTGAAACTACAGGCACACACCACTGCATCCAGCTAAGCCCAAGATTCTTTCAGAAATCTTTCAGAAAGACAAGTGAAATTGCTAAGCCAAGACCTGCCACGGGTCTCTGTATAGCGAGAGCTCACCTAAGAATCGAGCCAACACAGAATAAAAGAGCTAAGAGGTGTATAGAGAGAGGGGGTAGTAGAGACAGGGGAAGGCTGATGAAGTACTGATGACATTCTTTGGATGTAGATCCTCCTGAAGCTCTCTCTCTTACTCCTGGATTTTTCTATTGTGTGAGCTAATAATAACCCTTTTGTATGTATGTATTGTTATTTTTGTAAGTACATTTATAATGGGAAATATGTCACTTAAAACTTAAAGATTTAAGTTTACAGAAATTGATACTTGAAGGTGGGATAAATTATAACACTTTGAATTGACTGAGTCAAAGTGAAATATGAGAAAGGTACAATTTGTCTATCCCAGGGAGATCACTGACATTACCTATAATGCAACAATAAAGTAGTGGGTTAAAATATACTTTGTTATATTTTAGGACTCTGGTGATGTACCCACTGTAACTGGAATTTTAGGTTAGTAGGTATAAAAATGTCAGTAAGACAGCTAGCTACATCTTTTATCCTACATCCTTAAAGAGAGACCAAGAGTGTGTCTCCAAATCTCACACATCTGAAAGCAGAAATGAGGGGAAAATACGTTATTTTTAATTTTCTTTTCATTTAGTCATTTGTTTGTTTGTTGCTATGAAACTACAATTATCAAGACAGAAAAATACTGGTAGAATAATAGACTAATAGGTTAATGGAAGGGAAAAGAAAGTGCAGAAATAGATTCTGCTTTCCCTCAAAGTCACACCCAGGCCATTCAGTGGAGATGGTAAGTCTTTCACCAAATAGTCTGGAAAACTTGGATAAACAAATGAAAAAAAAATAGCAATTTCAACCACTATCTCCCAATAGTAAAAATGTAATTTAAGACAACTGTAGACCTAAACATAAACTTATACTACAACATTTCTAGAAAACAACACAGACAAATATTTCTGTAAACTTGAGTTAGGCAAGGATTTCTGAGAAAAGACCAAAAAGAAAAAAGAAAGCACTAACCACAAAAGATGAAGAAATAATGCATTATATTTCATCTAAATTAATAAAAACATCATCAAAAGACACCATGAGAAAACAAAAAGGCTAGAATGGTATTTATAATACATATATTTGACAATAGATTTGCATCTAGGATATCTAAACTACTGCAACTTAGTAATTTAAAAAAACCCACAACAGTTAAAAATGGGTAGAACATGGAAAGACACTTCACAAAAGAAAAAATTCTAGTAGCTAATAAGCATATTAAAAGATAGTCAATATCGTTAGTCATCAAGGAATTGCCGACTGAAACCACATCACGCCAAGTAGAACACAATGGAAAGAACTGATAATACCAAATGTTGTCAAGGATGTGGAGCAACTGGAACACTCACACATTGCTGGTGAGGGTGTAAAATAGTATAATCACTTTAGAAAACTCCTGGACATTCTTATGAAGCCAAACATTTGCTTGCCCTATGGCTCAGAAATTTCCCCCTTCAATATTTACCAAATAAAGAGGAAAATATATTTTTAAACACAAAACATTGCACATGAAATTTTAGATCAAGTTTATTCAAAGGTAGCCTCAAACAGGAAACAGCCTAAATGCTCCTCAGCAGATATATGGAAAAATAATGTGTAGTCATAACACTAGAATACTTTTCAACAGTAATAATAATACAATACAGAATTACTGATGTATGTAATAGTAGTAAATTACTCTCAAAGATATTATGTTAAACAAACAATAAAATCCAGACACAAAATATTATCTACTGTGTATTCCCATTTATATGAAGTTCAGGAAAAGGTTGTTTCTATGAATCATGTACCTCACAGCACTTAGCTTAACCCTAACTCTAATCCTAATAATGTTACTTCCATTTCAGGTTCAATTGCATTCAGGGACTTTCCTCTGCTTATTCAAATTAAAATCTCCCTCCTGCTTCAATTCCACTCACTTCCCCATATGTCATGTCCTAGGGGAAAGGAGAAAAGGAAACAGGAAGCAATGGTTTGTATACCCTATATGATGAAGTTTGTAAGATGGGCAGCAATGGACAGGCTTCACCCTACATTAAGTAGACAGGTTTTATAGGTGGTGTGAGCAGCAGTAAATCCTTACACCTTTACTATTTCTGACCTAGATAAATTGGCAGGAGTAGAAAGCAATAAAACTACTATGGTGATAAAACCAGAACAGTGGTTGCCTATGTTAGGTAGGGACTAACTCGAGAAGGGTTCAAGGTAACTTTCTGGGGTTATACAAAGGTTCTAGACTTTGACTAGGGTTTTGGATATGTAAGTGTATATATTTTCAAAACTTACTGAATTATAAACCTAAGAGTTTTGAGTTTCCTTATATCTAATTTTTTCTTCACTAAAAAATGAAAACTGTTATGATTAACAATACAACCTTCCTTCCTTCCTTCCTTCCTCCCTCCCTCCCTCCCTCCCTCCCTCCCTCCCTTCTTCCTTCCTTCTTTTTTCTTTTCTTTCTTTTTAGAGGTGATCTCACTCTGTTGCCCTGGCTAAAGTGAAGTGGCACAATCACAGCTCACTATAACCCTGAATTTCTGGGCTCAAGCAATCTTCCCACTTCAGCCAAAGCACTGGGATTGCAAGTGTGCGCCACTGCGCCTGGCCATTAACAATATTTTTTCTCAGTGTAGGAAACAACAAGCAAACATAAGATCTTAAGACCATAGGTGGCTGTTTGTGGCCAGTAATCTGTGATTCCTGAAAATCAGGTAATCTTCAGTTTTATTGGATTGGAAATGTTGAATTATTTGTGAATAATATAGTTAGTTCTGGGAGAAAGCAGCGTATCAGGCTGAAACGAAGGAAAGCGGAGCTCGGATCTCCATCCTCACCCTTCCGGAAAATTCCTACTAGAGAAGTTGGTGAAGCACCACATTTAAATCTCTGAAATGGAAAGGCTTTCAACCTAACATCTATATTCAGCACAATGATTAATAAAGCAAATGGCTGGAATAGAAACATTTTCTGACATGGAAGAAATGAGAATTTAACTCTGAAGAGCCCCTTCTTAGGAAGCTCTTTGAGGATGTGCTTCAGGCAAATGATGTGCTTAGGAACACACAGGATCCCACCTGACCCCACACAGGATCAAGAAAAGAATACAAGAAAAGTCTCAGGATGGCCATTGTGTATACCAGGAGCAGAAGGCATCCAGTTTCAACTGAGCAGGAAGGAGGGTTGTGGGAGAGGATTCTCCAAAAGCAAAACAAGTGTGTACTGGGGGGGTGGGGTTAAAGGAGGGGTTGGGTCATGAGATGACATCAGAAAGAATGTTTCTTATGTCAGACAACCGTGCAGGTTGCAGATTACCGCAGACCCTTCAAAAAAGCCTTTAATGTGATTCCCAGGAGGATCAGCCTGTGAATATCTGCCACACAGAAGACAGCAGTGGCTGGATTACAAAAGCACCAATGATGTAAGACACTTGTTACGTTTCCCCTAAACGTCTCACCCCTTTGCAGGACCCAGGAAATATGGGAGTGGTAGGAGAGTTGAAGGAAAAGGGAAAGGACAGAGTCTATTGTAAGTCTCTGAGTCTAACCTGAGACAGCCTGAGCTTGTTCAGGAGGGAAACTGGGAATTCCAAATGATTCAGGTTTAAATTGGAGTAGTCTGCACATAATACCTAAAGATAGTCACAGTTAACTTTTTCTTCTACATGAAAGTAACTGGAAAGGGATGGGGGAAGGAGAGTTGACAGAGCAGAGGTTTAAACACAGTGATTAGAGAACAAATCCCCTCTAGTCGCCCTCGTTTCTACCCACTGAGTTCGAACTATTTAACAATCTACTTAGAGTCTCTGCCACCTGCCTGTTCTGATGATCAAAGAGTAAGCATTTTTTTCTTCTGTTACAACCACCTGTGTTTCATTCCTGGTCACCAAATGGAGGTACACCACAGCGTCTGATTCAACATATTGGTTGTTTACATCATGGTGCCTCTGTAAACATTGCTCTTGTGTGAATCTACATAGACCAATATGATTACGTTCTCAATCTGATAAAGCCTTGCACTTTCCTTTAGCTATATTTTGCCTTAACTTTTCAAGATTCAAATGAGAAGTCAGCAACTTTGTTTTTAGCACAATAAAGACTCTTAATAATTTGTTAAAATACCTAAGTATATATTAACTTACTTGTGTTTATTTGTAATTTCCTGTGTTTGAAATTATGGTGGTGTATATTCTGAGGATGCTGTAGTGTTTGGATTTGGATTTTTTTTTAACTTCTGCATATTTTTGTTGGTTTATTGAGTGAAATAGAGTGAGTCTTCTTACGTAGACTATACTGTAGCCATGTTTAACCAGTTCTGCGTCTACTTACATTCTGTGGCCAGAAAAACAGACAGATAGATGGATGATAGGTAAGTAGTAAAGATATGTGGGTAGATAGATATAAATATTTACATGTAACAATAAACATAAGTATTTCCTATATATGTAATATAAATTGTATAAAATTGAGGCAAGTTACTTCATAGTATTGTGAAGATTTATTGAAATAATTTACATAACAATATTGCCTATCGAACAAGTGCTCGCAAATATTGCTTATTATTTTCAGAATAATTATGCAAAGTTATTCTCTCATCCTATAGCACATTAAGAAATATGGACACATTCCAATTATAAAAAAGTGGAAAGCACAGTACTGGGATTTAGAAGAACTCATTTTCAGTCCTGCCTTCTGCAACAAGCTAAATTTGTGACTCTTACCAAAATGTCCCAGTTCTATGGGCCATAATTTCTTCATCTATAAAATTAAAGGGCTAATATACACTTTCTCTCTAATGTTTACTTCAGCCTTAAACGTCCATGATTATATTACTTTAATAAGTTTTCAGTTAGAGAAGTTTTGTAAAACCGAACTAATTAAAAGGGAAATTTGGAAACAAAGACTAAGTTAAAGCAATGTATTTTTTCATGGCCATATATGCAATAGACTTGGCAGAACAGATTAAACAATAGTTTGGAGTTGTTACACTTAACAAGTATTTACTGAACATTTACTATAAGCAAGATTATGTAGCAAAAGACTAGACTCAGAACTGGGACACAAAGGGATTTCTGCAAATTTGGGGGACCATATCTCCAGTAAGATAAGAGTCTATATTTATTAATAATTTCTCTGTAAAGCTATAGCCACAGCACAACACCTTCTCTGCACAGCTCAAGCACTTTATTTGTATAGCCCTCGTACCTTGAACTCACACTGCTATAGGAACTAAGTGCTACTCGGGAATATGTTTTTCTCCCTGGTAACATTTGGAGCCAAGTCCATCTATCAATGGCTGACTCTGTGGCAGCTGAAAAACCACTTTGGGAACCCTGCCAGCTCCTGCTTCTGGGCTGATTTCTAATAGATGTCCTATCTTTGTGAATCCCCAACTCTTTACTTCAGCTGCTGTCCTCTCCACTAACAAAAGGAGCCTCCCAGCTGTTCAATATACGCGTGGAAAGCCAGGTAGCCCAGTAGATGGAAGCACATCTGGATTAGCATTGCTTTTTCCCACTGACATGCACACATGTCGTACCTCATTGCAGCTTGCTCGCTCTGCTTCAGAGCTGCTTGTTAAGGGGCAGGCAGTTTGATAGGTTTAATACAATGACTTTGGGTCATAGAACCACAGAAGTGACATTAAAGCATTAGGATGGATGTAAGATGTCACAATTCAAACACTTCACAATTGACCACACACAAAAAAAATTTATCTGGGATAACAGAAGTATTCAAGTGAAGAGACTGAAGCATTCAGGAGCAAGCCACATCTGCTCCCTTTGGAATTATATGACACTTTCTGATGAGGATGTGACTTCAGATTCCCATTTTTAGGAAGGTTTCATTAACACCACCAAATGTGGGCCAAAAGTTAAAATAAGACATGTTTATTTCATACGGCACATAATTTCATCTGGTAAATGCTGTGTTCTCCCACAGCTTGACAATAAGTACAAAGCTAAATAAAAATGGTAATTATTTTGCAAGCTTTCCTCCAGCTTCCAAAAAAATGAAAAAAGATACCTTGGGACTTATTTTCGAAATACAGATTCTTGAAATTCTTTATTCTTTTATCAGCTCTGTTGCCCAAGGGGAAATCTGTACAACAGGCATCATATGTCTTTAATAATGAAGCAAACTACGGTAGCTCAAATCTTTCGAGCAGCTAAGAAACTCCATTGTGTGTAGGAAATGCCGGAAGAGTTTGTTCTACTAGAGCTATAAATTCAGCAACATTCAGGGGGTAGGCTCATTTCAATCGAAGGCAGCAAGACAAAACTGATGAAAACATTTTACAGGATGTTCCACATGGAATGAGTCTGAGGGAGATTTCCCATGAAGCAAACACCTTCCTTATAAACCAGGGATTCTAGGACTCTTCCACTCCCTTTTTTTCATTTGTTTGTTTAAAGGTTCAAACTCCATAGGACTTCTTAAAACCATTAAAGTTTCATCCTTCTTGAAAAAGGGAAAGGATATATATTTTAAGTGTCCTATAAAATTTCTTCAACTGATAGGTTTCCCCTATGATCTAATTTACAAATCTGCATTTCAGATTGAAATTGCCGAATTGCAGTTAGCAACGGGACAAGATGCTCTTTCTAATGACACTTTGTTACATGAGACAGCACATTATATGCCATCCTGGTGAAGAACAATGGAAGACACATGGAAGATAATGATAAAAATAATTGTATTTAAAGCATTTTGTATACATTTTAGCCATCATTTCCATATGGTCTTCTAGGGTCTTCAAGTTGATGTTCTGTTAAGTACTATCCTTTAAGATTTAAACTAACGTCAATCCAAAAAAGTCAATTCAAGGTACTACACATTCTAAGTCATTTTTCTTTAAAAACATCCATTCAGCAGAAAAATGTGTAATTTTAATGAAAGAAAAGGAGCTGGTTTACTTAGATATTTTTATATGGGAGACCTGGGCACTATGGAAAGCATCGTACTGAAAATAGACCAGCTTTGTCCTTAGCTAGGTCAACTAGGGAACAGCACTGAAACTACTTGGGTGCCTTCGGTAAATTGAAAGATCATGTGAGATCTTAGCTAATGTGCTTTCTAGCTTTAAGACTCATCATAGGTCTAAAATTTACATGTCACTTGACAACAAGCCTAAATCAGGGCAAAATCCAAATGAACTCAATGTAAATACTGCTCAAAAAAAAACCTTATTTTGAGAGATTAATCAGATTTAAGATTCTGTTTACAAGTGACCTCTTTTATAACTTACAAATGGGAAGACTCTATCTGTCCTAAAGTATCTGGACAGCCCAACTGAAATAACTCAATGTTCCTATTTCAGAACTTAGTATATTAGACAAATATCCTTACTAAAAACTTTTTTAGATACAGTTCTAAAAAGCATGCTTATTTGACTTTCTAATCTAGAATAATTTAGAAGCAGAAAATTAGAAGGGGGCATGACCATATTGGCAGGCCATCAAAGAACAACAAGAAATGACAGCTGACAGCCTGACAGAAAGGGGCATGTCAGAGGAACCATAATATACACAAAATCATTTTAAAAGTAAGGACGACAAACTGACCCAGATATTTAAAAAGCATGGCCTTTGGGACAAATGTCTCCTGCAATAATTACTTTACTATACACTGTACAATTGATATGCACAGTGACGACCCTGAGTTGTCAGAAAAGCATTAAGTTATGCACCCTGCTCCAATAAGGCAGGAAGTACTGAACAGGTCAGAGAAATAGTCTTATCAAAATACTTAGCTTACTTTTTATAAGCATCAGTAATTCAAGTGGTTTATTTTGTGGAAAATCTCATTCCCAATGATGTAAGACCACTCAGAACCAACTATGTTTACAGGAGAATATAAGATACTTAATATTCCTGCCAGATGCTGACTCATAGCTCAGGAAATAAAAGGAAAAACAGATGATTTATTTGTAAACTAAAAAGTGAAATACAGCTACGAAGTCTTCATAATTTTAAGATTTGGTATCTTCAAAATATTTCTTTGAATATCTGAACATTGATTTTTCACTCCTCTTTGGTCGATCTCTTACGTTGTTTCCAACAGTATCCTAATTGAAACTATGTATCTCAGGATACTTTGTAGACTAAATACAGAGGAAAAGGCCCGAGATAAATCAGAAGGACATGTGTTTGTTTAGGTAGCTGTCCAAAGGAAGGACAAGCTTCCATTCTCTTAACACAGTGGTGCTGGCTTTGTTTCTCTGTAACTCCTCAGCTGTACCAGGCCAGGGGCATTGGTTTAATCTCAGGAATGGTTCCCTTCATGGTTGCAAAATGCTTTTAGCAGTTCCAGCTTCCCATGTCCACAAACCAAGATGTGTCGCAGAGCAGAGAACATTTTCTTTTCTTAATTCTCTCTCATAGAGCCTCAGAAGACCTCTTTTCTGTTATCCTCAAAAAGACTCCCTCCAATTTTGCTCTCATGAATTACATTAATCCATGTACCTGAGGCCTGTGGCCAGCAGAATGTCACTCAGTAATTGGCTTAGGTCTGGATCACTGATGTAATCACCATGCCATGTGGCATGAGATTTGCCTGAGACATTCAATCCCACTTTTGAGGCTGTGGTAGGGGAGGTGACCCTGGAGGAGTCAACATCTGTATAAAAATTGGGTTTTTATGAATTTGAGGGGAATTCTAGGTAGCAACAATCATTGATTGCTGCAATAAAATAGACATTGTATGTATAGAATTTTCCCTTTCCTTTTGATTTTTTTCTTTGGTATGGTGTGCCTTACATAAGAAAAAATATTTTTGATTTAATAATGGAAACTTCTTGGGTCACAATGACTGGAATCCATTTAAATTGTTTAAGCAAATGAGGAGACACTGGAGTATAATTAAGATACACTGTCTTGTTTTCCAGAACAGTATACTTTCCCTTTTTCTAGGGAAAGTTTAATGGGAGCAGCCTTATTTCATTTTTACATGCACTTACACTTTTCTGGTAACAAGAACTGGTTGAAGGATGAACAGCTGATTCAAGCTCAGCCAATCATAGTTCCTTCTGTCCCTGCGTGGATTGTAATTGAGGGGATATACACATGGTTCAAGCCAGTTCTGGCTGCCTTCCAAAGAGTTTTATAAGTAGGAATTGTGAAACTTGAGGGAGTGTGATTGAAAGCCCATTTTGTTGTATCTTGAAAAACTATGCATGCCCAGAGCTGCTAGTGGTCATTGCTCCGGCCTTGTGGAGAAAGCAGGTTTCAGAGAATAAAGTCAGAACTCAAAGATCAGCAGCAGAAAGAGGTAGAACAAAAGAATCCTGGAGACATCGCAGCACCTGATTCTAGTTGTTCCAGCAGCATTCTTAGCCTTCCAGTTTATTTGGGTAGGCAGTTTCCAGAATAATCTTTTTTCTTTGTTTCTTCTATAGATTGGCTACATATTGCTTATTTTCCTTTCCAAAATATGGAAATAATTTACACCATTACTGACATATTTAATGATAAATCAGCATGGGTTTATTATTTAAAAGATTATATACTGGATACTTTTTTGAACGCAAATATTACAGAAAAGTAGTAGTTGTGAAGGAAATCTCCTGTAGCAGAAGATACATAGACTTTGGGTTCAGGCAAGACTGAATCCAAAAATCTTGTCCTCCTGTTTGCTAACCACATAATTTGTGGACAGTTTACTTGAGCTTCAATCACTTCCATTACAAACATACACATATCAGTGCCTAGCCAGCATCCAGTTAAAAGCCCAGCATTTAATTAATATCTCTTCCTTTTTTCCTGGAAGGTAGAGATCTGTTTTATTTCTAATTTAACCACAGATTGTTTTATCTAGGGAGTTCATGTTACCCACCTTTCTGCACATCATCTTAATTTTTACCTGAGAGATTTAAAAATCTCTGTAAAACCTATTTTTTAATAATGTTTAATATCTCAAGATTTTTTAAACACTGTTATATCTTAAATTAAAAGTGAATAATTTGGCCAGGCTCCTGTAATCCCACACCTATAATCCCAGCACTTTGGGAGGCCAGCGTGGGATGATCGCTTGAAGCCAGGAGTTTGAGACCAGCCTGGGCAACATAGTGAGACTTCATCTCTACAAAAAAATTTTAAAAATTAGCTGAGCATGATGGTGGGCACCTATAGTCCCAGCTACTTGGGAGGCTGAGGTAGGAGGATCACTTGAGGCTGCAGTGAGCTATGATCATGCCACTGCACTGTAGCCAAAGTGACAGAACAAGACTGTCTCAAAAAAATTTTTTTTAAGTGAACAATTTGTAACAATGCAAAAGAAGTAGCTCTGACCTTTAAAATTACCATTTAGAGAATAATAGTACTTTTTGTTATTATTCCATTGCTCTTTGAACGATTCATGAGTTAGACTTTTTTTGGTTAGTGGCATTAAGCCAAGTACAAGGTGACAAAACTGACTGGGGCTTTGGTATTTCCAAGAAAGCCATTCCCAATAGTCAACCAGAAAAAAACCTCAGAGATAGGCTCTCCAGAACAAATTAGCTTATTTGGGAATAGCAGAGGGTTGCAATCCAGGATTTCATGCTGTAACTGAACATAGGCATATTCAAGGGAATAGGGGCAAAAGGAAGATTTGTAAAGCCAAAAAGAATAAATGCACTTAAGTTGCTTTAAAACAAAGTTCATAGGTCACAGAAGTCATTGCAGGTATTGGCATTTGGTCAAAGGTGCACCCAGTCATTGCTAGTTAAGCGACGCTGTGCAGGTGGCTTATCTGGAATATTGCAGTCTTGAGGAAGTTCTTGTGGTAAGTGCTGCTACTGGTCCGCATGCAGAAATGCCTTGTGAAGAGTCCTGTTATAGGCATATATGCATAAAAACTCCCTGCCATGGCCTCTCACTCCATTTTGTTAGAATTTGAAATAAGTGACTCCATTTTGGCACCAGCAACTTTCATGTCATCTTTATATTCTCTTTGCTTTGTTCAGTAACACTTTGTTGCAATAAATTTATATCTTTGGAGATTTAAAGGTATACTTAGAATAATGGAAAATCTACCTGTGTGAAATCATTGGCTTTGTGAGGCTGCCAATTATATACTAACAATGTATGCAACCATATAAATGTCATGTGTTAATGAACTTTTATAGCAAAATCATGACTCTACATGATTTATCAGAATTCCTATATTGATAGCTATGTCTTTGTAGACTTTTTCAACTTAATTTGCAAGCTGTATAGGAAATATTCATTAGTATATATTCTTGCAGTTTGAATTATTTTTAAGGGTTTAATGAATCATTTCAGCAAGTTCACTTTAATTCAAAGAGAATACTTTATTGCTTAGCCTTAAATTTTAAATTTATATGTATGCTCACTTCAGAAAAGCACCTTAATTATTTAAAGCTTTTCTTAACATATGCAGATATAAAACAATAGTTTTTTGAAAGCCGAAACATTTTTCCATCAGAAGAAATGGATAAGAGTAGAAACACTGCTGTTTTTCATTTCCTTAACATGCATTTGTCAGCTAAAGGTTACTTTTCAGGTCAGGAAAACTTGTATGCTAATCCCTTCTGATGAGAGAATGAAGGAACCATGTTGGGACTTTGGCTTTTTTAAGTAAAAGAATATTGTAATATTCAGAATGGTAGAGACATGTGTAAATATAATCTTACATTCAATTTAAAATTCTTTTCTTACTTTTATATTTTGGTGGGGAGGTATAAATATCTATAACCCACATATATACCCACATACATCTTTAAACTTATCCTTATTTTTTTCATTTACCAAATTTTTCTGAACAAGGAGTGAAGTTTTCAAATCTCAAATCTCTTTGTAATTATTGCACCATGACACTTAATCCAGAAAGCCTCTAGACACTTTTATTCTAGGAGGAAAAGGATCAGATATTGCATAAGGCTAGTGTTGTACTCAAGAAACTTGAGAAGTAAAAGGTATTAGAGGAAATTGGAAAAGGGCAGAATGTTGAGTGTTACTTTACAGTAAAATAAGCAATTTGATTTCTCTTTGATTTAATCCTTATTCTTCCCTAGGAACACACATACACACACACTTATACACATGAACATGAACATGCAGAAATCACTGTAATTATAGAAGCCTTAGCCAGTTGGCAGTTTGTTGCTCTTTTTCAGTGGGCAGAGATAACAAAAGTGAAAGACATTTGTCTTTATTTTTCACTCTAGACCTGTTCTTGAATTTGAGGAACCTGCTGAGGTTAACAATCATGGATATTCTCATACTATATCTGAAATAGGTAAGGAGGAATGGTAGATTAAAGCACACGTTCAGGATGGGAGTTTTGTTTTGTTGGTATGAGGGGAGGTTTGTGAGGAAGTTAAATATAAAAGTAGTTATGAGTGTTTTCGGTAAAGGCAAAAGCAACTGGTAGTCACTGAGAAATTATTAGCATCAGGAGGAATATAGGTGTGAGTGAGACTGAAAGAATGAGAGACTGTGATCATACAGGGGTATATGGGATTTCAAGATTTCCGAGGGGGTAGCAGCAGCTCCTCTTCCCAGATCTCAGTATACAGAGGAAGCAATGACTATGGTATCTACGCTTCAACACTTTTTGAGAGTAATAGAAGATTAGAAAATGACAGCTATGAGGAGGGGTGAGATCTGGTATGAAACTCAAAGAAGTAAGGGGTTTTGTGCAAGGGTAAAAGAATAAATGTTGGGAAACTGCCATGCTTTCTATCATAATGAAAAAGATTTAATCTCTGTTTTGCAGTCATGAAGGGCATTCTGTAAAGCATAATGGGTATGCATTCTGTTGTCTCAGAGTAGTGTCAGGTGAGGCCACTTTCCTGTTATTTGCTAGCCTCCTACATGCTGGCTTGACGTTGATACCTTACTTTTTAATGAATAAATTCGTTGAACAGTCAAGGTGGCAAAGCAAAATAAACACACTGAGCATTTTATTACTCATTAGAGATATTTGGTCATTTGTAAGGTTGGCATATGGCTGTGTTTTCACTTCCATTTTCTTCAGCTAAGTCATGATGCTCAATTGTGTCTTCCTTCAAAATGTCTCTTATATTTATACATTCCTCTCCATTCTCTTTTTCTCAGGAGTAGTCCAGTTGGAAATCTGAAACTATTTTCTCCAACTCTCACCTTTCTTCTCTTTCAATCATTTTAATGCATCAGTATGATTAATATTTGCAGACAGATGATGTCATGATCTAATTTTATTGCTCAAGAACATACACAGTATTGATTCTCCACTGGGTACAATATTCAGTTCTATTAAGGCCCTCATAAATCTATGTCTTCATCCTTGTTCCCCCCGACACCCCATCAAGCATGGTCTACTTTACTTTGGCTGTTGCTTTCTATGTCCTGTGCCATAAAATGTTTATACTCTCATTTGTGCCTTTCCTGATCCTATTTCATCTCCTTCAATTCACCTTGCTTTTCCCATCAAGGAATTCAAATTCTGCTCTATTTTGTGGACAAATTATTGGCCTGTCTAAAAAAATTCATTTGTAATATTCCCTCCTACCATAACCTTGTCTCAATTTTATGCATATAACTATTTCCTTGTTTTGTGTCTCCAAATAGGTTTTACACTATGTGAGGGAAAGTGCCATCTTGAATGGCACAATCTTGTCTCCTGCCATTGTGCTTAGGAACATGATATTGGTGATATATTGGCAATCATAGGTAGCCATCATTGTGTTCTCAGTATGCCATTAAAAACATAACATATTTCTTGGCTGATTGCCTTGATATTTTTCAATGAGTTTTATCAAATGTTGACTGCTTAGTATGACATTTTTATGTTGCTTGATCATTTTCCATATCAGGATTTGCCAAACACTACTGCCTCTTCTGAATTAGTCACCTGCTAAAATAAGCTCATAAGAAAGCCATCACTAAAATTATCAAAGCCAAAGCACAAATGGACTTTGATTACAGGTGGATGTTAACATTCAGATAAAAAGTTTTGACTATTCAATTTGTAAGTCTCTATTAAAAGACACTCCAACGACCTCAGCCTTAAGCTTCAGGAAAGCCAATTCAATTTGTAGTTTCATAACCTAAGAAGCCAACACTAGGCTACTCAGTTCTGTGGCAGAAAGTAATATTCAGAATCATCTGAAGGTCAATCATGAGTAAAAACTCCAGTTCAATAAAAGAAATAAAAAATGAATAATTTTAAAGCGATGCATAACATAGCATTTCGCTGCAGTTAATTCTATTTTCCACCTCTTTACTATAAGACAGTCCAAACATGAGAAATTATAATTCTCTTTAAACCCTGGAAAACATTTTTATGAAGAATTAAGTGTGAAAGTGACTTAGGTTCAAAAGTAATGAAATTATTCCTATGCCGCAAACTTATATTGAAGAAAATTCAGACAAACTAAATTTCTACAGTCAGGGGAAGGGAAGTCAGGCTACATGTTTTAAGGTAGAAGACAACCCTGCTTAAGTTTTGTGTGGCTTTTGGTCTGGCTGTTGCCATTGTTTTTCTCCATTGCATTCCACAAGTTAAAGTAATCTGAATAAGCATTCTTGTGTCCTCACCTGCAACATGAAATAGTTAAATCTGATCAGCCCTTCTACAATGAGCCACTACATAACAAAAATTTGATTATCATTTCAGTATGTTGGAGTTAGTGAACTGCATTGCATGAATCTTTTGTAAAACAGGCAAGTAAAATACCAAGGGGTAAACGATATGTTTGGGTACAAATTCTTCTATGGGAAAAATTATTTGTCACACTAGAAATTAATTGAGCATATTCTCTGTACAACCATGTGGCACTGATATGGTTAACTCTGTGTCCCTACCCAAACCTCATCTCAAATTGTAATCCCCATGTGTCAGGGAGGGAGGTGACTGGATCATGGGGGTGGTCTCTCCATGCTGTTCTCGTGATAATGAGTCAGTTCTCATGACATCTGATGGTTTTATAAGCATCTGGCATTTTTCCTGCTTGTACTTCTCTCTCCTGCCTGCCACCACGCAAAGAAAGTCCTTCCTTCCCCTTCGCCTTCTGCCATGATTGTAAGTTTCCTGAGGCCTTCCCAGCCATGTGAAACTGAGTCAATTAAATTTCTTTTCTTTATAAATTACCCAGTCTTGGGTATTTATTTATAGCAGTTGAAAATGGACTAATACAGATACACTGCTTTGTGGTTTGAAAACAATGAAAGCAAGCCATGAAATATAAGGACTTGAGCACTAAAGAAGCAAGACACACAAACATGAAATAATCACAGCAGTGAAACAACATTGCATAAAGATAAGTCACTGGGAAATGTAACATGCTATGAGTTCATGAGTACAGGAAATCTGTGGGTCAAAAGATAAAATTCATTTCAGCTATTGTGTTGAAACATAGTATTTGTCTATGTGCTTGATGCTTATCTTATCTCCTTTGAGGGAATTTAAAGTCGGCTTTGAGCAGGAAGACTTTTCGCACAAAAGGAGTAATCAAAATCTGAGGTCTGTAAGAGGGAGAACAGAAACATAAATAGGCTAGGCAGAGAAAAGAAAAGTTTGGAAATCAGGGGAGTATGGAAATTCATCAGGAGGCGAATGCAAAAACTGCCAATTCCTTCAGTGAAGCCAAATGATTGTCCTCCTGAGGCCCCTTCACCAGCTCATCAAGTTTGCTGTTTAAAGATATCTTCCTGGATTTCAAATGCAGCATAGACTGAGTGTCCTTTCCTTGGAGCTTTATTCAGCACACAACTAGCAACGGACACATCCAAGGCAGCTTCTAACCAAAGTTTTGACTACTTGTGAATTGCTGGGTAACCCAGTGGTGAACATGGGAGAGGTTTAGGGTTGCACCTAAATAGATTTACTGTGTGTGCATATTCACATATAATTTTATTTATTGCCCTTCACTGAAGCCATTTCTTTTTTATGCCAAGTCTCTTGGTCCACGGCCTTAGCGTGGCCATCTTTTCTTCTCCCATTTTCACTGTCATTTCACTGTGCTGTGAAAAGGATTTCTCTACCCACACACAAAATACATTCTGGGAAGAGAGTCGTTAAATATGAAAGTCACTGTTGTATCAGCTTCAGCAATTATATGAGGTCCTTAGGTGGACCATGACTTTACTTCCACTTTTCTTGAATATATTAAGCTTCTAGTTCTTTTAATTCTGATTTTAAATAATTTTTTGGTCAATCTCCAGTTTAGGACTGTGATGTTTTAAAAGAATTAATTTTTCTTTATATTCCTTGGCTCAGAGCTTAATTCAAGTTAGGTTTCTTCTTTTAATCAAATATTTTCTTTTTTCTAGGCAGTTCCAAAGCAAGAATTGTACCTTAGCTGATAGAACTGACATGTGAGCATCCACACCAAACTCACACAGTGAACAAATAAGACTCAGACCCAGTTCAAGGTTTATTAAGAACCATATGCCCAAATGGAAATAATTATGTAGAAAGAAAGATACTTGTAACTTTTTCCAGCTCAATCACCAAAAGGCACCAAGCTATTAGGTTTTATTTCTTTAAAAAAATGAGGCAAACTCTTTCTTTTCTTAGAATAATAAGTTGGATTTTTTTCTCCACTCTGGAAAAATCAATTTGATAGAAAAGAAATTACACACTGAATAATGTCAGAAGTGAGCCCATAGGAAAAAACCTTCCCAAGAAAAAAAGCAGAAGATCCAACAGTCTGACAAAATTCTCAGAAAAAAAGATAAGTACAGGTAGGGCTGAAGAAGCATGCTAGAGTATGAATCTAATTACGTATTTGAATTTGAAGATAAAATATTCGACACTGGTAAATATCTACAGAACTCTTGTAAAGACAGAGACTTTTTTTAAAAAACAAAGAATTGCTTGCCACTCCTTAATAAACTTGATATTTACCATCACCCTATACTACAGTCACTATATATTCTCAATTCTTTCCAACTGGTTTTACTCTTCTTATGCAGACACCCTTTTAACAATGCTGTTTCTAACACTAAAAGATTCTTTTCCTTCATTCCACCTCTCAGAAATTTTCTTAGCTAAGAACTAAAATAGAAAAAAAAATAACAAAAATTCGGCTTATCCATGGGTCAAGTTCACGTGATCTAACCTATCAGTTGAGATAAAACAACAAGACAATTATTTTAGGTATGTTTTATCAGCTCCTGTACTGAATGTTGCAAACCATTCTCAGCTCTTCACAAGTTCTCAATTTGGCACTCCCTCTTCTTCTTGGTGCAATGGACCTCTCCATTCAACTTTAAGGTGAAGTGATATGCCAATGAAGCCTCCACTCATTTCCTGCTTCATCACCTAATAATCTGAGTTGATACCTCCTCCCTTTTACCTCCCTCTCAGGAAGAATTGCCCTCCTCCTGTCCAAGTCACCCTCAATCTGTTCTCCCAATCCCAACCCTCTAGCTGGGCTCAGTGGACCACACTGGCAATCCCAGCTACTCCAGAGGCTGAGGCAGGATCACTTGAGCCCAGGAGTTCCAGGCTGCACTGAGCTATAATTGCATCACTGCACTCCAGACTGAGCAGCGGAGCCAGGCCTCCATCTCTAAAAAAGAAAAAAAGAAAAAAGAAAAAAAAAAAAAAAAAAGAAATTTTAACCCTCTCAACCTCTGCTGAACTGTCATCCTCAATTTTTATCTCTCTACTAGCTCAAGGTATATTAGATTTTCTCAAGGTGTGTTATAAAGCTATCCTTTCTTTCTCTAAAAAAACAAAAAACAAAAAACAAAAAACTAAAAAATATAGTCCACATTTGCTAGTCATCAACTGCTTACTCACTTCTCAGATCGTTCCAACCTCCTTCTTTTATTTCCAAGCGTTTTATCCCCAGTTTTCTATAAAGAATCACCATTAACATTCTAAATGGTAGATTTAATGAGTTTTTACTTAGGACTTACCCTACTTCTCAGCAACATTTCTTACCATTGCCTGTCTTTGTTACTGTTGCCATTACTTCTGTTCTAAAATTCACTGCCCTTTGTTACATAACTTTGCATTTTCTCCATTCCTTATGTCTCTCCTCATGCTACCATCTACCATTCTCTGAGCTTATCTGCTTCATACCATGTACCTGGGAGCTACTGGAAGGGTCTGAGTTCAGCAATTTTATTTCCTAACTTCACTTACCACTTCTTTGTACACGGCATTTTCATTTGTAGCTCCAGTTCCCGAATCTCCTGAGATGGAGATTGAAATTTTAGCAGCATGCTGGGTGTTTCCATATGGATTAGCCTCATGCACTTAAAATTTAAGAAGTTCGTGCCAGGCGCGGGGGCTCACGCCTGTAATCCCAGCACTTTGGGAGGCCGAGGTGGGTGGATCACGAGGTCAGGATATCAAGACCATCCTGGCTAACATGGTGAAACCCCGTCTCTACTAAAAATACAAAAAATTATCCGGGCGTGGTGACGGGTGCCTGTAGTCCCAGCTACTCGGGAGACTGGGGCAGGAGAATGGCGTGAACCCGGGAGGCGGAGCTTGCAGTGAGCCAAGATTGCGTCACTACACTCCAGCCTGGGCGACAGAGCGAGACTCCATCAAAAAAAAAAAAAAAAAGTTCGAGATCAGACTCCTCATTGATCCTTGAAGTTTTGTACTGCTTATTTCTATGTCAATTATTGGCATCACTATTCTTCACCTTTAAATTTTACAGTTATTGTTCATTTTTACTTTCCTCAAGACCTCTTCTTGACATATTTTATACAAAGAAAGAAAACAGGCTAATTGTCATTGTTCCTGATGTTTTAAACTACTATGTACTAAATAAATGTTAGTTTTGCTATTTTTTCATTTTTCTATTTGATTTTAACTGATAATAACAGACTCTTTAATAGTTTGACAAAAATGTTAAAAGGTTGTGAAACAATTATGTTTTTTTCTTTTTGATTAAGATCATTTTGCATGGTTTTAGCTTATACTGTCATTCTTATAATTCCTCATTACTCTGCAAAGCAAGAAGGCCTGGGCACTATGAATTCAGTTTCAATAGTCTTTGCACATGCACTGCACCGTGCATGGGGTGCTCTTCCTCAGCAACTTCATTACTCTTTTTAGAGTAAGGGCATCTGCAGATGGCAGAAGGGAAGTTTCGCCGTTGGCTTTCAGCCATCCTCCTGAGAATTAACCACTTCAGTGCTGTAGGCAGCTGTGATAATCAGCGAAGCTTCCAGCAATATCTGGGTATCCTCCTGAGAATCACACTGACTTTAGTGTTTCAGAGAGCTACATTTATTAGCAATGGCTTTTCTGTAGTTCTGTCATTTCTGGAATTTCTGAAAGCCAGAAGTAACTTCCTGACATTTGCTTTACCAGCACTTCCAACATTTGTCTCTATGCTCCTATAATAAATCATGTTGTGTTTATAATACCTTTAGTGATGTCTGTTTTCTTGTCTGCCCCTGACTGATAAATCATTTGGCACCATAAGCACTTCCTAGGTAAAGAACCACCTGAAGATAATATTTTTTATTGGCTATTTTATTTAGTGAGATTTGTAGGCAGTAATAACTTTACCATCGGTGGAAAATGAGATGAAAGTCCATAAAATGCAGACAAAACAGTTACTTAAATTGTCACTTGTAGTTACCTGGCATACTGAGCCTAATGAAAGTGAAGCTGGAGAGTCCAAGTGACTTGGAAAAGAATGACAAGAAAGCGATGAGCACAAGGACTGTGGGGAAAGATGTCTACACTGAGATTAAAGAACAAGAATGCTCAGGATTTTAAACTCTCAGCTCAAGGCATGATCAGAACACTAGAATGCCTATACCTGGACTGGAATCATCTTTTATCTTCTGTAGCCTCAGGACTTATGCATTAAAAAATCAGACCCAAACTTTGAGGCTGCAGCCTGCAAAATTACCATGCAAGTTAAATTCACAACCTCAACAGTTCTCTTCAGTAAAAGGTAGGGCATTGACCATGAATCAGTCAGGATGCAACCAGAAAAGGAGAAACTGTTCTGAGAGCTTAAAGCACAAGGAATTAAAAGCAGAGGTTTGGTTACACTGTTGACGAAAGAGGCTTAGAATCTATTTAGGATCACTGATACACATCCCTACCTGTGTAGCTCTACTGAAACTTCTCTGATTTCAGCCCATCACCATCTCTGGTGTAGCAACTGAAGTAGGTTTTAACTGGTAGCCCAGCCTCTGACATTTATTTTCTTCAAAGCACATTTCAGAAGATCTTAAAGCACATCTCTGATTTGCACCCTACGACGAAATACAGAAATTGGCTAGTGTTCTGTAGACTTGTGGTCAAGTCCTAACTCATAGTGGGATAATGGGCAAAGACTTCTCTGAGTCAAAATTTTCCAATAAATAAAATTTTAACATTGGCATAGATTGGTAGATTTGAAATACTATTCACTTTGGGATATTTTGTTAAAAGCTTTACTATGTGGGATTATAAACAGATTAAAATAGAGTTCCTATGAATGAGGGCTCTCAGCGCCATGAAGCCATGCCCAGTAAGCAGCCCCAAACTCTGCTCCAGCCCCCTCCCTGCCCACCATGTAGGTGTTAATGAGGATGTCCCATTGCATATTTTGAAAATCACTACATTAGAGGATTTTAAGATTTCTTCAGCTCTAAATAATATTTTTCTCTCACTTTGTAAACAATCTTTAATGACTCTATAATCCATAAGAAATTAAATTCAGTCTTCTTAGCTTAGACATTGAAGGCTATTTATAAACTGGTTCTAATTTATTACACCTTTATTTTTAAATCATTTTCTTCACAGATATTGTGCTTCCATCATTTTGGACTACAAGTTCATGTTGAAGGAATTAATGTATGTTTAGAGAGCATTCAATGTAATTTCCTAGTTCTAATATACTAATGTGCTTTCTCTCTGTATGTCTAGAGCCCTGCTCAACTACCTACTTGAATCTTATGTATCCAAGGCCAATTTCTTGATTGATTTATCAATTGAGATCATTTAGTTTCATTGATAAGTGAACCATTTAGGATTGTATTGACTGCAAGTAACAGAAAATCCTAAATATATTAGTAAATATAGAAGGGCTTTTTTTTACATGAATAAAGTGAGTAAAGGCAGCTCAGAATTGTATGATTGGAAATTATTGGAAATCTGCATCCTTCTTTCCCATCTGCCATCAAGCATGTAAAGTTGTGTCATAGCTAAGATAGACGCAGATCTCCAGCATTTTATACACATTCCAAGCAGCTGAAGGAGAAGCTTGTTAATAGCAAATGTTTGAGTTTTCTGTTTTTCCTTTTAAGCAGTAATCCCAGAAGTCCTACCCAACTTCCTCTTTTGTCTAGAGTTTAGACACATGGGTGAAACTTGTAATTTGGCACCTGAATAATGGTTCTATTACTGTGGAAGACAGAAGAATGGACATTAGATAGGTGACTCTTAGACTCTGACACAGTAACAAATCTATTTGCTCCTTTGTGACTACAGTCAATTTACTAAGCTGTGAAATTCTATCTTATTTATCTTTACTTTCCAAGAACCTGGCACAGTATCTCAATATATGAATGAATAATAATGAATCAATAACAACATTGTCTATTTTAAACTGACATTTGGCTAGCTAGTCAGAATGTCAAGAATAGACCCACTTTATGCTCGTACTAGTTCTATGAGAAGTACTAGGAATAACTGGCCAGGAGAGACAAAAATAATTTTTGAGAATGATCCTTCAAAAGAACAAAATGAAAGCTGAACATTAATAACTTCATTTTTATGACTGCCTGTCAATAAAGGCAGGGTATAATATATATTCCTGTATCCAATATTATTTTTTATTTTGTCCCATATTAAGAGCTTCTCTTAACTTTTCACATGTATCTATGTAAATGATATACATTTTTTAATGATTTAGATATATAAAGGAATGGAAGTTTGATTAAGTGCATATAAGCATTTATTATTTTGCCACACCCAGAACATTTATTATTTTTTGTATAGACTTTCCAACGTTTTACACATTAGAGTGAGAAATAACATCCTGTTTTTACAACATTAAGCAGAAATCTCCATGAATTTAGAAAATCCAGGTTTTATACTAATAAAATATCAAGGGAAGCTCCTGCACTTCTCATTAGCTTTAAGTGGTTCCTCAGCAACCAGTCACAAAATATTGAAACAGATCACTGTGGACTATGCCATCACACCAGAAGCCACATTTAAAACATCTATTCATCTATCTATCTATATATCTACGTACCTATCTATGATCTGTGTATCCATCATCTATTTACTGCCTTTCTCCAAAAATAATGCAAATAGTTCACACATATACATATACTACAATAAGTGATATAAAAATGAATTTTAAAATATAGGCAACAGTAATCAGCAAGAAAACATTAGGCTGAAAAAAAAGCAGATCAATCCAGCAATTAAATGAAATGTTTATCCTAATATCCTACTCTGTTTCTAGAAGTTGGTCATTAATCTGGTTTTCAGATTTCTCATAACCCAGAAACATTCATTCAAGAGAACTCTGAGGTCAGTACTTGGGGATCCAATTAAACACCTCTCATGATCCCATGGAGACAGAGAGTAGAATGACAGGTACCTGAGTCTGGGACGAATGTCTGGGGGCGGGGCAGAGAGAATGGCTAATGGGTACATACATACAGCTAGATAGAAGGAATAAATTCTAATGTTCTATAGCAGAGTAGGGCGACTCTAGTTAACAACAGTGCATTGTGTATTTCAAAATAGCCAGAAGACAGGACTTGAAATATTCCCAACATATAGACATGATAAGTGCTCAAGGTGATAGATATCCTAAATTCCATGACTTGACCATTACACATTCTATGCATGTAACAAAAATCACACCCACTCTGTAAATGTGTACAACTATTATTTATCAATTTTTAAAAACCTATCAAGAGATTTCTGAATCTAAAGAAATAAGATCGTCCATTGACAGTTAATCACGAGATCATCATTTTAATAGAAATGTTGACTCCTAGACCAGGTGACCATGGAGGAAAATGGATGGCAAACACACAACACACACACAAAAGGGAGTTAGAAGGAGGGAGTTATTGGTCATAGACACATTAAAAAAAAGGAGAGATAAATTTATCTTTGTGTTACTGTATACTGTGTTTAGGCAAATAGAGCTTTTTCCCCTAAGATGTTATTGATGTTCCCTGTGAATGAGAACTGAGTTGAACACTGTTAAATGAGTTTGGGAAATACTGAATTAAACAATGCTAGATCAATTTCCTTATCTTAGGAATTTTCAGGGCCTTTAATATTTAATTTGCATCATGATTCTGTAAGGGGGAATAAAGTATATAAGATTTCCCAGACTTTGTTGGCAATTACGGCAGATGGCATGCTGTTTTCATTGCACTGTTCTCCCTCTTGGACACAGGAAGACCCAGCCCGCTCTGCAGCTAGGTCAGGGCAATATGAATGAGTTTTGACTAATAGGATGGGACAGAAGGGACAGTGAGAAGACGATAAACCACTTCCGTGCCTGGACATTTTTTTTTTTTTTTGCAGTTCTTCAGTTTTCTCTTTTTCCATTATGACTTTGGAGGCCACAGGTTCAAGATAGCATAGCTACAGGATGGATGAGAGTCCCTTGCTATTCTGTATTGAGATGTGATATAAATGAAAAATAAACTTTTGTTTTGTCCAGTCATTAAGATTTTAGGATTTACTCGTAAATTGGTCCTAGCTTCTCCTAGCTGAGAATTGCAGTCACAGCCCCTAATTTTTGAACATCTACAAACTTCTTGTTTCTTAACATGAATTGTAGCTCCTAGATAGATGGCTGAAAAGTATACACCCTAGAAGCTGTTACTGTTTATTTAACTTACTTAAGAGTAACTTAAATGTGAAAGAAATTTTACCAAATATCCTGAGTTTTGTTTCAGAATGTTTTTATTTATTCACCTGTAAACCAATACCCAAATAATAAGCGCAATATCTTACAGGAAGTAATCCAACGCAGATCAACAAGAGACCTACATTTTAGACATTTGCTTTCATGCAATCATGGTTGTAGACCTTTGCTTTGTCTTTTGGTCAGGGAAGATGCTGAAAAACAGTTGGCTGTCATTTTTCCAGTGACTTCGGAAAACTGCGCTGAGGCTCCTGATCCCAGTGTCTTTCAGCCCTGGTTTGTTTCCCTGGGACATCGGATGTAATTTGTTCTAACACTATACTTCTCCAGTAAAGGAGAACCATCTATTCAGGTATCTGTTTTTATTTTACACACACACACACACACACACACACACACACACACACACACACACTCTACATCTGATTTGGACTTCACTAGTTTTTTCACAATGTCTCTTTTTTGATCCTGAATCACATGTAGGATACCACATTACATTTAGTTGTCATGCTTCCTTAGCCCCCTCTGGACTGTCTAGGACAGTTTCTCAGACTTCCTTGTCTGGCATTTCCTTGTCTGGTCATGTATTCTGCAGAATATTCCTCTGATAGTTACTCTTACGTGTCAACTTGGATAGGCTATCATGCCCAGTTATTTAACCACATCCCAATCTAGGGGTTGTTGTGAAGGCTGACACCAACAATGTTGTGGCTAACATCAACGATGAATTGGCATTAAGTAAAAGATATTACCCTCAGTAGTGTGGTTGGGGCCTCATCGAATCAACTCACCAGCTTTATTAAGCTGCAATTAATAAATAAATGAAAATTGTATATATATTATGATGTGCAATGCAATGTTTTGATACATGTATACAATGTGAGATGATTAAATCAAACGAATTAACATATCCCTCATCTCACAAACTTACCATTTTCTTGTGGTGAGGACATTTAAGATCTACTGTTTTAGCAATTTTCAAGTATATAATAACTTGATATTAACTATAGTTACTATGCTATACAACAGATCTCCAAAACTTATTCCTTCTAACTGAAACTTTGTACCCTTTGACCAACTTCTCCCCACCCCGCAACCATTGCCCCAGTCCCCAGAAACTACCATTTTACTCTGCTTCTATGAGTTCAACCTTTTTAGATCCCACATATAAGTGAGAACATGTAGTACTATTTGCCTTTTGGTGTCTGACTTATAATTTTGTTTCTTTTTAAATGAGTGGAATGGGGACTTTAAGTTGAGAAATAAAGATAAGATAGAAGCATCATGCTCAAAAACTTTTTAAGAAATGATGAGGATAAAGGAGAAATATAAACAATAATTCCTAGTTCTCCTTATGGCAGAGACAATAAAGAAAATGATAATGACTTGCTGAGGAGTCAAACGACAGTATATAGTCATCATGAGGCAAAATACCCAACAAGGAAATGAGGGAGAGTGTGAGAGCAGGGGCCAAAAATGGCGAAAAAATGCAGATAGAGGATCACCCCTGGCATGAGCTCTCAGTCTTTGGGGCAGTCCTCCAAACTCATGCCTCATATCTTACAGCAAAGTGGGGCATCCCATCCTCCCAAGTGGCTTCAAGTGCTACCCTGTCCTCCAACAAAGACATTCAGATTCAATTAAAGGCAAGCAAGCAAAATAATACAACAGAGAGAGCCAACATTTGATCCCTGATTTAGAGATTTCTGGTGATCCTTTGTGTAACTAGCATAAAAGACAGCTGAGAACAGTGAGATCAGCACAGCCTAGACAAAAGGGGTGCAATAATAATAATTTTGCAGTTTAAGAATAAAAATGTGCTCAGCACAGGACACAGTAAAAAGAAAAGACTCAATACATGGTAGCCAATATAGTATGTCTTTTAAAAAATAGGTGTTTCAGTAAAGAATTAGGTATTCTACTGCTTTTTCTACATAGAAAAGTCCCACTGAGTGATGCCCACTTACCATAAGAAAGAACAAGAGGGAATAGAGAGTGACTGTGTGTTTGTATGTGTGTAATATCATATGATCAGTTGTAATCAATAATTGACAGCGTGGCTTGGGGTGTGTGTGCAATTTCATTGCACACAGTATTTTTCATGTATATTACTGGGGTCGATGGAAAGTGACACTACAAACAGTTAAAAAAGAATCCTTATTGGACATAAATAAAGAAGGGATAAAGTTATTTCATCTTCTCCTCCTTCCTTTCTAAAGGAAAAATAGAAGACTCATAGCTAAATAGTGTGAGGTGAGAAATTCCTAAAGATTTGAAACATATGTATTGCATTTCATTGCACAGATCTAGAACATTCTTTAAATCCAAATAAAATCATGTGTTTGGGTTTGATGCTTGTATGTAACCAGAAAAATACCTAAAATTGAGAACAAGTATCACATACAGAGATCAAGTGATTCATTGGTTCAAGTCAAATATTAGAATTCGTGAACTTTGTGTGTTTTCAGTTGACTTGCAAATTATATATGTGTTTTTTCACACATTCATATGTTATAATATGTATATGTTGGATGAGTTTATTCACACATTTACAGCTTTCTATTTCCTGTATTACCTTAGACAAGTATGCATAAAGAACTTGAACACTTACTTCATTTAATTCATATTCTTGTGTGGCAAAGTAATTTGGTGTGATAGCATTTTTGTCGGTTTTCTGTTTTGTATTGCCTTACTGTTACTACCAGACAGCTGTTGAAATTTCAGGCCAATGGTTGATATCCCTCCCCTATCTTCAAGAAATTAACATCTAGTTGTATAAACATTTATTAATAACAATGTGTGTTCTTGAGAGTACAGACTTTCATAACAAAAAAAGATGAACCAAACTGTTTCTACCTATGAGCTCTCTTTTGCAATTCTTGCTTCCTCTGTCAATTATTCCTTCTGCCTGTAGTCTACCTAGGTTGCGAGTAGGAGGGGAAGAGGGAAAGAAATAGAGAACCTCAACACTTGGTTGCTATGATGGGATCTAAGGCTATTTCAGTTTGTATACAGTTTACATTGCCCTCTTGGTTACCATAGAGATATTGTTAAATGTCATTCACAAGGTTGGGCTATATTAGTGCAAAGCCTGGAGTAGCTGAACACTAAGGGGGCATTACATCGACCGTAGGGGAAAGGAATTCACTGGGACATCCGTATGTTCCAAGAGGAAACAAAAGCAATGAGGCACTGAGCATGAAGAGCTGCAACTTGAGCCCACCTCTCCTGACCACTATATCATACTATTCTTTTAAAATACAGTTCAGGTTTCTGGGTAAAACAGTTTACACAACATATATGAGGGCCAAACACCTCTCTCTGGTCCAGCAGAAATGACAAGAAAAACTGTAAGTCATAAGTAAGCTTCTGAATGACATGTTGTTAGCATAAGCATATCTAACACAAAAATACATTTTTTAATGTACATAAACATTGCTTTCTCTGCACAGTTTTTGCCAAGAGTTAAAATCCAGATGTAACACTTTATGGAGACAAAAACACTTATAGCTACTGTATTATAATTCCTCACACTACCAATTAAGAAATTCTGCCCTGAAGTATGAACGTTTCTCTGAAATTCTCTACAAATCACCATTAATAAGATAATAGGGCAGAAAAATTAGCAGGGAGTTCATTTGATTTTTTTCCCCCCTAAAGGCTGGCTTTAGTTAGAAAATTTATCTACATTTCTATTCTAACACATTGTGAATGATAAATGAACTCTACTGCTTAAAGGACATGACATTGCTATGCTATTTTCTTTCATCAGAATATTCTACCTAGCAAAGTTCATAGCTCAGTGCTTGTCCCCTTATAAGGAATAGAGAGGGAAATGAAACTCACTACTCTGAAGACCTCAAGTTTAGGGCATGACTCAAAATAGTAAAAAGAAATAGTCTGAGAGGCACAAGGCCAGCCAGAAAGCTGATTCACTGTTTTGGTCTCTATCAGGTCTGTCTGTTCCAGCTCATTCTACATAGGAAAAGCAATAAGGAAGCTATTTTACATTGCTTTCATCACCAGATTCAATGGCTTCAGGACCAGAGACAGAAAAGGTACTTTTCCAGAAACTGAAAGCTGAATGCGAGAGGGAAACACATGGCCCTTCATCGCTTCCCCTCCAATCTGTCTGCACTCGCTTCCACTCTCTTCTGTATTATTTGAAGAACAGGCTTCTTATTCAGACAACCTCCTGTATGATCCCCATAGCAATGGCTATAACCCTGATGGGTGACAAATGTTGAATTGGTATTGCTAAGGGGAGTGCTTCAGTCAGAGAGAGAGAAAAAAAAACTTGCATTCTTTTATAGCTGTTACAAGAAAAGTCAATTTATTATCACTGGTTAGTTTTTGAACTTGAGGAACATGGTGGCTAACTCCTTCATTTTAGGTTAGAGATACACACGTCAGCTAAGAACAGGGCAAAGTGAGAAACATTACATTTATAGAAAAGAGTATATGAGAAAAGTTGACCCTCAGAGTTCAAGTGGTATAAAGTGGGAAACATTCTAGGAGAAATGTTTACAATTCAGTTTTTGGCTATTATGAGCTATGGTATTTTCTGAGTAGGCTATTTATTAAATGAAAACCTTATGCATCACTAGCATTAGGTGTAAATCCTATTATGCATAATAGGGCAACTACTAGAACTCGTTTGCTAATATTAGAAAATGATAGTAAGAAATCTGTACTCATGTTTTCTAGAACATAAATATTGAAACAGCAAAATATTTATTTTTAAAAAGTCAACAAAGACAGGTCATTCATTTCTGATGTTGGTAATAAACACGTCAGAGAAAAAACATTGTAAGGCACATTACAAGAGTAAAATTTTGCAACTCTCTGTTGATTATTGCAACTCTCTGTTTTTTTATTTTATTTTATTTATTATTATACTTTAAGTTTTAGGGTACATGTGCACAATGTGCAGGTTAGTTACATATGTGTACATGTGCCATGCTGGTGTGCTGCACCCATTAACTCGTCATTTAGCATTAGGTATATCTCCTAATGCTATGCCTTCCCCCTCCCCCCACCCCACAACAGTCCCCAGAGTGTGATGTTCCCCTTCCTGTGTCCATCTGTTCTCACTGTTCAATTCCCACCTATGAGTGAGAACATGCAGTGTTTGGTTTTTTGTTCTTGCAATAGTTTACTGAGAATGATGATTTCCAATTTCATCCATGTCCCTACAAAGGACAAGAACTCATCTTTTATGGCTGCATAGTATTCCATGTTGTGTATGTGCCACATTTTCTTAATCCAGTCTATCATTGTTGGACATTTGGGTTGGTTCCAAGTCTTTGCTATTGTGAATAGTGCCACAATAAACATACGTGTGCATGTGTCTTTATAGCAGCATGATTTATAGTCCTTTGGGTATATACCCAGTAATGGGATGGCTGGGTCAAATGGTATTTCTAGTTCTAGATCCCTGAGGAATTGCCACACTGACTTTCACAATGGTTGAACTAGTTACAGTCCCACCAACAGTGTAAAAGTGTTCCTATTTCTCCACATCCTCTCTAGCACCTGTTGTGTCCTGACTTTTTAATGATTGCCATTCTAACTGGTGTGAGATGGTATCTCATTGTGGTTTTGATTTGCATTTCTCTGATGGCCAGTGATGGTGAGCATTTTTTCATGTGTTTTTTGGCTGCATAAATGTCTTCTTTTGAGAAGTGTCTGTTCATGTTCTTCGCCCACTTTTTGATGGGGTTGTTTTTTTCTGGTAAATTTGTTTGAGTTCATTGTAAATTCTGGATATTAGCCCTTTGTCAGATGAGTAGATTGCAAAAATTTTCTCCCATTTTGTAGGTTGCCTGTTCACTCTGATGGCAGTTTCTTTTGCTGTGCAGAAGCTCTTTGGTTTAATTAGATTCCATTTGTCAATTTTGGCTTTTGTTGCCATTGCTTTTGGTGTTTTAGACATGAAGTCCTTGCCCATGCCTATGTCCTGAATGGTAATGCCTAGGTTTTCTTCTAGGGTTTTTATGGTTTTAGGTCTAACGTTTAAGTCTTTAATCCACCTTGAATTAATTTTTGTATAAGGTGTAAGGAAGGGATCCAGTTTCAGCTTTCTACATATGGCTAGCCAGTTTTCCCAGCACCATTTATTAAATAGGGAATCCTTTCCCCATTGCTTGTTTTTCTCAGGTTTGTCAAAGATCAGATAGTTGTAGATACGCGGCATTATTTCTGAGGGTTCTGTTCTGTTCCATTGATCTATATCTCTGTTTTGGTACCAGTACCATGCTGTTTTGGTTACTGTAGCCTTGTAGTATAGCTTGAAGTCAGGTAGCGTGATGCCTCCAACTTTGTTCTTTTGGCTTAGGATTGACTTGGCGATGCGGGCTGTTTTTTGGTTCCATATGAACTTTAAAGTAGTTTTTTCAATTCTGTGAAGAAAGTCATTGGTAGCTTGATGGGGATGGCATTGAATCTATAAATTACCTTGTGAACTCCCATTCACAATTGCTTCAAAGAGAATAAAATACCTAGGAATCCAACTTACAAGGGATGTGAAGGACCTCTTCAAGGAGAACTACAAGCCACTGCTCAATGAAATAAAAGAGGATACAAAGAAATGGAAGAACATTCCATGCTCATGGGTAGGAAGAATCAATATCGTGAAAATGGCCATACTCTCTGTTTTGATTATTGAAAACATTTAGCCAATAAAGAACTTCCTAGAAGATGACATAACAATGAGAATGTTACTGATACATAAATGAAAAGTCCTACAGTAAAAAATATTAGAATATTAGAATGTTCCATAAAGGTCCTCTATGCTGTGATATAACCCAACTGCTTTCCATTTTGGACTCTTAATATTTTATTTGTTTGTATGGGTTTTTGTAATTCCTACCTAGCAACATGCATTTATTGCTCTTCTGGGTGGGGGAGAAGGGCACTTGACAGGGGCAATTAACTTACATTACATTGTTAAATCCTAACTTTAGACTGTGAAATCTAAAGAACCTATTAGCAAAATCAATCAATATAATGAAAATATGGCATACAATTAGTCTGTTCTTCCTCACTTTGCCAGAGGTCAAAATGAAAAGTAAATGTGTTCCAGGTGTTAAATAATTTATTGTAATTTAAAAACTATACCTAATAAACAGTATATCTCTTCATATAGAACACATGCAAAATTAAGGAACTATAAACTACAACACGAAATATCATGCTTCATGATTCTGAGTTGTGTTTAACCAATAACTCACAGTACACAGACCATGCGAGTGCTAAGATATTAATAATGTCCATGCAATGGGAAAACCATTACAGATGACTTTCAGTAATTTTCCCCAGCATGTATCATTATCAGCTGGCACTGCTGATTCTTTCAGGAAATCAAACTACTATTCTGTTTAGAAGTTAAAGTAAATAACACCTTTCACACTTAGATGCTCACGGCTTTATTTTAAAACAGTTTAAGGATGATGTTTAATATACAGTATAGGCTTGGCTGTAAAAATGTTTCTATTGCCTATCTCTCCTACTGAGTTTTTAATGAAAGAACTCATTTCTAATTAACCACAAATAATCAGGCTAAAAACAAAAAACAAGCAGTCAGTATTAATATTAGGGAAAAATTAGTTCTTTTTAAAAAAGTAACAGATACTTTATGTCCCATAAGTGCATTATAATCTCTCAGTTATGAATCACTGATCTTAGACCTGTGACCTGGTATTTAATTAACCAAGGGGCAAATTCATGAAGAAGTATTCTACTGAGTGGAGATACTTAGTTTAGCTTCTAAAAGTGTTCAGGTTTACAACGAAGGAGTAGCTTAGATATCAAAATTGGTTAGTGTGATTTCAAGTTACAAAATTGTGCCTAAAAAAAAAATTAATCACCACGCTTCCTAGTCTATCATGTAGATGTGAATGTATGTGGAGAAGGTATTAGAGTTAAGGCACAATAATATTCATTTATAATCAAGCCCTATAATAGTATAGCAAAATAAACATTAGCAAAGGCAATTTTACAAAAGCTTTTTATTGATTGAAATGAAAGACATTTTCTGAAGTGCTACAATTACCATTTCAGGGCTTCAGAAAGACTGAGGTGCTGGCATTTAACATGATACTTAGTGGACAAGAGATCACAAAATAAAACACAAAATGAGACATGGATGATTTCATACGTAATGGCTTTTATATTACCTTGGATATAATTCTTTATATCACTACTGCATATTTATTACAGTATTTCTAAACACAATTTGAAAAAAAAGAAAGAAACAATCTTGGTACCTCATAATTTAGACCAAAAGATATCAGAACAAATAGAGCCACCAAATATCCATCTTATATATTGTGTACATTTAACAGAAATAATCATACATGACAAATGATTCAAATTTGAATTTAAAAGGATCAAATAATTAGCCAGGAAAGCAAAATGTTTTTAACATATTATATATAACACTTCCATTTGAGAATCCTAGCTGCTAAGATGACTTGAAAATATGGTCTAGGATTCCTAATATTTTAAACATATTCTCCCATCTACTTAAATAAAAGTTTGCTGTATTTGCATAAACCAATATTGAATTTCAGACACCTGATGGTTTGGCTAGACAACTGCATTCTGAAAAGCATACATGTTATAAGCTGTGTGACAGTGATAACAAGAAAACAAAACACAAATCTGCATCTGGTGGAGCTGAAATCAGGCCTCTTCAATTCGGCAGATCCACATTCTGAAGGATGAGGGCCACTCTGCTTGGAATGTACACCTACGTCAAAACAATTATGTCAGTGCAATTGAAGAAAGTACCAAACGGCCTGTCATTATGTCAAAGAAACATAGGCATGACGCAGTCTCACATCTGCCTAAAGTTACAGTTACCTTTACAATTTTACAAGCTCTTAGAAGGCTCAATTTCACAGTTCCAACAGTTCTGGCAGCAACATGACTACCATAAAGCAACCACCACTAGAGGGGGCCATACGACTTAATGAAAACCAATACTCCTTACGCAAGAATGACGTGAATGGCCCTGTTACTGCCATGTTGAGGCTGTATCAGGTGGTGAAGGAAGGCTGCCCCACAGTTTGCAATGTTACTACTTCGTTTAGATGAAGAAAAGCAATATACAAGGCACTGGTTTTGCATCAAGACACTTTTATTTTTAATCTTGTCTTTTTTTTTCCTTTCAAGAACAAAAACTGAAATGTAATACAAGGAATCCTAACTCTCAATTTAAACCAATGAATAAGCTTGCCACTGCACTTAAACTAGGATTCAGATTCTCTCCATGGCATGCACAGCCCTGACTCGCTCCTCCCTGCCTACATCTGGTATCCCAGCTCAGCTCCTTGCTTGCATCTTCACCCACTACACTCCAGCCGCAGGAGCCTTTCAGTTCCTTGGACACAACAAACACTCCCCTTTTGTTGGATCTTTGCCTATGATGTGCCTTCTGCTGTAAACGCTCTTTGCCTTGCTGGTTCCTTATCTCTTGGAAAAATCCCAGCTATGTGGAGAGGCTTTCCTTGACAACCCTAGATATGATAAGTTCTTCTTTTCCAATCATGGCAGCTTTTTCGTTTCTTTCTGAACACTTAACACAATTTGTGAATGATTTTTCAAGTTTACCATCTGTTTCCCTCATTAGACTATGAGCTTTACAAAGGCAGACGTCATACGTTTTATTTCTAACTCTCAGTTGGTGCCATTGAACAAGGTAGATGTTGATGACTGAATTAAAAAAATGAACAATGAACAAAGGAATAATAGTGGATCAATAGGTGCGTATTTAACAAGATATTCTCTAATACATCTGAAATTTTTTAATAAAATTGAGAAGTGATTTGAACTGCTTAATGCTTATTTATATGCTAGTTCAAACAACATATCTAAGTATTAACAAAGCAAACAGTAAAAATAATATTGTAGATAGTTGTCATTGTGACAATCTGTCTTCACTTCTGACTTTGCTGATATTTTACTATTTTCAGTCACTTTATCTCTAAATGAAAGCTTGCCTGATGGTTTAAAAAAAAAAGCGTTCAGAGGTTAGAACCAGAATGAAGGTGCAAAGCAAACATGACTTTAGGAAAAAAATCAAACAAATAGAACAGTTGATTTTCACTGAATGAGACTTGTATGTCCAATGCATCTCAACTCTACAAATGTTTTCTCTTAAGGTTCCACAATAAAGAACCCATACTACTCTTAAAAAAATCAGACATATTGATACAGCTGGTTGGTTTTTAACATCAAAAGTTAAAGCAGTTTTAAAATGGTGGCACTTATATTCTGGATTTAATGGCTAGAGAAGAGTTTTTCTAATCTTCAATTCAAAGTAATAGTGATTTAGGAAATGAAAGTCATCTGCAAAAGATTAACAAATGCCAGCAGTCGCTGTGTAACTCAATGTCTCATGTTCTGTTTTGCAATACAGTATTTCCAAAAAGATAAATATTACATCCATGTAGTCACTAAGTGTGAGAAAACCATGTATTTCAGTGCTACAAACTGTTTCCCTAGAGTTTACACATTGTATTTAATATCTCATAACTATCATACCACATCAGAATTTCACTGCTAATGCAATCCTTTCCATGAAATGTTTTCTCTTTGTCATACGTAAGATGTTACGAGACTGATTCAATAAAAGGAAGCTGGAGTTATCCACGAATAAAGCAGGACTATTACCAAAGATCCAGACAGACCCAGTCCAAAGGAGGGCACATTTCCATAATCAAGCTACAGACAAAATGAACACAAACCAAAGCAAAGAAGGAGAAAAAAAAAAAAAAAACAGCCTGATTCAACCCATTCCCTCCCTACATCTTAGCAAAACATGTACAAATTGAGAAAGTGACCTACCCTTCTAAAGGAGTTTCCCATGTACTTATTAGGATGTCTAGTTTACATCTTTCTTTCTTTCTTCTTTTCCTTCCTTCCTTCCTTCCTTCCTTCCTTTCTTTCTTCCTTTCTTTCTTCCTTTCTTTCTCTCTTTCTCCCATTCTCCCTTTCTCCCTTTCTCCCTTTCTTCCTTTCCTTCCTTTCTTCCTTTTCTTTCTTTCTTTTTTTTTTTTTTACATGGAGTCTTGCTATGTCACCAGGCTGGAGTGCAGTGGTGTGATCTCAGCTCACTGCAATCTCCGCCTCCCGGGTTCAAGCCATTCTCCTGTCTCAGCCTCCTGAGTAGCTGGTATTACAGGCAAGCAACACCACACTCAGCTAATTTTTGTATTTTTAGTAGAGATGAGGGTTCTGCATGTTGGCCAGGATGGTCTCAATCTCTTGACCTTGTGATCTGCCTGCCTTGGCCTCCCATATTGCTGAGATTACAGGCGTGAGCCACCGCAGCTAGTCATAGTCTACATATTTCATTTTGGGGATCACAGTAACTGGATTTAACTAATCAGTGGGACAGAAGGTTACAATTTGAATGGTTCTGAATTGTTCTGCCATGAGCAATCTAAAAGTGAAAACCAATCTAAACATTTCAGTAGAACCAGAAACTGGACAAGAGAATTTCAGGTCCCTCTACATTGAAAACATTTCTCTTATAGAGTATTGTCCTACAATGCAGGTAAAAAGACCCTGATAAGTCCAAGGTTCCTGGGAAAGTTGCAATGAAACACATTAGACAGGCCTAGGATAAATAATGACAGGTCTCTGTTAGTGCGTGTTATAGTGACATATCTCAGATTTGGATCCTATGCAATTGTGATATCTACTGTTTCATTCATAACCTCATTATTTCATTAATGAAATATAATAATTACATAATGATAATTTAGAACCAGTCTTACTCTTTGATGTTTTGGCATTTTAGCTTGTCTAAATTTAGCTTGTCTAAATTTTTTTTTTTTTCTTTTTAGAAGGAGTTTCGCTCTTGTTACCCAGGCTGGAGTTCAATGGCACAATCTTGGCTCACCGCAGCCTCTGCCTCCCAGGTTCAAGTGATTCTCCTGCCTCAGCCTCCCGAGTAGCTGGGATTACAGGGATGCGCCACCACACCCGGCTAATTTTTTGTGTGTTTTTAGTAGACACGGGGTTTCTCCATGTTGGTAAGGCTGGTCTCGAACTCCCGACCTCAGCTGTTCTGCCTGCCTCGGCCTCCCAAAGTGCTGGGATTACAGGCGTGAGCCACCACGCCCAGCCGAGAGGGTTTTTTTTTTAAAGGATGCCATAACAAAGTTCCAGGTTTGTAACATATGCACTGCAATATATTCCCATTGTGGCACTTAATGGTTAAAAAATGCTCCAAGAACACTCACTAACTGATGCTGGTCTTTTTATGTAAGGAGGTTTATAATGACAGTTCCATCATACTTAGAGACCTCTTAATGCAATATGCTAAAAAAAAACCCTTTGGTTCACAATTGTACAGTATCATTAACAGAAATACTTTGTAATAATATACATATATTTCACTGCAGTGTTAATTACCAGAATGTGTTTATATTGCTCCAGAGCCTTTGTGGTATAGGCAACATGGAAGAATTTCCCTAAGCCAATGATTTTTCTTAACTATGGCTATTTATGGAATTTTGAGTTTTCTTCTGAGTATGTAAATCAATTTTCTTAGTGGTTAGAAAACTACTACTGATTATACTAAAGAACGTAAGATAATCAGAGCTAACCCTTATGATGAGACAATTACAGACATGAACAATTTGGGGTTCCTAAAATTTAGCCTAAGTATTGGCTCTGTAATTCTCATTTTATCATTTTAATTTATAAAATAGTTTTGATTAATATGGCAAGAGAAAAGAAACATGAACACATTTAAGTAGATTTAAACACAATCATTTAAGTATATTTAAACATAAAAAGTATATTGATGTACCTGTATATAGAAGCCACTTATCATTCATGATAATATGCATGCTGATAAACATATCTCATATGCTCATTTATTAGCCTGTAAGCCCTAAACATTTTATACCTAGAATCGCCTTAAGAACATGAGACAATGTAGTATACAGCCATGAGTTTCATTTCTTTCTAGCTATATTAATAGTCTGCTCTTCACAAAGAGTCAGAATAGCACAGTACAATCCAATTCATTTATGAAGAGAGTCAAATGCATGCTAATCTACTCAGTTATTTTGACAACTTTAATGACTTAATTGACTCACTAACCATGAGTGTGGCTAAGACAATAACTGCTCACACAATGCTCTGTTTTATGTCATTCAGGCAAAATGTTATTTTCCTCTAGGACTGTATTTTCCTCTAGGACTAATAATTGACTTGCAAAATTTAATTACACAGTCTTTGAAAACACAGTGTCAAACATTTAAAAAAAGAAAATTTTAAAATGAAAAAATATTTAATACTTTAAAGGGCAATTTAAAAAATTCCCTTAGAAATTGTTAAGTTTAGAAATAGCACATACACATATAATTCTGGTAGAATGAAAACATCATTCAGTGGGTCGGGCATAGTGGCTCACGCCTGTAATCCCAGTACTTTGGGAGGCCGAGGCAGGTGGATCACCTGAGGTCAGGAGTTTGAGACCAGCCTGGCCAACATGATGAAACCTCGTCTCTACTAAAAATACAAAAATTAGCTGGGCATGGTGGTGTGCGGCTGTACTCCCAGCTATTCGGGAGGCTGAGGCAGGAAAAGTGCTTGAACCTGGGAGGCAGAGGTTGCAGTGAGTCAAGATCACACCACTGCACTCCAGCCTGGGCAACAGAGTGAGACTCCGTCTCACAAAAAACAAACAAACATCATTCAATGAAAAAGTCATCAGATTCTTTCATAGTCTACATAAACACTTTTTTTATAATAAAAATCACAGTTTTTTGAAAAATATAAAGATGATATAAAATAATTTTAGTTTTCACATACATGCTTTAGTTCATAAAATACTTTTCTAAGAAAAAATAAATTTTATTCTTGTATTCTAATTCTCATTATTTTGCATTGGGGTTAGGAGAAAAGTGACTCTAGTATTTCTGTACAGAAATGTATATTAGCTCATCTAACTTATATACATTAAAAAAGTAAACTAAAAATCAAGATTTTCTTTCTTCTAAAAAACTATTTTCATAATTTTGAATAGAGCAGAAGATATTTTCCAACTGTTAAGCTGTATTAAAACTTACAACTGAGGGGCAATAAAAGTGATACATCTATGCCAAATCCTGTATTTAAATCAAGTCTACTTTTGAACCTCCAAATTTAGAATGAGAGTAAATACATCTACTTCTTATTGATAAGAAACCTAATTGCCAAAGTAATTAGTGCTAAACCTACTGCTTTATTCTCATTTTCAGCATCATCATTCAGTTACTGTAAAGAAATCTAATTCATTTAAGGCTCAATAATCTCTTATCTCCCATTTGTGCTATGGAATTTGGTTTTATGAATCAGAGGAGAGAAAGGAAGTCCCCTGCCTCCAGTGCACTGATTAACATATAGGTTAACATATTAAGTTCCGGTATCAGGAATCAAAATATAGAGAAATGATTATGCTAAAATGGAGTTTCCAATAACTGCCAGTAAAGCAGACTGGCAGAGCTCTGCCCTATCGCTTTTGGACATTTGTGACATACTCTGACCTTAGCAAATACATTTCAATGGCGGTATACATGCAGTTATCCCCGGCTTCACAGTTTCAACTGAGGGAGCACACAGAGACAACGCTAGAGCGGTACCTGCTGATGCTGCAGCATGTATGGCTATTTTAAGATTCCTTCGGGCTGTTTGTTGCTATCTTTGAAAACAGATTTGACACTTATTCAGCAGATCCTTTGGATTATTAAGCTTGCAAATTAAGCTTTAGCAAATGCTGTGTACTAGTTATGATGGGCAAAAATTTCATGGAAGAAGGAAAAGTTGTGTTTTGTTCTTCCTTCCTCCTTTTAGTCTGCGAGTATGGGAGGTATGAGTGATCTCACTGGAAGTGGTATAAGACCTACAGCACTTATGATCATGTTCAAGCAACTCCACTGGATCCCAGCACATACGACTCAGTTTAATAAGGAGTTCTCTTATAATGAAGCATTATTAGAATAGGTACATTTGTTAATGTGATTTTTCTTCCTCTGGCTCTTTGCTGAATAACTTAGGTAAAAAGAAAACCCGTTTGTCTAGATTTTCTGTATTTTACTCCTCTGTGTGGGCTCCCTTAATCTCACATTAAAATGAGTGATCTTATCATCTGGAGCCTAAAGGTGTATTTAAACGAGTAATTCCTGAAGCACTGTAGTCATCCAAAACAAGATGTTGCTGCTGGGAAGAGAGAGCTAGCCCTTATCTCACGGCTGTGTTGGATTACAATTCTGTTGCAGGCAGCATTCAGCTCTTTTCTGTTTCCCATGTCCTTGCAGTGCTGTCCTCCTCTATGTATTACTGATACTTATGAGACATTCTTTATTCTACCTGATAATTTACAACTGCATTTTCCACACTGGTGAGATCAATTCGATTAGTGATTGAAAAGTAATCTCCTGATGTTGCTGCCACTTGTTGGTTGGCTTGTTTTAATTATGCCAGCAGATCTTTACTCTCACAAAATTGAAAGGATGCCAAGATATTTTCTGCCCACCTCAAAAGAGTCTGAGCCGTCGCCTAAGAAGATCATTTCCCCAAAGCTGGGAGAAGGTATTCTTAATTGTGTGTCCTGGAAACACTTAGTATTTTGACATGTTTAAACGACTGAACAATAATTGCCTCTCCATGGCAAGAACAACTTTAAAATACATGTGCAATAGCATTTTACAGTTTCCAAAAAGCTTGGGCATGTTAAAGAGTTTCTGCTTCCTAAGAATCTCTTGCTGTAGGGAAGATAATATGAATCATCTTCATTTTACAGGTGGGGGAAACTGCAGTGCAAAAAAAGTTAAATTAATCAATTTCTCAGTAAGTAAATGGCAGACAAGGGTCAGGATTCCAGGTCCTGTGCCATGGCGTGTTGTGATCTTTTCACTATACCTTCAAATTCTTCATAACAGAACCCTGTTGGGGTACACGGACATTTAGAAAAGCTGGCTATGTAAGAATTTTGCTGTCTGAGTCTTTCCAAGTCCTTTCAGTCTAGTTCCATCAGTGAAAGTTCAGTTTGCTTGCAATCAGTTGCTCCTTCCCAATGACTCCCCTTTGTGAGCTGAATCATCTTTCCTAACCCCTAAGGGCATCTAACTCTTTTGATTATTTCAGAACTTTATGGTAATATTCGTATTCACTTCCAAAACTATTTTTATCAATCTTATTTTATGTGTCAAAATTGAATGTTCTCACAGACTACAGTAATAATTCCTTTAAGAATGTGATAGCACCCTTGAGCCCTCTCTCTTAAAAATATATATCTTTCTCCAAATATATCTAAAGCTGTATCAGTGTCATCATCAACACACACCCATATGCACACACATACATTTAGGGCAACACCTAATTCTCACAGGATTTTCCATTGCACTTTCCTCACAACCCATAATCCAGCAACTCACTCTTTGTAATCCCTGCTCTTTTCAATGATTTTATGCTATGATCTTTGGCATATCACTTTTATATATAATATGGCAGCTTACAAAGTGGAGTGCTGGCATCACTCTGAGAAGTGGGAAAACAGTAGAAAGATGGAAGACCTAGGGGTACCATAGAGATTCTCATGCCTGACTTCTATCTAAACCTTTGAAAAGTGAGAGAATTTAATAAAATAAGAACTTTAACAGCTATGGTAAAGTCATGTATTTGTTAGGTACGTCCTAGAATTAGGAATGGTAGATATGGTTTTGAACCTACTATATGGCCATAAATTAAATAATGAATTCCTCTGAATCTAGAAACTTACTAAATTCTACATATTTTAAAGAATTTAAACATAGTAGTTTAAAGCAACATTCTAACATTCTATTTGTGTGAACACCACAATGCAAAAATTAGTTATGTCATATAATGCTTCATTCAGTAATATAAAAAATCCAGAGAATTTTATAACTAGAGTGAATTCAGTCTTCAATTTACTACATGAAAGAAAAGAAAGATACATTTTTCATTGACTCCTTTAAGGTGTTTTAAATTAAACTTCATCTGCTAGTCAATAATGTAGAAATCTGCTTAATATAAAATGTTATGGAGAAAACAAGAACAGAAGGAAAGTGAAATGTTGCATAAAGAATAGAAATGTTCATAATTGAAAGAAAAATAAAAAAACTGCCTTCTGCTCATTTCTTGAGAAACAGTTTTGAATCCTATTAATATTTAATTTTTGCCAATTGTCCCCTAAATATCCTTTACTATTAGTTTTTCCAAAACCCAATTTTTACACATTACATCTGGCCAAGCGTAGTCCCCTCTCCCTAACCCCTTTCCTTCATGCTTTTATTCCATGTTGCTTATTTGAAGAGTTGTTTATTTGAACAAAAACATTACTATAAGAATAAAAGAGTAAATTAAAATAGCAGGAAATATGTTGAGAAACTTACTTACCAAAAGAGAACAGGGACGCCCATTATGTTCAAAAGCCTCAGAAAAAAAGTCAGTGCTGTGGTCCAGTCTCTGATGCCCTCCATATTCCGCTGCATCTGAATCTAGCACAATTTTGAATGTACAGCTCTTAAGGAATTCACAACAGTTGAGGAGTTGAATGAGACATTGTAAAATACGTGCTGAGAGAGCAATTTAGAAGTGAGTTTTTGAGCAGTGTTAAATCATAATTTGTGCTAAGAACTCATTTCTTCTTTTATAGTTTTATGTCTGAAAGGGGCTTTATAGGCTATCTACTGCACACACTCATGAGATCCCTGTTATACTTCCATCACGACTCATCAAGTGATCACCCAGCCTGGCACGAAACATACCTAATCTACTTTTCTCTTCAAGCAACCCATTCCACTTGTTATAAATTCTTCTCCAAATTGAATAGAAATTTTGCTCCTTGAGATTATATTATTTCTACCAAGACAAGCCATAAAGAATAAGTTCAACATGTAGTCATCTTTTAAATATTTACTAATAGTTATACTATCTCCATGTGTCTGCTAGATATATTACTAAATACATACAGTCAGTCCTCCATATCTGTGGATTTTGCATCTGTGAATTGAATCAACTTCAGATAAAAAATATTCAAAAAAGAAATGCATCATTGCATCTGTACTGAACATCTGATTTTTCACAATAAGTTGTTATATAGTATTAGCATATTTACAGCAAAATTAATAAAAGGTATCATTATGTTCAAATTTATTAGGCTCAAAATGTCTAGAAATGGTACTTGATACAAAAATCTATAATTAAATATGCATTGGTACCTTAGAAATCTTGTTTCTTCTAGCCTAAGTAGAAATACAGATAATTTAAGTGCTTTTTGTTTTGATTTCCTGGAAAATATATCATTAATCTCAGAAATGTTAGTATATTATCATTACTGCAAACATTATCACATTAATAGAACCTGTGAGCAAGGAACAATGAGCCATCATTTTCAACCCTTGAAAATCTTTGTCTAAGTCAGAGATGAAGATGGACACGCTACAGGAACTTTTTCTAGTAGTGTTGCCTCCATTTTAGTCAATCCAGGTCAGCCTTCTCTAATTCAAACTGAAACTGATAATCAGAATATTACTGAGTTGAGAAAGAGAGAAAGACCGAGATTCAAATGATGACTACCAGGCACAGGGACATTTAAAGTCACTCAAGATAGCTGAAAATGATTTGAGCCTACCAATATATTTAATGCTGAAATATGGATAATGAAAATAAATAATCAAAGACATGGCAAATAATGAAATATTGTAGAATTAAAAAAAAACTATTAACATAGAAGTTTAGCTTTTGTTCTTCAAAATACTTTGACAAATCTTCCAAAAACTAAAACAGTACAGTTTAGAGAGTAATGTTCTAGAATACTTTAAAAAACAACTGAATTAAAATATCAATTAATGAATTACTGGTTCACAACGTAGGCTTTTGATAGCAGTGGCTAAATAAGGCAAGCATATCATCAAAAGCAATGGTTCCCAACCTAGGTGTTAAGAATCACTGACTGGTAGTCATGTTATTGTAAGTTCTCACTGAGTAAGTAGTTATGTTATTACAAGGGGTTGGGAATCTATATATGCATTAGGCATTGTCTAAAGACTAAACTATGTTGTTATACACGTTTGACACTGTATTTCAAAGAATGTACATGTTTTTACTATTAAAATGCAGATTATATTGTTCCCTTCTTTGTGTCCATGTTACTTAATGTTTAGCTCACACTTGTAAGTGAGAACATGAGGTATTTGGTTTTCCGTCCCTGTGTTAATTCACCACACACCAGGGCCTACTTGAGGGTAGAAGGTTGGGGGAGGGTGAGGATGGAAAAACTACCCATCAGGTACTATGCTTATTACCTGGGTGACAAAAAAATCTGTGCACCAAACCCCAACAACAGGCAGTTTGCCCAGTAACAAACCTGCACATGTACCCGCTGAACCTAAAAGTTAAAAAGAAAAAAGGAAAGAAACCATTAGACCCAAACATTTAATGTGCCTTTTACACAATGAATGATCAATTATGGGAATGTGACAAGACACAAGAGCTTGTGCGGGGGGCAGTAAATTGTGGGAAAACAACGAGGAAATATATGGGGGAAACTGATGGAAGACAGGGGTTATTTTAGTAGGTTTGTTTGTACAGGTCTGTTTCGGCATGGCTTCCCAATGTCTGGTGATGAGAATGTCCTCCTATTCCTGGCACAGGAAAGACAACTTTTTCATGGGCAATTTTATGATTTGCTTTTAGGTAGAAAGGAGGAGATCAAAGAGCTCTCTCTCCATCTCTTGTTTCTCAAACAGCTTCAGCTCAAAATAATCAATAAGCCAAAGTGGCATATTTTGGGGTAGCATGTTCTGAACCCGTTCCTAACCAAATTCAACTTCTCACTAATAGTAGAGATGATTATTTCCTCCTATGAACACTTTCATTTTAGTCACCTGAATTACAATTTTTAAAATGTTATAGGAAAATTATTTAAGGTTGCAAAACTAAAAATAAGAATTCCCTCATTTACTTAGGGGCCCTTTTTTTTTTTTTTTTTTTTTTTTTTTTTTTTTTTTTTTGAGACAGGGTCTGGCTGTCACCCAGGCTGCAGTGTAGTGGCACGATCTTGCCTCACTGAAACCTCTGCCTCCCTGGGCTCAAGCAATTTGTCCCACCTCAGCCTCTCAAGTAGCTGAGATCACAGACACAGACACATGCCACCAGACTGATTTTTATATTTTTCGTAGAGATGGGGTTTCACCATGTTGCCCAGGCTGGTCTCGAACTCTTGAGCTCAAGCAATCTGCCCACCTCGGCCTCTTAAAGTGCTGGGATTAATGAGCTACCATGCCTGGAATGCTTTTTTTTTTCTCTCTTAATAAAGGAGAATGTTCTCAACAAAATTATTTCTCTGACACAGAATTAAATAATATTTAATCGTTATTTTCAGTGTTATAGTAAAATAAAAATCATGTGTCCATCATTTTACATGCTTTTCCCACAATAAAGTACAGACTGAGCTTCACACACCAAAAAATGCAATTTTAAAGTCACAAAATTTAATAGTTTTTGTGTATACTTTTCTCAATCAAAGGACAGTAAAAGAACAATTGCTATATAAGGATTCATTTCTCTTTGACACTGAAAGAGATCATCATATTGAAAGTGTTAGAATCTACTTACTTTATATAATTGGTAGCCATAAAGGAAAAGCTTATAAAAGCCATAGAGAAAGTTTCAAAACATCGGTTTAGACATGTTTCTCTGGCCTATAATTTAAAGAAAAAAATTTTCTGCATCCAATTGTGCAATCACCCAGTTCTATGTCTACATTGCCCAGGGAACACAATAGCTTCCTTTAGAAAATCCAGAAATTTCCTTTAAAATCCAGAAATTTCTACAAATTTAAACACTAAGTGAAAGGTAATGCGTGTGAAAGAGCTTTATAATTGTGAATTGCTACCATATATTATTCAAGTATCAGGAAACTACATGTTTTAGGAATACTGCTTAGAATTAGAACAAGCCTTTTCAAGCAGGTTATTTGAGCAACTGATTTGTTTGTTTTACATGTTCTCTCACTTGGGTACTCCCTCACTCTCATGTGCACACACATACACACAGATGCACACATATGTACATACATGATATGGGACCCACACAGCACCACAATTCCTACATCATCCTTTTTCTGTGAAAATTTATCTCTGAAAATATGACTCAAAGCCAATGTATACTTATTTTAAACTACCTTCGTTATATGGTTTCCAATACATAGCACACAAGATAAATTTAGCAGGACACCTTAAAAGGTCATCTGTTATCCATAGCTACCTCCCTATGCCTTGCAGAGGACCTTCTCATAATAGGTTCCCAATTTCCCAATAAAACTTTGAAACTGATATTCAGAATGACAACACTGACTTACCAAGAAAAGCCAAATTACATATATTGTTTTTTATAATTGAGGAAAGTACAATAAATTATCTTTACTCCGCCATTCATTTACTAAGTACATACAATGTACAAGATATTGTGCAAGAAACAAAAATAACGAAGACATGGTCTTCATGTACATGTGACTCACAGCCTGTAAAGGGAGATTAGGCATGCATATGAACATGCGTAAATAGAACAAAAAGCAATATGCAATGAGAGGGAGAGTCAAGGAAGAAAAATATGAGGGATGAGCCATATATGAAGACTTTTGAAGGCTGGGTTAGGGTCTTAAGACTTATTTTATTAGTTAAGTGTGATAGTGTTTAAAATTCTTGAGAAAGTGTATCACAATAAAAAAAAATTAACCCGGAGGTTGTAAACACTATAAAACAGACGGTGGAAAGACTAAGTCGGGAAAAGCAGTCAGGAGTCTAACAACAGTCCAAGGATAGTTAAGTATGGCTAATCTCTGACTGTGGGAAAGGAGAGACATAGACTGAGTTTCAGAAGTACAAGTGACAGTACTCAAAAGTAAGGAAACTGAGACTGAATTAGGGAATCAGAAGTGGAAGGGGAGAGCAGTTGTGCCCAAAGGCAGACAGCTTGTTAAGTGGTAGAGTTGGGAGGTGCGCGTAAGTCAAATGTAGATCTGATTACTTTACTCTCTATATGCGGCACCAATTTTATGCCAAGAATACGGCAGTGTTTTCATATACAGTTTCTTGTTTATTTCTCAGGTTGAAATTCTTCATATTGTTATATTTGAGATAATTCATAAAGGAAAGAGGTTTATTTTGGCTCACAGTTCTGCAGACCATACATATAGGAAGCATGGTGCTGGCATCTGCTTTTGGTGAGGGCCTTAAGAAGCTTACACTCATGGCAGAAGGAGAAGGGGTCCAGGAATGTCACATGGCAAGAAAGGGAGCAAGAGAGAGCAAGGAGGAGAAGTGAAGCTCCTTTAAACAACCAGCTCTCATGTGAGTGAGAAGTCACTTGTTACCATGGGGAGGGCATCAAGCCGTTCATGAAGAATCCTCCCTCGTGTCCCAAACACCTCTACCAGGCCCCACCTCCAACACTGGGAATCACATTTCAACATGAGATCTTAAGGGGACAAATATCCAAAACATATCACATTCTAAGCATAAAGAGGACAGAATGAAAATGATAAGAGAAGAATAAAAATAGAAAAATCAGATAAAATGATATCCATCTAAATTACTGACATAATTAGATATACAAGATTGCCATTCCTAGAAGTAATGTTGAGGTCTGAATATCTGAGATTTACTATACTTGTTCTAGTCCATTTCTTATTTGGTCCATTTGATCATTTTATTAGTAAATACAAAACACTGGACCATAAAATTTACCTTGTTCAACTGGAAAAAAATACAGTGGGAAAAGAATGAAAATTTTTTAATAGTTTTTTTTTAAAAGGAGATCAAATAGGTCCCTATCAGTTTGGATAGCATTTTAAAATATTATGATTTCTTATTTTAAATTCAAGAGCTTCCTAAGTATTTGATATATCTATCAACAGGTTGAAGTAGATAAGTTTTCAGCCATTATTTTATAATCCATGTCCTTAAATTTGAACCAAGGAAGAGCCAGTGTTCTGAAGGAGGCCTGTACTAATAAGATTAAAGAACAGTGAAGGCATGAAGACTCTTAAATTCAATGGCTCTTCAAATACTTCAAAAGCTGCTGTGTTTGCTCAGGCACTTGATAAAGTGTCTGTTCAAAGTATAAGGATTTTGATGTAAGAAGTACTATCATTTATATCATTCTGCACTAAACTCACTTCACTCCCACTGATGAAGCTAAGGAAATTTATTGTAAGGTACAACCCTTGAGGTTTCAAATTGAGTGACAAAAAGAAGAGTTCTCCAGTGACTAGACGACTATAACGATGGCAGAGCGGGTAAGTTACAATGTATCTTCAAATCTAAGACATCACCCATTTCAAGATGAATTATTTTATATATCTCTAATAAAGTGAAAAAATATCACTACCACATCAATATTGTAAGATACATTCCAACTGAAGACAGGCTAAAATGTGAAATAATGTAGGTTTTTGGAATATGAATTTAGCATGTTATTTTATATCTAATTCTTTAATCAATCCATTCATATTACCATGATTAAAATAATGTCCAGGAGCTAAGTGACCCCAGGAAAGAGAATTTATACCGAAGGCAGAAAATATCAGGTTCAAAATTCTAAGGAATGTTTTAATTAATGGAAATGTAAACAAATGTCTGGTAGGGTAAGAACAGTTGCTGAAAAGCAAGGAGAGTTTTATGATTTTAGTAGTCTGAAGAGATCTATACAGCACAGGGCTTGCCACAATGTTCCAACACAATCCTTCCCTTTTTATGTTACAGGGATTGAATTTTATTTATTGCTGGTTGTACTCCAGAAAACCTAAGGTTATAGCTATCTAGCATCTCAAATAGATCTGTCCATTTATTTTATAAACGTAGCCAAATTATGCCTACTTTATTGTCCTGAATCACAGAAAAGGCTATGAACTACAACTTTCGGTTTCTTTCTCTAGTCTCTTTCCAAATGCAGGAGTGGCAAAGACTTGTGATATATTGCTACATAGATAATGAATGTGCAGGTCTGTTAGTGTGTGGTGGAGGGGTGTCGTGGTGGGGGTGTGTGTGTGTATGTGTGTGTGTATTTGTGTATCTTATTTAGGTAATTCTATCTTTACTTCTGTGATCTAGAGTACACATTAAACTTAAACAGTCATCATTAAAAATGACAGTTCTGCTAGCTAGCCATTTGTAGAAGACTGAAACTGGACCCTCCCTTACACCATATACAAAAATTAACTCAAGATGGATTAAAGACTTAAATCTAAAGCTAAAACTATAAAAACCCTGAAAGACACCCTAGGCAATACCATTCAGGACACAGGCGAGGGCAAAGATTTCATGACGAAGACACCAAAAGCAAAAACTGACAGATGGGATCTAATTAAACTAGGGAGATTTTGCACAGAAAAAGAAATTATCAACAGGGTAAATGGACAACCTACAGAATGAGAGACAATTTTTGCAAACTATGCATCTGACAAAGTTCTAATATTCAGCATCTATAAGGAACTCAAATTTACAAGGAAAAAAACAAACACACCAACAAAAAAGTAGGCAAAGGACATGAACAGACACTTTTCAAAAGAAGATATACAAGCAGCCAACAATCATATGAAATAAAGCTCAACATCACGGATCCCTAGAGGAATGCAAAACTACAAAGAGACACCATCTCACACCAGGCAGAAGGGCCATTATTAAAAAGTCAAAAAATAACAGATGCTGGCGAGATTGTGGAGAAGGAACACTTAAACACCATTGGTAGGAATGATATATTCCTACCAATAAATTAGTTTGAACATTGTGGAAGACAGTGTGGTGATTACTCAAAGACCTAAAGACAGAAATACGATTTAACCTAGCAATCTCGTTACAGGGTACATACTCAAAGGAAAATAATTCAGTCTATTATAAAGACACATGCAGGCACATGTTCACTGCAGCACTATTCACAATGGAAAAATCAGGTAATAAACCTAAATGTCCACCAATGACAGACTAGATAAAGAAAATGTGGTACACATACACCATGGAATGCTATGCAGCTATTAAAAAGCATGAGATCATGTTCTGTGCAGGGACATGAATGGAGTTGGAGGCCATTATCCTTAGCAAACTAACACAGAAACGGAAAACCAAATACTGCATGTTCTCACTTAAGCAGAGCTAAATGAGGAGAACACATGGACGCATAAAGAGGAACGACACACTCTGGGGCCTACCAGAGGGTGGAGGGTGGGAGGAGGGAAGAGGATCAGGAAAAATAACTAATGGGTACTAGGCTTAATACGTTGGTGATGAAATAATCTGTACAATGAACCCCCATGACACAAGTTTACCTATATGACAAATCTGCACTTGTACTCCTGAACTTAAAACATAAGTCAAAAAAAATGAGAGTTCTGATATTTTAATTACTTTTCAAAACTATTTATGGCCATGTGACCTTTATGATTATATTTCTTTCAATGGAAAATATCCAGTTAGTTTTTTTTTATCTCCTTGACTTTAGCTTTTAAAAATCCCCCAATATTATAATATTTCTAAAATAAAATTTATAAGAAAGTAATGTGGAATTAAACAGAGAACTTGCCCGGGCACGGTGGCTCACGCCTGTAATCCCAGCACTTTGGGAGGCCGAGGTGGGCAGATCACGAGGTCAGGAGATCGAGACCATCCTGGCTAACACTGTGAAACCCTGTCTCTACTAAAAATACAAAAAATTAGCCAGGTGTGGTGGCGGGCACCTGTAGTCCCAGCTACTTGGGAGGCTGAGGCAGGAGAATGGTGTGAACCTGGGAGGTGGAGCTTGCAGTTAGCCAAGATTGCACCACTGCACTCCAGCCTGGGTGACAGAGCAAGACTCCGTCTCAAAAACAAACAAACAAAAAAACAGAGAACTTACTAATGAATGTAATCAAAGCAAATTTTAAAATACAAAAAAAGCCAAATGCAACTTTTTTCTTTATACATATATGTGTGTGTGTATATATATATGTGTATATATATATATTTGTTGTTATTAGATTATCTTAAAATTTTAATGACCTTGAAAAAAGCAAGATCTTCATGAATAAGCTAAATATGCATTCAAATGTGTGAACACTGTCTTCGTTAAAAGTTTAAATGACAACCGTACATTTTAATTAAGTGCAAAACAGAAGCATATTTCTATTATAGTCTAGGATGTGCTCATTTCATCAACAAAAGGTTTCTGGTTTTACACTACAAAATAAACTCCAATCCCTGCAAGTATGCTTCTTCGGCCATACATTTTTAGAAACTGTACAATGCAAAATAGCAATAAAACAAGCTCAAAGGATGAGGGGCTCAAATGTCACTATCTACCAAGTTAATTATTGGATTACTATGCTTTTTGAAATGTATTTTCATGCAAATTATTATTTTTAAGCATGCTTAATGACACACATCAGTAAATAGCAAATCAAATGGTAATACAAAATTTTGAGTACTACCTATTTCTCTATGTAAATAGGACAATTATTCTAAATACTTTACGGAATACTTCTGACTAACCTACTTAGAAACTTTTCTGTATCCTAGAAGATTATATAACTTAAACTAAAAAGTGTCACTGTTTCTCAATAATTTGAGAAGGAAGAAAAATAGAAAAATGTGCTCACACTTCTGCACTAACCTCTTCCTAAAACTGCTGCTGTCTGTCTGTGCCTTTAGGATTATCCAAAGAACTTGTAAATTCAATTATCTGATGAAGCGATGGCAATTATTTAAAACTGAAAAAGAAAAAAATAACAGATTTTTATTCACCTTTTTAACCACATCTTTTATTATCAAAATGAGTTTACACCCTGCAGACTCAACACCTTTTTTTAAAAAAATTGTGCTTTTAAACTCAAAATAATTTTGATTCAGGCTATAAACACCTTCCCCCAAACAAACTTACTCTGGGAACAGCCTTCAATGCAGTCAACTGCAATATAGCTAAATAAAAACATAATTGGAAACGGGGACGTCTCTGAAAAATAAAGACAATCATAAGCAGTAAGAAAGCATTATCTGAGCCATTTCAGGCAGAAAGACAGGGATAGGAGACAGCATTCTAAAACACTAAAATATGGTGAGTATCTCCATGAGCTTTAGGGTCTAACAACTGCATTCTAATTCCAGTCCTACCAATTGCTAACTGTGTGTCTCTGAGTAAGTTACTTACTTCCTGGAGGCTCAGTCTCTCATTTGTAAATGGAGGTAACACATCAGAGGGTGGGTGTAGACATTAACTGAAGCAATCTATTATTGAGTGCTTAACACCCTATGTAGCACTGGGAAAAGTACTCAAATTACTAGCTGCTGTGGCTATTATTACTATAGACCCTGGCTCACTTAAATTGCTGTCTCAAGAGATGAAAAATATAAAAGTGGGTCTATTAATTCTTTATTTTACTTTTTATACTTGACTTGGCCTCTTCTTCCTTTATGATCTTTATTTCTATTCCTCTTTCTCTGTGTCTTTGTTCTCACTAGAATTTGCTATTTAAAAATTTTTACATTAAAGTTTAATCATACAGTACATAGAACTCTTTGAGGACTAGAGTCTTTTTTTAAATTTTAGGGTTTGTCTTTTTTTTTTTTTTTTATAAAAAAGAAGGTACTTCTCAAGTTTATGAGAAATACTGAGAGAGCTTTTGGTGACAATCCTACCTGAAAATTAAATACCTACACACACTCTCCTGCACCTGCCTTGATTTTTCACCATAGTATTATCAGCTTTTAACATATTATAAATTTAATTATTACATTTTTGCTTCTCAGCCTTTTGGCTAAGATCAAGTGTAGTATCTGTTCTTATCAGTTGAATTTTTGTCTCTCATTATTAAAATACAATCTATATAAGAAATTTCTTTTTTTTCTCTGCCATATAGGACCTAGATTAGAATCTGGCATTTGAGTGAGTGTCTTTTCATTATTTTCCTTTGCAGTCTCCTCCTTGGGTTTTAATTTTTAATCTATGCATGTTTTTGCTAAACTTTGAGAAATAATTTCATACTACTTTGGTCATCAAAGACCAAACTTGAATTTTTCCCTTTGTTTCACAGAGTTAACATGTAAGATCTGTATAAATATAACTTCTATCACAATTCCATTTCATTACCTATAAAGTTTAACTTAGACATTTTAAAAGACTTCATATTCCTTATAAATTTATAACAGAATATTTATAATATAAAAATCCTTCATTTTGGATAATTTATAATAAATGCATGTTAGTTTGAAGCAATTAATTCTCAAGTTAACTATTCTGATTGGTATGAGCCTTGAAGATAAACATTTTATATAATTCTTAGTTGACATGGATACATGATTCCAGGTTTATTCAAGTCAGCACAAACTCAAAGACTTTCCATATCTACTTTACTGGTTAGCTTTCTCTATAAAAACGACTGAACTTAAGCACAGAACATCAAAGGGGTTTGTCAAAATAATATATCTAATATTTTGGCAGGGCCAGAATATGCTCTTAGGTATAACAGTTTCTACCACTCTACCACCATCTTGCAGATAAAGCCTGCAAAGTGCATAAACTTTAATATATTTAAAATTTGGAAATCTGATTATTTTAGCTGTGGTGGTAGAAACATAATTTTTCTTTATTTGAAGTCTTAACTTACTTGGTGTAACATATAGTTAATGTATAGTCCTCTTTCTCTTTTAAGACTAGATAGAAAATCACAGTACAGGTCTCACTCAGTGCTTTAGAAAGCCGAAGAACAGGGGCTAAACTAGTGTCCCATGAAAAACTGTAAAGCAAAGCTTGCAGGTGTGCATATCTGCATCATCACTTCAGTCTTTCCTGAGCACTTCTGGGCACATAGCCCGTAACTACATCAGATTAATTATTGTGAGGAGAAAGATTCAAAGTAAACATTTCCCCATATGCATTTAAAAAATTGGGTACATTTTATACTGTTTGGGTGATGGATGCACCAAAATCTGAATCACCACTAAAGAACTTACTCATGTAACCAAACACCACCTGTTCCCCAAAAACCTATGGAAATAAAAAATAAAAAATAAGCAAAGGGAGTTTTAAACACACATGCACAGGGATATTTTATACAAACTTTCAGTTATAAGATGAGTAAGTTCTGAAGCTGTAATGTACAATACAGTGACTACAGTTAATAATAATGTGTTATATACTTGAAATTTGCTGAGAGCTGACCATAAGCATTCTCACACACACACAAGAAAATGGTCACTATGTGAGGTGAGGAATATGTTAATTAGCTTGATTGTAGTAACCATCTCACAAGGTATATGTATATCAAAACATCACACTGTACTTTAAATATAGATAATTTTTATTTATCAGTTATGCTTTAAAACAAAAATAAACAATGGGGAAAGGACTCCCTATTTAATAAATGGTGCTGGGTAATTGACTAGTCATATGAAGAAGAATGATAGTAGACCTCGACCTTTCACCATATACAAAAATTAACTCAAGATGGACAAAAGATTTAAATGTAAGAACTCAAACTATAAAAACCCTAGAAGAAAACCTAGGAAATACCTTTCTTGACATCAGTCTTTGCAAACAATTTATGGCTAACTCATCAAAAGCAACTGAAACAAAAACAAAAATTGACAAGTGGGACTTAAACTAAAGAGCTTCTGAACAGCAAAAGAAACAATCAACAGAGTAAACAGACAACATACAGAATGGGAGAAAATATTTGCAAGTTATGAATCTGACAAATGTTTAATATCCAGAGTCTTATGGAATTCATAAGGAACTTAAACACTCAACAAGCGAAAACCAAATAACCCCATTAGAAAATGGGCAAAAGACATGACCAGACACTTCTTACAAGAAGACATACAAGCGTTCACCAAACACATGAAAAAAATGCTCAACATCACTAATTATTAGAGAAATGCATGTCAAAACCACAATGAGATACCGTTTTACACCAGACACAATGGCTATTATTAAAAAGTCAAAAAACAACAGATGCTGACAAGGCTGCAGAGAAAAGGGAACACTTATATACTGTTGGTGGGAAGTAAATTAGTTCAGCCCCCGTGTAAAGCAGCTTGTAAATGTCTCAAATAACTGAAAACAGAACTACCATTCAACCCAGCAATCTCACTACCGGCTACATATCCAAAGGAAAATAAATTGTCCTACAAGAAAAAAAAAAAAAAGACATATGCACTTGTATGTTTATCACAATACGATTTACAATAGGAAAGGCAGGGAATCAACGTAGGTGCCCAGGAATGGTGGATTGGATAAAGAAAATGTGGTATATGTATGCCATGGAATGCTACACAGCCATTGAAAAGATGAAACCATATCTTTTGCAGCAACATGGATGTAGCTAGAGGTCATTATCTTAAGTGAATTAACACAGGAACAGAAAACCAAATACTGCATGTTCTCACTTATAAGTGGGAGCTGAACATTGGGTACACATGAACATAAAGATGGAAACAATAGATACTGGGGATTACTAGAGCCGGGAGAGTGGGATGGAGGCAGTGTCTGAAAAAATACCTACTGGGTGCTATGCTCACTCCCTGGCTGATAGGATCATTCACAACCCAAAACTTCGCAACACACAAACAAAAACAAAAGCAAGCAAACAAAAGAACCTCATGTAACAAACCTGTACATGTATGCTATGAATCTAAATAAAAGTAGAACTTAAAAAGATATATATACATACAGCTGGAAAAAATTTTTCCACTAACATTCATCTGTGCTTTTGAGTGTCAGAAACCAGGATGGTATTACCCTGCAGAAAAACATTTAGTCAAAGGCATCATTAACCTCTACAAATATAAATAGAGAAAAAAAACCAAAATTAGTGAGACACACTTCATGTACTTCAATGGCATTTCTAGAGGGCAACAAAAAGATGAATTATCTGGTGACCAAATGTAAAACTGTACTGAATTTAGAGAAACTAGATTTAAATCACATTTATTCAATGACTAGAAATACAACCTTGTGAAAATTATAAATCTTTCTGATCCTCACATGTAGATTGAGGACAAAAAATGCTTGCCTAACCAGTATCACTGGAGATGATGTGAGGATAAGATGGGTTAATGTAAATAAAAGTATTCACATATTGTAAATTGCCATGCAAATTTAACTTTTGGTACTAATTTTGATCTCTTAAAATAAGCTTGTATTTCAGACACATGATTCATACGACTATCTAATTAAATTCTCATAAAAATTGAAAAAAAATAAGCTTATATATATCTTAACCCAAGTAATTTTGTTTAATTTGAATGGGCTGAGCTGGGTTATACTAGAGTTTTTCAGTTTCAAAAATTTATAATTCCATGCTGCCCAGTTTTGCCTAACAGTCATTAAACATCACAAAATTGCCCACTGCTTGGTGAATAGGGCATAGGTCAAGGTGGGGAGAATCATTAGGGAACATCTTCATAGAGCTGATAGCTGAAGGGTGGGTGAATTTTTCAGGGAAAAGTGCAAGAAAAATGAATAAATGGATTTAGATCTTAAAAAAGATAACATGAAGAATAGGTGGAAAGAAAAAGAAATCAAGACAGTGCTGCAGGATACAGAGAAAGGGAAATAAGAAAGAAAGGTGGGCAAATAGTACAAGAGTGAGGAAGCGATTTAACAGGGAGCAGAAGAGTTTCAATTCCAGTACTGCGAAAGGACTGAAAGGAATCACTGTGTCGTGGTGAAATGGGAACTAGGACATGCGAAAAAACAAAAATCAAAAACAAAACACTATGTGCTAGAGGGCAAAGAGTTGGAGTTCTGTCTTAGGAAAATCAAGGCCCGGAAAGGCAAATATATCCTCGTTTTGTCTTCACCCATGTAATAAAGGTGTTTATTGTTTTGTTCCCCCCAAAAAAAACAAAAAACAAAAAGTAGGACAATAGAAAAAAGACAACAGACAGGATTAGTACCTACTTGTCTTTCTTTTTTATAAAAATTCATTTTTATTATAAAGTTTCTAATGCATTTTTAGAAGATGATGACAGTAAGGATGTCCATTACCCTTATTACTTGCTAAGCTCAAACGTGGGCGACACTGTTGTTAAGCCTTGCATGCATGTTAACTAATCATGAACTAATTTAATTCTGACAACAATTCTATGAATAGGTGTTCTAGAGATAATAACCAAGAAACAAAGAGGCTATTTTCAAAACAAAACTAAGTGGCAGAGATGGAACTTGAACCTCAGATAGTCAATATTCTAGAGCTCAAGCTAACCACTATCCTTGCAATGAGAGCAAATTTCTTTATGTTTACAAATATAAGAACAAGAAATACCTATTACCTCTGGAGATCTTTGTTACATGAGCCAATGGGAAATAAAAATGTTAGAAGAAGAGAACAAACTGAAGAAAATAATGTTTCAGAATTAGAAAATAATGCTACTACAGGAGAAAATTGTTTTTCCTTTGTTTTCTTCGGCTGGCAAAAAGGACAGATGTTAATAGGGAGGCTGGCAAAGTGAAAATTGGCTCTCTCTCTAAATAACAAAGAACACATGAGAAAAAAAAAACCCAGTAATGTTTATAATTTTACATACAAACATAATAATTTTTCATTTTAATTAATGTTCTTGAAATAAAATGATCATTGTGTGACAATAAAAGGTACTGAGTGTAATCATTTCATTCAGTTATATGTTAATTAAATAATTTTATTTGATATTATCTAAACACTTTCCTTATTCAACAGCTGATACCACATAACTACAAAAAATAACCATAATTAATTTTGTAAATTAATGCTTATTTATAGGAATTAATTAGGCATTTTCCCATCATTAGGCCAACAGAAACTACATTAATAGAATTAGAGATGGTTCTTATGCATGATTACAACTGAATCCACTGCTTCCAAGAACACACTGTTTTTGGCTCTAATATTTCCAACTTTCTCTGAGAAACAGAAACTTCTTTTGGTTGCAGCTTTCAAAAATGCTTAGGAGCCCGTAGGTAATTTTAGTGAGCCAGTAATTATATCACATCTTAATTTTAAGAAATCATCTGGGATACTCAGGTAATACTTTTATGTAAATAAAACACTGACCACTCAGTTTGATCCTGTGAGATTCTGATTAAGAAGAGCTTCACGGAAAATGTCAGAAACACGAATAATATCTCACTTAGGCAGGCAGGAGATACTCATTGAAAAAGGTAATTTCTACTGGCCAGAAGGAAAATTAATATAACATCCATGTCAGAAATTTAGTTTAGACATAGAATGCTCTATTTAAAACACACTGGTATCAGGTATAAAGATGACTAATACAATTTATTTTTTAAATAGAAAAAAAAAACATATATTTTGGATAAACTAAGTAAAGCCTAACTTTAAAAGGAAAGGCTCAATGTGAAATCTTTCAGGCCAATGATACTACTGCACCAGCCTAGCTCATTTTATCGCACTTTATTGCACTTTACAAATACACATTTTTACAAATTGAAGATTTGTAGCAACGCTGCATCCAGCAAGTGTATTCGTGCCATTTTCCAATAGCATGTGTTCACTTTGTGTCTCTGTGTCACATTTTGGTAGTTCTTGCATTATTTCAAACTTTTTCATTATTAATATATATTAATATATGATTGTCTATTCATAATTATATTATTTTTACATTATCATTATGTCTATGATGATGATCTGTGACCAGTGATCCTTGTTACTATTGTAATTGTTTTGGGGCACCACAAATCATGCACATATGCAACCACAAACTTAATAAATGTGTGTGTTGACTCCTCCAACCTACTGGCCGTTCCCTTGTCTCTTCCCCTTTTCTTGGGCCTCCGTATTGTCTAAGACCATATTGAATTTAGCCCAATTAATAACCCTACAATAGCCTCTAGGAGTTCAAATGAAAAGAAGAGGGGCATGTCTCTCACTTTAAATCAAAAACTAGAAATGATTAAGCTTAGTGAGAAAGGCATGTTCAAAGTTGAGACAGGACAAAGGCTAGGTCCCTTATGCCAAAGAGTTAGCCAAGTTGTGAACACAAAGGAAAAGTTCTTCAAAGAAATAAGAAGTGCTACTCTAGTGAACGCATGAGTGATAGGACAGTGAACACCAGCCTACTGCTGATAGGAAGAAGTTTTTGGTGGTCTGAATCTAAGATCAAACTAGCCACAACATTCCCATAAGTCAAAGCCTAATCCAGCAAGGCCCTAGCTCTCTTCAATTCTATGAAGGCTGGGAGAGGTGAGGAAGCTGCAGAAGAAAAGTTTAAAGCTAGGAGAGACTGGTTCTTAAGGTTTAAGGAATAAAGACATCTTCATAACATAAAAGTTTAAGGTGAAGTAGCAAGTGCTGATGTAGAAGCTGTAGCAAGTTTTCCAGAAGATCTAGCTAGGATATTGATAAAGGTGACTACACTAAACAATGGATTTTCAATGTAGATGAAGCAGGCTTCCATTGAAAGATGCCATCTGGGACTTTCATAACTACTGGGAAGACAGTGCCTGGTTTCAAAGCTCCAAAGAACAGGATGACTCTCTTGTTATGGGCTAATGCAGCTGGTGACTTTGAGTTGAAGCCAATGTTCATTTACCGTTTCCAAAAACCTATGCCCTTATGAATTATGCTAAAGTCTACTCTGCTTGTGCTCTATAAATGTAACCACAAAGCCTGGATGACAGCATGTCTGTTTACAGCATGGTTTACTGAGCCTGTAAGCCCAAGCTTGAGACCTATTGCTCAGAAAAAAGATTCCTTTCAAATATTACCTGATTGATGAAAGCATCTGGTCACCCAAGAGCTCTGACTGAGATGTACAAGGAAATTAACGTTGTTTTCAAGCCATCTAATACAACATGCACTCTGCACCCTATGGATCGAGAAGTAATTTCAACTTTCAACTCTTATTAAGAAATATATTTTGTAAGACTATAGCTGTCATAAGCAGTGATTCCTCTAATGAATCTCGGCAAAGCAAATTGAAAATCTTCTGGAAAGGATTCACCATTCTAGATGCCATTAAGAACATTTGTGATTCATGGGAGGAGGTTAAAATATCAACACAATAGGAGTTTGGAAGAAGTTAATTCCAACTCTCATAGATGACTTTGAGGAACTCAAGACTTCAGTGGAAGAACTAACTGCAGATGCAGTGGAAATAGAAAGATAACTAGAATTAGAAGTGAAACCTAAAGACGTGACTGAAATGCTGCAGTCTCATGATAAAACTTTAATGGATGAGGAATTGTTTCTTAGAGATGAGCAAAGAATATGGTTTCTTGAGATGGAGTCTATTACTGATGAAGATGCCAGAGATGGCAACAAATGATTTGGAATATAATATAAACCTAGGTAATCTTTATCAACTAAGTGGTGGGGTTTGAGAGGATTCACTCTAATTTTGAAAGAGTTCTACTGTGGGTAAAATGTTACCAAACAGCATCACATGTTACAGAGAAATCTTTCATAAAAGGAAGAGTCAATCCATGTAATAAACTTCATTGTTGTCTTAGCCACCACAACCTTTAGAAACCCCACCCTGATCAGTCAGGAGCCATTAATATCAAGGCAAGAGCCTCCATGAGCAAAAAGATTATGACTTACAGAAGGCTCAGATGACCATTAACATCTTTTAGCATACAGTATTTTTAAATTATGGCATGTACATTGTTTTTTAGACATAAGGCTATTGCACACTTATTAGACTACAGTATAGTATAAACATAACTTCTATATGTATTGTGAACCAAAAAATTTGTGTGACTTGCTATATTGCAATATTTGCTTTATTCCAGTGGTCTGGAACCCAATCTGCACTGTCTCCAAGTTATGCCTGTAGATTGCCTTCTTCCATATTTGCAGTCTAGGAAAATAAATGGTTAGCTAATGTGGTAATCAGTATAAAATACTTTCAGAGTGCAGGACATATATTAAGTTTATAAGAGACAGTAGATCTTATTATGAAGATCTGCTCAGCAAGCACATCATAGTATAATAATACATTAATTGTGAATTCTACAAAATTATGATGTATTTTATTGATAATAGCTTATCAATTTTTATACCATTTAATTAAATTACTGTTTTAAGGGAGAAGCAAATCATTTTAGTACTATTTGTCTTTTAATTACATAATTTTAAACCTTCAGGAGTTATTTCACCACTAGGTAGCTACATACTCCATTTATCCATCCATCCTTCCATCTGTCAGTCAGTCTATCAGTTCATCAACCCTCTATCCATACTCCTATCAGAGATTTAGCTCTCTGTTTACAGGTACCTAGTGTATTCCAAGTAAACATATCATTGTTGATATATGGGTAATACTCTGTCTTATCATCCATCTCGAAGTTTCCAAACACATAATAGTATCTCCTTTTTAAAAATTGATGAAAATGATCACCTTGGGCACAAATGTTCCTCCCCCCCCAACCCCAATGAAGGATACTATTACTAGGTGATTATGCACTGTCTTCTTTAAAGGTTATGACAATATTTCTGATATATTTTTCCTCCAGAAGGGCAAGAAATAGAAGACAGAAATTTTGACTGGGCTATTGTTAGATGACTTTCTGAAGTGAAGAGACCGTCATTGCACAACTGAGCTATGAAACAAAAAAACCAGAACTGCTGTTAAATATTTGACAGCACCGTGATGGCTATTCAAAACAACAGGACCCTGGTCCCCCTTCAAGAAAAAACCCCAAAACTAAATACATTCATGTGAAGTAAGGGCTTGCTCACTATTCATTACTGCCTATAATCTTATGAATATATATTTAGGCAATCTAAAAGTGTTATAGCAGTTGCAATATTTTAATCATGCAAAATATTTTTCTTACTTGGTGATTCATCCCTAATTCCTGGGTAGAGAAATGAAGCTAAATCATAGGCTTTTTATGACCAGGGAGGTGAGGGTACTGGTCTGTCATTATCATTAAATCATAGGGATTGTTAGACAGTGTTTAGCAATGAAAAAATGATCAAAAGGACCTCTATGTTTAAAAGTTTTAGTCATTTCAAAACTAAAGAAAGTGAACCTAAGCAATGAGCATGCATCCATTATGAAGCTATTTTAAAAAAGGAGGACCTATATTAAATATAAAATTGTTAGTAGGATCATCTGTCTCAGCTCTCATAAAGCTCATCATCAATAAATTGCAGCATAACATAAAGGAAAAAGAAACATGCCCGTATCTGGTGAAAGTCACTGTGTAGAACTTCTGGAGAAAACCCTGAATTTGCTTTTTTACCAAAGTATCTAAAACCTGGAAAACTAGAAAGTTGAGATGCTCTATTTAGTCAGACCAGAAATTATCCTTTACATATATAATCTGGATAGAATGTGGTAGTTAGCTAATCCTAAATTAAGTCCTTTGTTTTTATTTGTTGCAAAAAGCATAGATTCTAATAAACACAGTGTTACATCACCACACTTCAAAGCCTTCTGTAAACCAAGCAACTCACAGCAACATCTCTGCCTTCAGCAATCACACTGCAGTAAATCATCCAAGTGACCTTATTTGCTTATTAGAAACTCTGTGTACAGGTTGCAAATGTCAGAGTATGAATTTACATTTTAAAAAGTGCATCTTGCAGTGGTTTAATGAAAATATTTCAACTATCTCTGGTCAAATTCAACTATTTATACCTCTGCTCTCTTGGGTTTAAAGATTTAGTCCTAGATTCACATATTCTTCACAAGCCACACCTCATGAACACTCCTCTTAATGTCTCAACATTGTAACAGTTTGAAATGCCATTTGGAAAGGGGGCTGTTACTACACTATCATTTCCACTCCCACCTCAAAAGTATGCTGATAAATAATTTAAACATTTGATTCTTGTGTTGTTTATGGTCTCAGAATGATATTTATCTGTATATACCAACACAAATACTTTATAAATAAGCTGGGGGGGGGGTTAAATTTTCTATTGTATATCATGTATTAACTTAAACTGATGTAATACATCAGTTTAACTCTGAAAATAGAACCATGACACATTCATATTCTACTCTAGAATACAGAAAAAAAATCACAATAATTGACCTTCGCATGTAAGTTTTGCTTTAAAATTATTTTTCTTCTTGTGGAAGATGGCAAACAAGATCACCAAGAAGAATTTCTGGGGAAGAATTTGTCAGAGGTTATGGCAGGGCAGTGAGAAAAGTGAGTTGATTAGAAAGAAACCTGCCTGGGCCACGAGTCTGTATGTAATTTTCTTATTCTACTTATATTACCAGAAGTATTTTCAAAATTATTTTGAACATTACAGAAATAAATCATCAGTAATACCACCATTGCTACCACCCCCAACCACATGTACATACTCCAGGAACAGAAGGAGGCACCAGGGTGTAATAGAAAGAATACGGGCTATGGAAAACACTGCTTAACCTTTACCTGCCATGGGCTGGAGGGAAGGCTTCAGTTAATTAAAGGCCTCAGTCTCTACAACGTGCCTTATAGTGTGGCCCAAAATACAGTCACAAGTTGCTTTGTGCACTTCACTTTATTGTGCTTTGCAGACACTGTGTTTTTTTCAAATTGAAAGTTTGTGGAAACCCTGGCTGGGCAACTCTGTCGGTGCCATTTTTCCAACAGTATATGCTCACTGCATGTCTCCGCATCACATTTTGGTAATTATCGCAACGTTTCAAACTTTTTCATTATTACTATACTATATTAAACTGAATACTTTATAAAAATGATTAGCAAATAGAAGGCCCACAAAAGAGGGGCCCTAATACTCACATTCTCCCCACATCATTTAAAATGTGGTATAATCATTTGTATTGTTCAAATGCATTAGAAAGAGCACTCTGGTCTTGGGAACAGAGTATTCTTTCTGATTTAATGCCAACTTGATAATGTTCTAGGTGAATAAATGCCACTAAAGAAATATAATAATGATTCTGATGATATAAAAGGCATTATGTTTCTTTCTTTACAGCTAAACAATGTGAAAACTTAAGTGAATATAATACATCAGGAAAATGTATTTTATCTTTCTAAGCATGAAATATGAAACCTGCCTATTTATTAAGTACATGTAGGTCTCAGCATTACCCACATTTCTATTTATTGTATTAAAGAATATTGGTGATTATTACACTGAAGATTAGCAGCTAAAAAGACAAATGTGAGAGTATACAGGCAAAAGGTTTTTGTTGTCGTTTTGTTTCTTGATTTTTTCCTAGAATATGGCTGTAGATTCTATTGCAGAAACAATAAGATGTCCTTTGGTAGTCACCATGAAGGCCACATTCAAAGCTTTATTGATACAAATCAGTCTTGCCTCTCAGTTTTCCAAACGTATCCTCTTATTTTGAAGAGATAGTTAAAAGCATCCTTAAACTGTTTCTTCTACCATGCCTGGCATTACCTCCAAAACAGCTCCCCTTCCAACAGTTTTTGGGATGGCAGTCACCATCTATTCTCCACAGGTTTGAGTGAAAATTGATGTCTTGCTATTTGATATACAAGATCTACAGGTTCAAAAAAATTGAACCTGTTCAAAAATTCAGACATGTTACCTATGGCAGGGTTATATTTCCTAGGGACAGAGGAAGTTTAAGTGGCTTCTTTAGAAAAGTTAAATTTGTTCTGGCACCAAATCCTGCTTCCCAGGGAATTAAAAATTTGATGAATTTTATTACTTGATTAACACATGCAATCTTGCCACTGCAGACTCTTCACAGTAAAAATCTGTATTCAATTCACTTGCTCAGTAGTTAGAAATACCAATGGCATAGAATATTTTGCTAAAGACAGAAAATATACCATTGAAATCCTAATTTTTAATACTTCGTATATCTGAATTCATTCTATAATATTGAACTACACTGTAGGTTAAAAGTACAAGAATAAAGTCAGAAAGATAAAAGGCCAAAATGAGACAAAAAATGCAAGGGAGAAGAAAAAGGACTCTTAAAGCTAAGCTTGGAACAACAAAAAGTTAAAAGAAGAGATCCATTTGCTGGTTATGGGAGATGCTACAATCCTAACAGATTAATAACAGAGAATTGTCCTGTAATATTCTTTTATCTTTTCTAATAGGTTAGAGGGTCAAAGTTAATATTGTACTTTTTCATGTTTAATGTTAAATTTGGGATTTTAGGTTGAAATTATTAACTGAATAAATAAAGAAAAAGGAAGATATGACATAATACTAGGATACGAAAGAAAAACCCAAGATTTTTATTTGGATGGAAATACAATGTGAAAGGAAAATGTGATGGCTGCCAGGAAAGCTAATGCAACTTTAACTCCGTGAATAAGAGAGCAGCATCAAAATAAAGGAAGGTAATGGGGCTCTGTATGTCATACTTGCCAGACCGTATCTAGAATATTCTGCTGTTAGTGTAAGAGGAATGTGAACAATGCTGGGTGCATTTTGATAAGGGAGATGCAATGGTAAGAGGTCTGGAAAGTATCATGAGAATCGATTTAAGAAACTAGCCGTATCTGGTCTGGAAGAGGAAAAACCAGGGAGAGGTGGTAATCTAAGAAGCATGTTAAATGCCTTTCTGATTTGAATAGCTGGCACATAGAACAGGTGTTAGCCTCAGAGTACAGAACTAATGCGTTGATTTTAAGATCACATTTTTATTTATTAAAAAACAATACTGTTTATCTTGTGAAACAGTGATATTCTTAGCACTGCAAAGTATTCGAATAACAGGTGATTATTTGTAAGAAATTTCTAGATGGGACTTCTGCACTGAACTGGGAGGGTGGAGCAGAGTACCTCACAAAAGGAAGATGTTGTGATTTCAATCTCAGAGTTACGGCTGGTGTTATTAAAATATACTTAATTAGAAGGTGCGTTGGAAATTATATTGGAAATGCTCGCCTGCTCCCTTCCTGCGCCCCCCAAATTTAAAATATATAAAGTAAAAAACATGATACAATTCTCCCATTACCTATTTAGACCATTACATCTTCAATACTTTGTGAGTATTCAAAGAGAATTATTAAAATGCAAATATTCTCAGAAAAAGCAATAACGTATGTGAATTTACTACTTGTTAACAGAAAGACATGGAAGAGATGGGTGGTAAGAATAATTAAAGCCCAAGTGGGCACAAATCTGTAACAGGCAAAATGTGGGAAATAGGTCAACAATATTTCTTCATGGTTCTCTTGGAGACCAAATAGATGACTGAGGATTCAACTATAATTTCTATAAAGAGACGGCTCAGTTTTCCAATGTCTGTATCATTGCAACTTATAACTAGTATAGCTTCCAGAAGAGGTGACTAATGTAAAAACATTCAGTATTTATTTATTAAAATAGAAAATTTTCGTGTAAAAATTACCTATAGACATTTAAGCAGATAACTAAATTTCAGAAGACCCAATTTGTGTCAAGATTTTCAAAACTGAACCAGGCTTTCATATACAGTGTAATTCTGTGTCAGTATATATAAACTAACATTTGGGGGTCTTGCTGACTTATGGGGGTCACAGTAATACACTATACTATATAATATATATATAATACATATATTATTATGTATGCTTTCATAATATTCAATATTTGTTAAAGTTAATATATTAATATATTTTAGATAGATCCTTATAGCTTGACCCAAGATTTTTCTCCTAAATATCATCATGGAAAATTCTATACATTTCCATTTGTTGACAATGATAAAATGATTGTTTAATTTAAATTTAAAATTGTTATGGGTATATAGTAGGTATATATGTTTATGGGGTACCTGAGATATTTTGATACAGGATACAATATGTAATAATCACATCAGGGTAAATAGAGTATCCATCATCTCAAGCATTTATCCTTTTTTTGTGTTACAAACATTCCTATTACACTTTTAGTTATTTTAAAATGTAGAATAAATTACTGTCGACTGCAGTCACCCTGTTGTGCTATCAAATATTAGGTCTTATTCATTCTATCAAACTATGCTTTTGTAGCCATTAAGCATTCCATTTCCCTCTCACTACCCCACTACCCTTCTCCAGCCTCTGGTAACCATCCTTCTACTCTCTTATCTACATGAGATCAACTGTTTTAATTTTTAGCTTCCATAAATGAGTGAAAACATGCAAAGTTAGTTTTTCTATTCCTGGCTTATTTCACTGAACATAATGACCTCCAGTTCCATCCATATTGTTGCAAATAACAAGATCTCATTCCTTTTATGGCTGAATAGTATTCCGTTGTGTATATGTACTATATTTTCTTTATTCATTCGTGTACTGATGGACACTTAGGCTGATTCCAAATCTTGGCTATAGTGAACAGTGCTACAATAAAAGAGGAGCGCAAATATCTGCTCCATATACTGATTTCTTTACTTTTGGGTGTATACCTAGCAGTGGGATTGCTGGATCATATGGTAGTTATATTTTTAGCTTTTCTGAGTAATCTCCATACTGTTCTCCATACTGGCTGTACTAATTGACAACCCCACCAACAGTGTATGAGGGTTCTACTTGCTCCACATCCTCACCAGGATCGTTATTGCCTGTCTTTTGGAAAACAGTTATTTTAACTGGGGTGAGATTTCTCATTGTAGGTTTGATTTGCATTTCTTTTACAATCACTGATGCTGAGCACCTTTCCATACACCTGTTTGTCATTTGTATGTCTTCTTTTGAGAGATGTATATTCAGATCTTCTGCCCGTTTTTAAATAAGATTAAATTTTTTCCTATTGTTTGAGCTCCTTATGTATTCTAGTTATTAATCCTTTGCCAGATGGACAGTTTGCAAATATTTTTCCCATAATGTGGATTGTCTCTTCCCTGTTTCCTTTGTTGTGCAGAAGCTTTTTAACTTGCGCTCATCTCATTTGTACGTTTTTGCTTTGATTGCCTATGCTTAGTTTAGGCATAAACTATGTCTAAGATTTCAGTCTTTAATCCACTTTGATTTGTTTTTTGTATATAATGAGAGATAGGGATCTAGCTTCATTTTTCCACATAAGGATATCCAGTTTTCCCAGCACCATCTATTGAGGAAACTGTCCTTTCCCCATTGTATGTTCTTGGCACCTTTGTTGAAAATGAGTTCACTATAGATACATGGATTGATTTCTGGTTTTATATTCTGTTCTACTGGTATTTGTGTCTGTTTTTATGGCATTACCATGCTGTTTTGGTCACTATAGCTCTGTAGTATAATTTGAAGTCAGGTAATGTGATTGTTCCAGTTTTGTTCTTTTTGTGCAACATGTCTTTTGCTATTCTGGGTCTTTTATGATTTCAAGTAAATTTTAGGATTGTTTTTCCATTTATTTGACAAATATCATTGGTATTTTGATAGGGATTCTTAATTTCGTTCTTGACCTAGCCTTGGATTGGTATGGTCATTGGTATACGGCCATTCAGGAATATATTGTTCTATTTGAATGTGTTTGTATAGTTTCTAAAATTCTTCTTGTTATTAATTTATGGTTTTATTCCATTTTGGTCAGAGAAGATGCTTTATATTATTTCAATATTTTTGAATATTTTAGGATTTCCTTTGTGGCCTAACATATGGTCTATTTTTAAGAATATTCCATCAATACCTAATTTATTGAGAGTTTGTAGCATGAAGGGCTGTTGAATTTTGTCAAAGGCCTTTTCTTCATCTATTGAGATAATCATGTGGTTTTTGTCGTTGGTTCTGTTTATATGCTGGATTACATTTATTGATTTGCATATGTTGAACCAGCCTTGCATCCCAGGGATGAAGCCCACTTGATCATGGTGGATAAGCGTTTTGATGTGCTGCTGGATTCGGTTTGCCAGTATTTTATTGAGGATTTTTGCATCAATGTTCATCAGGGATATTGGTCTAAAATTCTCTTTTATTTGTTGTGTCTCTGTGAGGCTTTGGTATCAGGATGATGCTGGCCTCACAAAATGAGTTAGGGAGGATTCCCTCTTTTTTTATTGATTGGAATAGTTTCAGAATGAATGGTACCAGCTCGTCCTTGTACCTCTGGTAGAATTCGGCTGTGAATCCATCTGGTCCTGGACTTTTTTTGGTTGGTAAGCTATTAATTATTGCCTCAATTTCAGAGCCTGTTATTGGTCTATTCAGAGATTCAACTTCTTCCTGGTTTAGTCTTGGGAGAGTGTATGTGTTGAGGAATTTACCCATTTCTTCTAGATTTTCTGGATTATTTGCGCAGAGGTGTTTCTAGTATTCTCTGATGGTAGTTTGTATTTCTGTGGGATTGGTGGTGATATCCCCTTTAACATTTTTTATTGCATCTACTTGATTCTTCTCTCTTTTCTTCTTTATTAGTCTTCCTAGCGGTCTATCAATTTTGTTGATCTTTTCAAAAAACCAGCTCATGGATTCATTGATTTTTTGAAGGGTTTTTTATGTCTCTATTTCCTTCAGTTCAGCTCTGATCTTAGTTATTTCTTGCCTTCTGCTAGCTTTTGAATGTGTTTGCTCTTGCTTCTCTAGTTCTTTTAATTGTGATGTTAGGGTGTCAATTTTAGATCTTTCCTGCTTTATCTTGTGGGCATTCAGTGCTATAAATTTCCATCTACACACTGCTTTGAATGTGTCTCACAGATTCTGGTATGTTGTGTCTATGTTTATGACAAACCCACAGCCAATATCATACTGAATGGGCAAAAACTAGAAGCATTCCCTTTGAAAACTGGTACAAGACAGGGATGCCCTCTCTCACCACTCCTATTCAACATAGTGTTGGAAGTTCTGGCCAGGGCAATCAGGCAGGAGAAAGAAATAAAGGGTAATCAATTAGGAAAAGAGGAAGTCAAATTGTCCCTGTTTGCAGATGACATGATTGTATATCTAGAAAAGCCCATTGTCTCAGCCCAAAATCTCCTTAAGCTGATAAGCAACTTCAGCAAAGTCTCAGGATACAAAATCATGTGCAAAAATCACAAGCATTCTTATACAACAATAACAGACAAACAGAGAGCCAAATCATGAGTGAACTCCCATTAACAATTGCTTCAAAGAGAATCAAATACCTAGGAATGCAACTTACAAGGGATGTTAAGGACCTCTTTAAGGAGAACTACAACCACTGCTCAATGAAATAAAAGAGGATACAAACAAATGGAAGAACATTCCCTGCTCATGGGTAGGAAGAATCAATATCATGAAAATGGCCATACTGCCCAAGGTAATTTACAGATTCAGTGCCATCCCCATCAAGCTACCAATGACTTTCTTCACAGAACTGGAAAAAACTACTTTAAAGTTCATATGGAACCAAAAAAGAGCCCTCATTGCCAAGTCAATCCTAAGTCAAAAGAACAAAGCTGGAGGCATCACGCTACCTGACTTCAAACTATACTACAAGGTGACAGTAACCAAAACAGCATGGTACTGGTACCAAAACAGAGATATAGACCAATGGAACAGAACAGAGCCCTCAGAAATAATGCCACATATCTACAACCATCTGATCTTTGACAAATCTGACAAAAACAAGCAATGGGGAAAGGATTCCCTATTTAATAAATGGTGCTGGGAAAACTGGCTAGCCATATGCAGAAAGGTGAAACTAGATCCCTTCCTTACGCCTTATACAAAAATTAATTCAAGATGGATTAAAGATTTAAATGTTAGACCTAAAACCATAAAAACCCTAGAAGAAAACCTAGGCAATACCATTCAGGACATAGGCATGGGAAAGGACTTCATGTCTAAAACACCAAAAGCAATGGGAACAAAAGCCAAAATTGACAGATGGGATCTAATTAAACTAAAGAGTTTCTGCACAGCAAAAGAAACTACCATCAGAGTGAACAGGCAACTTACAGAATGGGAGAAAACTTTTGCAATCTATTCATCTGACAAAGGGCTAATATCCAGAATCTACAATGAACTCAAACAAATTTACAAGAAAAAAACAACTCCATCAACAAATGGGCGAAGGATATGAACAGACACTTCTCAAAAGAAGACATTTATGCAGCCAAAAGACACATGAAAAAATGCTCATCATCACTGGCCATCAGAGAAATGCAAATCAAAACCACAATGAGATACCATCTCACACCAGTTTGAATGGCGATCATTAAAAAGTCAGGAAACAACAGGTGCTGGAGAGGATGTGGAGAAATAGGAATACTTTGACACTGTTGGTGGGAATGTAAACTAGTTCAACTATTGTGGAAGTCAGTGTGGCGATTCCTCAGGCATCTGGAACTAGAAATACCATTTGACCCAGCCATCCCATTACTGGGTATATACTCAAAGGATTGTAAATCATGCTGCTATAAAGACACATGCACACGTATGTTTATTGCGGCACTATTCACAATAGCAAAGACTTGGAACCAACCCAACTGTCCAACAATGATAGACTGGATTAAGAAAATGTGACACATAAGCACCATGGAATACTATGCAGCCATAACAAATGATGAGTTCATGTCCTTTGTAGGGTCATGGATGAAGCTGGAAACCATCATTCTCAGCAAACTATCATAAGGACAAAAAACCAAACACTGCATGTTCTCACTCACAGGTGGGAATTGAACAATGAGAACACATGGACACAGGAAGGGGAACATCACACAGTGGGACCTGTTGTTGGGTGGGGGAAGGGGGGAGGGGGGAGGGATAGCATTAGGAGATATACCTAATGTTAAATGACGAGTTAATGGGTGCAAGCACACCAACATGGCACATGTATACATATGTAACAAACCTGCATGTTATGCACATGTACCCTAAACTTAAAGTATAATTTTAAAAAAAGACATAATCATAAAACAAAACAAAACAAAACAAAACAAAAGAATGTTCCATGAGCTGAGGAGAACATGCCTTTTGCAGCCGTTGGATGAAATGTTCTGTAAATATGTATCAGGTGCATTTGGTCTATAGTACAGATTACATCTCAGGTTTCTTTGTTGATTTCCTGCCTGAAAGATTTGTCCAAAGGTGAAGGTGGGGTATTGAAGTCTCCAGCTGTTATTGTATTGAGGTGTATCTCTCTGTTTAGCTCTAATAATATTTGATTTATACATATGGATGCTCCAGTGTGGGGTGCATATCTAGTTGTTATATTCTCTTGTTGAATCGACCCTTTGTCATTATATAATGACCTTATTTGTCTCTTTTTATAAGTTTTGTCTCACAATCTATATTATCTGATATTCATGCAGCTACTCTTGCTGTTTTATGCTTTCTGTTTGCATAGAATATCTTTTTCCATCCCTTTATTTGCTAGTCTATGAGTGCTTTTATAGGTGAAGCATGTTTATTGTAGGCAGCAGATATTTAGGTTTTGTATTTTTATCCATTAAAGTACTCTGTTTTTGATTGGAGAGTTCAGTCCATTTACATTTAATGTTATTTCTGATAAGGACTTATTTCTGCCATTTTGTTTTTTGTTTTCTAGTTGTCTTGTTGTCTTCCTTCTTGTCTTCCTTGTTGTGAAGTTGATTGGTGATATGTTTTAATTTCTTGCTTTTTATTTTTTATCTATCTGTGGTAGGCTTTTTGATTTGTGGTTCTCATGAGGCTTGCAAGTAACATCATATAATCCACTATTTTAAACTGATGACAACTTAACTATGATTGCAAAAACAAACAAGCAAAGAGAAAAACTGATAAAAACTCTACCTTTTAACTTCATCTTGCCAGCATTTTAGCTTTTTGTATTTATATCTTATTATAATTTTGTCTATGTCTTAAAAAGCTGTTGTAGTTAGCTCGTGCAACACAATTGAGGCCTTATCATATTCCATATTTGTCTGTGTACTTATTATTACGAGTTCTGTGACTTAAGGTGATTTCTTATTGCTTATTAACATCCTTTTCTTTAAAACTGAAGTACTCCCTTTAGCATTTCTTGTAGGTCAGGTTTAGTGTTAACAAAATCCCTCAGCTTTTGTTTGTCTGGGAAAGTCTTAATTTCTCCTTCATATTTGGAGGATATTTTTGCTGGATATAACATTCTAGGATAAAAGTTTTGTTTTCCTTCAGCACTTTAAGTACGTCATGCCACTCTCTCCTGGCCTGTAAGGTTTCCACTGATAAGTATGCTGCTAGATGTATTGGAGCTCCTTTGTATGTTATTTGTTTATTTTCTCTTGCTGCTTTTAGGATCCTTTCTTTATCCTTGGCCTTTGGGAAATTGATTTTTAAATGTCTTGAGGTAGTATTATTTGGGTAAAATCTGCATTGTGTTCTATAACCTTCTTGTCCTTGAGTATTGATATCTTTCTCTGGGCTTGGAAAGTTCTCCGTTACTATCTCTTTGAATAAACTTTCTACCTGAATGAATCAATCTCTCTCTCTCTCTCTCTCTCTCTCTCTCCATCCTCTTTAAGGCCAATCACTTTTAGATTTGCTTTTTTGAGGCTATTTTCTAGATCCTGTAGGCATGCTTCATTCTTTTTTGTTTTTTGTCTTTTCTATGCATTTTCACATACCTTGTCTTCAAGCTCACTAATTCTTCTGCTTGATCAATTCTGCTCTTGAGAAACTCTGATGCATTCTTCAGTTTGTCAACTGAATTTTTCAGCCCCAGAATTTCTGCTTGATTTTTTCAAAAGCATTTCAATCTCTCTGTTAAATTTATCCGATAGAATTCTAAATTCCTTCTCTGTTAAATTGCATTTCACGAGCTTCCTCAAAACTGCTATTTCATTTTTTTTTTTTTTTTTTTTTTTGTCAGAAAGGTCACATATCTCTGTCACTCCAGGATTGGTTACTGGTGATTTATTTAGTTTGTTTGGTGAGGTCATGATTTCCTGGAAGGTCGTGATGTTTGTGGATGTTTGCCAGTGTCTGGGCATTGAATAATTAGGTATTTATTGTAGCCTTCACGGGTCAGCCTTGTTTATACTGGTCCTTGGGAAGGTTTTCTAAGTATTTGAAGACTTGGGTGTTGTGATCTAAGTCTTTGGTCATTGCAGTGGTATCCGTATTAAAGGGCTCCACTCTTGTTGACTCATAGAGGTACTACCTTGATGATCTTAGTTAAGATCTGAGATAATTCATTGGATTATCAGGCAGAATCTCTTGTTCTCTTCCTTTACTTTCCCCCAAACAAAGGTCGTCTCTCACTCTATCCTGAGCTGCCTGGAATTGGAGGAAGGGGTGATGCAAGCAAGTTCATTGCCAACACCACTGGGACTGTGCTGGGTCACACTTGAAGCCAGCACACTACTAGTCCTCACCCAAAGTCTCTGGTGACTATTGCCTGGGTACCAGTGATGTTTATTCAAAGGCCAAGGGTTCTTTAGTCAGCAAGTGGTGCATCCTGCCAGGCCTGGGTCCTTCCCTTTAGGGCAGTATGTTCCCTTCTGGCCCAGGGTAGGTCTAGGAATGCCATGCTGAAGCTATGGCCTGGCACTAGGAACTTTAGAAACCTACTTCATGCCATATTTTACTGTGGCTGAGGTGGCACCCACATTGCAAGCAATGTCCCTTTCACTCTTCTCTTTCCTTTCCTCAAGCAGAAGGAGCCTCTGTCTCCATGGCCACCACCACCCCAAGGCCATGGCGCCCACTGCCTGGTTACTGCTGATGTTTGTTCAAAGCCCAAGGGCTCCTTAGTCAGCAGTTGGTGAATCGTGCCAGACCTAGGTCTCTCCTTTCAGGGCAGTGGGTTCTCTTCTGGCTCAGGGAAGGTTGAGAAATGCCAGCTAGGAGCTAAGGCCTAAAACTGGAGGCTTTAGGAGTCTGCTTGGTGTTTTCTTTTACTGTGGCTGAGCTGATCCCCAAGTTGCAAGATAAAGCCCTTTTCACCCTTCCCTCTCCTTTCCTCAGGCAGGAGTCTCTTCCCATGGCCAACACATCTGGGAATGTGCCAGGTCACATCTGAAGCCAACATGGTTCTGGGTCTCATCAAAGGCCTGTGGCAATTGCTACTTGGCTACTGTTGATGTTTACTCAAGGTCCAAGTGTTCCTCCGTCATTAATTAAAGAATCCTGCCAGGACTGAGTTCTTCCCTTCAGGGAAGCAAGTTCCCTTAAGGCATAGGGTGGGTCTAGAAATGTCTTCTGAGAGCTGGGGCCTGAAATAGGGGCTTCAGATCTCTGCTTGGTGTTTTATTTTACTGTGGCTGAGCTGGTATCCGAGTTATAAGAAAAAGTCCTCTTTACTCTTCCCTCTCCTTTCTTGTGTACCCCATGTCCACTGGCTCTAAGCCCAGTACAACACCAGGACTTGCTCAGGAACTGCAGTCCTTGTGGTCTAGACTTTCAAATTTATCTGGAACCCCAGGGTACTTTAGTGTGCAGTGTTGGGTCTAGCTGGAACTCAGGTTCCAAATGCTGGGACAGCAGAAAATACCCCTCTGCCTAGGGCTGGTCTAATGGCTCTCTTTGCGGGTGCTGGCTGAATTCTGCCCATGTTACCTTCTGCTGTGACAGGGCAGCAATGAGTTCCAATGCAAAGTCCCACAGTCACTGTGTTTTCCCTCCCCTAAGCAAACAGATTCTCTTTTTCCATGTGCCATGTGGTGCTGCCAAGGGGTGGGGGAGGGTTGGTATAGGGAATTCAAGACTGTCTTTCTTACCCTCTTCTGTGCCTCTTTGCTTGAAATAATGTTAAAATGAGGTACTATGATTGCTGACCTGATTTTTGGTTCTTATGAACGTACATTCTTGTGTGGATAATTGTTCAATTTGGTGTTCCTGTAGGGAGGACAATGGCTGGAGAGTTCTATTCAACCATCTTGCTTGAATTTATATTTTCTACTCCCGCAACTGGCTACCTCTCCTGGCTTTGCTATCCTCAGGAATAATACCACCAGCATACTTTCTATTGTTCAAAGTGAAACCTTACATTTTCCCTTCTATAGTCCATGTTCAAACAGATTCTGAGTTCCTTCACTATAAGAAAGGGCTTCGTATACTTTTTCTATTCTATTGACATTACTTTAGTTCATGCCCTAATTATCTTTTAGGTGTACTGCAATTTCTCATAATTAATATCTGTACTTCCAATCTCTTTCCTCATGAAAGCTCCCTTACACACTGGTACATGAGAACTTTTACTAAAGCCTACATTCTTATCAAGTAGCTCCCTAGTCAAAAACCTGCAGCAACTCACTATAAAATCATAGAAAAAAGACTAATTAATATGGCATTAAAATCTTCTATTATGTGATCTCCATCTATGTTTTCAGCTTTATCTCTTAATACTTCTTTCTATAGTCATCATTCTCCAATTAATCCATTGTACTGTCCATTATCTAAGAATAGTCTATGATTTCTAATAGCTGAAATGGCTTTCTTCATTTGTTCCTGCTATAATCTTCTCCATTTCCCAAGTCTAGGCTTAAAAGTCTTTGTCTTAATCTCAGTATCTCTCCCCTCCTCCCCTGCCACTTATTTTTTCATTTTTCTTGTCCTCTGTTCTCCCATGGAACATTCTTGCTCCTTGTTCCTTTTCCATTTATTGCATTAAGACTTAGGTCGCAGTTTGGGTTTTATACATCTCTTTCCCTCCACTTAAGGGTCAAGGACAGCGCTTCAAAGATATAACAAAGATTGAAGTAGATACCAGTATTCTGTAAATGTATTTTGGTTTGATTATATTACACTACCAAGTATAGAAGGGTTTAGTCTAGGAGCATTACTTTAGCACTCTGGAGGTGAGAAGGATCACGTACAAATTGCTACATGTCTAGTATTTGTTTGGATTTCCTCATGGAAATGAAGAGGACATTTGTTTCCCAGAATAGTACTGTACCTCTTTAGTGTAGATAACCCATCACATTGATTTATTTGTAGGCATAAAGAGACAGACAACACAGCGCATTCTGTGGGTTAACTGGGGCACATTTGTGCTATCAGTCACAACTACAGCCTCCTCTCCTAGATGCTCTGATGTTATGTGGAACAGTGATTGGCTGGGTGGGAAGAAAGTAGGGAACCATCTCTCTTTGCCCTCAATGTCACTGAGCAGCATGGGGTGGTGACAGATGCTGCAGGCTACTTACTAAAAAGCACTGTCTGTTTTCTTCTTACTGTCAGAGTAAAATTCTGCCTGGGTGTCCACTTCATCAAGGGATGTCTTCCTGAGACTCAGGGGTAATTCCTGATTAAGCCACTCATGTTAATTTCATTCTTCTTCCTAGAAAATTTTTCTGGGAGATGTGAGACCCAACTCTGGTCAATAAAATATGAAATAAATTTTGCTAAAGAAGTAAGTTCATTCTTGAAGAGATACACAAAAAAATCTGTTTGCATTTTGTTGTATCTGAAGGTGGGTGACACTTGGAGTCATGGCTCTTATCTAATGATTAGTAACAGGTGCTACCATTTGGACATTGCTGGCACCCTGAGAATTGAAAGCAAAAAGAATGAACTGGGGAAGTTGATACTGTCACAAGTGCTGGGGAAACTAGACGTTAGGGTTTTTATTATGTGACAAATACATTTTCCTTATTATTTGAGCCAGCTGAGTAGGAGGGTTTCTTTATTGTAGCTGGAGCCACCCTGACACATAGGACTTCATGTTGGCATCAGGCACCTTGCTCAGGTGGCAGATGCTAATCATTGTTAGGGCTTCAGGGGACAAGCACATTATTTCTATTGCCTGCTTGAAAAATTGTGCTGATTTATTGCTAGGTCCTGAATCTGTCATTTTTTTCATGGATCTAGTAACATGTCTTTAAAATGTACTGTACATTTGCTTTGTAATAATTATCAAACTTACAATGCCTAATATTTATCTTCTTTACTAGTTTAAAAGCTCTATGAGGGCAGTGACTGTATCTGCTAGGAGAATTCCTATATTTACAGTAATCAGCTCAGAGCTGTCACAGAGGTGTTCAGTAAATAGGTACTCAGTAAGTATCTGTAAGGTGTTCAGTAAATAGGTACTCAGTAAGTATCTGTAAAATGCATGAAAAAAGGAGTAAATGAATACACAGAGAACATCAAAAACATTCTCCCTGGTTATTTCTACTGCTCACACCTCCCCTGCCTTGCCTTCTTACCAATTCAGGCCTACAAAGGTATGCTGTGTCTTGAATTTTAGGAGAAGAAACAGAAAAAGGAAGGACGCTATCATTACAACTACTGTTTGCTCTCTCCCACTGAGTGGAGGAAAAGAAACAAGTCTCAGAGGTAACTTACAAAATATTTTCATAGAGTAAAACTACAATCGTCTCCCATATTGCTGCTCTAAACATTATTTAAGAAATATTATTTAAGAAATATTCAGTTACACTTTTTAAAGCCTGGTCCCCTAAGTCCAGAGCCTCTGCTATTATCTCAGAAGACTTCATTTATTGTCTTCTGTATTGGTGGATGTGGGGACCTGGAGAGCAGGGCTCCATATTGAAACCTTCAGGACAGCAAGATCCACAGCTCTTTCCTTTGATGTGAACCACGTCTGCACTAACCCCTCTGTTTAAACCCAAAATGAAGCTTAGGAATAATTCAGTATAACTGAGTCGAGCAAAGATTTATCCATCAACTATTTTAAGTTCCTCATTTTTCAGATGAGGAAAATGAATGTTTCTGTCATCAAGATCAACCTTAGTCTTTTTTTTTTGTCCTATAATGTAATAAAGAAGTGAATGTGGACAGTCATATTCACTGGTAACAAAAAGGATATTTCCCTGGCAATGCTGTTCCAACTCGGTAGTCAGTGTAGCTCTTGCTTGGATGGAAGTTGAAAATGAAAAGAAGACCTGCTCTTTCAAAAGCAATGACCTTATTGCCTTCATGTTTTTCACTCACGTAGGCCTGCAAGAATTAGCACACATGTTACATTTAAATAATACCTAGATGCTGCTACAAGTACATTATTTTTCGTCTTTCTTAATAGTCTGGTTATTAAACCAAAAATGAGTATTTCAGAACACTATATTTTTTTGAACATGTTACAATTTTGCTGTACCTAACTGTGAGCCAAGAACAGTCTCAAAAATTGTTTAGTGGAGTATACAAAGCTCACCAGCCACTTGCTAACCTCATAGCACAAATAGAGAAACAGTGTTGTGGCTCAGGTTTTAAGTAAAACCATGGTACCTAAACATACTACAAAGTGTTCGTTTGTATATATTAGATCTACTTATAAGTGAATTTTCTGTAAGACTGTTAGTCTCCAGCTTAATGCGGTTAGGTACATAAAATTACTTTTCAAAATTTAATGTAACATTTTTATTTTAATGTAGTTTCTGAAATTACAGTTCTCTTAAACATTTTACATTTTTACCCAACTTTGTCAGATTCAATGGCAACCTAAAGTCAATTACAATACTTTTTTTTTCTTAATAAAAAGACAAGGTCTGAAAAGAAATTACATCTGTAAACTCTCTTCTTTTCTTCATCATCATGTATTTACAGTTGGCTGTGAAAAGCCTTTGCTTTTTCAACACCACCCTCACTCAGCCCCAGCTTTGAGAGGACTTATTGCCATGCATACCCGCAGCACCACTCTTGGTAATTTAGAAATGTGAACTACAGCTCTAGAGTAAACAGGGTGCCTTTTGGTATTCAACGTTGTTCCTATTGAAAAGGAGCATCATTTTGCTCTCTCTTCTGGAAATAGCATTACTAATAAACGTGATTAGGGCATTCGTGTCATGGAACAAATCCTACTGAATATATAAATACCTTTGTTCAGCCATTAAAAAAAAAAGAATCATAGACACCAAAGTAAAAACACATCAACAGTAATTTCAAACAGCCCCAGTATAAAGTAAATGGATTATAACGAAGACATATTATATGTTAATTTTTGCCAGGAAAAAAGAAGCCTGTATAAAATTTTCACTTGTTAATTACATTTTCTAAAATTTGTTGAAAACTGAGACATTAATTCCAGAGGACAGACAGGCTCATGAAAAATACAAAACAGCATGCAGGTATAATGGCATCTATTGAAATGACAAGTTAGAGGCCACTAAAGAAGAGAAAAAAAAATGAATAAAGAAATTTACATGTTGTCAAAGTAGTTTCTTTATGACAGCATAATTATTTACATAAAAAAGTGTTCCAAACAATTAAGATGTTTCCACAGCAATTTCCAAAATGGGTTCCCTGCAGAGCTTTTATTGTTTATTTTAACCTATAAAAATACAAATTACTAAATTTAAACAGTAACAAACAAACCAGGAAACTAAGCAGGGCATTATGTTTAAGATTTTCATTATCAATTGGAGAGACTTCAGTGACATGTTTTGACAACCTGAAGTATGGTACAGGACACTAGACACTGAATAATAAAGTGCTGTTTAAAAGATCTGCATAGAGATTTAAATTGGTTGCCATTCTAGGCATGTACCTCATTGGTGACTAAAACACAGCATTCAGAGTGAAGAGCTTACCTGTGGAGCTGCAAGCCAACCATATCTTTCTTCCAATCTATTCATATCCCTGTCAAAATTATTTAGGAACTTGTAGCGAAGAAGGTCATCGTCAGTTAAATGAAACTGCCGCCTGGCATAATGGTAACTCTCATTATTTCCTTTTCTTGGGAAGTCTAACCATTCAGGATGCCCAAATTCATTACCTGCATTACAAAACAAATGCAAATATCAGCCTGTTAATATTAGAATTTCTTACTAATAATAAATCAATAATTATATGTTTTTAATGTTTTTTAAATTTAGTTTAGGCTATCATTTACTAGACCTGTGTCCTGTGAATGATGTACAGGTGTAGCTCAAAAATAGCATGGTCTAGCACAGGAAGTACCACCTTTGGACTCAGAAGCCCAGGGTCCAGCTTCAGATTGGCTGCTCATTACTTGTTGCACATCTTGGTTTCCTCAAGCACAAACTGAAGACAATTATCAATGTCATACTTATTTCATTTCTGAAATAATCTCTGCGATCTCAGAGTAATTTCTGAAATATCTATTTCTATAATCTCTGAAATCTGTACAATTCTTGACAATTTCCAAAGGCTTTGTATGTAGGTTATTTTTTGATCCTCAAAGGAACTCTCTATTATATTCATTTCACAGATGAGAAATCCAAAGCTCTGGCCAGTTAAGAGACTTGCCCAACTTCACATAGTGGGAAAGCAACCATTAAAATTGAGTTCCTCTCATTAAAATCCAGTTTTTCCTACCACATCACATTAGGCAAATATCTTGTAAACTTCAGGTGCTAAGGAAACTCAGGTCATTACTTTTATTATGAATTTTCCGTATTTCTTTTTCAGATCTATTTTTTACTACTAGAGTGTGTACCTTTCATTTCAAGTGTGCCTGCATGCTTATGCTTATTCTTCTGTGTGTTTAGCTGAGACCCCTGGCTGGAGATCTGTATAATATTATCTCTCACTATAATGATCAGAACCAGAAACCCAATAAACTTAAAAATAAAGTAAAACAGTAACAAATACATAGTTTCCATTTTGAGAATCAATTTTAGATATTAGTCATCTAACCGATTGGTTCTTATTGTTACCCTTAAGTTCAATTTCTACTTTAAGCCTTCTTTTCTTTCCCTAAAAATTAAATGCTACTTTCCAAACTTTTCTTTCATGTGCTACAATTAATTATTGCTGTGATTTTCTAATTAGTGCTACAAATTTCTAATTAATGCTGCAAATTTCTAATTAATTTTATAAATTTCTCCAATGAGTTAGAAAGTATCATAGCCAATACAAATGTGTCCTACTTCAAATACACTGCATATTAATATTATAATAAATAAAAACTAATAAGCTAGGATGTAATTCAAAATAATTTGCTGCAGAGGTGCTTTAAATAGTGAACTTTATGCTAAGAAATTCTGCAACTTACATTTAACTTTTCAGGAACACATTCATCCAAATAAAAATATCATCCAAATAAATAGGTGTATAGCAGTTTCTTAAAAATTAATGTGTCTACAAACATTTTGCTCAATTCAAATTTCAGTCTAAATGATAATATTTCTTATGATGTTGTCCACAGTGTGTCATAGCAGAGAGCCGACTTTATGAGGCTATATTAGGATGCTTTAAATTGACACAAGAAATGTCCCTCTGCTATATTTAAAGGTCCTGCCTAGGTCTAAAATCTGATTCACATCAGCCCAAGGTATACCCATGGCACAGCTTACTCCTTCAATCATGAAACTAGCAAAATAATGTACCTGCAGAATTGCAATTGGAGCAATCTTTACTGATAATGAAGGGACTTCCAGTCCGGGAACAAGTATATGTCCACATACCAATCCAAGGGCTAGCGGGATTTTAACTAGTGGATGATTTAAGAGAGACTAGAAATGCCATGAGGTAGCGATAGTATATTAGCCTACAAACTGGATCCAGGCTTCCCATAGGCAAAATACTTTTCTTCTGGGACAGCCGTGGATCTCTGGGTTGATCCCAGTATTAATAAACAATTCCTTTAGCCCTCATCCATGGAGACTGTCACATCATTGTCATCACGATGACAGTAGAAGCAGCAGCACATGCTTAATTTCTGTTTATTATGTGCCAGGCACGATTGTAGGCATTGCACATGAATTAACCCTATCTTCCACAATTGTCTAAGGTAGGTAATATCATTATTTCAATTTTACAGATAAGGAAACTGAGACACAAAGATGTTACACAGTAATTAAGGAGTTGGGCCTGTGAACCCAGTTAGTCTGGTTTCAGCCCCCTGACTCTTAATTACTACCATAGCATGTTGTGCACAAGTAAATTCTATGGAAATACAGGGCCAAGAATGACCAACTTCTCATACCTGGACAGAGATTCCAGGTATGTATCAGATGCACAAATGCATCAGAGTGAGAAAGTGAGATGTAGTAAAAAGTTCAGTTTAGCCACAAAATAAGACTTGTGGTAAGGAGATAAAGCATGATCATTAGGATGAACCGTATACATTTTGTACCTTATATTGCAGGCATTAGGGAATCAAAGGCTATTTTAAAGTAGGGAAATGAGAATTCCAAATGTGTTTATTATTAAAATATCTCTGGTACCATGTGGAAAAAAGACTGGATATCAGGGAAAGTTGAATGGTAGGAAAACTGGTATGGAATCCAATGTATAACAGATGATGAGATTCTGTGGAAACACAGAAAAGAATGATCGATTCAAATGGCATTTCTGAGATGGAAATAACAAGATTTGATGACAGACTGACTGAATGCAGACAGTGAGGAAAAGGAAAGTCGGAATGCAATTTTGAAGTTTTGAGTTCAGGAGGCTGAGTAGTGACAGTGTTAACTACACTAGAGGAAAATGGTGACAGAAAGTTTGGGGTAAGAAGATAATGAGTTCAATTTTAGGCCTGCTAAATTTAAGACACGAAGGATACATCAGCATCTGTAGATTTAGAAGAATGATAAAAATAAGGTACTGAAACTCAAGAGAGAATTGTAGGTGGGGAGAAAGAGTAATTTATAAAGCCTCAATAAGCAAAGATAATGAGAGCCACCAGAGAAAAAACGCCATGGCCAGCATACCAAGGAACTGAAGGCAGAAAGAAGCCATGTTAGGGAAGACTGAGAGCAATGGTTAGCAGGGTAAAGGGGACATTAGAAGAAAACATAGAAGGCTAAGAAGAGTCCCAAGGATGGTGGTCAGTAGCATCAAATGCTACCGAAAAATAAAATCATAAATAAGAACTTGCTACATGATCTCCCCTCTGATGCAGAAATAAGATGGTGTAAAGCTATGCTTTTCAATCTATATTACATTCCAGAATCACCAAGGAAGGCTGTTAAAAATGTTCACCCCTACCCTCAATGATATGGATACATTACTTCTGGAGTGATTACTAGGCTGGAATCTACAGTTTGTCAACTTCTCCATAATATTTTGAAAGTAGTCAGTTAGACAACATGATGCCCATGGATACAGATTTCCAAGTTAGCAAGACTTGGGTTTAAATCACAGCTATGCCACTTATGAGTGATGTGAATATAGGCAATTTAATCTCTCTAGTACTTGGTTTCCTCATCTGTAAAATCATCATTCGGAGGAGAGAACCAGCTGCCCATACAGGTAACAAGGATGAATCCAAAGGGTTGCTAGCTATTTGGCTCTTGTTCATACAGGTTTTCATGGAATGGCCTTATTCCTTTCTTTAAAATGCTGAAGTTCTGCACAGATGCATTTATTCATATTTTAATAATACAAACATATATCCCAAAGCCAAGTATTAATGTGCTTTGAATCATCTACTGTTTTAGATCTTAAAAGACAGAATTGAAAATGAAAATAATGTTGTTACAAGACACCCAGACTGATTGGGTAAATCAGATTACTATGTTAGGAATCCTATATCCACCCTCATGAAAGCCTCACTTTTCTACATGTTCACCTTGCAAAGCCTCTGAATAAGCTCTCAAAGGTTATTTGTAGTTTAACTGACAGTTGATTATATACCACTTAAAATTAACATCTTAGGCACTATCTAAAAGTAGAGTTCTGCTCTGGCTAGAACACTCTTGGCACCTGATGACCTCCCCAACTCCCATTTCTTCCTAGCCTGCTTGAAAATGTGACCTGAAGTCACGCTGTTGCTGCTTGCTATCTTTACCAACTGCCTTGGGTAGATTAATGAGGTGAAAACAACAAATTCATTTTCACTGTATAGTTTTGCTTGCTCTTAGTATCTTGCCTTCGTAGTGGAGTTTTCAATAGTACAGAAATGAATGGTGAGTTTGACTAAAACTATCAGAGGATGGTATTAACTCATCGCACAATCTGATTAAAAGCTAAGTAACTGCTCCCCAGGAAAACACACACACACACACCCCACGATACAGCCTCAGAGGGTTCATGGACTCCATAAAAATGTGAAATTACATTATTATCATTTATTTCTAACATTCCAGTGTGAAAAATTCACATGCTTATAATCTACAGCATAAATAATGGTGATGGGCTGCAAGTTGCCCCCCCCTCGCCCAAATTCATATGTTGAAATATTAACTCTCAATGTGATGGTATTTAGGTGATGGGGCTTTGGGAGGTGATTAGGTCAGGAGGGTTGAGCCCTCATGAACAGGATTAATGTTGTTATAAAAGAGGCCCCAGAGAGCTGCCTTGTTTCTTCTGCTGTGGAGGATACAGTGAGAAGACAGCCATCTGTGAACCAGGAAATAGGGCATCACCAGATATCAAATCTGCCAGTGCCTCGATCTAGGACTTCCCAGCATCCAGACTATGAGAAATAGTTTTTGTTGTTTAAGCCACCCAGTCTATGGTGGTTTGTTATAGCAGGACAAACAGGCTAAGATAATAAGGACTGAAGAGTAGCATAATTACAATTAAATAGGTAAGGCATGTAAATTATTTAGAAGCATATATGATACATAGTATGTGCTCAATAAATATTGACTTCTATTACAATGTTTTATTATTTTATTTATTAATTTATTAAGTAATCCACTCATAGAAATACTTTTAAAAATCACAATTACACACACATAGATGTTACAAAATAATCTGTTTTTCTTTTGATAAACATTGTATTTATTTTTGTCTATATCCACATCTATATATTTATATCTATATCTATATTGATACCTATACATACATTCATACCTACCTACCAACTACCTACAACTTGTTTTTGAACAAAGATAGACTCGCATTATATATTATTTTGAAATTTAAAATGAGCATTTTGCATATCAATAGGTATGCATCTCCATGATGGTATTCCATTGTGGACCATGTAATGAAATTTTAAGGTAAACAGCAGATATTCTAGGATCAAACATTTCCCAAGTTTTGAACACTGCTCATGATTCGAAGATACAGGCACAAGTTAGTAGATTCTCCTGAAAATAATTTTCAACACACAAATTATATTTCTTAATGTATATGTTTAGGATTCTACTTTAAAAGTATTTTTCATCATTTATATTTAATGTTTCATTTTAGTGCCCTCTAAGATACATCAATTTAAAATATTTATCATTTCAATACCATATAATGGTATTGAAAAATTAGTAAGCATTAAGAAAAAATTCATCTGGGGACTACTAGAGGCAGGAGAGAGAAAGCAGGAAGGGCTGAAAAACAACCTATTGGGTACTATGTTCACCACCTGGGTGACAGACATTCACACCCCAAACCTCAGTGTCATGCAATATATCCACATAACAAACTGCACATGTACCCCCTGCATCTAAAATAAAAGTTGAAATTATTTTTTAAAAGTAACTAATTTTTAAATGGAGAAATTTAATTACATGAGGTTAATTTCAGTACTTAGAAAAATCTGAGAAAAAGAAAAAAGCACACAAAATATTTGGTAATATTTGGTAATGTAACTCAATTTAAGATTTTGTTTATATTTTAACTTTTACTTCATTTATCTTTTTAAAGTATAAATTCACTACTTTAAGAGCATCTCAAGAAGCATATTCATATAATATGTAATATGAAATTAAATTTCTAAGTTAGAAAATAGAACTTTAATTTAAAAAATTCAAAATACGGTAACGATTCTATTTTATTAGAAAATCATTTATTAATCTCTATTAGACATTTAGATTTTCTGAAAATGTTCCTTCAGAGAGGCCTCTTTTTAGACTGAAAAATATAGAAAGTTGCATATAACAAAGAGAGACAGAAAAATTGTATCAGTGATTGTAGACAAAACATTCTACAGGGTGGCTCTGAATGTTTTCTCTGTTGTAAACGAGCTGACAAGGGGCAAATTAAGTTTAATGTAGACAAACGCAACATTAAATTTCATATTTGGTTCAAAACCATAAACACAAGCATAAAATAAATGGAAGCAAATCACAGAAAGACTTTCAAAGTGACCTTGGGATAATAGTGAACCATTCTTAAGGCTGGAGAGAGAAAACTGGAAAATGCCTGTTAGTATCTTCCACTAGCTCACAGCTCACAAACCTAATGAAGAAAAATACTATCATTAAAACAAGTTAAGAATGTCCTTCTCAGCTATGTTCTACAAATTACTTAGGATATATGGCAGTAATTGAGACAGTACAGTGAAATATGGTGACCCAAATGAGCCTATAAGTAAGGGTGCTGTGTATAAGGGCTGCTGTGTATAAAAATGGATCAGAAATCTAAATTTATTCAGGTGATGGCAAATAATATAATTGATTTATTTTAGTATAGATGACTTGACAGAATGCAAACAATATGATCTGAATCAGCATTTGAATTTAAGCAATATGTATATTCCTAAATTATATATGAATATGATAGGTACACATATGTACATAATACATTTATATGTTCCTCAATGAATGCAACAGGTGTTCACAAGTTGGGGCTCATGCATTTCTAATGATTTTCTAATATTTCATGCAAAATGTTGTATGTATGTTCACATGCATTTTTCAGAGGAGAGAAATGTGTTCTTTGGATTCTCCAGGCATCCAAAGATTAAATGTATTTGTGAAAGAACCATTCACTATATTAGAATGCCAGCAACTAGAAGAATGGGTCACAAGTAAGGGCTTTTAAGCAAAATAAAAAAGAAAAGTAGAAAGCTAAGTTAAAGGAAGCATTTTTAAAACCTTTGGCTGGTTTATTCAACAGATAAGAGGCTTAGAAAAGTCACATTTAAACTAACTGTAACACACAGAGGCAATGACTGTGACAGTTAAGAACAATAGTTCTGAGTCCAAAATACGCATTACAAGTAATCTGGCACTAACCATCAAAGCATGATCGTTCTGCTCATTAAATTATGATTATGATCAGTAGTGTAATACATAGAATGTTCCTCGATTCAAAATGAAGAAAGGATAATCATTTTTTGAGCCATCACTTGGGACCCTTTCTAAGAGAATTCAGAATTCATGGTATGGTTCATTGCATTCAATATAGTAACAGAACTGGGTGCTTCTAGAAATGAGAAATCTGAAAACTTTGGCTAAACCTTAAAACAAAATCACAGAAGCAGGTAACTAACATTGCTATAGTTAATGATTCTAAAAAAGTCTACCAAGTTCCTTCTCTCTAGTTCCAGTTCCTCCTTACACAGCCCCATTCATGTCTGGTTAATTGTGAAAAACCTCTAAGAGCAAAATTCCGATTGGGACTCCTTCTCCTGTAATTAATTTTTTTGCTGTTTGATGTAAAGGTCCAAACTATAACTTGACAAGAAGCCAGCTGGTACAGTGACGAAATTCAAGGCAATATAACTAATAAAAAAGCCCCAGCTCTGTTGGCTGAACATTTTGAGTAGCAGGTTTGTGTATTTTGTTTCTGTAAACTGTAATGCATACTAATTTTACCTAGGAATTAATTAAAGTATATCAAAACCTCCATGCTGTGGATGTTACATAATTTGTTATTGTTCCCCAGTTTACATGTATATAAAAATAATGTATAGTCCTAATGAGAATATAAAAACGTTAGCGCCTACTCCTCTTTACTGTACTAAAGACTAACTTTTAGAAGAAAATATCTATATTAAAATGAAATTCTTTGGCTTTTCTCTGGTATTGCAGTGAGTACTTAACTCACCAAAGTGTGAGGCACAGCACAAAGCAATTTTTTAAACAAGGGCCTGTGATTTTTCTTTAAAAGAAAAAAAAAACTTGTAATCACTGCCCCTGCTGCCTTTGATACTAATCAGTGTGGTTATGGGAAGGGGCCACATCTAATGTTTCTCTGTCATTCTCCACAGCAAGCTCCAGTGCACTGTACCTGAAACAGTCTCCTTAAATATTTGTTAAGATTTGATGTTTTCCTCTATAATTATTAAATGTCCAACATAATTTCTCTGGAGGTACAGAAGCAAAATACAGTGATCAGATCCAGAAGATGAGAGAAAGTATGACATGCTAGATGAGGCCAACAAAACAGAACTCAGTGCTCAAGAGAACAGGATTTATCATTACAGTCTATCACAGCCTCCCTTTTGCCTCCAGACTGTAAATGGTATGTAATTCTTTGTTGATATCAAGCATATGTGTGTGTGTGTGTGTGTATGTGTGTGCATGCCAGTTGTACTCCACCAGTCCACTCTTTTCCATGGTTTCACTTTCTATGGTTTCAGTTACCCATGGTCAACTGTGGCCTGAAAATATTAAATGGAAAATTCCAGATATAATTCATAAGTTTTAATGCATGCCCTTCAGTGTAGCATGATGAAATCCTGTGACGTCCTCCTGCATCCCAATCCAGATGTGAATCATCACTTTGCCCAGCATCTCTGCACTATCCACTACCTGCTCATTAGTCACTTAACGGCCATCTCAGTTACCAAACGGACTGCCATGGTATTGCTGTGCTTGTGTTCAAGTCACCTTTATGTTATTTTGAATGGCTCCAAAGCACAAGTAGTGATACTGGCATACTGTTATAATAGTTCTATGTTATTATGCAGTATTGTTGTTAATCTCTTACTCTGCATAATTTATAAATTAAACTTTATTATAGTTATATATGTAAAGGAAAAAAAGCAGTGTATATAGGGTTCAGTACAACATGAAGTTTCAGGCATCCACTGAAGAACATACCCCAGTGGAAAAGGAGAAACCACTGTACATGCACACACACACACACACACACACAAACACACACACACACAAACTCACACACACACACAAACTCACACACACACAAACTCACACACACACAAACTCACACACACTCTCACTTTAAATACACACACCTGTACACACTCATATTATAGGCAACAGTCCTGATGAGAATATTAAAAACAAAAAACAAACACCTAACTCCCATTCCTCATAACTGTACCAGGTTTGTCAGGGGTGTCTGAACCACAGCAACTCCATCTTGAAGAGGGGCTGGGTAAAATTAACGATGAGACCTACTGGGCTGCATTCCCAGATGGTTAGGGATACTAAGTCACAGAATGAAATAGGAGGTTGGCACAAGACACAGGCCATAAAGACCTTGCTGATAAAACAGATTGCAGTAAAGAAGCCAGCTAAAACCCACCAAATCCAACATGGTAATGAGAGTGATCTCTGGTCTTTCTCACTGCTATACTCCCACCAGTGCCACAACAGTTTACAAATGCCATGGCAACATCAGGAAGTTACCCTCTATGGTCTAAAAGTGGGAGGCATGAATAATCCACCCCTTGTTTAGCATATAATCAAGAAAATAACCATAAAAATGAACAACCAGCAGCCCTTGGGGCTGCTCTGTCTATGGAGTAGCTATTCGTTCATTCCTCTACTTTCTTAATAAACTTGCTTTCACTTTACTCTATGGACTCTCCCTGAATTCTTTCTTGCCTGAGATCCAAAAACCCTCTCTTAGGGTCTGGATCAGGACCCCTTTCCGGTAACATCTTTCCGGCCACCATGGAAGGAACAATACTAAGGAAACTCCTGACCCAAAGACTAACTTTGGGTAAGTGCTAGGGTCCAGTAACATCTTTCTGGCAGACCATGGAAGAAATGAAACTAAAGAGACCCCCAACCCAAAGGAAAATCAACTGCATGTACCAATTGGTGAACTTTCGGCACGTGGGGTGCATATACCCGAGTGAAGAGTGGGATTGCATTAGACGCCCAATTTAAGGGAGCCAGAGTCTCTCCTAAGACAGATTTAAAGGCTCCTCTCAGAAAAAGGCAAGGACGCTTGACTGAACTTGGGTTCGAGGCCCAACTTAGGAAGGTTAGAGTCCTTTATAAGATTTAGGGGGTTAGTGGACCCTCTTAGTAAAGTCCTCGGATAAGAACGGGTTCAGCACTATGGGATGTTAACTGCTATGCTCTTTGGAGTAATCTGCTTTGCAGTCTTTGCTGACAGTTGTGGGTGACAGAATTACACAAGTAAAGGACCATGGGAAATGGGGAGCTTTTTCCTCCCTCAAAGGGGAAATTCGATAATTTTCCTCTTTGTTGCAGCTTGGCAGCCAGGGCTTTGGTGCAGCCAGCCGGGTCACTGGGGCCCAGAAGCCTGGCATGCCAGCAAAAGGATAAGAATTTCTTACTAGTCAGGCTTCTAGGTTCGTTTGTTCTCTCTCTCTCTCTCTCTCTCTTTCTCCCTCTGGGCAAACTGGTTGAATGAATGGTAAAAATCACTGTTTATCTCCTCTGTAAAGATTTGATCAATGGGAAAAAAGGATCCGTGAGGCTAATCTTAAGCTGTAGCAAATCTGGTGTGCTTTGTGTGCCTTTCTGTATTGTTTGGTCATAAAGAGGGGTATCTTAGGATAGAATGTTGGCCTAGGACACCATAAGCTTGCTGTTCAAAATGGCCCAGAAAACTGGTCGGTTACAAACTTCGTTGCAGGTCCCTGAAACAAAACTGGATGAAGTTCTCCTCTTCTCTTGCTCTGTGTCCTTGGGAGATGAACTTTTAACCACATGGCAGTACTTTCTCTTGGTCTCTGCTGTCACAACGGCTGCTCAGGTTCAGGGTTCAATTCCTGGCTTAGGAAATGAGTCCTTTCTGGTTTGATATCAGTGTGACATTTGCCATTTTTTAATTCTCTTCCCCTCTAGGAACCATCTTTGGAGTAATCTGCCTTGCAACCGGAATTTGGCTCAAAACAGGTTTTTCTTAGAGCACTAATCGACACTTTAACAAAAAATTGTAAAGGTTATAAAAATTGTAAGGGTTAAAAAAGGTTTATGAGTATCCTACCTTATGGTCAAACATTAAAATTGGGTAGACATGTCAATGAGTTTTATTAAGAATTGGTTTTAACATTAATAGTACACTAATGTAAAGGTGAAATTTGGCTTATTTGGTACAAAAATCATACAGGAAGCACTGTCACATGTGAAAGAGTGTTTGGCTTTCTTTGGGCTATATTTGTGTAAATATGTTGTTGGTATGTGTTCCAGAATTATGTAAAACTCCTCTAATTCTAATAGGACTTAGTGTATGTTATTATAATTGTTACATAAAATCATATGCCAGAAAGGTAACCAAATTTCTTTGTCAATCGTGTTTTTAAATGTGGCTGCCCTAAAAGAGTTTGTCATTCACAGAAAATTGTTGTGTTGTTTTGATCCTCTTCAAAAGATTGTTTCATAATCAGTGACAGGACTTTGATAGTTGCTCTTAAATGCAGGTTTCTGATTACTTTGAATAACTTTGGAATAGAGGAAAAACATTAAGGACTCTCATGGAGAGCTGAAATGTTTATGACTATCAAGCAGAAGAGGAGTTAACTGCATGGACTAAACTAATGTAAGATTAAAGAAACTTTTTTGACATTTTGCTTAAAAATTGCTGATCATTTGCTTTGTTTTTCAGAGTCAAGGTAACTTCTTTTAACCTACTTGCAGCTTTTGACAATTAAGTGAAGTATACTCCTGTGAACAAAATTTGAAGCATATTTGTTTCTCTCTACCTAATTTCTCCAGAATTTGGAAACTATTTGTGAGTATTCTTTTTTTTTTTTTTTGAGATGGAGTCTTGCTCTGTCGCCTAGGCTAGAGTGCAGTGGTGTGATCTCACTTACTGCAACCTCCACCTCCCTGGTTCAAGCGATTCTCCTGCCTCAGCCTCCTGAGTAGCTGGGATTACAGGTGCCCACCACCATGCCGAGCTAATTGTTGTATTTTTAGTAGAGATGGGGTCTCACCTTCTTGGCCAGGCTGGTCTCGAACTCCTGACCTTGTGATTCACCCTCCTCAGCCTCCCAAAGTGCTGGGATTACAGGAGTGAGCCACCACCCCCGGCTGGGTATTCTTAATTTATGGCAATACAGTTATTTGCATAAGTGCAATAAGAATCTGTTTCCTTTTGTAACAGGACACAATTGGTGAAACTGGTTATTTTACCAAGGCATTGACCGGAATGGTATGCTTTCCTTTAAGGAATTGAACTCGACTTTAAAGCCAATAAAAGCCTCTTGAGAAAACTGGCCTCATACCTTGTCTACACAGTCTCTGTACAGGGTTCTTGACCAGTGATAAGGAAAGAATGTCACTTTCTGATAAGCCCAGAAGCCCCAAGCTATCTTGTGACTTCAAGAGTAGAGGAATTTATCCAACTCATAGATGTTTGAGGTTACAAACACATGGCTGGGCTCAACTTAAAAAATAAAAGTCTTATCTGAGATTCCTTATGCAACAGAATTCCATCAAAGCCAACCAAAAAGTTTATATCAAAAATAATTATTCTTGCTGTACTTTATACAAATAAACAGGCCAAGTATAATAAAGCAAATCAGTCTTACCATAATTTGTCTCTAGTAAAAACGGGAAACTGGAGAGAGAAATTAAGTTTCAAGAACTATAGTACACTTGTTATTAATAGATTCTAGTCTCATCGGTTGTTTTTGAGTTTTTTCCTGCAATTTAGGCTGACCCTGCTTACTCCTATAAACCAACCAGTGATCTCTGGATGCTGCTCAAAAGAAATAAAAAGGATGAGTAATATAAAAATCTGGAGTCAATATTCTAACCCTGGGCACACTGGAACTGGCTAGCAACCCCATAACAGCTTGGTTCCAACAATTGCCCAGTTCATGGAAAGCCTTCTAATTCAGTTGACTTGGGATAATTTTACTTATTTTACTTTACTCTTGTGGAATACATCGCTGTTTTACTCCACATGTAGGAATGCAGGATAAGCTTACTCAATGTTCTCTGAAACTGGACACTTATTAATCTTTCAGATATCACCTTTTTTTCAGCACTCAAGAGTTATGAATGGCTATCACCATACCAATGCTTTCTGACTGAGCTCCTCTCTACCCTGAATGCAAGAGACCTAACAGTTAGGTAGGAATATCATTGCCCTTATTCAGCCTGAAGAAGTTACAGAAGATGGATCTTCATCCCTCTATAACCCTTAAGAGTTCTCTTATAAAATGGAGAGAGAATATATGTCAGAGGTGTTTGAATCAGAGCAACTCCATTTTGAATAGGGACTAGGTAAAATAAGACTGAGACCTACTGGGCTGCATTCCCAGATGATCAGGCATTCTAAGTCACAGAATGAGACAGAGGTTGGCACAAGACACAGGTCATGAAGACCTTGCTGATAAAACAGGATGCAGGAAAGAAGCCAGCTAAAACCCACCAAAACCAACATGGCAATGAGGATGACCTCTGGTCATTCTCATTGCTATACGCCCACCATCACCATGACAGTCTACAAATGCCATGGCAATGTCAGGAAGTTACTCTATGTGGTCTTAAAAGAGGAGGCATGAATAATCCACCCCTTGTTTAGCACACTATCAAGAAATAACCATAAAAATGAACAACCAGCAGCCCTTGGGGCTGCTCTGTCTATGGAGTAGCCATTCGTTCATTCCTCTACTTTCTTAATAAACTTGCTTTCACTTTACTTTACTCTATGGACTTTCTCTGAATTCTTTCTTGCCTAGATCCAAGAATCCTCTCTTGGGGTCTGTATAGGGACCCTTTTCTGGTAACAGATTCACTGTTTTAAAACAAAATGCTTTGGTCTCCACATTCTCTCATGTCTTTCTCCTGCACACTCCTCCTTTAAAAGATACAAGCCAAAGAATATATTCTAAGCCCCATGTTAAAGTGGTCATATGTTTAACTATAACAGAAGAATACAACTTTAGGAACTACTTAAGTGTATCTGTGTATCAGATAACATGCTTAATTGCTTAATATACATCAGCATCATCCCTGTTCTCATAGAACTCACAATTTAATAGGAGAGATTTTACTCAATCATAAAAATATCCATTTCCTTAACATGATGGGGGGTGCTGGACAAGAGGGATCAAAAGAAGGCTTAAAGGATCTGTAAAAGTTAAAGAAAGTAGTAGGAGAGTGTGAAAGGAAAACAAATCCTGGGGCCCCAGAATCACTAAGCTAAAGGGAAAAGACAAGCTGGGAACCGCTTCTATTCAAAGTCACCCCTCTGCTCACTGAGGTCAATGCATATCTGATTGCCTCCCTTGGAGAGGCTAAGCAGAAACTCAATGCAACCATTTTCCTCTCATCTACCTATGACCTGGAAGCCCCCTCCCCACTTCCAGTTGTCCCACCTGTCCTTCAAGTTGTCCTGCTGCTTTGGACTGAACCAATGTTCATCTTACTATGACTGATGTCTCATGTCTCCCTAAAATGTATAAAACAAAACTGCTCTGACCACGCTGGACACATGTCATCAGGACCTCCTGAGGCTGTGTCTGGGCACACATCTTCAACCTTGGCAAAATAAACTTTCTAAATGAACTGAGACCTGTCTTAGATATTCAGCATTCACAGTGATATGAGACAAATGCTCCTGTTCCATCTAATCATGCCATGGTGACAAATATCCATACCCCCAATTCTAGAAGAGCTGAAAGGGGCCAGGAATGTGGTGCTGAATGTTAGAACTAGGGAAGCATGCTGGGTCCATACCTTCACTCTACCCCTGCTCTCCCAGTCCTCCCCCTGATAAATTATGTGTAACATCTTGAAGTAATAGCTGAATGAGCTATGGGCACTTGGAAAACAATTTTCAACTTAAACTTTGGTTGATCTGGCCAAACCCATCAATCCTTTGTGTTATCTACATGATTACAATTGCTTGGGGTGGTTAAGTTCTCATCAATAAGGCAAAGACAGGATAGTGGGTGAAGTAAATTCTTAGGTCCAATGTTAAGAAGGTTGTCAAAATAGGCCGGGTGTGGTGGCTCACACCTGTAGTCCCTGCACTTTGGGAGGCCAAGGCGGGTGGATTACCTAAGGTCAGGAGCCCAAGACCAGCCTGGCCAGCATGGCGAAATCCTGTCTCTACTAAAAATACAAAAATTAGCTGAGCGCGTGGCAGGCACCTGTAATTCCAGCTACTCAGGAGGCTGATGCAGGAAAATTGCTTGAACCCGGAAGGTGGAGGTTGCAGTGAGCTGAGATTGTGCCACTGCACTCCAGCCTGGGAGACAGAGCAAGGCTCTATCTTATATTAAAAAAAAAAAAAAAAAGAAGGCTGTCAAAATAAACAAACAAAAAATAATCTTCATCAGCAATGTCCATAAGTGCAAAATCAGATTTCTATATTCCACATAAATGTGGTAGAATGAATATAAACACACTTATAAACAAGTTTTATTTGAAATGCTAAAGACTTATTAGCATTACTATATTGAAGGGTAATTATACATCTCTTAATTCCTTTTTTTAAAATTGAGAAAATGGAAGATGATTTTAAATAAATGAAATGTAAAATAATCACACTATTAAAATAAAAGCAAAGTCATTTATTGAGAGCCTCCTATATACACAGGCTTTGTGCTACAATTATTAACAGTTACTTTAAAAAATAGTCTTCACAAAAACCCTTCAATATGGGAGGGAACATTATTTCTGTTTTCAGATAATAGATCAGGAAAGTAATGTGACTTTCTAAGGTTATACAGGTATGAAGTATCAAGACTAGTATTCGAACTTAGATGTCTCTGTGTACTTTTCATTGTATCTGGCACTAAGTACATGATTTGAACAACATTAACTAGAAATCTATTATGAATGTACAAGCATTAGGGAAGGTAATGAAAGAGCTATAAAAAGAATGTACTTCCAATTCCACTATCAAGTGTATGAATGAAGTGTATTTATTACTGACCTCTGCTTTCTTTGTACCTTGCATATCCTGCTACTGTTGGTGTTATGATTCCACGTTGTAGCTGTTTAGCCACTTCAGAGTTTTTTTTTAAACTCCTGCAAAAAGGCTTGAGTGTTCTCCTGTGCTTCCACTTGCACTTGGATATATATTTTTTTCTTTACTAATGAAAGTATTTAAATAGCATTATGCTGTGTTTTGTATGTGTGTGTTTATATTGTTTTTGCCTATCTTTCTATTAGACTGGGAACAGATATCATATTTTCATCTATTATTTCTACTACAGCAAGCATTCAGTATACACTCAAAGATTTATTAAATAAATGTTGAAAGAAAAAAAATAAAGTAAATGATGTCTGCTTCCATTAGTAGACTATGTATTCCTCATGGAAAATGTCTTTTTTTTTTTTTTTTTGAATACCCAGTTGAAGTATAGAGACAGATAAAAAAGTGTCTAACAAATGTTTCTTTACAGATGCAAAATGGGTTTCTATGAGAGCCATAAGAAAAAAAAAAACAGACAGAAAGTACAACGGGGTAGAAAGGGGGTGGATAAAGAGGAACATATCTATACCATCAGGGAGAGAAATATTTAAATCAGAAGAGAACAGATAAAGCACTTCAGTTGTCTCTTTATCAGAGGTTAGGTTTCCTTTTCTGAATGCCAGACTAATAGGAGATGCAATTTCAAATGTTCATGTTGCTATTCAAACTTTGACCTATATGCCATTTTTTGGCACATTTTTAAATTTAAAATAAATAATAAAAATATAAGACGAGGATAAGACAATGAACAAAGCAAATGAGACTAAATCGAGAATGAGTGTTATACTTTTGCACACAATGTTGTAAGAACCAGATATTATTTTCTTAATACAAATTTTCATAGCAACAGTAATGAGCTTTCACCATTCATTTTGAAGCCATTTTGATGTTGCATGAAACAGGAGACTCAAAATACTCTATTGGGAGAAAATTAGCCACACAAAGGAAATGGTGGGGGAAAAAATGTTATTTTATAAAATTCAAACTGAATTCAGATTTTTTGCAAGTAAGTTAAAAATGACTCAGAAAATAATTTGCTAATGGAGAACCTTGTAAAAATGTATAAATGTTTTGCATGTGAATAAGGCACCAACTGAAAGATTCCACACCATTTTAAGCAGTAGAAAATAAGGCAGAAAAATGGGATATGAAAGCAAGGAATAAATTAGCCGACTATGAAATTGATTCTACACATGTGGCTTTGTGGCTATTGCAACTTTAGGTTTAGACTCAAAAGTTTAGTAGTGAAGACAGACTGTGCTACTTTGTTTGCCTCTGATTAGGATATGCTACCGCTAAGTCAGAGTGAGTTCCTGTGGTCACAGCAAACACACATAGTGACAGAGGTTAACAAACTTCCCTAGTCAATTACTCTTTAAGAGCTAAGCACAGACATTTGAAAAGAAAGCACATAGCCACAGGGGAAAAAAATAAAAAAGATTAGTAAGAACATGTTTCCTTAAATACTCAGAATTTGATAACTGACATCAGTTTAATTGAATACTGGTATCATTCCAGGCTGGTGGAGTGTTTTTGTAAGAATCCAAGGCTTGTTCAAGGCACAGCCGGCTGCTACTTTTCTAGGTTTCCATCTCCCACAGCCTTTCTTCTGTATCAGAGCTCTAACTCCCCAAGTAGAGAGACTTAACTACCTGCTTATAACTTAATCAAAGAGCCTGTATTGGTTTGCCTTTGGATGATGCTTCTATTGCTCCAGGTTCCTGCCAACAGCTAGTTAGCCTTGTCTGCTTCCCTGCTATCAGCTCTTGCTTCCTCTCAGGCCACTGGTGCCAAAGAAAGGAGAAAAAAGTTCCATAGCAGCATGACAGCTGGTGGGAAACACTGTGAACTTCTTCCCACAATAAGAAGAAAAGGTTCTCAGTGTTTGTACTTGGCTTGCTTCAGCTCTCTCGCTTTGCTCTGGGTAATGCTGATTTTGATTTTTGAAAAATGTGACTATAAAGTTATGAATTGGGCTATCAAATGGCTTTGAAGGCAATAAAAGGGAGAATTCAAACATATATAGGTTGAACATACATAAACAATCTTAGTGTCTTTAAGATAATGGCACTTAAACACAAATCTTTTGTCACAACATACAAACTACCACTCTCCATATAGGTAAACCATAAACTCTTCCATATGGCTAACTCATTCTTTGTACATCTATAGGAGACAAAGTTCTAAATGACAGAAATAGTATAGCAAAGGAAAGAACACAGACGTGAAGCAATATAGTTAGTAACTTAATGGGTGCTGCATTTAACTTTTGTCATATCTAACAGTTTCATTACTTAAATTATGCCATTTGGAGATGCTCATCTCTACTATTCACACCTGGCTGAGTAAAGTTTCTTTGGTATCTTTTGTACTTCATCTCCCAATATGCAGACCCTGCTTCAAAGAGCCAGATGACATGTAATAATCTGATCAGGACCCAGGTTTCCTGCTTCTAAGCCTTCTCTCCAGTTAGTCCTTTGACTTGCAAAGCCTGATTTTGCCTACAGAAATTCTGTCCATTCTTTATTAACCAAGTTAAATATCCCCTCCTCTAACTGAGACGTATCTTTCCTTCAGTCAGAAAAGCATAATTTTTTTAGCCGGATAAACTGCTTTCTAGAGAACAGACATTTCCTAACGTCCCTTTATGGCTCCTTGTCTTCTTCAACAACACACAAACAGGGTTGTTATGTGAAAATTATTTCAAAGGAGCTAAGTCCAATATAAATAGTCTCTTTTTGCTCCTCTTCTTCCTTGTGGTTTAGAACTTTGATCTGGACTATGTAGGAAGGACATTTCAGTTTTGTGCCTTACTTTGTACAGTGAGATGTTTTGTACATGTAGATATACAGTAAAGTCTATTTAACGTAATTGTACCTAAACTTGTAAATTTCCAAGTAAATTTCCAATCTTCCAGTAAGAAACCTGGGTAGTGCAGAAGGAGACTTAAAATAAAATATGCTATTATCACAGATCAAATATCTTACGTATTTAATGTTTACTTAATGTCAAATAAACATAATATATTCAACTTTAAACAATATAAACAAAGCTATTCATAGATAAATGAAATTGCTCACCTAGAGAGTAAAAAAAAATCTAAGAGAATTTAATTACCCTAAAAAGATTAAAATAAGAATCCAGAATTATGGCACAACAGTTATTGGAGTCCCTCATAAACTGGCACATGAATGTATAAAAAGGAAACTTTAACAAAGTTTTCCTTCTTGAAACTTTACAAAGAATCATTAAATGTGTCAGGTATTTGGGGGTAACGAGAAACTTTTAATACTCCAAGTGACAGATGTCAAGACTCACGAATATCTAAATATTCATAACTCGGGAGACATTCTAGACTACTATCCAGGAATATATACATACTTACTTTAATGTTCTTCCTGAGACCCATTAAAGAAATACTTTTTAGGAATGGTGGGAGCACAGGGTATAAACATCAAGAACGTAAACCCTGTGAAATTATGTATTTAATTACAAATTATATTGCAGTTTTACGCTTTCTAATAATTCTCTGAATATAAATTAGTCCAGTCTCCAGTTAAATAAAGAATTCCTCCTATAGAATTTTTTAAAAGGCACAGTGATGTGTCATACAGTGGGTGAAGCATGGAATATGGATACAAAGGACATAAATTTTAGGACTTAACTTAAAATTTGTAATATGTCACTTACAATGTGTAACCTCCTGCTGTGTAACTTTTTGTTTATTGAACATTTATTAAATAAAAAGCATCAACATAAACTCTTAACGTAATTAAATATTTTCTTACAAATGCCCAGTAAAATAGGTACCACTATAATCCCCTTTCTTAAACGATGAAGTTGAGGCACAGAAAAATTGAGTAACAAGTCAAAAATCATACAGCTAGGAAGCAAAGCAGCCAGGATCAGAATGTAGACAGATTGGTTCCAAAGCTGAACTTTTAACCATTAATTTTTGCTGTCCCAAAATAAAAATTATAAAAAAGATACCGACCTTGCACGTTGTTTGTAAAAAGTGACATTATGCATGCAAAAATGCTACATAAACTGCAAAAGTCTAAACAAATGCAACAGACATATAAAATTATGTGGAAGTGTATATGGGGAAAAGGTCACAAAGAATAAGGATACTGTGACTTATCTATGGGCTGGATGTTAAAAATAAATAAAAGGAACAACTAAAATGACTCCCAGATTTCAATGGTTAATTACCAGAATAATGAGGATAAAGAAGAAAGAAGGAAGAGGAAGAGGGAAGGAGGAAGGAAAAGAAGAAGAAAGAAAGGAGAAGGGAGAAGGACAAAAAGAAAGAAGAAAGAGTATCATGAGTTATAGGGAGGATGACTTCAGTTTTGGATTTAGTGACTTAAAGGAGCCAGCAAGATAACCAGGTAGAGATCTCAGGCAGCTTCAAAATTTATGTTTGTAATTCAGAACAAAAGGCTGGATTTTGAGATAATGATATAGGAGTTATTTACATTAAAGAAATGGTCAAAGCATAAAAGTAGATGAGCTTTCTGAGAGAGGTAGGGAAGCAATAAAAGAGAACCAGTAGAACACCTGAGAAAGATATATTAATACATCACAGAAGAAACTGAGGAGAAGGAGTCTGTGAAGGAGACAGGAGAATCATAGCATAACAAAGAAGAAAGAGAAGGAGAACCTGAGGAGTCAAACTGAACCAAGAGGTCAAAGGAGTTCAGGTAGTGGGTGCAGAGGTCTGCAAGTCAGTGATGATCTTGGAAGCCAAAGTTCCTGAATTGTGAGACAGCATCAGGGAAAGTGCAAGAGTTTGAGAGGTGGGTAGCGTATGAGGAAGCAGGATCAGCACACATAACTATATAATGAAGTTTGGCAAATAAGAGAAAAAATGATAAAATAGTAATGAGCTTTACAGGTTGGTAACCTATTTCTCAATTTGTAAAGTATGTATTTTAAGTCAATGTGTGTGTGTGTGTGTTTATAGTTTCTAAGGTTCATTTCCTAGTTCTTTTATTATAATTACCAAAATAATTAAAACAAATGAGTATTAAAATCATGGTTAAAAAGAACCATGTTCAGTCCAATGCTTACTGCTGATATTGCATATTTTAGCCACCCTAAAAAAGAAGACATTTACTGTTTTAATTACAATTTAAAAACAAAAACAACTTAGGTATCACATATATATCATCTATCTATCTATCTATCTATCTATCTATCTATCTATCTCATCAAGTTCAAAGGAAATTCTGGTTGTTATAAAATATTTTTTGCTAAGGGTCAGAAAATAGCAAAATGTCTGCTAATTAGCAAAATTCAAAAATTCAGTTTTCTAACTGTAAGTCCTAATAATTATATCAGCTTCTTACAATTGATCTTTCCAAGACAAAACAAGATAGCGGTTATGAAAATATTTGTGACTCATGAGGAAACAAGTCTTGTGTGTACCCAAGGTACTGATTTTAGGAAACAAAACCATGCTTAAACATGCAGGTTTCAATATAGTAAATGTTAATGTGTATAATGATTATTTTCTTCACTAAAAAATAATTTTCATTATATCCATATAGTAATATTTCTATATTAGACCTTTTTATAATTTAAACATGTGACCTTGAAGTCAACTGATTAAAATGAACAGATGTCCTTGTCTTTTACTCAAAAAATGATGGGTGTCTGTAGGAAAGAAAATTAGAATTTAAAAGTATCAGCTCTTTATCTTAAGCTGTCTGGCCTTTGATGTTATATTTGCTCAGGCAACTCTTGCCCTCGTTTAGTTGGGGGCAGCATATACTGGCAAGAGAAGGAGAAAAAGCAAGGAAGAATAAAGGAATTAAGTTGGAAGTAGGCTGGCAGTCATAGAAAAATTTTTTTCATTTTCAAAACAGTAAAACATATCTTAACTTTTAGCTACTTGAGAAGTATTTTCAAGAGAATAAGTATTCTCAATGCCAATGTAAGGAACAATATGACGACAAAGTCTTTGTTTTATTTTACAAAGTAGAACATTTAGTAAAATGCGAATGCCTAGGCTGGGACTAAAATCTTACCCTTCTGCCCTAAAAGAAGAATTTACACATCAAATTAGAAAACTGAAACAATTATCATTAAGGTACTATTTTGAGGTAATCAGACTCTAGTGGGCAACCCTGGTGTAGAAGGCCCAGAAATGACAATATGAATAATGCAGTGTTGCTCAATTCTTTTTTCATTATGTATCCTCCCTACCTACTCCCTCACTTACCCTGCAGAAGCCTCTTCAGCCATTTTTTTCCAAACTGTACCCACCCCATGAAGTTTTGATGCTCCAAATACTTCTGCATATCTGTTTATATGATGTGGCACTCTGGAGAGCCACACACTATTGTATCTAAGGTTTTATTTGTTCTACCAGAAAAATCAATTTTTGCCCCTATTGGGGTTGATATCACCCCGCTGAGAATGCACAGATGATATACACTTGAAGATAGCCATGTTGCTGGAATTGGGTTTATACACTCTGCTTTATGTGTAGAGGAGGTGCTCTGCCTACATCAAGCAATCAAGTAATTGTTTGATTATACCTCTTCAAAGAGAATACAAAAGGAGTACACCATCAAACTCTCTTTAGAAGCTATCAGAAAAGTCTGCTCTAAAAATATTTGGAATGACTAATGAATAACAAAACAGTAGCTTTCCAATGTTGCAAGCAAAATAACATGTTCAACTTTTCATTTATTCTACTGGTATCTATTTGGCCGCATTTATAGTACAGTCCATACATAAAGGATTTTAAAATATCCTAATTAAAAGAAAGAAACAAAGAGACAGATCCTTATATGTTCACATAGCTTTCATAAGAGTCTTCCTTTAATAAATAAAATGTCTTCTAAAAAGTCAATAAATGGATTTCTCAGAATGCACCAGGCTTATGAATGTTAATTTGTTCAGCACATAATAATTAAGTTCTCATCATACCACAGTTTTACAGTGTATAGGTGAGTATAAAATAAGCTGATCTAAAAAAAAATTTTTAAGTGCACAGCATTTCTACATTATAACAAAAAGGCAAATAGAATTTTAAATGTGGATAAAGTCATAGCACTTTAAAATAACATTTTTAATCACATAGATCAGATAATGTTTCTTACTAAACTATAAAAATCATATTGGAATAATCTAAGATATCTAACTGTCTTCTTGTTTATAGAAAGTTGATAATACAGCTGACTACTATGCTGGGAAGGAAAGACTATAAAAATGACTCAGTATAACAATTTCATAATAAATTTATCAATTTGTTATCAACTATACCATGAAAATTTTATCTATGACCCATATAAAATAAAAACATGATGTATAAAAGATTAAAGTTCTGAAAAGGTATGAATTACCTAGGTTTTCAAACTTATCTTTGTCATTTCATCTCTTCACCTCCACATGGTCATCTCTGCGTATTTCAAAATGGTATCTCTGAATGATGGTTTTGTGTGTGTTGGTGAAGCTCAGGCACCTATCACATTTGGCTTTATTAAATTTAACTTGGAAGAGACTATTAGACAATTGTGTGCAAACAAAGTTGAAAAGCTGTTTCTGGGTTGTTTCTCTTATGCTATAAAATTCCTTCGTAAAAACTGAAATAAGGCTTATATTTTTAAGCTTAATAGTACAGTCTTTTTTTGTTAATTGTAGATGTATTTCCTAAGTGTATTTTTAGGGGAAAGACAAGTATTATAAGCATTTCTACAGAACTGTTTACGGTTTTAAAAGTTATAGTATTATTTTTTCTCATTTATAACTTATACTTCTATGGGTACAACTTACTTTAAGACACATAGTTACATAAAACTTTTTTAACAAAAGATAAATCGGGTGGTAATTTTTGCTGTATTGCAAAATTCCTTAAAAAATAAACACATTTTTCAACTACACCTATCATTACTCAGTTTACAAACACCAAATTTAAAAAAATTACAGATGATAATGTATAAAGTGTTACACCTATACTACCTTATGTTTTTAAAATTGCTTAAATCAAGTAGCTGTGTCAGTTTTGAGTTGTGAAATATAATGCAGAAGTTGATTCAAACTTGTACAGTCAAAGAAACACAACTCTTGTCTCATGGACTAAAACAATTTTCCAGTATTTGATTACCTAAAATATGAATATGCAGTAAAAATAATTTACCTGAAACAATGGAACAGTATTTCATTTTGTACATGATAAGTTAGGCAGAGTTAATGAATATCTCTTTTATTTGAGTCAACAGAGGGATAGAAACTTTATTTCCCTCGTAATCTTTAGCAAGACCTTATTTTTTAAAAAAAATGAAGTGGATGATTTCAAACTGCTCCAGAGTGGCGGTATATAAAATTTACTGACTGACGTGACAAGTGTGGAAAGAATTTAGACCTACAACTTTAAACCAATATGAAAGAATTCTGGTGGCAAAAGGTCTTTCATTTCTATATTTAGTTTGAGGTGACAGCCCCTTCAAATCCATCTTTTACATTATCAATCAAGTAACATATCTAAACTGGATCTGACCATGCCAATCTCCTGCAAAACCCTTCAAAAGCCCTCTATGACCTGGCCTCTGCTTCTAGGTTCAGCCTTCTCTCTCATCATTCATGATCTAAATTAGTATGGCCCTCATTCTGTTTCACCTTCTTAGCTTTGTGTAACCACCATTCCAGTGATGGGACTACACAGAGGATCAGCATGGGGGTGAAAGGGATACTTTAAACTTAATCTCTTCTTCCAAAGCAGGCCTTTCTTCATGGCCTGCAACTTCCTTGCCTAAATATTGGTTTCGTGATCTTTCTTGAAGTACTCACGGTGCTTTATGCAGATCTTGAAGGTGAAATTTATTACCGAACACACTTGCATCTGTCTTGCTTTGTTTCCTCTCTGGACAGTGAGCTCCTTGAGTTAAGACTAAGTGTTCTCTTTTGTTACCCAGTTCCTAGGATAGTGCCCGGCTCAGCAGTAGGTGCCAAATTAGTGTAGAATGAAGAAATAACTATCACAAGTAAACAAAGAGGACCATTAAGTAATTTGTAACATTGGTTCATAATTTGGAAACAAATTACTTTCTCCCTTGATTTGTTTGATAGACCACAGTACAATACAAAATTTGATCTGTTGTTTTCCTCTTTGTTGCATCTCCTCTGGATGAATGACTGTAGTTAGAGCTGCACCAACACCACTACCAACATTAGCATTCATTTTTGGGCAAAATAATACTACTGTCTTATATAGGGTAGTGATGCAGAGCCTACATTTTGGAGACAGACCAGCTGGGTTCAAATTCTGGCTCCTTTATAAATATGAAAGCCACTTAACCTTACATTTCCCCTACGTGTGAAGAGAAGGGAATCATATCTACCTCTCAGGAGTATGACAAAGTTTTAAATGAGATATTGTATGTAAAGCACTCAGTGCACTGCCTTGCTCTGAGTAAATTTTCAAGAAATTATAGCCATTTTTAGAGTAGTAGGGTGCTAAAAGACTGTCAAGTTGAGGCAAGTCATCTAAATAATCTGTATCCCCTCAACCTCTCAAAGAAAATACATTGCCAAAGAGAAACCTATGTATCTCTTAGTGAGAAGGAAAAATGAAAACTAACTGTATTTTCCAAGTAACTGAGAGATTCTCTTTACTATTTTGAGATGGTATGTATAGGTCACTTTCATCTTTTTTTTTTAATGGGAGGGGGGCCAAGTTGGGAGGGAGAAGTAAGGATTCAGGTAATAATCTAAAATTTTAGAGGCAGAGAAATTCATCTTTTAAACTCCTAGTCTCCTATTGTCGAGTTGTTCAGGAGAAAGGTTGCCAGAGCAAGATATCTGTGTTTAGAGCACTCATCACTATGTTCTATGAGATGACAGCCATATAGCTCACCAGTTTCACAATACATCTCACATTTTTCAGCCTATGGATCCTTCCAGCCTGCATGAATAACACTGGCAGAGTCCGGTATTCAGTCTTTGAGCTAAAATGAAGCCTCTGATCAATTCTTTTTGGAAAGAAGATCTGTAGGTTTTCTGGTAACCTCTAGAAACTTACAGAAAGTGTGCTAAGTGGCTGTGAGCCAAATAACAAGCATTACTAATATAGCAAAATTAGAAAGGCGAGAATTAGTGAAGGTGAGAGATGATTTAAGAATTAACAACACGGCAGAAATACTGTGAAGAAAACCCATACCATGGTACTCTGTAGAGTGATGTCAGGAAAGGGTAGGGCTATTCATTTGTTTGCATGTCCAACAATAAAGTGAGGCTGTCACTCAGGTGGGTCTTTGGGATCAAATCGAGGGAAGGCTTAATTGAAGATGTAACACCAAATTACAGACTCAAGGCTAGAATTAATGCCCATTGTATATTAATTTATCTTTATTCCTAGAGTAGCAATCTATTCCCCTGCACCAGCCCTTAAAGGTGACCTATCAGTTCCCTGTATTTAAGGGAATCTTTTGTGAGTCACTGGGGCTTACAGTTAGAAAATGAAACTTTGAAGTGCTTATAAAATGCTAGGTAATTAAGTAATACATAAGGCTTGATAAAAGTTTATATATTTCTACATAATGTTAAAGTAAACTATACCTCCATTCTGCAAACTCAATTGTCTATAACCTAACAATGGAGCTGGAGAGGTTTAGATACTATAGGTATCCTTCTAAGCCAGAGTTGTGTGGATAATGAATACATTCAGGGAGGGAGAGACGGAGAAAGGGAGGGAGGGAGGGAGTGAGGGAGGGAGGAAGGAAGGGACGGAGGAAGGAAGGGACGAAGGAAGGAAGGAAGGATTGTTATGGTTTAAATGACAATATCCCCTCTAAAATTCCTGTAGAAATTTAATCACCAATGGAACAGCATTAAGAGATGTGGCGCTCTCCCTCTCTCCCTCTCCCTCTCCCTCTCTCCCTCTCCCTCTCTCCCTCTCCCTCTCTCCCTCTCCCTCTCTCCCTCTCCCTCTCTCCCTCTCTCCCTCTCCCTCTCCCTCTCTCCCTCTCCCTCTCCCTCTCCCCACGGTCTCCCTCTCCCTCTCTTTCCACGATCTCCCTCAGATGCCGAGCCGAAGCTGGACTGTACTGCTGCCATCTCGGCTCACTGCAACCTCCCTGCCTGATTCTCCTGCCTCAGCCTGCCGAGTGTCTGCGATTGCAGGCGCGCGCCGCCACGCCTGACTGGTTTTCGTATTTTTTTAGTGGAGACGGGGTTTCGCTGTGTTGGCCGGGCTGGTATCCAGCTCCTAACCACGAGTGATCCGCCAGCCTCGGCCTCCCGAGGTGCCGGGATTGCAGATGGAGTCTCGTTCACTCAGTGCTCAATGGTGCCCAGGCTGGAGTGCAGTGGCGTGATCTCGGCTAGCTACAACCTCCACCTCCCAGCCGCCTGCCTTGGCCTCCCAAAGTGCCGAGATTACAGCCTCTGCCCGGCCGCCACCTCGTCTGGGAAGTGAGGAGCGTCTCTGCCTGGCTGCCCATCGTCTGGGATGTGAGGAGCCCCTCTGCCCGGCTGCCCAGTCTGGGAAGTGAGGAGTGCCTCTTCCCGGCCGCCATCCCGTCTAGGAAGTGAGGAGCGTCTCTGCCCGGCCGCCCATCATCTGAGATGTGGGGAGCGCCTCTGCCCCGCCGCCCCATCTGGGATGTGAGGAGTACCTCTGCCCGGCCGCGACCCTGTCTGGGAGGTGAGGAGCGTCTCTGCCCGGCCGCCCCATCTGAGAAGTGAGGAGCCCCTCCACCTGGCAGCCACCCCATCTGAGAAGTGAGGAGCCCCTCTGCCCGGCAGCCGCCCCGTCTGAGAAGTGAGGAGCCCCTCCGCCCGGCAGCCGCCCCGTCTGAGAAGTGAGGAGCCCCTCCACCCGGCAGCCACCCGGTCTGGGAAGTGAGGAGTGTCTCCACCCGGCAGCCACCCCGTCCGGGAGGGAGGTGGGAGGCAGCCCCTGCCCAGCCAGCCGCCCCTTCCGGGAGGGAGGTGGGGGGTCAGCCCCCGCCCGGCCAGCCGCCCCGTCCGGGAGGGAGGTGGGGGGGTCAGACCCCGCCCGGCCAGCCGCCCCGTCCGGGAGGGAGGTCGGGGGTCAGCCCCCGCCCGGCCAGCCGCCCCGTCCGGGAGGGAGGTGGGGGGTCAGCCCCCGCCCGGCCAGCTGACCCGTCCAGGAGGGAGGTGGGGGGTCAGCCCCCACCCGGCCAGCCGCCCCGTCAGGGAGGGAGGTGGGGGGTCAGCCCCCGCCCGGCCAGCCGCCCTGTCTGGGAGGGAGGTGGGGGGTCAGCCCCCACCCGGCCAGTCACCCCATCCAGGAGGGAGGTGGGGGGCGCCTCTGCCCGGCCGCCCCTTCTGGGAAGTGAGGAGCCCCTCTGCCCGGCCACCACCCCGTCTGGGAGGTGTACCCAACAGCTCATTGAGAACGGGCCATGATGAGGATGGCGGTTTTGTGGACTAGAAAAGGGGGAAAGGTGGGGAAAAGATAGAGAAATCAGATTGTTGCTGTGTCTGTGTAGGAAGAAGTAGACATGGGAGACTTCATTTTGTTCTGTACTAAGAAAAATTCTTCTGCCTTGGGATGCTGTTGATCTATGACCTTACCCCCAACCCTGTGCTCTCTGAAACATCTGCTGTGTCCACTCAGGGTTAAACGGATTAAGGGCGGTGCAAGATGTGCTTTGTTAAACAGATGCTTGAAGGCAGCATGCTCGTTAAGAGTCATCACCACTCCCTAATCTCAAGTACCCAGGGACACAAACACTGCAGAAGGCCGCAGGGTCCTCTGCCTAGGAAAACCAGAGACCTTTGTTCACTTGTTTATCTGCTGACCTTCCCTCCACTATTGTCCTATGACCCTGCCAAATCCTCCTCTGTGAGAAACACCCAAGAATGATCAATAAAAAAAAAAAAAGAGAGATGTGGCCTCTGGGAGGTGATTAAGTCATAAGGGCTCTTACATCACGAATAGAACTAACACCTTTATAAAAGGGCTCAACATTTACAGGAACACTTTCCTGCACCTCTGTCCATTTCTCCATGTGAGGATACAATGTCCATCCTCACATGGACATTGCCTCAGAGGCATGAGAACAGAGGTGGACCTAGCTTAGATGGATGAAAAACAGAGAATATCTGCACCTGGTCACACCTGGGCACCACAGTGGGTGTATTCCTATGGCTCCCACTCCATCTTTAAAAGGGCCTCAGCTGGATACAGCCCAACTGAGAAGAAATTCAAAAGGAGTCAACACCACGGCCACTGACAATCACAAATATCCCAAAGGAAGAAATGTAGCAGTACTTCCGGGGCATCCTATCCTGAGACCAAGACTGAAAGAATTAGAGATAGTTAGGTTCAGTTGCTTCTTTTTTTCCTCTCCAGAATATTAGTATAATCTTTTTATATTTGTAAAAGATTTTCTGTATTCAGTTTGGTAAATGTGGGTGGGTAGAAAAAAATGTGGGTAAGTTACACAAGCAATGTTCTCTAAAGTGACTCTTCTCAAAGGTTATGATCATCAGGAAGGATCTGAGGTGAAATCGTTCTTCTGAAAGCTAACCTGGCAGGAGTTTTTCCAGTAGTGGGCATTTAAGTCACCTGGGAAAGAGGGCTAAGGACATTCTCTCGCCTGGCTTCCAGTGACTCCGGCACAGTCCAGGTCAATCTGTCTCTCTCAACCTTCATTTTTGCATGTTCTTCCATCAGTGGATCTCTATGTTATACTTCAACAAATTAAAATCATTTGGTGAGATTTTTCAAAACAACTACTGCCAGAGCCTTACACTCAGTGATTCTGTCTCAAATGGTTGGGGTCAGGCTCTTGGGCTTCAATATGTTAAAGCTCCCCAGGTAATTGTAGCAGCACTTCCTTAACTCCTAGTGCAATGTCATGCTCATGGTAGGTTCTCATTAAATGCCAGCTAACCCTGGTTAACAGTGTGCTGTGAATCAAATCAGGGCCATTGCTTTTAAGTCTGTGCCATTTGGAATATACGCTATTTGTATCTCTGAGCATTTTAACAGAACTTCAAGCCATTTACAACTGCTCATATTGAGAATTTTGCAGTTTTTCACAGCTCAGTTTTATAGACTTCTATGAGTCATGTTACATTCAGTAAACTTGCCTCAACAAGCTAAAAGAAAATGCCAAAAATTAGCACTCCCACTGTTCAGGAGAGTGTATTTTGTCTTTCTATAACTGCCTCAATTCCAGCACTTAGCAGGAAGACATTTAAATCTTTATTGTATTCCTATCTATCAGAAAAATAGAAGAATTTACAAGTTTGACACTAAACAACCACAGATGGAACATTTGAAGTAAGATCACACATTTTATACTGAAGTCTAATGTAGCGATCAACAAATGCAGACTGACACTTAGGACAAAATCCATCCGACTTCCCCTGTGGCTTTGGGGAGAATGTAACATATTCATTAAAGAATGTCCTACAAAATTTTCAAATGTCAAAATACAATATAATTATATTGAGAAAATCCTTTAAATTTAGTAATGGAAATTTCATAATACTGCTGAGAGAGAAAATTGCCAGTTTGTAATTATGCCTTTTTCTCCACAGGTATCACTCATTACAGAAACTAGAATAACATCATGATAATAAGAGTGCTAAACAAGAAAGCAGAAAAACATATGTACACATATCGGATGACCTACATTATAAACAAAAAATACTTTGTTCTCTATTGCCATGATTTTTGTTTGTATATAAATTTATTTACATACATTTTGTATATATTTGTATACAAATCTATTTATATACAAACAATATAAGAAAGGCAGAAAGGCTTCTGATTTAAACTTTATTTACTGATGAAAATATATTTTAGAAAGCTTCTCAATAATACCCAGCAGCAGCCCCATTCGGGTTTGCTTTGTTTGTTACGGGAAATCCAAGTTCAGCCTCCTGGCCAGGCACTGATAGTTGAACTCACCACATATCACAATCTGAACTTTTCTTCTCTTCCTCCAAAATCCTCTTGCTATGCTCACTACAACTTCTGTTCTAAAACAGGAGAACTTTCCTATATCTTTTACCACCTCTTAAAATTCTCTCTTCACTTCATAGCCTTAAGAATCACCTGGGAATCATTTTAAGATTCCTTTTCAATGCCGGAGCCCTAGCCAAGACCAATTAAATCACAATTTCTAGGTATTTGTCATAGACATCAGTGGTTTTGAAAGTCCCCAGGTGATTCCAATGTACAGACCATTTTGAGAACCAGTTGGCTATTGGTTCTTTAATATGTTAGTTATTTGCTAGTACTTTCAAAATCCTTCCTTTTTTTGAGAGGTGCCTGACAAAACTACAATCCTTGATCAACACTAGCCCTCTAGGAAAAAAGGCACACAACCAAGAGGCTGGATCAATTTGTACTCCTGATTACAAATATCTAACGAACATGCAATATTACCTGGATACCCTACTATAGTTCTCTGGTATTTTCACTCCTAGAGATAGGTCTATCTCATACCTTCTATTTTTTCAAACATCTCTTATTCCTTCCTCATTTTGCTCTCAAATGATAATCTCACTGAGAATATAAAAGTTATCAATCATGAACTTTTTCATCTTCACCAAACCCCACTTACAACCAACCTTCACCTGTATTCACTTTTGCCTTTTTTCTGGGGGGAAGGAGGACTTCTGTATAAACATTTACCTTTCCACTTGTGCTTTGGAACTACAGTTCTCCTTTAGGCAGCCCCTTTCCCTTCTACATTGATCTTGCTCTCACCACGGAATCATCCCCTTTGAATAGGCCTTTTCTGAACACAAACATGTTCTTATATTTCATAAGAAAACAAACCTCTCTTGATCCCCATCCCACTTGAACTGCTATCTTATTTATCTGCTGCCTTTATTAGACAAACACCTCAAAAGAGCTGTCTGCAAAAGCATTACTTGACTCTCACTTTTAAACCCACTCCATTCTGGCTCTCACGCTCATCATCCCCTCAGAATCAGTCTCGTCTAGTTCACCACTGGCAACTTATTTGTCCTCATTTCATTCAGCTGCTTAACATTATTCAACATGGATGGCCATCTCCTCTTTTTTCAAATACTATATTTTGGTTTTCAAGGTGTTGAAATCTCAGGATATCTCTTCTTTTTTCCCTATCATTCCTTCTCAGTCTGCTTTTATGCCTTCTCTTTGTTGAGATATCAGTGTTCCTCTGGGATGCTGGACTTTCTTTTCTTCCTGGTTCATGGTTCTCAATTCCAGGAGCTGACCTCATTAGTATCATGGCTGTAGCAAAATTCATATGTTGAGAAATACCAATTTTATTTATCCAGTTCTCCGAGTTCAAACTGTTTGCCACTTCATTTGAGTATTTCAAAGAAACATGAAGATAATATACCTAAAACTAAACTCCTCACCTTCACTTCTAACCTGACTCTAGCCTTATTTGTCTCATACAAAGTGGTACCAACAGGTAATGGCTGCTTAAGCCAAAAACCTGAAGTCATTCTTTGATTCCTCTCTTTGTCTTATGGCCAAAGACTATTACTAAGACTTCTTGATTAAATCTACCTCCAAAATTATATCTTGACTCTTCTTGCCTCTTTCCATCTCCACTGCTATCATTGTCACTCTTTTGACTACTTCAACAACCTCCTGAGTAGTATCCCTGCATTTACTCTTGCCCTAGTCAATCCTTAAAAAGCAACAAAGGTTATCTTTGTCAAACAGATTGCACCTTCATATGACTCTCTTTAAAATGCATCTGAAGTTATAATGCAATGTCCACTTCTTTACCAAGACCTATAATGACCTTTATGATCTAACTCCTGCCTGCCTTTCCTATTTCTTGAGTACTAAGTTACAGTGATACTAGTCTCCTTTAATTTCCTTGAATTCCCCCAGCATTTTCCCACCCCTGGGCTTTTGAACATTCTGTAACCTCTCTTTAGAGAGTGTTTTTCTGTGATCTCTATAAAGTATATTTCAAGTATTTAAAGATCTAGCTTACAGCCATCTTTGGATCCTCAATTTTTTTTTTTTTTTTTGAGATGTAGTCTCGCTCTGGCACCCAGGCTGGAGTGCACTGGCACGATCTGGTCTCACTGCAACCTCTGCCCCCCGGGTTCAAGTGATTCTACTGCCTCAGCCTCCCAAGTAGCTGAGACTACAGGTGCGTGCCACCATGCACAGCTAATTTTTGTATTTTTAGTAGAGACGGGGTTTCATCACGCTGGCCAGGCTGGTCACCAACTTCTGACATCAAGTGATCCACCAGTCTCAGCCTCCCAAAATTGTGTTCTCAATTTTAACAATGTTTTTGTTTTCTTTGTGTCACTTATCATTTGCAGGGTTTTTTTTTGTTTATTTGTTTTGTTTTGTTTTGCCATTTCTCTCTGTTGCCCTTAACAGAAATTAAGCTTCCTGAGGAAAGAGGCTATATTTATCCTGACCACTTTGCATGTCAAGCATTTAGTAGAGTAACTAAAACAATTCCTAGTACGGAATGTGTACTTAGTAACTACCTGAGTTAATGAATGAGTGAATGAAAGCAAGCATTCCAAAAGTTCCCAAATGCTTTAAGGACTGTTCTTAAAAGGTTGACTTAAGGGAGGAAAAAGACTTAAAAAATATTGTGTGTCTATATCTGTGTTAGACACGAACGTGTGTGTGTGTATATATATATGTGCATGTGAGTATATGTGAAGACATACATGAGTATGTGTGTGTATATATATACATATATAAATGAAGAGATAACATTTATACACAGATTGTGAGCTAAATGGAGAGATAACATGTATACACAGATTGTGAGCTATCTAGGAGAAACTATTGACTATTAAAATGCCATAAGCATTCCAGCTACCACCCCCCAAAATATGAATTGACATTTTAAAGATCTAAAAAAAATACCGAATTACATGTGACCAATATTAGAAAGGAGCTATACTTAACATGTTACTTCAATTCACTAGTGACACAACTGTTTTATGGAACATTTATATTTATATGATAAAAATTTAATTTTTCCCAAATGTCCAAATTACATTTGAAAACTAATTTTTTAATGTTTTGAGTATAGTTATTACTGACATTAGTACTAATAAGGGTAAACAATAGGGGAATTAAAAAAACTAATTTAAATGTAGGACATTAGGAATTAAATTTTACTTTGGTTTCAATGCTAAGATAAAATATGTTACAGGACATGTAAACTGTGAAATATGCCATTTAAAGAGATTTCTCTTATAGCAGCAATACATAGCAATATGTAAAGGCCAACTAATATTTTTTGACCTTGTTGTTCTGCCATTTACACGATATGGCATTCCACCAGTGAGTAGAAGATGTGGAAAGGGGTCAGAGATGTTCATGCCCTTGCCATTTAAGAGCTTGACCTGTGAGTTGCTTATACAGCACTACCATTAACATCCTTCTGGCCATAACTGCTGGTCACATGACCTCAGCAGGCTTCCAAGGAACCTGAGGAATGTGCTTGTTATTCTGGCCATCCATGTACCCAGTTAAAATTTGGAGGAAAAGTGTTAATGGAGAAAACTAGCAGTCACGACCACAGCTATGAGAGAGCAGATGGAGTATCTATCACACAAATACAACACATTAGTAAACACTTAACTGAAAAACTGTTTCAAACATTGATTTCTAATAAAGAAAACAGTTGCCACTTTTCTTTGCTTACTTATTTTATTTTATTTTTTTAATTTCAAGATTTTGCTCTTGTTGCCCAGGCCGGAGTGTGTGTAATGGTGTGATCTTAGCTCACTGCAACCTCCACCTCCCAGGTTCAAGAGATTCTCTGCCTCAGCCTCCCGAGTAGCTGGGATTATAGGTGCCTGCCACTACACCTGGCTAATTTTCTGTATTTTTAGAAGAGATAGGATTTAACTTGCCAGGCTGGTCTCAAACTCCTGACCTCAGGTAATCCACCCGCCTCAGCCTCCCAAAGTGCTGGGATTACAGGTGTGAGCCACCATGACTGGCCTGCTTACTTATTTTTATAAAGCCAAAGACAATATTAATTTTCAGACTAAAATATACGGTCACTAGGTGTTTCTTTTACAGTGATAACTTCTAATTAACCTAAGAAACAGAATGTTAAATTAGAAAAAAAAATTCTTAAAGGCATGCAGTTGACATATTTTACAGAAATCTATGGGATTAAGAATTTGTACCATTTGTTCAAAGTATCCTGATTGCCAACACAGATTCAGAACTCATAACTGATCTATCGGCTCTCAGGATATGATTGTTGTACTAAAATTACAGATGTTTCTCATAAGGGTGAGCAAGATGTTATGAATCTCCAAGCATGAAAGATATTCCCAAATCTTAAGAGGGAGAAGATGAAGGTTGATGGATTTCACACAAAGTAAAGTTGCATAAAGTTACCACACGTGTTTTCAAAAAGTGCATGATCTTTATGATTTAACGCCTGTCTACTTTTTACTTCCTGTGTATCAGGAAATGAAATCGGAGACTGGTGTAATTGTAACTTAGTACACAAGAAGTAGGAAGCAGAGATATCTGGGTGGAAAGGTAGGCAGTAGTTGGATCATAAAGGATTTTATAGGCCTTCATAAAGGGGTGGGCATTGCACTATAAGTTCATTGATCATGTATATACAGTATGTCTTTAAAAGCCTGAATTGGAACACCACTAGTTCTTAATTCTCTTAATTCAGTTAGAATAAAAGAAGGTATGGGTTTCTAAAGAGCCTAAAAAACCATAAACATAATTATATCTGTAAATGTGTCCCCATACATGCTGGAAAGTAGAAAAATAACTCCATGTTTATTTTCTACCAAGTGCCCTATATAAAAGATAATGATAACATGATTGCTTTTAATAGTAGGAATTAGGCTTTTAAAGTCAATACAGTATACACTCAGGATCTAAAGTCTTCTTTAACAGGAAAAGCAACATATTACTCTGAAACAAACAAAAATAAAATGGAGGGAAAAAGGAGGTAAATTCAAGGTGGAAGGATAAGAAAAGAGACAGAATTCCAGGAGTCTGACTTCCTACATCATGTCCCATAGCGTTATCTGCACACACAGCTCCTCATATACCTTTTTACTTATTTCCTCCTTTTATTACGTTTCTCCATTGAAGAGGGAAAAGATTAGACATGGAAATAATGAGTTTGATTTGAATGAATTAAGGAATGAATGAGCAAACAAATAAACCAATGGGTTTAGTTGATTCCAGATTTCTTCTGATATTTCAACTTATGTGTTAACATCTGATGTCATGGGGAATATGTTTTATGATGACAACACAGGTTTTCAGTTATCTGGAGCACTGAGCTACATTACAGAAGTGAAATGTTGCTGGTTTTGTTGATTTAAGTCTGCTAGTTCAGTATTTTTTTAAATGAGAAATGTGAATCATTTATGTTTCGAGGTATACCCGGAGAGTTATATAAAAAGCATTAAATTTCAAATAGAGTGAAGCTCTATACTCATTTAAAAAGTGCTCTTCTATAACACTACAATCCCCAGGAGGAAGAAGAAAATGACAACTGATGAAAGTAAAGCTTCTGTTCCAAGAATAATTTTTACTTTAGTTCAAAGGTATTCTGAACAAGTGGAATATTAACATGACAGTACTAAAAGTGATTCAGGTCACTCTACATTTGAATCTTTACCTATACGTTATGAAACTAAAGAAGAAGTCAAACCAGGGTGGAAAACAAAACAACTTTTTTTTAAACAAAACTGGCAGTAAGCTATTGATAAAAAAGATTCCAGTACCCATAAAGAAATCTAAAGGTTATTTTTTAAAAAATTCTTAAAGTTATCAGATAAGAGACTTGATTACTTGAGAATTGACATAGTTAGGCTTTGTGTCCCCACCCAAATCTCATCTTGAATTGTAATTCCCATAATCCCCACATGTCAAGGGAGAGACCAGGTGGAGGTAACAGCATCATGGGGGCAGTTTCCCCCATGCTGTTCTTGTCATAGTGAGTTCTCACAAGATCTGATGGTTTTACAAGGGGCTCTTCCACCTTTGCTTGGCATTTCTCCTTCCTGCAGCCTTGTGAAGGTGCCTTGCTTCCCCTTCACCTTCTGCCTTGACTGTAAGTTTCCTGAGGCCTCCCCAGCTATGCTTAACTGTAACTCAATTAAACCTCTTTCCTTTATAAATTACCCAGTCTCAGGCAGTTCTTTACAGCAGTATGAAAATGGACTAATAAAAGAATGAATAAAATATGTGGATTTAGCTGTCCAGTATAACTTTCTCCTTACTATTGCCCAATGTAGTATAAAGTTACAAAGATCTTTCTGAGAAGACAGAAAATGTTTCACAAAATACCATTTGTGTCTCAATGATGGCAAGATTTTTAAGCAGGTTATTTTTTAAGTTCACATTTAAAAAGCCATTAGACATTATTCCATTTTCAAATTTATGATTAATTTTTAAATTTTGTTTAGTTAGCAGATTCTTAAAATTACATTCTACCTTGCCTGTCAATATTTAAATCAGAAAGATATGTTCTTAATTCTTATATTTTAATTTATGCTTTACTTGATATTTTAAAACATCTGTACATGTTTATATATTTAAAATGAATTAAATATTTGGTTTCTTCTCTTGTTTTTTATAATTCTATGTAGCGTTTAATAAGAAAATCCTTTAATGCCCTTATTTTCATATTATATGGAATTAATATTGCAGTATCAGGGTTGGTGTTTTTTTCCCTAATGTAATCACTGGACATAGTAGTCAATTTGCCTGTCTAAACCAGCATGTTCATAGCAACATTCCTGAGGTCACATGATAAGGCCATATGACTCTAATCCCTCCGCCTCAGCTGACTGAATTAGGAAAGGATAGCATTTCCATGATAACAAAATAAGCACCAGAAAGCTGAGTAAAATACATTCACTGAGGTCATCCTACGCATAAAGTTGATGTTTTTTATTTTATATTTATTTTTGAACACGAAGCATACTTAGCCAATGATTATTTTTAAAAAAATAAACCATAATGTCACATAAACATCGATACTAGTTCTAACTGAAGAGTTAACAATATTTTAAAGTAATTTAAAGTGATTGAAACTCATCTTTTCATTAAACTTGCCAATCAGAATGGCATGTAAATTGTTTTCTTTAGGCCCCAGTTTTTTTCATTTATTCAAAGTTTAATAATCTTAACTGGCTGTAATCTCAAATTATCAGTCAATTGTTTCAAGCCTACTCTTACTTAGACTATTACTGATCTCATACATAACTTTCCTGTGGCTTCCTATTCCAAGCTGGTTTGGCTAAAGCATATCATTTTTTTACCAACAATCTCCAAAACAAGTTTCCTACATATTTACACAGCATTTTCTGCTTATCTGTATCACTGAACCTAGTGCATGCATTACTATAAAGGTATTTGTCTATCACTTGCCTGTATTCCCTTTTGGGTTTTAAGGCCTTGAGAGCAAGAACTATTTTTTATCTCTGAATACATACCACTTAGTAATACCTGGTATATCATAGATACATATAAATGTCTTAAGCATCAAGAAATCTTACAACATTTTAGAATGCATTATGAATATATTAAATTTATACTTTAAATTAATATATACCTCAAATACACTAACTTTTCAGACTGAATTTGCTCTAAGTCAATTTGCCTTCTCTCTCTCTCTCTCTCTGTGTGTGTGTGTGTGTGTGTGTGTGTGTTTGTGTGTGTGTGTAGAAATTCTGGGCACAGGTACCATAAAAAGAGTAAATTTCATCTGATGCTCTATCTGATGCATATATACACGCATAATTATATACACACAAAGGAAACAGTCAATTCATAATAAATGTTAACTGAGCAATATGATATTGGCTTATCCCAAAAATAAAAACAAATTGAGGCAACCCTCAGACTTCCTCATACATGAAAGCTAAGGCTGTTTCAGCAGCATCGTTCAGTAGACATCATTATGACTAAAAAACTCAGAAGGTAAATTGGTGAGACTTAATGCAGAAATGGCTTAATTTATCACATAACATAAATTAGGAGAAGAACATTGATTTTTAACAAATCACTACATTTACTGATATTTTAAAGTAGAAATGAAATAATCTTTTATTTTAAACAATGTACTATCAGACAACATTCTAAAAAACACAATTAAATGGAATTAGGACATCAGCATTCAGGTACCATATAGTTAATGGAGTAACTGATAATATTAAAAAATAGTAACTGTCAATTTAAATAATAGTTAACTATAAGCTATATGCCTGCAAATACTCTGTGTTTTATATAAGTATAACAGCATTAAGTCATTTCACCCTCAAAACAATCTGACGAAGTAGGCACCCACTTTATCACTGAGCCGATGAAGGCATAGTTGATGCATCTTACCCAGGTCACACAGCCAAAAAGGGAAAGGCACAGATTCCAACCCAACAGTATTCTTAACCACTATGCTGTACCTTTTCTCTAAAAAGTATTCATAAACCATGTCTTTGTGGCTAACTAATCTAGATACTGATCTCAGAGTAATTTTCATTACAATTTTCTCAAATTGGAAATCAGAAGAAAAAGGCAACTGACCAGCTGCCGAAATTTTCTGGTTGTGCAAACTGAGGCATGTCCCTATATGTCTTTGAGTCGAAGTTTTAGCAAAATGGACTTAGAATGTCTACGTAGCATGCCTTATTATTCTTTTAACTTTTGGCCCCAGGTTTCTTTTGAACAAATATCTGGTATACAAAATAAAAAGGAAATGGAATGTTCATTTAGATAATAGATATGAAGTGTTTTAGAAAGTATAGAGTTAAGTGAAACAAGCCAGGCACAGAAAGACAAATACCACATGTTCTTGCTCATATGTGGGAGCTAAAAAAGTTGATCTCATGGAGGCAGGGAGTAGAATGATAGTTATCAGAGGCTGGGAAGCAGGGAGATGAAGAGATGTTGGTTAATAGGTACAAATATACAGTTGAATAGAAGAAATAAGTTCTAGTATTTGATAGCACAGTAGGGTGACTGTAGTTAACAATAATTTATTGTTTATTTTAAAATAGCTAGAAGATTTGAAATGTTCCCAAGATAAAGAAATAATCAATGTTTGAATGACAGAAATCCTAATTACCCTGATTACATCATTACACGTTGTCTGCATGTATCAAAATAATCACATGTACCCTATAAATATGTACAACTATTATGTATCAATAAAAAAGAAAAAATATAAATAAAGTAATAATAAATAATAAAAAAAAAAAAAAAAAGAAAGTATAGAATGAGGCCGGGGGCAGTGGCTCACGCCTGTAATCCCAGCACTTTGGGAGGCCGAGGCGGGCGAATCACGAGGTCAGGAGATCGAGATCATCCTGTCTAACACGGTGAAACACTGTCTCTACTAAAAAATACAAAAAATTAGCTGGGTGTGGTGGCGGGCACCTGTAGTCCCAGCTACTTGGGAGGCTGAGGCAGGAGAATGGTGTGAACCCGGGAAGCAGAGCTTGCAGTGAGCAGAGATTGCATCACGGCACTCCAGCCTGGGCGACAGAGTGAGACTCCATCTCAAAAAAAAAAAAAAAAAAAAAAGTAGAGAATGCTATGTCGATGTTACTGACAAAAATAATTTAGTTATTGCTGATCTCCCTTCTATATTCAATTATTTCATATATGATAGAAGAATGAAAAAATACAAATCTATTTATTCATAAAACCATTCACAATAACCTAGCAAATCAAAAATGCATAGTAAATATTTCACAGCTATAACCAGAGTGAAAGAATTTTTTTGAAATTCAAAATTATAATACATAAGACAAAAACAAAACAAAACAAATCAGCCAAACTGGTATTCTGAGAAAATCTACATTAATCTTAATGACTTTTGATAAACAGAACATATATCTGAATGCCTGACAAATAAATTTACTTAAACATGTTTTTATAAAAATGTGTGCTATACAAATGTATAGTTGTTTTATTTCTTTTGACTCACTGTTTCTCTCCTGGAGGAAAATAAAAAATAAAATTCCAGAAAATTAACAAGTTTGGAAATGCCTAAAAGATAAGTAACCAATCAAGTTGCTTCTTAGTTTTGAAAAAAATTTCTTAAATTGTTCTTTTTAAATATTAATTTCTATATGCCATTAGAAAATATCACCTTGCTTATAACTAAAACTGGTTATTGCAGCTAATGAACTAATGCTAAAACAGTATTACTATCTGTAGTTTTACTTAGAAAACATACAAACAAAGGAATATTCTCCTTTAATACATGGGAAGGTAGCCTTGTATTTGTTACTTTAAAAAAAATGCTGTGGTTTTCAATTTTCTCACCTTGGTATAAGGTTCCTTATCAGCCCCATCTCTTACTATTTCTAGTTTTTTCATGTAGACTTTTTTTCCTCACAAGTGACAAATCTTACTTTGTAACCTCCTGCTAAAAGCCTTAATCATCTTTGTTCACATTCAATAATCTTTTAAGGTGTACGTCAACCTAGAATTATTTTTCAGTCAGTAATAGCACAAAGTGAGGTATTTTGTCTCTGAGTATTCATGGCAGCTTAAAAAATTGAAATTTAACCTAATAAACATTTTATTACATTGTATGATGAAGGTAATGCATTAGGCAATGTATCATACTTATTATACATGATAACTATAATAATCATAGTTATCAAATAGAAAAATATTTTATCCTAAATTTAGGATATGACCATCCTGTTTTAGATTGTAAATTCTCTGAAAGCAGTTATCATCTTCTATTTTATGTAATTATGTATCTACAGACACATAAGGATTTCCTTCTGTAGATGATAGTAATTTTGTACTTTTGTAAATGAAATAAAGCATTTAAAATATCTCACTAGGTCCTCAGTTTCCTTACTTTACATGGTGACATGGTTATTTGCATAGGTTCATACAGTCTACTTATTCATCAGGATATAGTTACATAAATTGGCTGTACAACTAAGGCCTTACGGAGGTGCCCATATTGGAGAATGATGCATCCTGAGTCAGGTAGAACCACTGCTTTTAAGGAACTAAGGCTGACTTTATTTATGGAACCAATCATTGCAAAGTCCATCCAGGGAACTTGACCTGATACCTGGCTGACGCGATACAGTCTCACAAGTCAGGAAGGTCACTTCCTGGAAGGCTAGGGATGTCAACAAATTTCAGTGACCCTGAGAATAGAGGATACACCCAAAGGTACAGGTAGTATAGGTGAAATCTGTGTATGCTTTCTCGGGGTTGGCTTCCTAACCTCCAGTTAGTAAAAAATAAAGGCTTTTAAAAGTTCAATCTGAGATTTCTTACAAAAATTTCCAAGTAGAAGTGAATAATTCAAAGATCCAGGGCTTTTTTAAAATTAGAGATAGGGTCTTGCTTTGTCACCCTAGCTGGAGTGCATGATTATAGTTTACTACAACCTCAGACTCCTGGGCTCAAACAGTCCCTCTGCCTCAGCCTCCTGATTAGCTAGGGTACAGGAACGTACCACCACACCCAGCATTTTTTTTTTTTTTCTCTTTTGGTAGAGATGGGGCTTTTCCATATTGTCCAGGTTGGTCTCTAACTCTAACTCTTTGCCTCAAGCCATCCTCCTCCCTCAGCCTCCCAAAGGAATCAGATTAAAGGTGTGAGGCACCACCCACCCTGAGTCTTTTATTGTAGAAAAATAAAACAGCCTTTTGTATATATTCCCCAGTCTTTGTGTCTTTCTCTAGTCTAAAAGCCGTAAAAATTTCCTAAAACTCGAATGTTTCAATGTCTGCTGTTCACCAACTAGAACAGTCAATTTTTATATTTTATTTCAAGAGCTTTCAGACAAAAATGACCTTTCAGTATTCATATTTTTCTATTTAAAAAAATAAATTTCTTTTTGTCCATCACAATATCTCTGAACCTAAGTTCACACATTTATAACACAAGTATACTGGTATAAAATTATCTCAAAGAAGACCAATAATACTAGCTTGCTATGTTATAATATGATAATTATATCTTTCTTAGATTTAATGTGCAAATACTATAACAATAAAATTAACACAGAATGATTAAATTCAGAATCATAATTCTGGATGTTAAAAACAGGAAAGCCCACTTGACAGCAATATTCAATTAAATATCAGCTTTTAGACTATACTTTTGTATCATATATTAATATAATAACCTTATAGTGATTTAATTTTATTTTTGCAATTTACACATGACAGTATATGAAACAAATAGTTGTAATTTTATATTCTAAATCTGAAAAGCCAAATCAAAATATTCTACATGATTTATGTCATTATAAGTTAACATTTTAAACACAAATTGCATATGTGTTTAACCCACACTTACCCATGAAATTGAGATAGCCTTCTCCACCAAGCCCATGCGTAATGAGTCGAATCATTTTATGAAGCTGTATTCCACGATCAATAACTGGAGTAAAAGGAGTCAGGACACTCATGTTTGTATACATTTCGGCATCCATCAACCAAAATGCCAGCGACTTATCCCCAACCAATGCCTACAGAAATAAAAGTAATGGAGATAAATGAAAAAAAAAAAAGTGCTAAGTAGTTGTGATTTACAATAGAACAATGCATGGTTACAAATGTTAGGAAACATCGTAGAAGAGGTGTGTAGATTAATATTAATTTCAGGTATTTTCCACTGGTGATTTTCTAGGCTCAAGGCAAGCTGGTAAAATATGTTAGACATCAACACATTTGTTTTCAGAACTGGACTGATTTTTATTTTTAAAATAGGTTGGTGAAAGATTCATGATAAGGTACCTGAATATCTGTTATATGTGAGCTGACACCTCACATTTTCTGAAACATTTATTATAATGTTGAGAATATTAAATAGATTTTTAAAATAGATTGTATATAATGATTTTATTTGCTTTGAAAGAAGTTTCTGAAAAATCATTGATATATATAATATATTATTTTGCTCATATATATGAGTAATATAATATGTGTATAAATATATCACAATAGTTCCTTCCTGCCCTCAGCAGAGAAAATAAGTTGAGAACATTTATTTAAGTGTAAATTTGCTTTCTCATTGTATTTGCCATTTAATCTAAATTTAGTTTGTTTTACCTGAAAATATAATAATTATTAACTGAGGCAGGTAACTCAGAAATGCCCTGAGTAACAGCAGAGAGACCTCCTAAAAATCTGAATTATTTACAGTTCAAAACATCTAATGCAGTGTTCATCATTAACAATAACATAGAGTAAAATGTATAATAGAAATTAATCCATAATCCATAATCTCAGTACCCTATTACAATTCTTTTCATTTTCTAGAAAAAAATTTTGTTTACAATCTTTTCTATCTTTAACCTACTTTAATTAAAATGATTTTTCTTTAAAAATTGTTATAGGATTTATATCACTACTTCTTAAACAACTCACCTTCTCTACTTGTTTTGAATTCTTTAATTATGTTTTTAGCTATAATTATTTCTATAATCTCTGATTCTATTATAAAATTATTTTAATAACTTTTGATCAGGTTCATAGATAAAGCTTATTCTCATACCAAGTTGCCCTCTTATAAAATCCTGTTGAGATACTGGTGAAATTAAGTTAAGTTTACAAATTTAATTGTTAAGGATTTATCTAAAAAGTTTAAAATAACATCCACATTTTAACCATAAATTATATATGTTTATTTATTCATTTTTATGTATTCATATACATTTATATTTTTTATCAGGCTTAAGAGTCAAAGTACATTTGCTTTTAGAAAGAACTAGGCAACTTGCATTATTTCTGCTATCCTGAGAATTCCTGAATATATAAGACAGGATTGCCTGAATTTTTAAAGTATGAAATAATTCTTGGTAAATCTGTTTCTTTACAGATTAGGTAGAAAGTTATGTAAGAAATCTATCTTTTTCATCTTCCATTTGTTCATGCCACTTATTTGTTTACTCTTTCATTCATACAAAATAAACATATGCTGGGAATTCACTACGTGCTGCAACTTCAAGGAGTTTGCAATAGAAAGCTATAATTTATGCATATATTTTAATTTTCAAATTGTTATGTATTTGGTGAGAGTTTCCCCCTCCCCACCCCCACCACTCACCTATTAAACTAATATTATTCTTTTCTAGATTGGGTTCTTCTTTTTTAGATAAGTATTTATCTTATCTGCTCTACAGACAAGGATAATATAAATTTAAGTTGATAAGAAAGCACAGCCCCAATTTGGAAGATGCAAAATTTAACATGCGTTTACTTCAGAGGTCATCAAGTTTCTCTAAGAGTGGGCCACTTTCTCTGTCTCAACTACTCAGATGCATCATTTTGGCACAAAGGAGAATACGTAAACAAATCAGCGTGGCTGTGTTCCAAGTAACCTTATTTACAAAAACAGGCAGCAGGTAGGATTTGGCCCATGGGCCTTGGTTAGCCAACCCCTGCTTTACTTACATTTTCTTAACAATTAGAGGAGACACCTGAAAAAATCATGTTTGCGTTAAATGGCCAATTTCTGCAAAAATGATAGAGAAACTTATTTAGTTTCAATATTTTAATAAAGATACTTTAAGTAACTTCAAACATTTTATTGTCTACATTTTAATCTACAAAAAGTAAATTTTATGTTGATGTGTATGAGGATTAATATGACCTTAAATAAGTGGCCTTTTTTCTCCATTTAAAAAATATTTATTAAGTGATTACTAGGATCAGTCACAGTGCTAAAGGCTGGAAATAGAAAGACAATGAAAAAAAAATTCTGTTCCTAAAACATAATGGAAACTTGGAGGATGGGACAACTAATTTTTCCCTACATGACCCAAGGAAGGCTTTATATAGAATGTGTCAGAGCCAGACAATTAGGTCTGAGTAGGAACTTCCCAGATGCAGATGCGTGGGGAAAAGCACAAGATTGGAAAAAGCTGACCTATTTGGAATGGGTAGGGATTTCAAAGTATTGAAGAACAGGAGGCTTGGAGAGTTGGGCAGAGAATAATGCTGGAAACTTCGGCTTGAGCCAAAATAGGAGTGGCTTTGAATTACAGGCTTCGACCAGTATATCTGGGTTGACAAGACGAGCTTTCCTCTTTAGAAAATACCTTAGGCTGTATTCGAGAAGACAGACTAAGGCTGGATGGAACAGGGGTCAGGGAGGTCAATTAGCAGGAGATTTCAGTGACTGAGGGGAAAAAATGAAGAATGCTTGTCAAAAGCATAAAAGAATACCTCTAGAAGGCAGCCTAAGATGGAAACTAAAATAACCCTGGTCCAGCACCAATTTTCTTCATTATGACAAGGGAAAACATATAATACTTGCAACTGCAATGTATAATCTATTAATTATAGTTTGGCAGGACAAACATACTACTGCATTTTGAAACTGGAGTTTCTCCATCTACAAATTTAACATTTTTTCCAATATATGTAGTTTTCCTGTAAAGATATATATTAATACACACACACACATACACACATTATAGTAACTACGGAGGTTTATATTTCAATATGTTTATATTTAAATATGTTATTAAGGAGAGGGAAGGAGGAAGAGAGAGAGAGATAAATAAATGAATTTATGCACATATTCATTTACCTGATCATGGCTCTCTGCATAAGCAATGCACTTTTCAAGGTAGCGCCTGTTTGTGAGCGTGTATACTATATCGCCCATGTTCCAGTCTTCATCTTTAAACTCTTTAAGTAGCTAGACACAAGAGAGAAAAATAAGCTTCTGAGTAAAGCATTACTTTTCTTATTTTTAAATCACAATCTGAAGGTATGCATTATATCAGTGCAAACTATTTGATATGCACATATTAGTCCACCCATATAGCAAAGTTATCACTGTTTAAACTTTTACGGAAATCACAGCTTTTATACAAAATGTCCAAATGACAGTGGTGTAGAGTGTGTTTGTGTGTGTGTGTGTGGTGTTTGCTTTTGTGCAGACAGTTTAATCATTATATTTTAGGATCTTTGCAGCTTTTTTTCTGTAATAACTGCCACCTCTTGATTAATGCCCACAGTAATGTTATTGCACGGCATGTCTTTCCATAACTTGTACATGGTAGAGATACACTTGTTACATTTATTTGTTTATATGAAAAAAATTAGTAAAAAGAGTGTTTCGCTTCATTTTTACAAAGTGATAAAACAACTGTTTCAAAATTTAAAGCTAATTATCATCAAACAATTACCCTCTTAACAGACCACACATTTTGTGTCTGCATTGCAATTTCTAGTCAGTGTTCAGTCTGGCTCTGTCCCTCTAACACTATACTTTTATGCAACTGAACTTGCTGAGGTTAAGCTTGTGGTGTGAGCTTAAGTTAGTAATTGCTCTCTCTTAAGTAGATACTTGCTATACATATTGACACTGCTGATCCTATCTCCTGCCCCTGAACTTTTCCCTTTATTAATCTACCACTGTGAAACTCTTGCTTTATATTGTTTTGTTTCTTCCCGCCACTCCTGACATACTATAAATTCTCCTCCTCTGTTTGTCCTATAAAGGCTGATGTTCCTCAGGATTATGTCCTAAATTTACTCTCCCTCTTTAATTCAACACACTGTCATACAATTATGAGAACATAAGCAGTTCTGATCATTGCGGTGCGAATCTTTGGGCACCAGAAGGCAGAACGTGGAAGGCAGAAGAGCAACCATCCATAGATGTTCACAGCCTAATCCACGAGAATCTTTCTAAAAAGCAGGCATGAGCGTCAAAATAAGAGAGAGATTTGAAGATGCTATACTGCTGCTTTGAAGATAGAGGAAGGAGCAATGAGCCAAGGAATATAGGCAGCTTTTAGAAGTGAGAAAAGGCAAGGAAATGGCTTCTCCCTTACAGCCTCCAGAAGAAATGCAGCCCTGTTTACACTTTGATTTTAGTCCCAGTAAAACCCATTTCATTTTTGTAACACATAGAACTGTTGTGAATTTGTGCTGTTTAAGCCACTAAGCTTGTGGTAAATTGGATATGGGAATAAGAGGAAACTAATGTATAGACCTACACAAATGGGCCAGACTAATTTTTGATAAAAGGGCAACAGAAATTCAATGGAAGGTGGGCGGATGTTTCAACAAATGATGCTTAGAGAATTGGATACCCATGGGTAAAAAGAGAACGATAAAGAACCTTGAGCTAAGTCTTATATATTGCACAGAACTTAACTCAAAATGGATCATGGGCTTAAATATAAAAAATAAAAACTATAAAACATTTAGTAAAAACCATAAGAGAGTCAAAAATTTCTTACACTTGATACCAAAAGAGAGACCAAACTAGCTTCATCAAAATTTTTAAAAAATTGCTCTGTGAAAAGCCAATGTGAAGAGGATGAAAGAACAAGCGTCAGACTAGGAGAAAAAAATTGTCAACCATGTACCCGGCAAAGAAGTTGAATCTAAAATATATAAAGAACCCTCAAAACTCCACAGTAAATAAACAATGCAATCAGGAAATGGTTAAAAGACATGAACAGATACCTCACCAAAGAGGATATGCAGGAGGCAAATAAGCACATGTTTGGTATCCAGCATCATAAACCATTTGAAAAATAATAAAACCACAATGAGATGTCACTACACACTGATTATAATAGCTAAAATAAAACATAGTGACAACACCAAATGCTGGTGAGGATGTATAGAGGCAGGTCTCTCAAACATCACTAGTCAGAATGTAAAATGTTACAGCTACTTTGGAAAACAGTTTAGCAGTTTCTTAAAAAATTAAACAGGGAATTACTATATGGTTCAGTAATTGTAGTGTTTGAGCATTTATCTCATAGTTATGAAAACTTATGTTCATAAAAAATGAGTACACACATGTATACAGTAACTTTATTCATAATAGCCATAACCTGGAAGCAACCTGGATGTTTTTCAATGGGTGAATGGTTAAACTGTGGTATACCCCTGCCTTGGAATCCTATTCAGTGCTGTTGAATGTGCTGTTGATATATGCAACAAGAATGCTGGATGTAACAACATGGGAGGTTTTCTTGGATAAATCTCGAGAAAATTTTGCTAACTGAAAATGCCAATCCAGGAAGGTCACAAACTGCATGATTCCATTTATATAATATTTTTGAAATGATGAAATTATAGGAATGGAGATCTCATTCGTGGTTGCCAGGGGTTAAGGCATTATTAGAAGCAGGCAAGATGAAAATAAGTAGGTGTTACTCTAAAGGCAACATGAGGGAATCTTGTGGCAATGAATGTGTTTTGCACCTTGAGTATATCAATGTGAGTATCTTGGTTAAAAGATTGTTCTATACCTTTGCAAGAAGCTACCACTGGGGAAAACTGATGAATGAGCATACCAGATCTCACTGTATTATTTCTTACAACCGCATGTGAATCTACAATTATCCTAATATCTCAAAAATGTTTAATTAGAAAAACTATATTTATTAAAAATACTAGGTGCTCAATAAATATTTGGTGGAATTAACAGATCAATGAATGAGTTCATTAGACACATACATTACCTTAACATAAACACTTCAAAAATGATCAAATAAAATGAAAGGAAATACAGCAAATTTGGCATAATTTAGACAGTCAAATATTTGTTCAGTAATTGATTAAACTAAGAATGATATTCAAAACTAATGATTTTGAAATAATACAACTAGGAAATGATACATAATTTGCTTTTGAACAACAAAAACATGAATAAAATCTAGCATTCTAATCTAACTCATACTGTATGGGTAGACAACATCGCAGGCCATATACATTCTGAGTACAGTTGTCATCTGATTTAATAACTCTTGTGTGTTTTATTGACATATAGGGAGAATGGGAGCCACTTATTAAATTGTTTTTAAATGCACCAGTTACAAAAGTAGAGGAAAATCACTATGTCTAAGGGTTTTATTGTAATACTATTTTAACTTTAGTTTTATTAACTAAGGGGGGACCCAGTTTGGTGATACAATAAGAATTTTAAATAATTACATAAAATAGAAGATGATAACTGCTTTCAGAGAATTTACAATCTAAAACAGGATGGTCATATCCTAAATTTAGGATAAAATATTTTTCTATTTGATAACTATTATTATAGTTATCATGTATAATAAGTTAAGTATGATACATTGCCTAATGCATTACCTTCATCATGCAACGTAATAAAATGTTTATTAGGTTAAATTTCAATTTTTTAAGCTGCCATGAATACTCAAAGAGAAAATACCTCACTTTGTGCTATTACTGACTGAAAAATAATTCTAGGTTGACGTACACCTTAAAAGATTATTGAATGTGAACAAAGAATGATTAAGGCTTTTAGCAGGAGGTTAAAAAGTAAGATTTGTCACTTGTGAGGAAAAAAAGTCTACATGAAAAAACTAGAAATAGTAAGAGATGGGGCTGATAAGGAACCTTATACCAAGGTGAGAAAATTGAAAACTACAGAATTTTTTTTGAAGTAACAAATACAAGGCTACGTTCCCATGTATTAAAGGAGAATATTCCTTTGTTTGTATGTTTTCTAAGTAAAAATCTTTATAAAATACTTGCTTTTTGACCTGATAATGTTTAAGGAATTATTATAAATGTAGGAGCAGAAGTTATGTTGGTCCAAGTTTAATGTCACAGCTATGCATTGCACAAATTGCCCGGGGGGAAAGGAAAGACAGCTAAGAAATGATTATAGTAACCACTTCCTTAAGAGTAGGCGCTATAGTTTTTCTACTCAAAATTAAGCCCTTCTACAACTGTGGTCTCATAGCACCAGTTCATGTCTGAAATAAAGGGCTCATCAGAAAGCTATGATTATTTGTATAGATATCTGACTCCTTATATATATTCAGCCCATGAATGTCGACATGGCTGCAAAGAAATGTTCTATATTAAACCTAAGTCTACATAATGACTTTAGTCCTTTAGGCAAACATTAAATGAAAAAAAAAAAAAAAAACAACACCAAACTACTTGAACTGCCATTAAATTTAATAAAATTTTATTGATAAATGATGTGCAAAGTACCATGTACAGTTATTCATTCCTAGTGTCTGACAAATGGTAAGGACTTTTTAATGTTGAATAAAGGAATGGATGAATCCAATCCAAATTCGTTGAGGAAAAACCATACTATTAAGCAAGTACTGGGAATTAAGGAGTAACTTTTACATTAATGCATGATCTGTAGGCATAAATGAATGCTGTAATGAAGTCTAATGTGTATTAAATATAGAGCACTGAAGTTTCATATAATTGCATTGATAATGCAAAATTCCATTTATACAGCTAACATTATATTAATCATATTTTCCCTTTGCCTGAATACGTATGAATACTTTAAATCAGAACTTTTAATATTTTCAGAAGCACCTTATTAAAAAGCATAAGAATCGACAGACTAATGAAAGAATTTAATATTTCAGTTATAATATCTGTAACTAATGATCACAACTAAGAAATAAATTAAAGATAAATGAAGCAACACAGTATTCACAGAAATAAAAAATATTTACATGGACTCTTACCTGAATCCACTTATCTGGAATTGCCATGGCTAGTCGATAGTCAAAACCACCCCCTCCCTGGGAAATTGGAGAGCACAGAGCTGGCATTCCTGATACATCCTACAACAAAGAACGTCGGTTCATAATGATCAAACTTTTAGTAAATATTCTGACTGTAAAGCCCAGGTCAATAAATGAAAACAATAATAGGGGAATATATTTTTGGGCTGCTTTGGTAACATAAAAGTCGATAAAATTGTGATAGCATATCTCATTTCCTAGAAAGATTTTTGCTTAATGTTTTCACTCCAGGCAAACTTTGATCTCATGAAGCTATTTATTTCTTTTCTTCAGTATCTCCTAGAGAACACAAAATAGCAAAACTATTATTGCTAAAACATAGTTTCTTATTTTTGAACTACTGTAAAACATTTTTTATTAGTTTTGTTGCTTTCACCAAGCACAACAATACATGTGGCATAAATCTGTTATAGTTGTTCTTTCTGTATGTAGCCCTGATAGGGAGTGTATTTTTGTGAACACTAGCTTTTGATGAAATGGAATGTAGAGTTAGTACATTAACAGTGAAACAGTACAATAGCTTTTACTAGAGTAGGTTACACTTAGAAGGGGTTTTTGAGATTAGGTAGGGATTATCTTCATTTAGCAGATATAGAAACAGAGGTTTATTGAGGTGAAGGGATCTCTCAAGATAGAGAATTTTTTTTTTTTTGACACAGAGTTTCACCCTTGTTGCCCAGGCTGGTTTACAGTGGCATGATATCAGCTCACTGCAACCTCTGCCTCCCAGGTTCAAGCAATTCTCCTGCCTCAGCCTCCCAAATAGCTGGGATTACAGATGTCCACCACCATTCTCAGCTAATATTTTTTATATTTTTGATAGAGATGGGGTTTCATCATGTTGGCCAGGCTGTTCTCGAACTCCTGACCGTTCGAGACGGGAGTCCGAACTCCCATCTCGGCCTCCCAAAGTGCTGCGACAACAGGCACGAGCCAACATACCCAGTCGAGAGAGAGGATTCTTAATGGTAGAGCCGGATTCAGATATCAAGCTTTTTGACAGGGGGTCCTTTCTACTCTAGACAATTAGTATCCAATAATTAATCAAATAAATAACAGTAATTTAAAAATGGGTTTCAAAGATTGGTACAGGGACCCAGATGTAACAAAAGATATTATTAAGACAACTTTAGGAAAATATGTGCTAAGTATTATCAATTCTAATTCCACAATATCTTTCAAATAAGTTACTTTCCTTTGCTCCATTACCACAACCACAATCTTATTTAATCTTCATTACTGCTTGCCTAGACCATATCCAAATGGCATTCCCCATCTCTACCTACTCTTTATACTAACTGCTGCCAAATTCATATCTTATGAGACAGTCCGCTCCTATTACTGCCCTTCAATGGATTTCAATAGCCAACAATAGAAAATTCAAATTCCTTAGCTTAAGATTCGATTCAACAATTACACATTAAGCATTTACTATATGATTTACTATCCAATTAGCTACTCCCCTACTCCCTGTTATAGTGTAAGATCCATGAGGGCAAGAGTTTATAGTTGTTGTTCACCGATATACCCCAAGAATCTAGACTAGTTTAGTAATACTTGGCACAAGCAGGTTATTCAGTAAGTATCTGTTGAGTGAATGAGTGAGGTGCTCTGAGGGATTAAAAGATAAGACATAATATCTGACTTTCAAAGATTAATAAACTAGGACCTAAATACACACAAACATAATTATGAAATGACCATGTGATGTAGTTGTGATCATTAACTAAAGTGCACAGAAAGTGAAATGGAAAGACTTCTTTCCACCATTATTTCCTACTATTTCATTTTAATTACTAAGTACTTCGGCCACTTTGAAATATTCCCTCTTGCATGTACTTGTTACGAGCTTTTCTACATCTGTCAATGCCCAAAGTCTTCCTTAGATTATGACCCTTACTTCCTATAAAAGACTATCACATACCATAGGCTCTCTGAGACTCAGGTCAAATGCTTCTTCTTTTTTTTTTTTCTTATGGAAGGAAGGTATAAGTAAATATATTATATGGTAGAATACATCCATAAGAAAATAAAATGTTTGCCAGTAATCTTATTTCTGCATAGTTCTTCATGGTTTATAAAGTAGAAAAAAGATCAGTAGAAAAGAAGCCATTTCAATCATTCTATTTATCAAAATATAAGTCATATTTCCACAGACAGGATTGGATAAATATGCATTAAATATCAGGCACCATATTAGGAACTAGAATTACAGACACAATGCCTTCTGAAAAGAGTTTTGAAAGACCAAACTGTCAAGAATGACTGGTGATGGACTGGTATTAAAGATCAAGATGAATTTTCTCAAGAAAATATTAAGGCATGTTCTGTATCCAGTCCCAATGTTGTTTTAGGAAATAGAATCTGCTAAGAAAAACATATGGTAATCATGAAACCCAGTCATCCCATAGACATATTTTTTTGGATAAACATAGAATTGAATCCTTTTGAAAAGCCTGAAACCTATATTTGTCCCTTAAGTCTTCTCAAAAAAAAGTATCAAAGAACTGAAGCTCACCAAATCATGGCATGCAATGAGATGCCAGACCAGTCATTCCTCATGATTGCTTCCTTACCCCTCTCTAGTTCTGTTTTCTTACACATTGTTACATTTATTTCTTATTATATAAACCTCTAATTTTAGTTGGTAAGAGAGATGGATTTGAGACTGATCAAAGCCTTCTTCTACGGCAATAATCATTGTCTCCGTGATTGGCTTTCTGTGCAGCAAGCAGCAGGACCTAGACTAAACCCCTGGTGATTTGGTAACAATCATATAGTCTTGACTCCTAAATCTGACTTCTAGAAAGCTGCCTCATTAATGCATATGAGTTGTTTCAGCCCTCCTTTTGAAGGTGGAAAGTTTGTGACTGTTCTTTTAAAATTTTTAAGAAAAAAAAAGGTAAATCATAAAGGTCATCAAAATAAACATACTCTAAATATAAAACAATTGATGCCTATTCATATGGCATATGAAAATGATTCTGTGTTTGGGATGAAATTAAAATAGTTCTAATTTTTTACTATCTAAAGAGCACTTATAACCATTCCAGAGGGAAAGATACATCAATCAAAAATGTTTTAATTAATATAGCAAATATAATAATGTAAAATGGTAGATAAACTTGAGCAAAATAAGGTTTCAATTTTTGTAATTGTCATTATAAATAAATTCATATTTCTACTAAAGGAATTTAAATAAAATTACATTGCTTATTCGTTCAAATACATTCCTTTTCTTAAAAAAAAAAAGTTCATGGGGATCAATTCTACATTTGGAAGAGACTCCCACTAGACAGAAAAGTGACGTATTGAAATTGAAGTAGTTTTCAATTTAAGTGGAATAAATTGAAGGCACATCTTTTTTTTTAAAAAAAAATCTAAAACCAAGTAATATAAAGTAGGCTAAAGTCTCAAAGTTTCATTGGTAGAAACACTGATAATCAGACCAGAGCTCCCTAGATGATGAAACTATTTTACTTGAAATGAATGGAAAGATCAATGTAACAATTTTAACTTTCATGTATTAAATCATTGCTTCTTTTTCTTCAGTACCCACTTTTGATTTGTGCTGTCATTAATTGTTTGTAGCAATTTGTCATTTGTAATATCTCTGCTTTGGATTGCCATAAATATCATTGACAAAATAATTAATTTTTTGATGTTTGACATATAAAATTCAAATATACATAAGGCAAAAGTTTAAAATATACTCTGATTGATGTTAAAGATATTCAGCACAAAAAAGATTAGCACAAGTATTAGTAAGGTGCTATGATCAAACGTAGGTAGGTCATGACTGTGAAATAATACTGGGTGTCTAAATTGTATGGTAGGTTGTTTGTTTTTCAATTGTACATAAGAACGAATTTCAGGAATTTAGGGCTACTGCTTTATTCCCAGAAAATACTTAAAAAGTAAAATGCCTGAAGGGAATAAAACTATTCTCCTCTATCCAAGCGGTGAAATCGTACCATTTATAAAATTGGAGATTTCTGATTTTGAGAAATGGTGGATATAAAAACAGTCTATACAAAAAATAAATACTACAGGAAGGAGACTATTCCATTTCATGCCAATAAGCTAAACACCAACAATGTAAAAACACACCTTAATTCTAACTCTTTTTAACAGTAGTCTTACTATTTTTATATGTCAACCACTATACTTTGTATAGAACAGTTTTAACATGCTAAATTCAATTTTAATAATAATTCCTAGTTAGAGAACTTAGAAAACCAGAGGGATTTTAGCACTAAATCTAAATTAGCATAAGCATTTAACAAACTTCTTAATTTATCACATTTATCACCAAGAGGGGAATTGTCAATTATGCATATATGGAATTATATCATTACAGTGCAGCTTTGGGACAGTTAATCATGAACCTTCAAGAATCATGAATAACTAGTGAACATTTGGCAATCTGAGAGCAATAACATAAACAAGAAAGGTAATCACATCAGAACAAGAAAGGCTTCAGAGAAGCTTGCAGGCAGCGATCCATCCTATCTTTAATGATTGAGCCAAAAAAGAAAAATAAATAAATAAATGGACAGACACACATTAATATTCAATTCTTTTCTCTGCTGAAGGTCTCATAGCGAAGGGCCTGTCCACTGATTAGGACATTTAACTCTCCAACCACTGGCATTTTCTTTTTTAACAATAGAATGGTGACAAGTAATTAGTATACATTATCTTCTAATAGGGAAACAGTGAATTCTAAATAATGTGCCACCCATACAAGATAGCTGCACTATACTCAGGGTAGAATTTCATTTACGCAATTATTGACAACATGAGATTGATTAATCAAATACTGTATGCTGACAAAATACTCTCTATTAAAGGGGGTCAAAAGGTAAGACTTCACTATGGCTTTACCTCAGCTATTGTTATAGAATCGGGACACAGCGTGTGAACCAAATGATTTGCCAACATGAGGTAAGTCAAGGCATCTTCATCTACTTGTAGTCCGAAATATTCACTGTAATCACCTGAGAAACCTTGACCTTAGAAAAAGAAAATCAATACGGATATATTATGTTAACAAGCAAGTCTTAACTCTGCACAAATACATTCACCAATTAGTTTGTTTATATGAATTTTGTTATTGTAGCAGTTTAATAACATAAGCACCAGCAAATATACTGACTTAGAAAAGTACTACATGTCAACATTCAGAGTTCAGACAATTCTGCAAATCAATTTTGTTTGACAAATGCACACGCATGAGAAAAACAAAGCACTTTAAAGATTTAATTTAATTTTAGCTAAATTATATGGCAAAAAAGTGAAATCATACTAAAGGGAATTCTAAATATCAAATAATTGTCAATACATTTTCTGTCACATTAAGATGTTAATGTTAGTTTGTATTAGATCCCTCTGAGGTAAGGAAAAGAAAATAGGAAAACCATCATAAAACTGAGACATAATATTTATATATTATTTCAAACACGCACTTCAATTTATGCAATATGGAGTTCCCTACGATAAAGAGATTATATATTCTCAAACTTCCTCCTACCTCCTCTTCTCTCACATCCTAACTTTGGTTGGTTATAGTATAGTTCACTTACTTGGGTTATACCATTTACTTTCTATTCTTTCAGTAATTTACTCTTATTGTTATAATAAAATCAAATTTGTGCTCAATATCAGCCTTTTACCGTTTCTCTACATCTAAGTTCTATTGATTTTTTTTTTCTCAGTTTGCCGGATTCTATCACTGAGGGATATTTTCAAGTATAATTATGGAAGTCTTATACTTCAAGTTCTTTCATGTTTATATTTCAGCAGCAATATAACTACCAAGTTTCTCATTTTTGATGCTGTCGTTCTTTAATTTTAAAATATTTAATTGACAAATAAAAATTGCATATATTCAAGGTTTCCAAGGTACTGATTTGATATTGGCATACATTGTGTACTGATTACTATACTCAAATTGACACATCTGTCACCACCCATAGTTACCACGTGTATGTGTGTGTGCGCGCGCGTGCGTGTGTGTTAAGGATACTTAAAGTTGGCTCTCATCAAATACCAAGTAATATTATTAACTATAGTTACATTAGATTCCGCCTAGCTTATGCACCTTAAAACGAAAGTGTGCCCTTTGACCAACATCTCTCCATTTCCTCCACTCCTCAGCCCCTGGCAACCATCATTCAACTAGCAAATGTTTGAGTCACACTTTGTAAGAATTTGGCAGACATTGCTTCTGTAAATAGAATACTATGAGTCCAACCATTTTTTTTTCATGCATGCAAGTAAATTGCAGGTAAATTCATGACCTCCTGATAAATTTCCCTTTATTACTGAGTTTATAAATCAAATACTGTGTCTTGATATTAACTGCCTTATCTCAACTTTTCTGGTATTCTATTTGATCTTCTGCTGTGTGGTTTCAGGGATTTTGTTTGTTGCTTTCTCTGTCATTCCAAGGAAGAAAAAAATGTTAAACAATTCAGAATGTTTTTCTTTAACCATTTCTTGGATTCTGTATCTATAAAAAGCACATCCCATATCCATAAACTTTGGTTCATTTATCTAATACCACAAATTCTTGGAAGATATTCCTCTCTCGGTGAGGTAGTTTCTGCAGGAGCACGTAGGTGTTTAAATCTAGGAAAAGATTTTTCTTAACTTTTGCCTTTGCATACCGTAAGTCAGCTTCCCCGAAACTGGAAAATGGATATCAATAAAATCTGTTGTGTTTTACAGATTCAACTTCTTTCCCAGGAACATTTCAAGTGGGCAGCATCATGAGTAAGATCAAGCAGTAGCACACTTTGAATGTTTAGCTTCTTTCCTTGGCAGTCACTTTTCAAGATTTACAGTCACATTTTTCACCCCCTTTGTTGTTGTTTTTTTTCTGTTTATTGCTAGTGAACCTTTGGCCATTAAAAAATAATAATAATTGGCCGGGTGTGGTGGTTCACTCCTGCAATCCCAGCACTTTGGGAGGCCAAGGCGGGCAGATCACCCGAGGTCAGGAGTTTGAGACCAACCTAGCCAACAGGGTGAAACCCCGTCTGTATTAAAAAAATACAAAAATTAGCCGGGTGTGATGACGGGCACCTGTAATCCCAGCTACTCGGGAGGCTGAGGCAGAAGAATTGCTTGAACCCAAGAGATGGAGTTTGCAGTGATCTGAGTTCACACCACTGTGCTCCAGCCTGGGCAACAGAACAAGACTCTGTCTCAAGAACAATAATAATAATAATAATAATAATAATAATAATAATTGTTCCCATGTCATCTATTGAGGGATTAGTATTCTGTGATTCTACTTCTTTGTACAACTTTTAAGGTGAGAGTCTGATAAATATTTTTAATTTCAAATTAATTTATAATTTAATTTTAACCAGGTAAATCTGCAATTAAATACATATTTTATTCAATGTGTAATATGTAAAAACCTATGCATTCACAACTGTTCTCATCTATTATTTTTTATTTTCATTGGAAGTGCTGTAGTGTTCACATCCTGAGAGTGTTACACTAAATGGTTTCCTCAAAAAAATTTTAAGCTACACACGAATTATAGCATATTCAGCAGATATATTTCAAAGGAAATGATTACCTTTTGTTTACTTATAAAATGTACTTATAATCTACCTTTTGCCAAAATGGGATAATAAATTACTACAGTGAAAGCATATGTAATGGAACTAATAAAAATCAAGACACCAGTAATGGCTATTGCAGCTTCTGCAATTAACCCCAAACCTGATTATATCAGGTTACCTACCCACTCCATGGTGATGATAAAGCATGGACGTAACACCATCAAAACGAAATCCATCAAAGCGATATTCTTCCAACCACCATCTTATGTTTGACAGAAGGAATCTTAAAACTTCCCAGCTAAAATATAAGAGAAATATGTATTTAAGCAAAATGTGAAGAGCATTTTCCTTAACTGTTATAAATGTTTGCTATTAACTAAAATTATAGGGCTCTATCTCAAGAATCATAATGTTCAAGAAACATAACATATATAAAAGTCACAAAACTAACAAGAATCTCAGTTGGTTGATGAAACTCATTCTAAAAGGAAAATTATTAATTTTTATAGTCCACAAAGTCACTTAATATCTAAGAAAATTTAGGGAAAACATTTTTTAACATGAACTCCAAAACCAGAGACCCTGCCTTATTCAATGCTGTGTTCTCGGCAACCGGAAAAGTGATTACTACATAGTAGTGCTCGAAAAAAGCAAAGGAATAAAATCTATTACCAGTCCCTGAATTTTTAAAAAGGCTTTTCATGTAATATAACCATAATTATGTGATTTTTCTCCTTTCAGAAAATGCATTTTCATTATCAGTAGAAAAAGTACTTTCAATGACTTTTTGTTTAAAATATTTCCTCATGCTACAATTTCAAATAGATATGATTCAGAATAAAAAGTAAAAGATAAAAACAGAAAATCAACCACATGGTAAGCAATATTACATTGACTAGACTGTTGTTTCCTGAAGGTAAAAAAAGAAAACCTAATTACCAAAAACCACATGTGTAATAAAGTACAAAGTTTTAGGAGTTTAAGAGTCCTACATCCATAAAAAGAGAGGGAAAACAAAGAAACTGTGTAACTCAATTAAAAACACCACACGAAACAAGTCTGTTTTGGACAATTGAAATAAAGGCATCATCAATTAGTATTTTCTTTAGTCATATAGTTATGGTTGAGTTCTCTATCTTATTATAACTGTGGTTTTAAGACTTTAATACCTCATTTAGTTTAATGACAAAGCTCCGTAATAGTGTACACAAATCTTTACCCCAGTGGAAATTTATGTATTTTTAAAACCTTCCATATATTAAAGAATAATCTGACATAAATGAAGATTAAGTCATCAAAATTAACTTCAGAATTGTAAATCCAAACTTTGGGGAAAGATGAGTGTTGTTAGTAATTAACTGTTTTAAATAAGTTACTTTGAGTTTTGAAAATTTACTAAGTTAAAAAAAAAAGAAAAGAAAAGAAATCCAAGCAATCTAATAGATATAAAAGGGAGACAGGAGGTTCAAGATTTTAAGGTCAAGCAACCTTGAAGGTAGTATTTGCTTATGATTCTATAATTCCATGTTCATACGGTTTAAGGGGGAAATCCTGTTTAACAGAAGAAATGAATAGAAACAAGGAGATATAATAGAACTGTATAAAATCAAAATCACTCTATTTTGCATAGGAATTTTCATTACCATATTGTTTATAGTTTTCTTATAATTAATAAATTTTATTTTTCAGAGTTTTAGATTCACAGCAAAATTGAAAGGAAGATACAGAGAGTTCCCTGTCCCCAAGCATATGTCGATATTTTGTAACAAGTTTGCTATATGAGAATTTCAGAAAGAAGACTTGAATAAAATTGCATACAAATAATCCTTTGAAAATAATTTTTTGAAAAGAATATACTCTTCTAAGTAAAGGGAAAGATAAGTGAATTATATTGCAATTCAGTGAAACACAGAAGAGGGAAAGGATGTGAACCTGATCACTGAATAGAAAGAATTGCCCAGTGTCACAGCAGGTTTCACTAAAGTCAAAGGTAATGCAAGTCCTGTTGATTCCTTTTACTACAATATTTAATCTATTCTACTCTTGACCAAAACAGGAAATAAACTGTGTTTAAAATCTTAAAATAAAAAGACACATTTGGGAATAACTATGTTAGTAGACAGATTCTTAGCATGTATGAACAACAAAAAAATTCCTGTGATAATCAGAAAAGAAACAATAGTGACAATGGAGCACCTAATTAAAAAGTTCTCATGAGTTAGAAACTGTATTCTATTCTTCAGATCTCTGAAATACTCTTACACATTGTCTGAAAATCATAAAGTCTTTTAAAAACTACTACAAGATTAAAGTGATAAGTCAAATTTCTAGTGCTTTTAATTTCTTTTATATTTTATGAATCATTAATGAAATACAATTAGACAAAATTTTATGAGAGTAAACTATGTAGGACAAAATAGTAAAGAATAAAAATTTAGAAATTTTATTTTTTAACCAAATATCAGGAAATGGATCTAGGAAAAAGCCAAATATAAAATTTAAAATTAGTAGCAGCAAGTGCAAAGCAAAAGTTAAAAGTATTAATTCTCTGGCTAAGTCAATTTTCTTTTTTTTTTTTATTATACTTTAAGTTTTAGGGTACATGTGCACAACATGCAAGTTAGTTACATATGTATACATGCACCATGTTGGTGTGCTGCACCCAGTAACTCATCATTTAACATTAGGTATATCTCCAAATGCTATCCCTCCCCACTAAGTCGATTTTCTAAAACTAGATTATTTGTATCAGTTATGCAAAAAATAACTAGTCTTATAAGGGTAACATTTTATAAATAACTAGCCTTTGTTGCATAAGAAAAAATGAATTGTCAGTTTCTAAGGATAGTAGTCTTAGTTATGCTATGTTAAATTTTCTGCACAAAAGCACAACCTTTTTGTATATAATTATAAAATACTTAGGACACATTACTGGAGAAAAAACTTCTTCCCTAATCATTTTGTGTCACAGATACCCAGACCTCAAAATCAAGTGGAAGATTCTCAAATATACATTAAAGATCCAAGTATGTAAGGACATCCAGCAGAGGTACCCTGTTCTGCACCCTACCCTCCAGCAGTCACATGGAGAATGAAAACAATAATCTCATACAGGAATGAACTAGATCACTGAATCTAAGATTTGTCTTTGAAATAGAGCAAGCTTAAAGAATACGTCACCAGTGAAAATACTGATTTCTGAAAGATGTTCAATATTATTTCTACTCTCATAATTTCCAAATTCAAAGCTCATAAATTCCATTTTTCCTTTTTTGGGGTGTTGAGAGAAAGAGGAGTTATGAATTATTCCAGATTGTGACTGAATTAGAAATATTGTTCAGTGTTCTCTCTAGTAGTAAATGAACTGAATCACCTCAACTGAATGGTTTGCCTTGAGTCAGAGTATGACAATGTCTGGTAAAAAGTACAATAAAAAAGGCAATTTACTTTTTCTACCTCAAAATGGCATCAAACAGCCCATAACACAGTTGATATATCCAGTTGATTAGAATCTCATAAAAATATACAGCAGAATTTAAGACACAGTTTTATTTTGGTGCGTTCCAACAGACAAGCCAGGACTTAGATTACTCCATTGGCTTACAGCTTTTATAGCCTGTCTTTACAAACCACTTACTGTCCAGAAGCCTAATTTCTGAACAATTGGAGGATCTAGATGCTAACTTTTAGATGGTGATGTCAAATATATATATATCTCAAAAATATATATATATCTCAAAAAATATATATATCTCTCAAAAAATATATATATATATCTCATTGGTCACAATGAATGTGTTTAAGAAGTAACCCATTTTAGCTCTTAGCTTTATATCTTAAAGTAATTAACACATATATTAGAAACTAGCACTGTGCTATTCACACTGTGCATAGTCAATTGATTAGCACACTCCCAATTTATTTTTTGGAGCAAAACAAAATCTGTAATATCCAGAAAAAAAATAATGAAATGCAGTTGACTTTCTTTTGAATCATAAACCACTAAAAAAATGTTTAAGTCAAAGGTGCCTAATATAGAAACTGAATACATCGATGGATAATACATACATTTAAGGATTTCTGGCAATCAAAACAATCACGATTCTAATTGGCTTAGATGTCTGAAATATTCAACCTGTAATCAAGTAATGAGGATTTATTAAGGAAATTTTGTCACACACAGATAATTCCAATATTAAGGTTTTTAGGAAATATCCCTAAAATCAAAAACTGTTGATTGTCTTACATTCTGCCAATAATCTTTATAATGAAACATAGACAAATTTTCTCAGTGAGCAACTATAATCAAATATAATGACATTTATTTAATGACGTTACATTTTGTAATCCAAGCTTATTTGCCTAATGTTCTATTTATTTGTGGTCCAAAAATACCTCTGAGATTTTCAAAATTTGCAACTTAGTTCACTGGATGTTACTAAATCTACTAATATTGTATATTAATAAATAAGGGACATTACTAAGCAATGGCTAAATATCAAAAAAAATAAAGGAAAAAATGATGTTCCTCTTAGATATTCCATAGGCTTTTAGGCTGAATGGGTATTAAACAGTACATCATAAAACCACGAATCAAAAACCTCATGTTTTGATCTATGTATTTCAATCGAGGCAGTAGATTGTGAGGAAAAATGAGAAAGGTATAGAATGCCAAAAAAAGTCTCAAATTATAATAAAAATGACATTTTTACAAAGGTATTCTAAAATGTCAATGTTTAATATAATAACAGGTAACATCAAACTACCTGGTTTATTTTTAAAAATTAAAAGAATTAATCAATTTTAATTAAATTAACCAACAATTAAAAATATTATGTTTTGCTCATAATTTGTATAAGTTACATTACAAACTCAGCCAATTGGAATTAAGAGAAAACTTGAAATGATTGAAAAGTAGTAATTCATATCTAGTAGTAGATAACAGTATCATCAATAATAAAGTGTATCTGGATTTTAGACACGAGAATTATATAGAGGCTATTGTATATATTAATTTCAAATACTGTTAGATAATGAGTAGCACAAAACTAGTGAGACAAATTGTTCATTCAACTACTAAAAATTTGTAATAATAGAAATTTCAGAATGTAGGTAATTATAAATTATGGTTTTGAAGTTTTCTTTTCAATATCACATAATTTTCTGGATTTTATTCTGTGCAACTTTATTTTATGTAAATTAATATATTGTTTAATCAGATTATATCCACTGAGCTCCAGTTATCTATATACATTAACAAAATAAAGCATTTTCTTCCCATAAGGCCTAAATTGTACTTAGCATATTAAATACTTTATTAAAATTAACTCTATTTGTATTATATGTAATTCCAATCAGGTATTCTCTAGGAAATAAGTAGAAAAGGATGATATGGTGCTTTTAAGGCTAAATGATTCCAATTAGACTTTTACTAAAAAATAAAATACTTGAGAAATTTCCAAGTCATGTTCTTCTCTAATTTAACCTGCATTCCTAAAAATTGGTTATCTGCCAAGTAAGATTCGCAAAAGGCAAACCTGAAGTGTCTGTGACTGTGAGTGTATGTACATAAAGTGTGTGTGTGTGCTTGTGTGCGTGTGTGTGTGTGTAGGAATTGACAGTGGACAGCAGTGAGAACAAAAGTGAAGGCTATTAGTCTGATATGACGGAAAACGACAAGTGTAAAAGAAAAAATAACCCACTCTAATAGAGCACACCTATGTAAACTTAGATGGGAGAGCCTACTACTACACACCTAGGCTATATGGTATATAGCATATTGCTCCTAGGCTACAAACCTGTATAGCATGTTACTGTACTGAATACTGGAGGCAATTGTAATGCAAGGGTAAGTATTTGTACATCTAAACAGAAAAGGTACAGTAAAACACAGTATTATCATCTTATGAGATCACCATCTTATATGTGGTAGCTTGTTAAAATGTCATGTGGTACATGACTGTACATACATACAGACATAGGTATATACACACACACCCATGTTTTTCAAACAAGTTTAAAAAATTCTACCTTATCTATAAAATAAAGCTAATGACTAGTTCAAATCAAGTGGCAGTGACTTGAACATAGGTAATATACATCATGACAAATGTCATATTAATACCGTAATTGGTAATCAGCTTTAAAGAGCTTATTTTAAAGGTAAAAGTTTGGAAACATTAACAATTCATATACTCCTTTTTCATTTTTCCCTTCTGATTTATTTCTAATAGATTAACTATCATATTTAGATAAGCGATTGGCTGGGTGCAGTGGCTCATGCCTGTAATCCCAGCACTTTGGGAGGCCAAGGCGGGTGGATCACGAGGTCAAGAGATCAAGATCATCCTGGCCAACATGGTGAAACCCCATATACAAAATTTATCTGGGCATGGTGGTGCATGCCTGTAGTCTCAGCTACTTGGGAGGCTGAGGCAGGAGAATTGCTTGAACCTGGGAGGTGGAGGTTGCAGTGAGCCGCAATTGTGCCAATGCACTCCAGCCTGGTGACAGAGTGAGACTCCATCTCAAAAACAAACAAACAAATAAATAAATAAATAAATAAATAAATAAATGACTAAATAAGCTATTATAATAATTTTATGATTGAAAAAATACACCCCTCGATTTGATAATTTCCCATTATCTCACTTAAATTTATAATTATGTGTATGTATTTATTTACTTATATTTAGCCAGTTTTATTTTAAATGATGACTTGAGGCAACTTACAGAGATACATACATCTAAACAGTATCAGCCTCCCAAAGTGCTGGGATTATAGGCCTGAGCCATGGTGCTCGGCTCTAATCAGCATAAAAAATAAATTAGAATAAAGATCTTATACAAACATAAAGTATCTGGGAACTGATTTTTATTCCAGTCTGAAACAATTATTTTACAGACTACTGACTTTAAATATACTACAACAGGATTTTCCTTCACTATCACCTCAGAACAACATTTTAGGACAATATTCAAGGAAAACACTATTATAATGTATATAAAGATGTAGATATTTAGGATAATACTACAGAAGTTATTTTAAAGATGCAACAATGTACTTCGAGACCAAAAAATGGATAAGCATTTTAGAGAGGAGATGAACTGGGAAAAACTAGCTGTACAGCAATTGAGGTAGGGAAAGGTGAAAATATAGAGGCGCCTAGTTCTTCAAAAAATGAATGGTGTGTGTGCACATGCATGCGTGTGTGTGTGTTCTAGGAGTGGGAAATCAAGGAAAATATATAGGGTCTGCTATTGATTATATTTAAAATTCGAACATCACTCATCGATGGTATTTGAATTTGCACTAGTTTTGCTAAATAATATATATGTTTCTAATTATATTTGGATACATTCCCACAAGCAAAAGGAGCTAGCTTTCAATGGGCTGACTGGAGTGGAGCAGAATAGAAAGGGGAAATGTGATATTATATAGAAAAGAAAAAGGAATTCAAAGTCATCAAGTGTCTACTAGCTTCCAGACTCCACCCGTTACACAGCCTCATTTAATAAAGCTGTGAAATGATATTTTATGGTTTGGGAAACTGAGGCTTAGAAAAGTTAAAAAACCATGTCCTGGGTCACTCAGGTAATAGGTACAGGTGCAGCTCAACCTTTTGAATCTAAAACCTCACCTCTTAACTGCAATTTTATACTCCACATTCAGCATGACTACATTAAAAATTATTTCTTGTTTTTGGCAATTGTCCTGGTACAACATCTTTTAAAACCCTGTAATTCCCACATATCTATAATTTTAATATGTGGTCATACTAGCTGTATTAATCTTCTCTAAGTCTCAGTTTTCCACAACGTAAAATGGAAGATAATTTCTGCACCCTCCTGAATGGGGATTAAATGGAATGGGTATAACGTGATGGCAGTGTTTGGCATACTGCCAATCCATGAGAGTTCCTATTAAATAATAAACAAATTTTGAATATTTGTTTAAATATTACATATAAATTATATTTATGGCTGTAATATATCAATGAGTTCTATTAGTTGTGATTTTCTTACTGAAATAAATCATAAAGATAAGCATGTTTAAGCTAACATCAAAGCTAAATAATCCCTTTTTTAAATTCAGCATTTATTTTTCCTAGAGTTTTATTTTATTTACCTATTTGTACATTCAATATGCATTTCTTAACTACCTGCTTTGTACCAGGCACAATGCCAGGTGTTAGGGACACAGCTATGAATAGCAAATACAAAGTATCACTTTGTGTGGAGTTTAGGGTCTAACAGCAGAAACAGACATTTTACAGCTACTAACACAAACACATTTAATTACAATAGTGATTAATAACACAAAGAATAAATATGGGAGTATGAGACTGTATTGAGAGAGAAACAGTTAATCTATTCTGAGGAAGTGAAGCTAAGCTTCTCAGAAAGTGAGAGTGAAAGTTGAAGCCCATAGGATAAATTGGACAATATAACACTCATTCAAAGTTATTGGAAATCACCTTACATTAGTTCCGAAAAGCCCTCAATCCACTTTTGACAGGCACAGCAGGAATATATTTTTATTACATACTATCAGTTCACTAGTGTAGTCGTTAACATAGGACTTCCTTTAAAGATAGATTCAACATGGTCAACAAAATCAGATTTTGTGGAAAGGTATCTATTAAATTAACCATTTGTCTTAGTTTAAGCTCCTATATCAAATTGCCATAGACAGAGTAGGTTATAAACAACAAAAATTTATTCCTCATAGTTCTGGAGGATGGAAGTCCAAAATCAGGGTGCCAGCATGGTCAGATTCTGATGAGGGTCCTCTTACGAGGTGCAAAGTGCCCACTTCTCACTGTATCTTCACATGGTAGAAACAGTGTGAGGGAGCTCTCTGGGGTCCCTTTTCTAAGAGCACTAATCCCATTCAGAGCGTGGAGCCCTCCCAAAGGCTCCACTTCCTAATATCATCACCTTAGAGATTAGAATTCCAACATACAAATTTCAGAGGGACAGAAACATTCAGAAATAAAAGGAAGAGAGGATGAAGAAATAAGAAAAGGACATTTTTCTTTATGTGTTAATTTTGTGTGACTGACTCCCTACATAATGCTTAACTATTCTTTCTTGTTTTAATCACATTTCTCCAGAATTTTTCTATTCAAAGAAAATACTTTTGAGACAGTCTTTCCAGCAGCATACATATCTAGAAACTTCCCACTCAATACTCCTTCTGTACCAAATCTCATCTTTTCTTGGCTGACTCATGCCCCAATTCTTGTCGTCTTCAGCCCAGACTCTGCTTACTCTCTGCCTGGAGAATGCATTCCTTTCCTCCTTACTCCCTGTGGCTCCTCTATTCCTAAACTAGCTATCCATATGGTCTCTTATTCTCTTTCCTTCCGTTTTCCTCTTCTAACCTCTTCTCCTCTCTCCCTTTCCTCTTTGTTAGCCTCTCTTCCTTCTTAAATCTTGATTGCAGAAGCAAATGTAAAAGCCTGTCAAGCAATCCCAGGAATTGCTTATAATTCATTAAATATACAAATTTTGCAAAAATAAAGATATCAGGTACTCTGACTTGATGAATTTCATGAGAAAATTATGTCTTACTTCACTTAATGAAAATTAACTAAGCTTTTTTAATATATAATGAAATAACATTGAATTAGAAGTCAAGAAAATTATGCTCTAGCCAATTTTGAAAAATCAGTATATAAACAGATAATCTCTCTGAAAATCAGTGTGATAATTTTTGAAAAGAGGGTACCAGATTATTTGATCTCCATCTTATATATTTTTATAAATTTAAATTTATTTTATTTTATTTTGAGACAGTCTCTCTCTGTCACCCAGGCTGGAGTGCAGTGGCGCAATCTTGCCTGCAACCTCTGCCTCCCAGGTTCAAGCAATTCTCTTGCCTCAGCCTCCCAAGTAGCTGGGATTACAGGCGCCTACCACCACGCCCAGCTAATTTTTTGTATTTTTAGTAGAGATGGGGTTTCACCATGTTGGCCAGGCTGGTATTGAACTTCTGACCTCAAGTGATCCACCCACCTCGGCCTCCCAAAGTGCTGGGATTACAGGCGTGAGCCACCATGCCCAGCCTATAAATTTAAATTTAAACTGAAAAATTAATTCAAGGCTAACATTTCTGAGTTTTAGCATACAGACTAATTTGAATGATTCACTATATTCTACTAGAATACAGACACAAAAGTTTATGACATTAAATGTGCCTTAGAAAATGATAGAGTAATGGCCTGAAAAAAATGACATCCACACTCAAAAATATAAAACCAAATTCAACCAGCACCGAATCCCACAATCTCAATTGATAGCCCAGCACAAGGTTCACAAAATCTTCTTATTTCTTACATGAATGCCATGTGAGAGACAATAAGAGACAAACTGGTTCATGCAAGTAAGTCCTGTTTTCCCAACGTAATCATAAATTATTGTCTAAACGTTAAGAACCATATCTTGTGCCTTTTCTTTATATTAGTTTCAAACAAACTGACCTGAACTAAATTAATAATGTACATAGAAAGCTAAGACACTCACATAAAATATTAACTTTTCTTTTCTTTCTTTCTTTTTTTTTTTTTTGAGAAAGGGTCTCACTTTCTTGCCCAGGCTGATATGCAGTGGCACCATCTCATCTCACTACATCCTGGACCTCCTGGGCTCAAGTTATCCTCTCACCTCAGCCCCCAAGTAGCTGGGATGACAGGAGTGCACCACGACGCCAGGCTAATTTTTGTATTTTGTGTAGAGGCAGGGTTTTGTCATGTTTCCTAGCCTGGTCTTGAACTCCTGGACTGAAGCAATCTGCCCACCTCGGTCTCCCAAATTGCTGGGATTAATTTATCTTTTAAATACAACATTAACTCTGAAGCAGTAAAAATAAACAAACTGAAAAGTAATATATAAAGTTAAATAATGTTTTCATAGTCATTGGAAATGGAACTGGAAATTAAGAACAACAAAACTCTTTACTTCACTAAAATAAAGTCACATAAGCAATGATTATGATACGTTTTGGAAACCTACAAAAGTGGTATTTTCATGAGGAAAACTTAAGTAAGAAATTATTTAACTGAAATGTTCAAATAATAGATTTTCCTCTTCTTTTCTTCCTTTCCCCCCACAGCTTACAATTTCTCTTTAGAGACCTTTCATAACATGTTTAACACTATAAGAAGTAAAATCATTAAACTCTTCACTGATCATCTTCCTGTATTGTTTATTAGAAGTTTTAACACACATGGGCATTCATGCAAACATATACCTCAATTTTTTTTAAATCAAAAAAAAAATATGGCCAGCCTCTAGTGAGAGTAAGCTCATATTGGTGAATGTATGGCCTACATTGGAATAAAAATGCTTATGATTAAATATTGAAAATTTCCCCAAATGTAATATAAATCTCTGGTGACGACAACAAAAGGAAGAAACCACAAAAACATCAGTATCCTTAAGGAATCATCAGCTTCTTTTTGTTTGCTCCAGTTATAAATTTTGCATTTGCACATTGCTGCCTAGACTTTCAAAGGGTTCTGCAATGATTAATTTAACAATCTACCCATATTGCTCTAATATAACCAAAAACTTTTACATATATATAATTTATAATATCCGAATCAAGGATAAACTAGTGGCCAAAATAGAAGTTCCAACATCCAGGCATGTTATTAATGCAGAAATGGCCAAGTGTCACCAAAATATGGCTACTTAAACAAATACTTCTCAAGCTTGGGTACTTTACCTCTAAAGATACATGGAAACGCACAGAACAGTGCATATTTATGACAGTCAATTTGACTTGATTGTTTGACAGTAAAAAAATGAATGTGTAAAAATTCTAATACTTACAAATATATATTGAATGCTTACTAAATAAATGGCAGGCCTTGTACTGAGTGCTTTGCATGAATTATTTCATGTAATTCCCCCAATAACCCTCAAAGGTGCACCTAATAATAGAGGTTGGCACACTTTTTTGTACAGAGCTAGAAAAAAACATTTTAGACTTCGTGGCCATGTAAGGTCTCAGCGTTGCATGGCTCAACTCAGTTGTGGTAGGGAGAAAGAGGACACAGGCAATGTGTAAAGGAATGGGCATGGCTATATTTCAATAAAACGTTATTTACAAAAACAGGCAGCACTCACACTTGGCCCACAAGCAATATCCTTTGCAGACCCCTGCAATTAAAATTCTCATTTTACCACTGTTAGTATGTAACATTCATATGCCCACACAGCTGGCCAATGAATTCAGGTCTCTTATTGCAGAATCAAAGCTGCTAACTACTACATATATCTGCTTCTTGCCAGCAATTTACACAGATATTCTATGGTAAAATAAAAACAAATATATTCCGGAGTAAAAGGCAAACTGATATGTTTATAAAAAACAAAACAAAATACTAGAAGAAACCTTGCATTTACAATGCTAGTGATGCACACTCTAGGAAATAAAAGTCTATGCTCCCCAAAACATCAAGATATCTGATGAAATTTAGAGAATTCAGTCTATGCTTTAAAAATGAGCCTTCTTTAAACTGTTATATACTTTTTAAAGCTCCATGGAATCTTTTAGGGTTTTTCTCCATATATAATGACAAGGAGGAGTTGCTAAAACCATGCACCAGGTGCTATACATTGTCATCAAAGTCCATGCCCATTTGCAAATGTACAGTATATGGCCAGACTGAGAATAATGATTTATGTTCAGGTCAAAATCCTGCCCAGGCAGGAAGACCCTGCGCTATTTAACAAAGTCTGATTTCACTTGGAATAAAATCCAGTCCACAGTCCTGGTTACAGGTCCAGTATAATCTGATCCAGTCTAATATTTCAACTACTGCCCACTAAGCTCCAGCCATAGTGCCCTTTTTTCTGTTCTTGAAGCACAGACAAGCTCATTTCAGACACAGGTATTTCTTACCAGCTATACTCTCTGCCTAGAATTCTCTTCCCTTGAGTCAGACCCTAGCCAAATGTCAATTAGATTTCACGCAAATATGATCTCTTAGAGGACTTCTCTGGACACCCAGTTACTCTGCCAACCATATCACTTTTGGTTATGTTTTGCTTAGCATTTATGTGACACTATGATCTTTTCGTGGTTTATTATTATTTACTTCAAGTTATGTGCTATTATGTAGCATTTTAAAATTGATTATCAATCTTCCTCAATATAATAAATCTATGCTGTAGATGTACAGATGTCACATTTATTTAGTTGTTGCTGTATTCCCAGAGCCTAGCAGCTGGCCTGGTGCTTAGAAACCATACGGTAAATATTTGTAAACTAAAGAAATGAATGACACATATCATTGTTCTGCAGGCTACACCATATTGCCATTTATGGTTTTATTCACTTCACTTTGGTCAATCATGCACAGAAAAGAAAAAGTTGTTTAGACCTCACAAAATGATTTAAAATTCACAGTGCCTTGTTATTTTATTCAAAAAAGTTTCTTTTTAGAACTGATAGTCATTGCTGTCTAAAAATGGGGGAAACACTATTGTTTACCTCTTCATAAAGTTTATTTAAAAAATAAATATGGCAGGCCAGGAGTGGTGGCTCACACCTGTAATCCCAGCACTTTGGGAGGCCAAGGTGGGCGGATCATGAGGTCAGGAGATCAGGACCATCCTGGCCCACATGGTGAAACCCCATCTCTACTAAAAATACAAAAGTTAGCTGGGCTTGGTGGCGCACGCCTGTAATCTCAGCTACTTGGGAGGCTGAGGCAGGAGAATCACTTGAACTCGGGAGTCAGAGGTTACAGTGAGCCAAGATTGAGCCACTGCACTCCAGCCTGGCAACAGAGCGAGATTCCATCTCAAAAACAAATAAAAACAAAAATAAAAAATAAATAAATAAATATGGCAATTAATTCTGCTAACTATTCATTTTGCCTTGTCATATTGTTTTAATTATTTGAAATTTATGTATTTTATCTTTAATTTCTTTTGCATAATATTACCTTATTTATGTAATTTTGTCAAAATGTTTCCCAGTTTAAAAATCATTTTATTTGACCTTAGTCAAGTCTAAAATGTCATCCATTATGCAATTGGTAACAATTTAATTCTTTTTTCTTAACTCTTTTCTAATTGAATTTCCCAACAGTTAAGTTTTATTTTAATTCAACTTTTATGTTAGAATTTTTATCATTTATTAGTTTTTTGTATTTGTTATTATTTTCTAAATTTTATTGTAGGACAGCATAAAAAGTATAGATAAATGAAGATCACAGATAAGAAGAGCCAGATTTACACAAGAAATGTTATGCTCCTGTTCATCTAAGATTAACTGCTTATTAGCCCCACAAGTCCTTAGGACTAAATCCACTTTTACCAAAATTCATGTTGTTGAAAGTCACTAAACTGGATGCTCACTGAAACTGATGTTCTCTTTGTCAGCATGTCACTATTCATATAACTATCAAGGGTCGTCTGGGTCAGTGTTCAACTTTCCTATGCTAAACCACTGATTTCCAATAAGAAGGAATTTGTAACCTCAACCCTACCACCTCCTCCTCTGTCATCTCTGCTTATGAGCTATGCCATATGTCAGTACTTTTGCACAAGGAAAGAAAGGGGAGGCACCATCTAGTTAAATCCACGGTGCTTCTTCCATTGAAAACCCTTCTTGAGAAGTATTTTATTTAAGAAATATAAATTCTGAATGTTATTACTTGATTAAATCAGGCATTTAGGAAAGCCGCTTATTTGTGCAACACTATCTTTCTCCTTTTCAGAAAAGCCCTCCTAAATTACATTTTCAAAACCTCTTTCAACCTTCACTAAAGGTCACGGAATACGTTTGTGATATTTGCTATTTCACTGACATGTAGAACTGTCATTGTGAACACTTCCCACAACATTATTCCATGACCCCCAAACAATACATACATGAGATAATAACTGTCAGTTATGATATATCTGTTAACTCCTTAAGATGATTTCCTCTCCCCTTTGGCTGCTGGCAGTCTGCATGCTGGGATAAAAAAGAGAAAACTATCCTTTATTGGGAATCCATAATGTGTCCAGTGCTTTATCCATATAATCACATTTAATTTTCTCACTACACTTTTGGTAGGGTAGAGGGTAGTCAAAATCTTTACCTTTACCTGTTTAGGGTATCCAGCTGAGTCTGAGAGTTAGATTGACATAAGACAGATTAACAGGAGAAAAGCATACAAATTTACATAATATAAGAGCCTTCATAAGGAAACGCTGACTCAAAGAAGTAGCAAAACCTGAATGCTTATAGGCTGGGTTGAACGAAGAATCACAAATATGGAAAAGCAACTAAAACAAATGGAGACACTAAAGGAAGAGTAGAGTTATTTTTAACAAGGTCTGTTTGTACAGAATCCTCTAGTCCCACCTCTGGTGATAAGAACATTTCTTTCCTCCTGGCATAAGGAGGGCAGCTCTTAAGAGTTACATCTGCTTTCAGGAAGAAAAAAGGGGAATGAAAGTGTCCTTCTTGCGCCTGTTTTTCAAGTGACTTTTACTGAAAACTCAAAACCAGTAATATGCCTACGTGGCCAATTTTGGGGTGACATATCCTCAACCCCTTCAAGGAGTTATTATCCCCTAATTACTAATGAGGAAACTGAAACAGATATTAAGTGATTTTCCAAAATCACTTGGGCAAACAAATGAAGGACTGGAACATTGGTCTACATCTGTCTGTCTCTTCACCCTCAAAAACACTGCTCAAAGCCAAAAAAAACTTTAAAGTCAGATTTTACTCTCAGACACGGAAAATATACCAATGATTACAGGTAATATATTTCTATACTTCTAAAATCTTATTTTCTAATGTTTGCTCCCTAGGATTTTGGGGGTTTTTTTTGGTTTTTGTTTGTTTTTGCTTTTTTGCTTTCTTTTGTTATTTTGCTTGTTATTGATATACTAGTGAAGTTAATAAAGCTTTGGATGTTGTCATAAGCAGCTCATGGACTTTATGTTGCCATAAAGTCCTAAACTTGCCTTTTCTAGAGCCCACTTATTCACAAATTTTCTCTTTTGATTTATACCTTCACAAAGTGTTTCACTGTTAATATTGTTGGTTGCTAATGGTCAAACCTACTTTGGAAAGAATTGCAGTATTAGAACATTTTAGTGCAGATGTTAGAGATTGTAAACATATAAATTGCTCACAATATAGTCTCGTAGAGCTCAAATTTGGCACTCAGACTTGTTACTAACATAAAAATGTGATTGAAATTTATTCACAGCCAGTTACAAGAGGGATAAATGAGGAAAAAAGAGTGAAAAGGTATTTAAAATCAATAAAGATACAAATGTGAGGAAATAATGCAATAGGCACAGAAACATGTGAAAGTGTCAAGAAAATAATGGATTACACAAAAATTAGTATTGCTCTGAAGTATAAAGTCTTCTCCAAATTATCTTACTTTTCCAACTATTTTGATGCTACATGATGCTACATGTCTGGCCCACTGGTTCAAATTTTGAGTTTTTCCCTAGAGCAACAGCAGTACTAAGTCAGCAACTCTCCCTATCATCATCCAAGGATACAACCCCTTGACCTTTGATACAGCATGTTAATCAGTGAATTATTTTAAAAATCCTTTTACAGACACTTGCTAGTCTTTGGCAATAGTTTTAAAATAAACTGAAAAGTATCTCTTTTAAAGTTGAAAGAGTACTAAGTAGTTGAAGATAAATATGTTCTTGTGAATAAAATTTTGTCCATGTTCATAAACAAAAGGTCTACATTTGTTTCTCATAATCCATAAACACTTCATAAGAAAAGACCTCTTTGAAGGTTGATTATCTTATTAAAACAGGAAAAAGAACACCATTTTTGAGAAATTGGGGGTGGCATATATATTTCTAATGTGGCTTTTGAGAGACAAGGTTTGAATATGGCCCAGGAACTTCAGAGGTACTGTCATCACAATGGCTGGCAGAAACAAAAATACCATAGCTCTCTGAAGCGCCAAGGCTTGCGGAGAACACCTGTGACTGCAGGTGGCTCTACTTGAAAAGAACTGCACCCCTTTCCTCTTCAATGGGGGGCACCATGTTCCACAGTGGGTCAGAGGTGACCATGGTGCTTTCAAGTTTAGTTTTATAATTTTGAAGAACTGGATTGTGAGCACTGACAAGTTCCCAATTTAGCCCGTTAAAAACATAAAAGTGGTCGGCTTTCCCTCCTTTAACATAAACCTTCATTCACTAACTACAGCAGGGGATTTCATCTAGTGACCTTCTTTTGAAATCCAATTTAAATTAAATGATTGATTTTAAGATTTTGCCAGACATATACTGGGGCTTTAAAAAAAAAAAGTAATCTTTATAGTACTCTCAATGGAGATTAAGTCAGGTTAGAAAAAAAAAAATTGTCACTAAAGAGTGATTTTTTTCCCCTGCTACCTTGTATACAAATTATTTATAGGAGTCTAGAAGACAGAACAGCACCAAATCTTAATACACTGAAAATATTTTGACACAATTGCACTTTTCAAGTATAAAATAGCAAACAAGGATGTGGCGGATGCATTCCTGTACTGGGCAATGGCTAAGAAATTTCTGACTAAAATATAATATGAAAAGTCAGAACTCATCTGGTATAGTACATTCAGTTCAGTATTCCACATTTAAGAGGGATATAGACAAATTCAGGTTTGTTAATAAATAAGAATTCAAAACCAAGTAATGCAATAGGAAAAACAATTGGGGGAAAACGGAAATACAAGCTCTGGAAATAGAAGCAGCCCAGGGTATAATATTCAAAGGCACACGATGTAGAAAAGTGATTGGATCGACTTTGTGAGCTTCCATGGGTTACAAATTGGTAGACAGATTCTAAACTCAATATAAAAAAGAATTTTCTAATGGAGAGACCCATCCAAATACGAAATAAGCTATCTTACAAGATCAGTTTCATCTTCTGAAGACATTCAAGGGAAAGGTGAATTAGGGATGCTAAAGAAAAGACTAAAGATTAAACTATAATATTGAGGTCCTTTCCAAGTCTAGAGTCTGAATTTTTTAGGATGAGAATTGTTTATAATTGGACAGCTCTCAAGCTGATAAAGAGGGCATGTCAAAGTAAAATACAAGCATATAATGAATAGCATTAGTTAGTAGAAGAAATAAATGTAACTAAGACATAGTTTGCAAATGCTTTTTTGATGAAGAGTCAGGGAATATCCAAACACAAGCAATGTGACAAGTTTTTGAATTATGAAAACCAGGATATACTGAAGAAACACAAGAAAAACCTCAAGAGAAATCATATTGGAAAAAAGCATTTTTGACACCATGCCTAGTAAAAGCAAACATTAGCAGTGGTGGGAAGAGACAAACACTAGTTTAAGAACACAAACTTTCAAATTATAGGAATATTAGAACTTTTTAGGCAGGAATGGTTCATAAGACATTTACTTTATCAAGATTACGTATCTACTAAAAATCATGCCACTCTTACAGTGTTAAATCCATGCTCCTTTAAAAAAAAAAAAAAAAAAAAAACTTAAAGAAGCTCTCTGGTTCCTCATGTTGCCTCTTCCTGCTGGCTTTATTCTGCGTTTGACTTTAATGTTTCGTCAAATCCATTCCAGATTTCCATTTGATTTCGGTGGACTTTGAAGATGGATCACCACGCTCATTAGGATGAAATTCTTTGGGAATAATTTTATTTTCAAAGTAAGGATTTTCATCAAAATAAAAATCTATCCTGTAACCTGATTTAATATCTTCAAATTCTGTCACTTCAACTCTGGTCAAATAATGCAGTGCATCTTCGTCCTCCTCCCCAAGCAGTGCGAACACTGGTGGATGGTTGACAAATGTTGTTACCCCCAAATTTGGGATGTTGGCGATCAGTTCTGACCTCTTCTGAAAAAGTGGTTGGCGGAGTTTGTTACATTTCTATTCGACTTTCAAAATCTCCTCACATTGTCTATTTCATTTTGTACTTCATCAATGTGTTCAATTGCTTCTTACTGTTCTTCTTGTCCCTTCTTAGGCAAGCCTGCAGGAGCAGATGTCTCCTTCGGTCCCACAGCAGGAGGTGGTCCAGAGAGCTTCTTTACCTGATTTGCTGACTATTCTGATGCAGGTGTGGATGAGTTAGGAGAGTTCATCAAAGACAATATTTGCCCAAAACCATTACAGTACTACTTGGTTCCTGATATGGATGATGAAGAAGGAAAAGGAGAAAAAGATGATGATGATGATGATGATGCAAAGGAGGAAAGATTAGAAGATACTGATGAAGTAGGGGATAAGGATGAAGGTGAAGAAGATGAAGATGATGAAGGGGAGGAAAGAGAGGAGGATGAAGGAGAAGATGACTAATAGAACACTGATGGATTCCAACCTTCCTTTTTAAAAATGTTCTCCAGTCCTTGGGAGCAAGCTGCAGTCTTTTTTTTTTTTTTTTTAATCTTGTCCTCAGTCACCCTGTTCTTGAGGTCTCTTTTCTCTACACCATGATTCTCAACTTATTTTGGAGAAAATACCTTGAGCAGAATAGAACAGGAAAAGAGTCTCTACCCCTTTCTGTTCAAAATTCATTTTTATCCCTTCCTGTCTGAACTATATGGAATCAACACTCCCAAGCTCTGTGGGAAAAAAGAAAAAACCTGCTCCCTTCACGCTACTGGAAGCTGGAGGGTGCTAAGTCCCTGTGTAGTAGTGCATACAATTCTAGTTTTTTCCTCCTTTCTCTGTATATTGGGATCAGAGAGCACACTGTGTCTCTGTGTGAATATGGACAGCTAGCATATACCAACATGTATCTGTCTATTTTTTCTTGTTTAAAAAAAGAAAAAAAAACTTTAAAAATGGGGTTATAGAAGGTCAGCAAGGGGTGAGTTTGAGACGTTTCAGTGGGTTAAGTGGGCATTTTGACAATGTGGTTTCTCCTTTAGCATGTTTAATTGTGATATCTGACAGACATCCTTGCAGTTTAAGATGACACTTTCAAAATAAATCCTCTCCTAACGATGGCTTGGGCCCTGCCACTCAGTGGGAGAATCAGCAGAACCTGTAGGGTCTTATTTGGTATTAACATTCTCTATTGTAATTATGTTCTTGTTTATTTTTAAATTTTCTCTTTGTTTCACTGGAAAGGAAAGATGATGCTCAGTTTTAAACATTGAAAGTGTACAAGCTTTGTTACAATAAAACTAAACGTGTTCACACACACACACCAAAAAAAAAAACCCTTAAAACTACTGATAGCATTCATAAACTCTGAAACAAAGGTAAGTTGCTTAGTGAACCCCAAAATCTGAGTTACTTTTTTTTGTTTTTTTAGAGTCAGGTCTGGCTCTGTTGTCCAGTGGTGTAATCATGGCTCACTGCAGCCTGAAACTCCTGGGGTCAAGTGATCCTCCTGCCTCAGCCTCCCAAGTAGTTGGGACTACAGGTGCACACCACCACTCTTGCTTCACAATTACTTTTAAAGCATCTATCTCATCTAATATTACTAGGTCAACAATTTTTAAAATATCTTTCTCTATAAATTTGGTGTGTGTCCCCTATATCTCAATCTAATCTAAGGGGGGAAAAAACCCTACCATAATTTCTGAACTGTGAAATTGAAGATTAGTTCTCAATCAAAATGTTCTTAATTGGCATTGATGTTCTAAGTGACTGCATAAGCAGCAGATGTCCCTGATTTGACTAAATTAAAATACAAGTTGCTTTTTAAGAATCTATTTGAGGCCAGACATGGTGGCTCATGCCTGCAATCCCAACTCTGTGGGAGGCCGAGGCGGGGGCTGGGGTGGGGAGTATTGCTTGAGCCCAGGAATTTGAGACTTCTTTTCTACAAAAAAAAAAAAAAGGAAAATCAGCACGGTGACTCATGCCTATAATCCCAGCACTTTGGGAGGCTGAGGTGGGCAGATCACAAGGTCAAGAGATCCAGACCAGCCTGGCCAACATGGTGAAAACCCTTCTCTACTAAAGATACAAAAAATTAGCTGGGCATGGTGGCACGTGCCTGTAACCCCAGCTACTCAGGAGGCTGAGGCAGGAGAATCGCTTGAACCCAGGAGGCAGAGGTTGCAGTGAGCCAAGAGATCATGCCATTGCACTCCAGCCTGAGAGACAGAGTGACATTCCATCTCAATAAATAAATAAGGAAAATTAGCTAGGTGTGGTGGCATGTGCCTGTGGTTCCAGCTACTTGGGAGGCTGAGGCGGGAGAATCGTTTGAGCCCAGGGCCCAGGAGCTCAAGGCTACAGTGAGCTGTACTCCAGCATAGGTTACAGAATGAGATTTTTTTCTCAAAAAAAAAAAAGTTTTGTATTGTTTTAAAAATAAAGAATCTATTTGAAAACATATTAGCTATGTCAATAGGTTTTTGAAAATGAAGACTACTGCCAAATGCCTTCAAGAGGGAATACTTAAATAATTATTAATCGTGGGTATATTTTCTTCCAGCTGCTTTAGAATTTGTATGCAAAACCAAAATTCTTAAACTTTTTATCTTGAGAAAGCTGTAGATTTATATGCAGTTATGAGAAATGATACAGAGGGGTACCATGTTCACTTTACCCATTTTCCCCAAATAACATCTGGAAAACTGTGGTACAATATCACAGCCAGGATATTGGCATCAATACAGCCAAGATACAGAGCAATTGTATCACTAGAAGGAATCCTCTTGTCCTTTCATAGTCGCATCCAGAGCACTCCTGTTTTCTCACCACCACCCTCAGCCCTGGAAAACACTAATTTCTTCTCCATTTCTTTGTCACTACAAGAATGATAATATAAATGGGATTAAACAAAATGGAATATGTCCCTTTGGGGACGAGCTTTTGCTACTCCACATAATCCTCTGGAGATTCATTCAAGTTGTGTGTATTAACAGATTACTCATTTTTATTGCTAAGTAGTACTCCATGATATGGATGTACTACACTCTGTTTAATATACTGAAGAACAAGTGGGTTGTTCTCAGGTACTGGCTATGATGAATAAAGTTACAATGAACATTTAAGTGTATGTTTTTGTGTGAAAACAGTTTTAATTTATCTGGAATACATATGCAGGAGTGCAACTGCTTGCTGGCATGTACGACAACTGCATATTTAGTTTTACAAGAAACTACTACACTGTTTTGCAGTGATTATAGTATTTTACATGCACACCAGGAATGATCCAGTCTTCTTGAATCCTCACCAGCATTTGGTGTAGTTACTATTTTAATTTTAGCAGTCTGATAGATATGTAGTGATATCTCATTGTAGTTTTAGTATCCATTTCCCTAATGATGTTGAATATATTTTCATCTGCTTATTGGCCATCTACATATTCTGTTTTCTCGCCATTTTATGATTATTTTATCTGTAGCGTTTTGACACATTTATGTATTGTGGATTTGAGACCTCTTTGGGTATGTGCTTTGCAAACATTTTCTCTGAGTTTCTAGCTTGTCATTTCATCATCTTAACAAGAACTTTATATCACAATCTTGAAGTACTCCAATTTGTCAATTTTTCCTTGTATTGACAGTATTCTCATGTCAAGTCTAAGAACTCTTTGACTAATCCTACAGCTGAAGATTTTCTCCAGTTTTATTTTTCTAACATTTTCAAATTTTACATGTTAATCTATAATCTATTTTAGTAAACTTTTGCATAAGGTAGAAAATTTAGGTTGAAGTTTATTTCTATGGATGTCCAACAGCTCTGGTATCATTTGTTGAAAAGTCTATCATTCCTCCACTGAAATGCTTTTGTACTTTTGTCAAAAATTAGTTGTGCATATTTGCGTAGGTCTATTTCTGGGTTGTCTATTCTGTTCCATCAATATGTCTATCCCTCCACTGATACCACACAGTCTTGATTACTATAACTATATAAGACTAAAAATTAGGGAGACTGATTGCTCCCACTTTATTCCACTTTTACAAGATTGTTTTAAGTGTTCTAATGTTTGTCTTACCATATAATTTTGAAATAATCTCTATGTCTACATCTGTAAAAATGTCTTCCAAGAATTTGATAGGAATTGTCTTAAACAGCTTTTGATTTGGAGAAAAATGACATCTTTATTACTTTGAGTTGTCCAATCTGTGAACACAGTATGCATCTCCATTTATATAAATTTTCTTCTTTCATCTGTTTTATAGTTTTCATTATAAATTCCTGTATATATTTTATTGGATTTACATCTTACTACCTCTTTTAAGAGAGAAACAACTTCAAGGGAGGGATGTAGGAAGGGAAAGAGAGAAGGAGGGAGAAAACAAGTGTTTATAAATAGTATATTTTTTAATTTTAATAACCACCTGTTCATTACTAGTATATAGAAATACAACTGCAACCTTGCTCATCTCATTTATTAAATTCTGGAGGGGTTTTGTTTAGATTCCTTGGTATTTTCTATATTCTATATATACAATCATGTCAACCACAAAGAGAAAGGAAAGTTTTATTTATCCATTCTGATCTCTATGTCTTATTTCCTTTTCTTTTTATTTATTTTTGGCTTTATTTCATTAGCCAGAATTCCCAGCACTGTGTTAAATAAGAATGGTGATAGTGGACTTCTTTGTCTTGTTCCCAAAGTTAGAAAGAAAGAATGTAGACGTTAGCCACGAAGTATATTGTCACATTTCAGTTTTTAACAGATCTTCTTTATTAAGACTTGACAGTTCCCCTCTGTTCCTATTACTCTGAGCCATTTTATTTCAAATGGGTGTTTAATTTGGCAAAATACTTTTTCTTCATCAACTAATATAATTTTTTCTTCTTTAGCTTGTTACTGTGTTGGGATTTTAAATACAAAACAAGCTTAATATTTCTAGAATAAACCCTACTTGGTTACGGTGTATAATTCTTTTTATATATTGCTGAATTGTATTTGCTAATATCTTGTTAAGAATTTTGCTCCTAATTCACGAGGAATATTGACCCGTAGTTATCTTCTTCTTACTATCTTTATCTGGTTCTAATATTAGGGCAATACTGGCTTCATAAAATGAATTGGGTAGTGTTCCTTCTTTTTCTCTTTTCTGGAAGAATCTATACTAGATTAGTGTGAATTCTTCTTCAAATGTTTCAGAAAACTGTCCATTGAAAACACATGTACATGTAGGTTTACCTATGTTACATGCTTTTAAGTTACAAATTAAATTTTATTAACAGTTACAGGGTAATTATAGTATTTCAGATTTGGTAAGTTGTGGTAGCGTTTTTTTAGAAATAGATCCATTTCATCTAAATTACCAAATGTATGTATGTAGAGTTATTCCTAGTATCCTTTTACTGTTATTTTGATGTCTGCACAGTGACATAAGTTAAAAATTAAAGAGAAGGAAACTTTATTGTATTTAGCCATACTTTTACTCTTTCCATTTTTTCTTCTCCATTTCATAGAATGTCCATTAACCATTCTAAGATAAGTCTGCTGGCAACAAATTATCTTAGTTTTCATTCATCTGAGAATGTCTTAATTTGATCATCATTCTAGAAGAATATCTTCACTGATTTCTAATTAATAAACTTGTAAGAAATATCTTAATGCACAAAGCATTTTTAACTTATAGTTGGCCTACAGCCTTAGAATAGATTACCTTATATTTAATAATTCAATGATCATTCTCTAGGACTTATTAACGTAAGTACTCACAAATTGTTTTCCAGAAAGCTTGCAGAAAATTAGACACCATGAAAAAACTGTAAAGAAGTGATCCCTAGTTGACCTCAGAAAACTCAACTCCACACTCCATGATTCTACATGATCCCACTGAAGAGGATCATTTTCGTGTTAATTTTTAGGCAGGACAAAGAGGAATAAACTTTGAATAGCAGTGAGAAGTTTCTTTCGCCTTTGACATTCTAAATCAGGAACTGTTTCCTCACATGCCATTTCACCTTGGCATTTTGCTTCACTTTTCTCTCACAGTTCAGAAATTTCATTGAGGATGCATATCCTATCCTGAATCTCCCTTTGTATTAAGAGGTTAGAAATGAATTTAGGCCAACTCTCATTTTACACATGTAGAGTAAGTCCTTGAAAAAGAAGCATTACTTAGTTACTTGCATACTTACTTGAAAAATTAAGACTAGAGCTAAAGTTATTGATGTTCCTTTAGTGATATTTGCTCTATGAGTAGATTCATAAATCTACTCATCAGTCATTTTCTCAGCCTGAAAAACTGCTACACACCCAGAAAAGAAACACCGTACCTTTGAACTTATATATGAGATTCTTTTTAAAAAATGACTCTTTAAATTATATCAAAATAATGCAAACATGCAGAAAATTACTATATAATTTTGTCATCTATTGCAAGGAACATGTAATTTTCATTCATTTATTTTTAAAACGGGATCTCTGGTAAAATCATCAATAATATCGATATATTTAGCATTTGTCTCTGCCCTATAAAAAGAAGAATAACAACGATATTCTGCAGACCCTCAGCACCATGGCTAAACTATGCATGTAGTATTCATTCTATAAAAAAAATTGTCCTTCATATTATCCAAGTCTTTATGAACTTGATCCAAATTTATCTTGTAAATATATCTACACATACATATATGTTAAGATAATCTACCATTTTCTCACTTAGATGGAACAAAATGGTTTTATGGTCTTCTGCTATATCTGTCCATGTTGAAATTAGAATAAAAAGAAACATATTTCACATATATTAAGGGTACAACTACAGATTATCATGCTAATTTTTTAAAACTGACAATTAGATTATTTATTTCATTTGAGTGTATATGTCCACATTTGCATTTTAATATAAATTGTTTATTGATTCCATTAATCAAGAGAAAATAAAATGGGAGGTTGGAAATTATTAACACTTAACACATCATTTCATGGGGGCTCATTAAAATAAAGGCTCAAAATTATGACTATGTGGGATGGAAGAAAATTATAAAGCAAATAATTATATACATAATTGTTTTAAAATTATCCTCTAGGTTGGAGACACTCACATTTAAAAATTCTTTAGCGACTTAATTAAAATAGAAAGAATTATCACTTTTCAAAAATATGACCAAGAGATTTAATTTTGGCTTTTCACATTTATTTTGACATTTTAAAATGCATTTTAATGTGAGGAAACAAAACACCATTTTACATTTAAAATGAAGTTTTTCTTTTTACCTTTTTTTGTAGATCTCTTAGAGTAAAACCATTTCATAGTAAGTTAAAAAGCGTAGCATTAAAATGTCATCACCATTAAAAAACATATAAATTTATGAGCTAAAATATCTCCATATTTAAAAATATATACTTTGCAAATTAATTTATTTAAAAATAAATCATAATTTTTATTTAAAAATATTGCTTTCATAAATTCCTCAGGAAACTAAATTAAATCAATGATATAAAACAGCAATTTAAAAGGCTGTCATATATGACAGCATGAGAAGGTCAAATTATTTTTGACATGGAAATAATTTTTTTTTTTGAGACGGAGTCTCGCACTGTCATCTAGGCTAGAGTGCAGTGGCATGATCTCTGCTCACTGCACCCTCCACCTCCCGGGTTCAAGTGATTCTCCTGCCTCAACCTCCTGAGTAGTTGGGATTACAGGTACCTGCCACCACGCCCGGCCATTTTTTTGTATTTTTAGTAGAGATGGGGTTTCACTCTGTTGGCCAGACTAGTCTTGAACTCCTGACCTCGTAATCCGCCTGCCTCAGCCTCCCAAGACATGGAAATAATTTTTAATAACAAGAGCCAAAATTAATGGCAGACCATCTTGTTTTAATATATGAAATTTAAAGAGCACTTAGTATATATACTTTTATTTTAGAAAGAATTCTAATAGTTAACGAGCATTTATTTGAGCGCAAGCATATGCTATGGAAATAAAGTCAAAAGGCAAGTCGCTGAAATGACATGTGGTCCAGTAAAAAGAGTAAAATGGGGAGGGTTTTTATTTTGGGAAGTGTAATTTATACAATATTAGATTTGTTTAAGTAGATTATACTTAAACAGTATTTAAATAAAAAAGGAACGTCCTGATTGAGTTGCAGTGAGGTGGCGGGAAGAATGTCAACCAGGCAGGAATGAGGATGGGGACAGGAGATCTTCTATGAAAGTTTCTTATAAGGTAAGAAAGATATGTGGTCTTAAAATATAAGATAGTCCATAAAGCAAAGTAGAGGAGGGAGTGCATTCCAAATGAAAGGAAATGTCATGTGTAAAGTCACAGAGACTCAGTATACGAGAGGACAGCAACACCTAGGAACTCTGCAGGGAGACACTCTCAGCAAGAAGGACCTCATGGAGGCGGGCCCCTGACCTTGGAGTTCTCAGTCTCTATCACTGTAAGAAATAAATTCCTTGTCTTTATAAATTACCCAGTTTCAGTTACTCTGTTATAAGCAACAGAAAAGACACCACTGAATGTTTTCCATTTGTGAGTCACATGTCAAATTTGCATTTTAGAAAGCTTACTCTGCACTTTGGAGAATACATTTGGTGATGGATTGACTGTATTCGAATCAACTGTCTCTCAAGGTTACCTTATAATTATACCTCCTGCTGTGGCTTATTATTTAATGCTATAATTTAATAGATTCGACCTAGAAAATTGTGAATCTTTTTATTGTTGCTATCATTTCGGAAAAGTTAAGTATATGAAAATGTAAGGGAAATGGAGAAACACCATTGTCATTCAAACATTTTTGAGGGGATCCTAAGAGACTGCCCTCCTCCTGGCTTTCAAAGAGCCCTGGTTGTGACTTAAGGGAAGTCACAGCATGCTTTGGTCTCCTTATAAGGCTGTTCCACAAGCCAAAATATTCAGTACCCTCATCCAACAATTCTTCACCCCCCAACAGAAAATTACTCCTAACCACATCTTTTGTACCTACTATCCTTCTTTGGCTGTCCTGTCCACGCTTATCCAAATTAGAATTCTCACGGTCTATTACCCGAATCATTCCTTTACATCACTCTCCTAGTCCTAACAAAACTCCACCCTTAGTTGAATTTGATCCCTAAGGAATCCTATCACATTTCCTTAGTGAACTACTCTCCCACTCTTGCAGTGGACAATACCATACTTCCTCTCACCTGGAATTTCCAATACCTCTCCCTCATTCACTTTCAGTGGATGGCCTTGCCTTTTATTTAAATGAGAAAATGGAAGCAATTAAAAAGCATCAACACCCAATCAAATCTACCTCTTTCCCTGCAAAAAACCAATATACTTCACCTCCTTTTTTATTACGTCAGATAAATTGCCCCTGCGTTTTTCTAAGAACCCTATCAGCTCAATCCCATCAGCTGAATTATCACCTTTTAAAAGAAACGTTTTGACTTTTGACCTCCATTCCAGCTACCAAACCCACTTTTCTACTACTTTGTAAATATCCTCTCTCTATACATAAAAGTTTTCTACACTTGCTGCCTTCACTTTCTCACTTTCCATTTTCTTCTTAACCCATATGAATCAGAATTTCAGCCCAACCATTCCAGCAAAACCATTTTTAGTCTAAATAAATGACCACCATGCTAAATCAATGGCCAATTCTCAATCCTCATCTAAATTAAACTCTGCAAATGCAGCTGGCATTTTGAGCACTAACTCCTTCTAAAACATGCTTATTTAAATAGGTCCTCCCATTTCACCTGCATATCCTTCTTTATCTTCTTAGCTCCCAGCTTCTGTTTTTCTTCCTGACCTCTTTATGTTAGAGTAACTTGGAGCTCACTAGCTCAACCACATCTTTCTTCACACACACTCTTCAGATGATCTGATACAAGCTCACTGCTTTGAATGCCTTTTATAAACAGATGATTTCTGACTCAAATTGCCAGTCCGAACCTCCCCACTAAATTCCAGGCTTATATTTTTAAGTGCCTACTCAATATTTCCGCTTACATAGCAAACACGCATCTCACACTTGTGATATCCAAAACTAACCTCTTGATTTTCCCCCAAGTCCTTCTCCTCCCAGTTCCCCATGGATTTGTGAATGGCTACAGTGTCCCTTATGACAGAAGTCCCATTTTCAGAGGCCTTTTTACCTCTTGGTCAAAAACGTCGGAGTTAACTTCTTTCTTCCCCTCATATACAACCAATCACTCAGCAAGTTTTTTTTTTAAATCAGTTATACCTTCAACATGCACTCCATATTTAATTTAATTAATTATTAAAGCCCCTGATGCTACTGCACTGATCTAAGACAGCTTCTCACTGGACTATTGCAATACAAATATCTTAAATCTGCCCACCAGTTCTACATCTGCTCAACATCTCTCTTCCTTCTAGAACAGAAAAAATGATCTTTTCAGTAATGTCATACCATTTCCCTGATCCAAACCTTTTAAAAGCTGTTAAAACAGCTCCCCATCAAACACAGAATAAACTGAATAAAACAGAAGAAAATTGAATCTCCTTACAAGGGCCTACAAAGTTTTATATGATCTGACAACTGCCAAACTCTCTGGAGTCTCCTGAAATTCTCCCTCACTTACCAATCTACATCTCCCTGGCCTTCCTTTAAACACACCAACCCCACTGCCCCTGCAGGGACTTCACAATTGCTTTTCTCCTCACTGTTTGCTTATTCTCAGAATATGATATTGCACGTCACTTCATTCAGGTCTCTGCTTAAATATCACCTTTTCAGAATGCCATCTTGACCACACACTAATAGACAGCCACTTTACAACATAACACTGAATCTTTCTAGCTGGTTGCCTTTTTCTTCATAGTACTTCTTGCTACCTAGAAATGTACTTTGTATTGTTGGTCTTCCTCACCAAAGTATAGGGCTGTGAGGGTTGGTGTCTTATCTGTTTTCTTCACTGCTTCATTCCCAGGGTTCAGGAAGGTTGGGTATCCAGTAGGTACTCAAATTTTTGTTAAATTAGTTGATTTAGCATCTATGGTGTGCCAGACATTATTATTATTATTTGAGACAGGGTTTCACTCTGTCACCAAGGCTGGAGTACAGTGGCATGACCATGGCTCACTGCAACCTCCTGGCCTCACTGCAGCCTCCAGGTTGCCTGGGCTCAGGCAGTCTTCCTGCCTCAGCCTCCTGAGTAGCTGGGACTTCAGGTGAGAGCCATCATGCCTGGCTATTTTTATTTTCATTTTTTAAATAAAGAGGGGGGGTCTCACTATGTTGCCCAGGCTGCTCTTGAACTCCTGACCTCAAGCATTCTTCCTGTCTTAGCCTCCCAAAGTACGAAAATTACAAGCATGAGCCACTGTGCCTGACCCAGACTTATTTTTAATATAGGATCTGTATTAGTCCATTTTCATACTGCTATAAAGAACTGCCCAAGGCTAGGCAATTTATAAAGGAAAAAGGCTTAACTGACTCACAGTTCCACATGGCTGGGGAGGCCTCAGGAAACTTACAATCATGGCAGAAGGCAAAGAGGAAGCAAGGCACCTTCTTCACAAGGCGGCAGGAAAGAGAAGTCCCGAGCGAAGGAGGACAAGCCCCTTATAAAACCATCAGATCTTGTGAGAACTTACTCACTATCATGAGAAAACATGGGGGAAATGCCCCCATGATTCAATTACCTCCACCTGGTCTCCCTTTGACACATGGAGATTATGGGGATTATGGAGATTACATTCAAGATGAGATTTGGGTGAGGACACAAAGCCTAACCATACCAGGATTCTCACAAGCATATTACTTAGGCCTCAATGTTTGTTCATAAAGCCTCCTGCTCCTAACATGTAATATTCATATATTTAATACAGAAACAGTATTTCATATCTATTTTTAAAGTAAACTTCCCACTTGCACAGTCTAGAAATGTGTATTCTTGCCCTATTGTCTATAAATTTTAGGTGTGTTGAGATTATGAATTTCAGAAAACCAAAATATTAAATAATATATGATCAACTGGTATAAACTTTTGGACTTTAGATGTGATACACACACATGCATACACACACACATAACATGTAAATAAATAAGAAAATAACCTAGTAGATATTTATTTGAGCCAGTTCATATCTATAAGGTAACATAACTTAAAAACACACACAAGAAGCATATCTCTACTTTCTACAGGATGTTAATGTACCCTGCAGAAAGAATGGAAAAGAACCAAGTCTCCTTCTGGTTTGTTCCCAGTGTGTCTGAATTAGCTAGGTTTATGATCAAATAGCCTAAAATATTCACATTTCTTAAGGAAACTTTCTAGCAGCAGCCACTTTTTTCTACCTGCTAAAATAATCACCATAGCAGGGAAAAGAGCCAACCACAGGGAAGACAAAAGAGTAGGGCCCTAAAATAAAACCACGGCTACACTTTTCCTGACATAGACTCAAATCCTTCCCTGCCTCAGAATCCTGCCTGCCCTTATGTTATGAGGGAGGGGGAGGGGGAGGGGGAGGGAGAAGGAGGAATGTGGTGGGGGGAAGAAAAACACAGAAACCAAGAATAGAATGCTTCACTCCTGCCTTGATAGGAGATATTTTCAGGTCTTTATCAGTTAAGAGAATACAATCTAAGACTCTAGACACTACTGATACCTTCTTCTCAGGATATTTGATTCTGACATTCCTATTTTTGCATTGGCTATGATCTTTTAATATTTTACACTTCAGTCACTGGAGGCACCTGGAGTCTGTAAATTAAGACTTTTAGAAAGAACATAGAGACAACTATTCCCTTACATCTTTCCTAAAACTGATAAGTACCAATAAAAAATAAAATCCTGGACTTTTTTTTTTTTTAGACTGTGTCTCACTCTGTTGCCCAGGCTGGAGTGCAGCAGCATGATCATAGCTCACTGCAGCCTCGGACTCTTGGGCTCAAGCAATCCTCCCACCTCGCCTCCCAAGTATCAAAGACTGCAGGCATGCACCACTATGCCCAGGTAATTTCATTTTAATTTTGTTGTAGAGAAAGGGTTTCGCTGTTACCTAGGGTGGTCTTAAACTCCAGTGCTTAAGTGATTCTGCCACCTCAGCCTCCCAAAGTGCTGAGATTACAGGACAGTCACCATGCCTGGCCCTTGACTTTTATTTCTGGTTTTTGGCTATCTTCTTTCAAATATCACAAAGCTTAATCACCAAATGTACAGCTGATATCTATTGGAGTATGGGGAGAAAAGGAAAGGTAATGAGAAAGAAAGAGAAGGAGAGGAAGAAAGGCAGCCAAAGAAACTTCTGATGGGCTGATGAGGAAAAGGTGAAATTGTGTTTTATTTTAAAAAGCGTAAATACTGAAGCAGGTTGTGCTATTATCTTCTGCTAGAGGAAATAACCATAAAGAGACTTCATTTCCTTAACTTGTATGTTGTAAATAAATAGTACTACATGTTGATGCTAGTTTAGGGGCGGTAAGATTTCAATAAAGTAAACAACAAAACAATGCCGGCACTGCTCAGTAAGGAGCAGCTCATGCTCGGAAACAGCAGAGCCTGAATGCCAAAGCACATCTATTCTAATTTCATCCACTCACTAGCTCAAGCTATTATCACTATATCTGTATTGGTTAAGGTAGTAGTAAAAATCTTCATTTTCTTTCAAGGACATAAGGTTCAAACAGGATATTCTTTACAAAACAAAATTAAAACGACCATTAACAATGTTTATAGCACAGAATTTACATATGTACACTTATGCAATGAAATAGCTCCTAAAGGTAAAATCAAAAGAAAAATAGGTAAGTTGTAAGTATTTCAGAATATAAAACACAAATACAATTGCAACTTTTAACTACAGATTATAAATAAGTAAAGGATAAAAAGAGGAAGCCTTGAGCAAGCATTCCCGACGAACTGATTTTAGACCGGTGAAGATAAGGAGAAGGGGCTTTTACACTGAGGACCAGAAAATAAACAGGAGATGGATACCAGGGAACTACTCCAGGCAAAGATAAAAGCATGCACAACAGCCCCAGTGCATGAAAAGCACTGGAGTGGCTAGAGCGTAGTAAGCAAGAGAAAAAGGATGTCAAGATGAGACTAGAGCCAGATCCTTCAAAACCCCATAAGCCATGTTCAGACTCATTAAAAAAAAAAAAAAAAAAAAAATCTCTTCTATGTGCATTTGAAGTGTTTCAAGGTCTAATACATTTGAAAAGTGAAGTATTATTATATAGCACTTACTTGGAGATTCAAAATGTATATTAGCTAATTAGATTCCAAGAATTTTGATTCTAAAGAAATGTGCTGAATTTGATTTAATTTGGGGTTTTCCAAGTACATTTGATCACTGAACACCTTTCATGTATCACACTTCCTAATTTCCTGCTGAACTTTCCTCCTTGGTAGATTATTACCCACTCTCCCAAAGAAATTATATGGAACGAAGAGCTATAATAAACCTGGATGCCATTGTTATTTCGTGAATGAAGTGAAACACCATTTTCTATATCTGGGTATAAAAGGATCTAAACTATTCAAAAAGTATTACGTCATAGAGATAATGGGCTTCATTTCTACTCATCTGGACAAACTTTGACAGTCTATTCTCTAGCAGGTTCTGAGGTACTTGCTTAAGGAAGAGGATTATAAGATCTATATTCTAATTTGGGAGAATTAGCATAAATGTATTCATTTATTTATTCATTCAACAAATCTGTGTTTAAATGTGTCAAGCACCATTCCAGTCCTGAGGAATAAAGTGGGAAACAAGATAAACGTGGTCTTTGCCCTGCTGAAACTTTTATTATTGGCTTCGTATAAAGGAGAAAAGCAAACTATGATAATAATGCAATCCAATAACTGGTATAATAAAACACATACTCACATGGAAGAGAACAAAGAATGGAGGTGAATAATAACAGCATTTTTAACACAGGGTGGGGAGTAAGAAAGAGAATCTGGATTTGAAAAATCATGTGGAAGTAAAATAAAGAGGGAAGGACCTGTAACAGTTAAATGAATGTGTGTTGTTTATGTGATACATCAATTCGAGCTCAACTGAGAAGTCTAATTTTAGAATAAACCATGGCAGTTATAAGAAACAATACTAATTCTTATGCCAAGAACTGTTATAAGAAAATTATATATTTTACATATATATATATATATATATATATATATATATATAACATATATATTTGTTGTTGTTGTTGTTCTTGTTATTTCCACTTTGTCACCCAGGCTGGAATGCAGTGGGCAGTGGTGCAATCATACCTCACTGTAACTTCAAACTGTTGGCCTCAAGCGATTCTCCCACCTAAGCCTCCAAAGCACTGGACTACAGGCTAGGATTACAGGAGTGAGCCACATTGCTTGGCCACATATTTTTAATATTTTAAAGCTTATAATAGCTCCATGAGATAGGCACCCTTTAAATTAGTATTTTAAAGAAGAATATGAGACACAGAGTTTATGAGACTTGCCCACTCCAAATTAGAGACAGGGAGGGGCCATTTGTTCCAGAGGCTTTCATGACAATTCCAACCCCTTTCAGACTCAGGCGGCCCCCTTATATGTGTCTTCAACTATCAATATGTCACCCTGGGTTGCATTAGCATACATATTGTGTATCATCCTCTTTAGACTTTTAATTTCCTGAAATAGGGGCCATGTCTTTCTCTTCTTCAAGGTGACCAGGTGCAGCATAGTCTCTACAACAAAAAGGTACTGAATTCTTGAAAGAATGAATATCATGGCCATGAAGGAGACCTCAGGAAAAGCATACAGATAAGAACATGAAGAAGACCCTAGATGGAATCTTGTGGACTCTAACAGTGAGGGCAAGAGCTCTGGGAAATCTGAAAACTGATTTATTCATGTGATCATTGTGGAAGAATGGCAAATGATAGAAATCAAAAATTCTGATCAGAGTTAGGCAAAATGCCAAAGAGCCAGTGATGAGTTTCTTCATTACTGCTAACATTGTTTTCTCTATGTAAATGATCATGTCATATTTACAAAATTTAATTAATGAAACTTCTTTGAAAATTCATGACAAAACTCAATTGAACAGTCTATTTCACCATATATTTATATATTCTACCCATCATTTAAGCAAATAGCCTACCCTTTAAAATATAAAGGAGAAAGAACAATTGCATATATATATATATATATATATATAGCAACAGAGTATGTTACTAAATTATTTATTTCATCTTAATCCCAGGATAACTAAATTTTATACAACTAAATCATTCATTCTAATTCACTTATGCCTGAGTCACATTTGAGAGGTAAAAACAAGCCAAAATAATTACTTACATGTGTTTACTGGCTGACAAATTGGTGATTTTACTGGTAGTTGTATAAAACAATTCTTGGCAACTGATTAATAATTAGTGACTATTATGTTTAAGTTACATGTTTAATTTCTTAAGAGACATTTAGTACTTTTCATAAAACATATACTTTTTTAGTTTATTGCTACTAAAAGGGTTTATTGAAAAATAAAATATTATAACCACCTAACTCAATAAATGGATGTAGATTTACCCAATGTAATGATTACAAAGCTGTTAACAGCAAGAGCCTTCAGACTACTTGCTATACCTGTGTCATTCAATGCAGTTCACATGGGGCTACTGAGCCCTGGAAACCTGGCTAGGGAGGCCACAAAACTGGATGTTTAATTGTATTTTTTATATATTTTTTATTATTATTATACTTTAAGTTTTAGGGTACATGTGCACAACATGCAGGTTTGTTACATATGTATACATGGGCCATGTTGGTGTGCTGCACCCATTAACTTGTCATTTAGCATTAGGTACATTTCCTAATGCTATCCCTCCCGCCTCCCCCCACCCCACAACAGTCCCCGGTGTGTGATCTTCCCCTTTCTGTGTCCATGGGTTCTCATTGTTCAATTCCCACGTATGAGTGAGAACATGCAATGTTTGGTTTTTTGTCCTTGCGATAGTTTACTGAGAATGATGGTTTCCAGCTTCATCCATGTCCCTACCAAGGACATGAACTCATCATTTTTTATGGCTGCATGGTATTCCATGGTGTATATGTGCCACATTTTCTTAATCCAGTCTATCATTGTTGGACATTTGGGTTGGTTCCAAGTCTTTGCTATTGTGAATAGTGCCGCATGCTTCAAAGAGAATAAAATACCTAGGAATCCAACTTACAAAAGGATGTGAAGGACCTCTTTGAGGAGAACTACAAACTACTGCTCAATGAAATAAAAGAGGATACAAACAAATGGAAGAACATTCCATGCTCATGGGTAGGAAGAATCAATATCGTGAAAATGGCCATCCCCATCAAGCTACCAATGACTTCCCCATCAAGCTACCAATGACTTTCTTCACAGAACTGGAAAAAACTATTTTAAAGTTCATACGGAAACGAAAAAGAGCCCGCATTGCCAAGTCAATCCTAAGCCAAAAGAACAAAGCTGGAGGCATCACGCTACCTGACTTCAAACTATTTTATATTGATGTAGATTTAAAAACTGGCACTCAGTTCCATTACTGCAAAATTTAAGTATGTTTGAAACAACTCAGGTAGGTGAATCAACTTTTTGCTGTAAAATTATGAATATTAAATACATATCAACTATTTCTGATGAAAAATTAACATCCAAATTGAGATGTGCCCTAAGTGTAAAATACACACCAAATTTCCAAAATGTAATACCTCTAAAATACGTCAAATACCTTGTTTCTCAACTGATTTTTACATTGGTTTACCATTGATTACATGTTGAAATAATACTTTAAACATGTAATCAGTAAACTAGCCAATGTTATAGAAAATAGCTTAAAATCCTGTTTTCCTCTCAGAAAAGAGCATCATAAAATAGGATCCTAAGAAATATATAAGATGTTCCCTAGGCTGTGCATGGTGGCTCATGCCTATAATCCTAGCACTTTCAGAGGCTGAAGTGGGAGGATCACTTGAGCTCTGGAGGTGGAGACCAGCCTGGGCAACATAGGAAGGCCCCATCTCTACAAAAAATAAAAATAATTAGCCAGGCATGGTGGCATTTGCCATTGGTCCTAGCTACTCAGTAGGCTTAGGTGGGAGGATTGCTTGGGTATGGGAGGTCAAGGCTGTCACGAGCCATGACTGTGCCACTGCACTCCAGCCTGGGCAAGAGAGGGAGACTCTCTCTTTAAAAAGAAAAAAAGAAAGATATTCCCTGATATAAAATGCAAAATAAGCAAGGTAGTCAATTCAATAACTGATTAGTAATATGCCTTTGGCACCTGGACATTTAAAACATAAGTGGAGGAATGCTTCATTTATTCGACGTTGGAGGGAAACAAAGTAGTCCACATAAAATCTACACAGTAATCCCTCATTAAAACACAGTAGACCGGTAACTTTAACTTAATCTCTAAAACAACATTTAAAAATTTAACAATGACCAGGCGTGGTGGCTCACACCTGTAATCCCAGCACTTTGGGAGGCCAAGGTGGGTAGATCACAAGGTCAGGAGATCGAAAACATCCTGGCCAACATGGTGAAACCCCGTCTCTACTAAAATACAAAAAAAAAAGCAAAAAAGTAGCTGGGTGTGGTGGTGTGCACCTGTAGTCCCAGGTACTCAGAAGGCTGAGGCAGGAGAATCACTTGAACCTGGGAGGCAGAGATTGCCGTAAGCCGAGATTGCACCACTGCACTACAGCCTGGCAACAGAGCAAGACTCTGTCTCAAAAAAAGAAAAACATAAAAAATAAAAAATTTTTAATGGAAACACTTTGAAATTATATTTTACTTTTTTTATTATACTTTAAGTTCTGGGATACATGTGCAGAATGTGCAGGTTTGTTACACAGATATACATGTGCCATGGTCATCTACATTAGGTATTTCTCCAACCTGTCATCTACATTAGGTATTTCTCCAAATGCTATCCCTCCCCTTGTCTCCCACCCCCCAATAGGCCCTGGTGTGTGATGTTCCCCTCTCTATCCTCATATGTTCTCATTGTTTGACTCCGATTTATCAGTGAGAACACGCAGTGTTTGGTTTTCTGTTCCTGTGTTAGTTTGCTGAGAATGACGGTTTCCAGCTTCATCCATGCCCCTGCAAGGGACATGAACTCATTCTTTTTTTATGGCTGCATAGTATTCCATGGTGTACATGTGCCACATTTTCTTTATCCAGTCTAATATTGATGGGCATTTGGGTTGGTTCCAAGTCTTTGCTATTGTTAATAGTGCTGCAAGAAACATACGTGGGCATGTGTCTTTATAGTAGAATGATCTATCTATCTGACAAAGAGCTAATATCCAGAGTCTACAAAGAACTTAAACAAATTTATGAGAAAAAAACAAACAACCCCATCAAAAAGTGGGCAAAGGATATGAACAGACACTTTTCAAAAGAAGACATTTATGTGGCCAACAAAGATGAAAAAAAAGCTCATCATCACTGGTCATTAGAGAAATGCAAATCAAAACCACAATGAGATACTATCTCATGCCAGTCAGAAAGGTAATCATTAAAAAGCCAGGAAACAACAGATGCTGGGAGGATGTGAAGAAACAGGAACGCTTTTACACTGTTGGTGGGGGTGTAAATTAGTTCAACCATTGTGGACAGTGTGGAGATTCCTCAAGGATCTAGAACTAGAAATATCATTTGACCCAGCAATCCCATTACTAGGTATATACCCAAAGGATTATATATTTTACTTTTTCCTGGCATCTTAAAAAGAAATTTTGAACATGACTTGAAGTTTATTTTTTAATGACTCAGACTCATTATCATCAATTATTATACTATACTGCAGTCTAACAATGCCCAGAGGGACAATTACACTGTGCGGAGCTGTTTGCTGCTGCACGTCAATGGCCTTACAATGCTGGGCATTCAGTTTTGGTTTCTGATCTTGAGGCATTTTCTCTTTCTTCCATTGTTTTTTGCTGTGACTTCTCAATACTGTTAGATATTGATCACAGTTGGTCAGTTCCACAATTGTTCTGAATTTTGTCCTTCTATCAAAAAATAGCTTGACATCCTTTTAAAAATAATGTGATACAACAACGAACAAATATCCATAAACATTATGGTACATGGTTTGGCTCATGAAAAAAATATTATTACCTGTTTCAATGCTTGTAGTTATGTTTCAGAGAACGAGGCTGGCGAGTAAGTCTGACCACAGATAATCATGACAATGATATTGTGATGACAGTGACAATGACAATTATCACAACTATAATTGAGACACTGGGGAAGTGTGTAACGAGCCCTTCACAATTATACAAGGTAGATAAACTATAATCTTATTAGTATTTTACAGAGGGGGAAATTAAAGTTAAACTTAGAAAGATTAACCTGGCTGTGGTTACATGCTAGTAAGTGATGAACTAGTATTTGAGCCCAGGCCTCTACGTATTCTCTATACTGCCTGCAAGGTCAGTATCTATATTTATATTTTAAAAACAAATTAACAGCAACTTAGATGCAAAGCATTAAAAGAAACAAGGTTACCAAATTTTAACTATACAGATTTCTTTAATAAAGTTGTATTCTGCTTTACTGAACCTGATATTAAAAGACACTTATTTTGTTTATTCCTCTACTACTTAAAATCAAGGAGATATTACACAATTCTGCTAGGTGATAATATACTAATAGTTGAGGTTTATAAAATTATCATTGCTAATACAAAATAGAGTATTAAATACTATATTTAATCTATGAAGGTATAGTTGTCCTTATTAGATTTGACTTATGCCTTAATTTATTTGGTAGTTTGGTAGAATCTGATTTGTTGCATGTCTCCTAAGGCACATTTTGGAACCCAGAGATAGCCTTAGTGACTGGTTTTTATCCATCCTGCATGTATGTTGCTTTGGTATAAACAGTGAATGAACATTTTAAACTAATTGTATGACATTTTAACATAGGAAGGTTTCATATAAAATGTGGGCTCCTGACTTAAATAACTAGAAGATGTGGCTCCATGGGTCCACATTCTCAACATGAAAGCAACTGACAATTGTATTCGAAATGGTTTGTGAATGGCAGCCACCTCAGAGGAGATCCGTTTGCCAGGTTGCCAATAAGAACCACCTGGCCTGCTTCTCTCAGTTACCTGCCTCGTTCGTGAGTCCTGCTTTTATCCTTTAGTAAAAATCTGAAAGTGTAACTCCAAACTTTCCATGATATTCTATATTCTAGTTGTTGCACATTTTCAATCGTATTATTTTATGCAGTCTGAACCACCGCCCTATGGCACATAAATAATATCATTATGAGTTCTTTATACATGAAACTGAAACTCAAATGTAAGCAGCTTGGTTCAAGAGCAGAGAGGTAAAGATCATCTAATTCTAAAACCACCCACTTTATATTGTGTATTAAATCAATTAATCTTAATTCTATATAGTATACATGATTATTGCTATTATTAGTGTTGTAATTAGCATTTTGGGGGGAAACATCTTGTGTGGCTTTCTTCACTGTTTTCAGTACTAACGAACAGGAATCTATCACATCACTTTGCAGTGTTGCCGCCATGGCAAGCATGATGGTGAAAAGTTTATGACAGAGACTGAGAGAGAGAGAAAAAGAGAGAGAAGGAGAGATCAAGAGACAGGGGAAAAAAAGAGAGGTATTTTACTTTACATAAAATATATCCCATGATAAACAACAAATTATTAACTTTCCTTTCACATTTAATATGGAAACAACAAATATACCACTAAAATTTAAAAATAAACAACTATTCCAAATGTCACATAGTGGGAAAGACAATGGAGAAAAGTTAGTGAAGGAACATGTGGCAGGGAAGCATGGGAGGGACTAGATGAATTATTTTATATCAAGTGGCCTGAGAAGCATCTAACGCACCTAATGCTTCAAAACTGCATGAATGAAGGTATGACAGTAACCATCATGAATATCATAATCTCACAAAGGCAAGGGGAACCCACCTGGACAGCTCATCGGCCTCCTTCACTGTTCTTAACACAGTGTTAAGAACAGAGCTCCAGTCTCAGACAACTTGGCTATGATGCTGTTTTGTTTCCTAACGCGCCATGAGAAAATGTAACTGTAACTGCCCCCAAGTTTTACTGATGCTTTCAACAGACAGAATTTGAAAGGCTATACAGGTAAAAGTCTAATCTTGGGGAGACAGTTAAACCTAGAAGTAGACAAGGAACCAAATCCTGTGGCTATCGGCTTCTCTTACATATGGTGAAAGAAACAGAAGGAAGACCGAAGATCCAAGTTACAACTCAATAGTGATGCCTCAACATTATAAAATGTGGATGGGAAATGCAGAAGTTAGATAAAAATCTGCCTGCTCACTAATCTAAGTTAATGGGAATAAGGTCCTCAAAAATGAATAATTTTATATTACTTATATATGGATGCTTTCGAAATTACAAGAAAAACCTATATTTTCTGAAAGTAAGTGACTCAATGTAACATGAGTTATTTATCTGCAGCATAACACTAAGGAAATCATTCAGCTAGAAAACCATGAAATATCTCTTCATAACTTCAAAACTGCTAGTCTATTCTGTAGAAAATAGACATGTTTAAACAAGCTGTTTTGCTACACCCAGATAAAAACAGAAAAATTGATTTTTTCCCACTTTTAACCTGCTTATTTAAAAAGGTCATAAACAAAACCATTATTATTATAGATACCACATAATTCCCAGACTTAAATGGATAATCACTTGAATAGGGACCTTAGGACCATTTTCACAAGCATGCACCAACCATTGTTTTAAGCGAAAGAAAAGAAAATAGAGAGATGTTTTAGGGCAATGAGCAGCATTTTTAAACTTAAGGTAAATTACCCGGCAGAACTGTCCTACTTCAGCATGAGTTTGGATTTGAGAAGGTGAATGTTATAGGTGAGTAAGACATAAATACTCAAGATACTTTCAAAATATCCCTGTGCTCCTAAATTTTAGGCTTGTGGGGAATAAACGAGGCAGATAATACCAGGAACAAAGTTTATACAAAGACGGTAAATCCTTACTCCTGTGCTACACTCTGCATCAACAGAAACTTTTCTGCTAGACTGAGTAATCTCATAAACCCTGTGAGAGAAGTTATATTTCTACCATTCAAACTCAAATCCAGACAGATTAGATTGATATAGCAACTTTCTTAATCTCTTTTACAGAAGAGAATTAGTCTGTCTGAATTTTGAAGCTAACTCTACTTTATTTGAAAGAGTAGTAGATTTAACTGTTCTCCTTAATCAAGCTGAAATAAGATTCTGGTTTTAACAAGGAAGAAATGCTGAAAGGGAAAGAAAAAATACTAAGAAAACAGGAAGACTTTTAATGGGACACTCAGTACTCTCAAAAGTTATTAACATACTGTGAGATTATAATATTCTTAGTGAAGAACAGGCTATAAGTTACTGCTTATTTCTTACTGTCTGACTTCTTTTGGAATAGTTAGCTGTTTGCTAAACTATGTCCAAAATGTCTTTTAATCATCCATCATTTGTTTTTTGGCTTTTTTTTTTTTTTTTTAAATGGAATTTTGCTCTTGTTGCCCAGGCTGGAGTGCAATGGCGCAATCTCGGCTCACTGCAACCTCCGCCTCCCAGGTTCAAGCAATTCTCCTGCCTCAGCCTCCCAAGTAGGTGGGATTACAGGCATGCACCACCACACCCAGCTAATTCTGTATTTTTAGTAGAGACAAGGTTTCTCCATATTGGTCAGGCTGGTTTTGAACTCCCAATCTCAGGTGATCAGCTCCCCTTGGCCTCCCAAAATGCCGGGATTACAGGTGTGAGCCGCCATGTCCAGCCATCATTTGTTTTTGTAAAGCATATAAGGCAGGTGTTTATATGTCTAAAATGATGCTATATTACTTCAATTATAAAAAAACTCAGTGCTTTGAAATCTATCCAGTGAAATTAAAAACAAATACATTAGCTCTCCCTTATTTTTAGGAGATACAGTCCAAGACTGCCAGTGGATGCCTGAAACGATGGATAATACCAAACCCTATATATACTGTGTCTTTATACATACATACCTATGATAAAGTTTCATGTATAAATTGGGCAAAATAAGAGATTAACAACAACTAATAAAATAGAACAATTATAATAATATACTGTAATAAAATTTATGTGAATGTAATCTTTCTTTCTCTCAAAATATTATACTGTACTCACTCTTCTTCTTGTGATGCTATGAAGATGATAAGGTACCTATATGATGAAGTGAGGTGAATGACCTCATTGTGACATAGCATTAGGCTACTATTGAAAACTAATAAAAAACTTATGAACTGCTTATTTCTGGAATTTTCCATTTAATATTTTCAGGCTAAAGTACTATGAGTAACTGAAATCACAGAAAGCAAAACCACAGATAAATGGGGGCACCTACTGTTCTCTGAAAGGAGTGATTTTTTTTTAAGTCTATCTCTCCAAAATTTCTGACAAACATATGCTCCAAGCATATATATTGAAAAATGCAGCATAGTATATGTGTATCTCTAACTTTACCAAATAATACCAAATTGTTTTCAAATGTGGTTGTACACATTTATCCTTTGTATGCTATTTTTTCTGTATTTTTTTTTTGTTTTTGTCATTGGGTGAATTGTTCTCTTTGTAATTCAATGACAAAATCAAAAAGTAGTGTATGACTTAAAAATCCTCTTAAAAATAATTTTAGAATTTTCCATTCATGTCATGGTTGCTTAGTTTTTAAATAATCTTGCTAATCATGATGGTGTCATATACTCGTTAGCTAATATACTGATGCATAATAATCCTCAAGTTAATATTTATCATTGAGAACTGATTTGGTCATGATGTAATATCATATATAATTATGCTAAAATTTTGTTTAGAATACTTACATCTATGGTCATGAGGGCTTACCTCAGGAATGCAAGACTGGCTTACCATTAAAAATCAATTCTAATTAACCATAGAAAAGCCATATGGTAAGATATCATAGAATAATTACCTCAGATACAAAAATCCACTCTGAGCAGGGAGAACCCTTTGAATTTCCTTCCACATACTAACTTGTAGAAAATGCCCACCATGGTTAAGAAGTCCCAAATATTATATATAGTGTCTATACTAAGAGTACTTTATTCTACATACTTATGACCCTAAAAAGACCAATTGGACTCACTTTTGCTTCTGAAAACAACTCTAGCTGCTCAAGAAAAGAGAGTATCTTTTAGCCTAATGGTTACCATATTATGAACTCAAGCTGATGAAATATAACTATATTAATTTTGTGTCCAAACATAAGTTTAAGGAGGAAAAACATGAGCATTAGATCTACTTTGCTATCTCCTTTAGAAGTCAGTATTTTATCTTTGAAAGAAATATTTAACGAACAAAAGATATTCATTTGAAGATTTAGTAATGGTTATGGCATAGCAGTTATTTAAATCCAACAAGTTTTCATTGTCTTAAAAGTGCATTTATGTAGTGCCAGAGGAATATGCAAACAGAATTTAAAACTGGGACCACTACATTATATTCATTATTACTAATTCTAGAAACTCCTGAAACTTATGGGTGACATACTTGTCAGAAAGTTCTCTTTACCAAATAAAGGACAACCCAATCTCTGTGATGAACTGTCATTACTAATTTAGCAAAGCTAGAAGGCAGTTCAGCTGAGTAGACAGAAAATTAAACATGGGCAGCTCCTGATTGGAAATTTATTCATAGCAGGTAATGAAATAGCACAGTCAGGATCTCTGGTATTACTCAGAGTAAGAGATTTAATTCTGATAACTTTGATGATGGCACTTGAATCACAGATTCTAAATGGTGACAAGTTGTGACATATAGATAGGATAAAATGAGCATCAGCAACATATCTCTACAGAAGCAATTCTATAACATCAATTTTTTCAAACAGTAAATATAATAATTTCAAAAATTATGACAAAAGTTTTCAAAGAAGAGGCTTAGGTCTTAAGCAAGCCATGTGCCATATTTATGTCTGTTTGTTAATGGGTTATAAAATTAATCAGCCTAACAAATGTAAGGGGTGGAAAAATTTGTATTTAAAATATGAAACATAAATTGTAGTTTCTGATTTCATCTGAATAAGGAACAAACTCAAAATTACAGGCAGAGTAGCTATTTTATGAAGAGGGTGAAAGTGAAGGATTGGGTTGTGTATTTCTTTGCATGTAAGGAATATTCATTAAATGCATTCACATATAGCTAAATACAAGTATGTTGTTCACATTTTTCAAATATAGTTTTTTTATTTTGAATTTTGTGTGCCTTTCTAAATTTTCTAATTACAATGGCATTATTTTATAATGAAAGGTGTATTTTTTTTTAAAAAAATGGCTATTTCAGACATAACTCTCTGATAATTCTCATAACAGAAATATGGCTGAGTAAATAATATTTCCACATGAACAGGTATTTCAATACATCTATTTTGAATTTGTAAAGTAGCATATTCATTGTGTGTGGTTAAAATTACTTAACGCCCCTTCGAAGGGAGGGGCGTTAAGGAATTTTAAGGCTATGTGCAAAAATTCTCTTATCTTTACCTAACAAGTTTTATTAGATAAACTAACAAGTTTTCAAGTTTTCTTGAAACTGTGATTGACCAGTAGTTTTCAACAGAAATGGCACTCTGCCATGTTCTAAACCCAGACCATATAAAATGGCAGCTTGCATATCCTGTCTTTTGGGACTATCGCCCTTGTGAGAAAGCCCAAGTTGTCTGTGGAGTGGGCTAGGAGGAGGGGATTTGGGGTCCTCAATCTCACAACCAAGGCTGAGCTCCTAGCTGACAGCCAGCACCAACCGTAGGTCACATGAGTGAACCATCCTGAAAGCAGATGCTCTGTCCCCTATATGAGCCACCCCAGGGGACACAAGGTGAAGAAAAGAAGAGCAGTCCACACTGAGGTATACCCAAATTGTGAGTTTGGGAACAAAATAAATATTGCTGTTAAGTCACTAAATTTTTGGCTTACTAAGCAGCAATAAATAACCAAAAGAGCAAAGTAGGACTTTGATCATGAATGCTAAGAAGTATTTGTTTAAATGAATTTATATACACTGGCTTTGGAGGATTTTATCTATATTGTTTAATAATGTCATAACTAATTGTGATGGTTTATACTGACTGTCAACTTGATTGGATTGAAGGATGCAAATATTGTTCCTGGATATGTCTGTAAGGGTGTTGCCAAAGGAGATTAACATTTGAGTCAGTGAACTGGAAAAGGCAGACCCACCCTCAGTCTTGGTGGGCACCATCTCATCAGCTGCCAGCACAGCCAGAATAAATGCAGGCAGAGGAATGTGGAAAAACTAGACTAGCTTAGTCTTCCAGCCTCCATCTTTCTCCTGTACTGGACGCTTCCTGTCCTTGAATATCAAATTCCAAGTTCTTCAGCTTTTGGACTTCTTGGGCCTTTCACCACAGACTGAAGGCTGCACTATCGGCTTCCCTACTTTTGAGGTTTGGGGACTCAGACTAGCTTCCTGGCTCTTCAGCTTGCAGATGACCTACTGTGGGAATTCACCTTGTGATCCTATGAGTCAGTTCTCGTAATAAACTCCCCTTGATAAATATATATAGCTTCATATATAAATATATATATATATATCCTATTAGTTCTCTCCTGCTAGAGAACCCTAATACATTAATAGTATAAACCTATATAGAAAATACTAATTCTATAAAATGGGAAAATTTAGATATTGGTCAAACAGAATGACATGTAGAATAATACAAATGCAATTTAATAAAACTATATTTACAGAGGACTAAGTCTATATGACAGCACAAAAAAAACAAATAAAATGGTCACAATAAAAAATAAATTAAGCTAAAACTATAGGATGCTTTATTTACCACAAGCATGCACATGAGAAAGATTAATAGTTAATTCAATAAAAAAGAAGCTGAGTATTAAATAACAATGTTAAGTTTGTCTCAATTTCTGTAATAGAAATGTTTTTGAAAACAATGATGTATGATCCCTTTTGTTTAGAAAATTGGCTAAGTTTAAATGCACTTTGGTACAACAAGGTACACTACAATAAACATGTGAATAAAATAAAAATGTTGTATAACATAAAAATCCATCCACTTAATGTATTTCTTTTTAAGGTATAATTCTACAGAAGAATTGTTTTAAAACATAAAAATCTAACTATTTAATAAATATATTTCTTTCATAAGGCACAGTTCTACAAAATAGAGTCAACCCTCCTTCATCCAAATATAAACCAGAGAGTTCAATTAATTGAATTTCTTGTGCATATTCTACTTCTATAAGATGTACTCAATGTAATTAGTAGAGTTATGTAATTGCAGTTTTTTGCCAATAAAAGTAAGGGCAAAAACCACAATTACTTTTGCACCAACCTAATATATCACAGAATTAATACAGATTTAGTCTTTTTTATTTGCCATAAATCTGTGGCATAATAATAAATGTTCAAAAGGTGACATGAATACAAAATACCTTCATGAGCAAAACTATATTAGTCCCCAAACTCTGCCTCCTTCTATAATAAAAAGCCTGAGAATAAGAATGATTAATCAGTTTGTACCAGAGTGAGTCTAGGCCAGGAACCCAGCTACCATCTTGTTTCTTTTCTCACCTATTACACTGTCTTATCTGGCATGAGTGATTCCTGAATGGCTATGAAATATAAAATAATGTATGATATCCAGAAATAATGTATGAATTTCCTTCATATATAAGTCATCTAATTTAGGTTGAAAAATGAGACCTCTTCATTTTATAAAATTATTTGCTGAGACATTTTTCTATACAGCCTATTTTCTAGGTATATTTATGTTTATGTATGATGCAATGCTGGAAAGAAAATTCATTAATTTTTTTCAAAAATACATATACATATATAAAATATATATAATATGTATATAATACATATACATATTTCAAATATGTATATGTATTATAAAAATATGTATTATACATTACTTGATACTTTGCTTTTAATATGCTTGACATTTTCATTTTTTCACTTACAATAAATAATAAACACAAGTTAATGGTTTTTTAACTTGTCTTTTTAATTTTTGCCATATGCTATTTAATCACATAAAACACCCTTCTCCTTAAATGGTAGAAGAGGTCAGAGATCTGTCTGATCTTAACAAATGGTTTCAACACTAAGCCTTAGTTTATTTATCTGTAAGATGGCTATAACAATAGTGTTTACCACATATAAGTAGAGTTGCTGTGCAGATTAAATAAGATAAAATAGGTAGCTAATATATCTAAAACACTTGGCACCATACATGAAACATATTATATACTAGTAACTGTTGTTTTATAGTTATAAATTAATTTAGCTGTAATCAAAACCATGTAATTTTAAGATATGAAGCAATGAAGTATGATTTTTTTAAATGGCCTACTTAAAACAATGTATTTCTCTAGTAAAAGGAGACTGGCTACGGTTTAGGTCAAATTGATAAAGTGGCCTTTTAGATATTAAAAAAAATGATTCACAGTAAAATTTTTAAATGAATATATAACCAATATATTTTACATGGCCTAAGATATGTAAAATTGAAATTTAATGAAATATACCACAAATACATGTGCTATACAAAACAAGGTAAAATCCCCTGTACAACAAAAATAAATCCAATTAAGAACATTAAGTACCAGTGAGAGAGTACACACACAATGAATTTAGTGAAATTCTTAAAAATTAATGTTAAACAGCAACAATAGAAAACATTTCTATATTGTATGTACCTACCTGGAGTAGGCAAACAATCTGCTATCCCAAAGATCATGAGTCCCTCTAGGTCCAGAATGAAAATAACAGGAATCTGTCCCATCAAACATATTCAATCCGTCTGCTGAATTTTTTGAAGCATGGCTGTGTACCACATCTAAGAGGACTATGATACCCATGGAATGAGCTGTGTCTACCAGTTCTTGTAGCTCTTCAGGTGTTCCATAACGGCTAACAATGAAGAACACAGCAAAAACAAGATTACATCACATTTAGAGGAAACAGCCGATTGTGCAGCAATTGTTTCACCATCACAGTACTAGATACTTTAAATATCCAAACAGCATGTGACATGATACCTGGATACAACTCAAATTTGCTTAATATCAAATATTAAGCAAATTTAAAACCATTAAGTTAGAAAATAATTTAAATCGGGTTATTAAATGTAGATTTATACCCCAACCAAAATTCACATTTTGAGGATGTAAATAATAAAACTCTGCTTCTCTATTTTCAGAGCTTCTGATTTCTACCTGAAGCAAGTCATTCCTGCTCTGTTTGCCCACTGCCCATTACTTTTAGGGTGTACATTTGAGATTGAGGGGCTCTTCAAGAATTTATTTGAATATCCATGGTACCTTGATTGAGGTTATCCCTCCTGCACTTATTCCAAAAATAGAATGCCCACAGTTACCAGTGGGCCAAGACAATGTGCCACGTTTGTCATCACCCAAGTAAATAAGATGGGTAGCTCACAAGCAGGTGTGTTTGTGTCAAAGGTAGCCCCCTAGTCTGAATGAAATAGGTAACAAAAATTACTCACAGAAGAAGGCTTTTCTTAACCTGTGTAAAATTTTGACATTATAGTCATCCGCAGCATCAGCTTTGCCCTTTAAATAGTCACCTTTGCCTTCAATTGTTTACTGTCTCTCTTCCTCACTCGACTATATGCTCCTTGAGGGCAGCGGCTGTTACTATCAGGCTCCTCATGATATGGTACAGTGCTAAGTATACAGCAAGTCTCCCAATAGCCAACTCCACTGAGCAGCAAGAGCTGTCTTTTTAAACTGGAAATAAGATCATGTTACCTACTTAAAATCATACTTGTGCTCCCATTCATCCCAGGGTGAAGACCATTGTCCTGATCATGGCCTACTGCACCATCTACTGGCTCTTTCCAATAATGCTAATTATCTTATGACACTCTCCCACACCCTCTTTTTATTCCAGCCACCTATCCATTTTTTTACTCATTGAACATGTTCAATAATAAACAACCTTAAAGTTTTTTTTCATTCAGCCATTCACTCATTCCTTCATTCATTCCTTTATTTGTTTGCCACTTACTAAAGTCATCTACCACGTACCATGACATTTTCTATGTTCTGGAGATACACCAGCGAAAAAAATAAACACCACTGATCATATGGAATTTACTTTCCCATTGGGAGACAACAAACAAGCAAAATACATAGAATGTCAGATAATAATAAGTGTCCTAAAGAAAACAAAGAAAAGCCACCGGTGGGAAGGGAAGGTTTGCTATTTTAAATAGGGTCATCAGTTAAAGTTTCATGGAAAAGGCAACATTTGAGCAAGAAAAAAAGTAAGAAGCAAGGCATAAGAATATCTAAGGGTAAGAGCATTCAGACAGAAAGGAACAGCAGGTGCAGGGGACTGGGGCAGGGTTGAGCTAAGAGCATTTGAAGAAAACCAAACAGGCTACTCTAACTGGAATGGTCAAGAAAGAAAAGAGGTGAGCTCTAAGAGTCAGGCAAGAAGCACATCAAGTGAGGCCTTGGGAACCAGTGTGAGGCCTTTTGCTTTTATTCTGAAGGAGACAGGGATTCATTACGGTTCTGGGCAAAAGAGCGACATGATCTGACTTTAATTTTTAAATGATTACTCTGGCCACCGTGCAGAAAAATTGACCATTAATTGGTAGAACAAAGGTAAGAGAAGGGGAAAGACAGCATGAGAAAACAGAGTGACCAGTTAAAGAGCTATTGAAATAATCCAGGTAAAAGATAATCGCAAGTTGGACATGGGTGGTGGCAGTGGGGGCAGTTGAAGCAGCCAGATTTGGGATATATTTTGAAGTTACAGATGGCTAGATTTTTTAATAGCTAGCGTGTAGGGAGGAACAGAAAGGGACAAGTCAAGTATAATGCCAAGATTTTTGGCTTGAACAACTAGAAGATGAAAATGTCATTTACTGAATTAGAGAAGATGGCAGGGGGAGGAAGTTTGAAGTTAAGATCAGAAATTTAATTTTGGACACATGAAGTTTGATATATGTATTAGATACTCCAACATCAAATATATACTTTCTGAAGTTCATAAGATAGGTCAGAGAGACTTAAGTTTTGGAGTTAATATATAGCATATATTTAAGCTACAAAACTGGATGAGACTTGATGAGATCCTCCCGAATATTTCGTACAGATGAAGAAGAGAATGGAACTAAGTTCTGAGTATTGGGACGTCCAATATTTACTGGTCGTAAAGATGATGAGGAAAGAGCAAAGGAAATTAACAATAAGCAACAAGTGAGCTGGGAAAAGCAACAAGAGGAGGTTAAAATATTCTGGAAGCCAGGGAAAGAAAAAGGTTTCAAGAAGGTGACAGTAACCAGCTGTACCAAGGGGTGCTGACAGCTGAAGTAAGCTAAGAATTGTCCATTGTCCTCAACAATGTGAAGGTCACTAATACCCTTGACAAAAGCAACTTCAGTAAAGAGGCAGACCGCATACTTGGAGTGGGCTCAGGAAAGAACCAGAGTGGAGGATTTGGAGACAGTATTACAGATAACTTATTGAGGGAGAACTAATATAAAGAGAAACAGGTAAATGAACCAGTATCTTTTTTCTATGTCTGGAATGTCACCTATTTATGCCCACTTCACCGCTTTCCCCAGTTAACTCTTAGTCGTGTTTTAGATCTCACTTGCAATATTTGTTCTGATCTATTCTAAACTGATCAGACTTCTGATTATAGTTCCCTGTCATTTTCATTTTAGCTTTTATTACAGTTAAAAATAATAATCTGTATGAATGATGATGGGAGCAATGTCTATATGCCATACATCATAAACTCCATGACACTGAGTGTTGGACTTCTTCGGTCTGTGGTCTTTTAGGTCAGCACCTCTTTAATTGCATAGAATCCCTTGGTGTCTTTTCTGTCCAGAGAGAATTATTCCATCCATTTCAGTCTGGAGGGAAGGGCAGCCCTTCTGTGAGTAGTAATTGTTGTACCAAGGGACTCTTCGGTGACCTTCCTAGATGAGTCAATCTCTTTCCAGAAAACGATGTGCTCTCTCACAATAATGGCTTTCATAGGAAAAGATTTTCTGACTAAAACGTGGGCTCCAAATGAGTGACAATTTCAGCAGGTAACTGGACATTCTATATCACAAATCATCCCACGAGGAGTAACATAAAATCAAGGACAATTTCTAAGGCTGGAGGAGAAGAGAGTCTATGACCTTAGTAAAAGAAAATGTTCAGCTTCTATTAACTCTGTTAACCCTAAAAGGTTACACAATGTTATAAAAAATGAACAATTTCATTTTATTTCTTTAAATTACTGGCTCAAAATAAAAATGAACACAATGAGTCTCTGATTTTACCTGGAAGCTGCAAAGAAGCTTGTGATTTGGTAACCAAAGCTGGCATAGTAAGCATGCTCCATGATTGCCATCAACTGAATGCAGTTGTATCCTATATAAGGCAATGGTCAAATCTAAATTAGAAGCCACATTTAAAAAAAAAAGTAATGGGGAAAAAAAGCATCCTTATTCCAAATACATTAAAATTTACAAACAATCTAGAAGCTTTGGTCGTCTTGAAAAGTTCTACTACTTTAACATTTTTTTGTTTGACCTTCTAACAACATTGGATAGTCTCTTAGAGCTGTATTCTGACTAGCTATTTGATATAGCTTCATTTTAACAAGCAATAAATAATATGCAAATTTACTTAATTTGGTTTTAGCATATTAAAAACGGCAATCTCCATATGCTAAACATCAGTTACACTTGCAATATTCATATTGAAGATTATGAAAGCTAAATAAAAATAACCAATTGCATGACATACACTTTTTATTTTGACTCTATGTATTTCTATATATTTCAATCCTTTTTTCCATATAGCATAAGAAATAGCACCAAACTCTTATTTTCCATAAGGTAGCTTTTTTTTTTTTTTTTTGAGATGGAGTCTCGCTCTGTTGCCCAGGCTGCAGTGCAGTGGCTTGATCTCAGCTCACTGCAACCTCCACCTCAGGTTCAAGCAATTCTCATGCCTCAGCCTCCCAAGTAGCTGGAACTACAGGTGCGTGCCACCATCCCTGGCTATTTTTTTGTATTTTTGGTAGAGATGGGGTTTCACCATGCTGGCCAGGCTGGTCTCGAACTCCTGACCTCAGGTGATCCACCCACCTCAGCCTCCCAAAGTGCTGGGATTACAGGCGTGAGCCACCGCACCCAGCCTGCAAGGTAGCTTTTATACAGTCAGCATTAATGCTTCTACTTTCCACTATATAATTTGCACCTAAAAAATTATTTCCAAGTTGCATATATGCATGTATGTGCTCATACAAACACACATCACCTTCCTTTCTCCATCTGAATGTTTTGCTCTAACAGTAAATAAAGTGACTCAAAAAAGTAGATATTGTGTTTTAAAAATCCGTAACATTAAAAAAATTCTAATATATTTTTAATATAAGCAAATAATCAGAAGAAAAAAGTATTGGTCTTAAAAAAGCTAAGAAAAACAGGTTTTTCTTCTTGAAGTATAATTTGGTAAAATGTTTGAATATGATTTCATTACTTTGGAAGTTACAGTTCTGTAACATACATAGTAAATATTCTTATTCTGCTCTCAAAGTCCAATTCATATAAGCTTTATAATTTTCTTAAGGTTTATATAAGCTCATTTTTAATGGCAGTTCATGTAACTCTACAACTATATTTGTAAATACACTTATAAACAAAGATATTAGATTAGTTTCATTCTTCTTGGCTGATACCTTGTATCAAGCACAAATTTATAGTTTTATTCTTAATTTTTATGGCATTAATCATTCCTGGATTCACTTTCATTCCAGGTACTAGGCTAGACAATTCAAACACAAAGATGAGTAAGAGAATCCTTGTGCTGCTGAATGTTCTGCAAGAACTGGGTCATAAGCAATTTATTACTCCATAATATGAAAGAATATCTCAAATATAATAATTTAGCATAATATCTATTAATTATAATTAATACTAAATACTCTATACATTTAATTAATTTTGGTTTCTGGAACCTGACTTTACCATCATAGATAATCCATACATAACTGAAAACTTTAACCATGGCTTACAAACCTTTCTTCTAGCCAAAATTTGGACTCTCTAGCAGAAGCAGCATAATTACATGTGCTTTATCCTCTGCCTAGTCATTGTTAAATATACTGTTGTATTATTTTAAATATCATTACCTATAAAAACAACAGATTTAAAGCACACTGAATCAATAATTCAGCAATATATTCTTTACTCTCCTGTTTGTTATGAAGACAGGATCTGTGCCATTACAGTTCAATACATGAACATCTAGCAAAATGTGTCTCACATAGATATTCTATAAATGTTTGTTAAATAAATCATCCAGGCAGGGGCTATATAAAATAACTGATACAAAATGAGTTCCGGGCACATTACAGATAAAATATTTTTTTCCTTAACAGACTAAAATGAACAGGCTATAGTCAATAATCACTTAAATTGATAAAGGTTTCCTCCAGTAAAAAAGTAATTATGCTTACATATTTATCTATAATTTTGGAAGTCATCAGTTCACATTACTTAAAATTGAAATTGGAATAATATCTTTAATTCTTATGCTCTATCTTATTCCATTTCTCCTTTCTATGCTATCACTATTACAGGGCAATTTGAGAAGCCTAAAATAAAATGCCTTTCTATTACATATTTAATCTCCTAACACAAAAAAGAGACACTTGTAATTAGCTTTTCTAATAAGAGAACAGACTCATTAAAATTTTATCTGAATAAAAATCACAGTTATTACTTACCAAGGCCTTTGATTCTTGGTAGTACATTGCATGTAAAATGTTTATAAGAAGCTACTTTTCCTTCATGGGAAGAAATTCCCACATGAGATTCATAAATTCTTAGACTCCGTGGCTTCTTTGGTCTGGAATGCTTAAACTACAGAATATAAAATTACGTATAGAGTTAAGCCAGGAATTCTGGTATGACACTACCTGATCAAGTATATTTTTAAAAAGTGGTGAATATACTCAAACACTTGGAACTATTCTCACATATAAAAGGCACCAGCTACACTCACTAAATTTTCTCTCAGGAAAAAGTCCTTATGGTCCGGCTAGTAGACCTATTTTAAAAGATAAATCATGTAATAGCTTATGCCTTATCATTGAGTAGATATTTTTTTTGAACTTAAGCCTTAGAGAAAATGTAAGAGCCATGAAATACATATGTAATTATCTAATGCAAAGTATATATCAACAAACTCCAATGATTTAAAGGACAGAAAGTGAGTTCAAACAGTCACAGAACACTTGTCACTAATATGGCGGTAAAAATTACCCTAGTTAATACATTCATGAGATGGTCTTCCCTATTCTGTGTTTCTAAGGGCATTGATCCTAATTCAAACCCTGAGAAATACTGCACTAAAGAGTCTCTGATCAATCAGAAATTGTAGTTTAAAAAAAAAACAGTATCCCTTATAGATTAGTATATAGCAATTTAGTATTCTGTTTTCTTTAACCTCAAAAACATAGACAACACAAAAACTAACTTCTATATGTTACTGGCTACAGAAGACAGACTATGATACTCATACAGTATAAAAGGAATACTATGATGTAAAATACTCAACTGTCAGTGAAGAGAAGCATTGAACATTACTATAAAAGTTATAAAAGTAAAAATTAACTTTCCTAGAAATATTGGAACAATAATTTATTTAAAGATTTGTTGTTCTCACTTCATATGAGTGTTCTGGATCCCAGTGTATCCAATCATAATTCACATTATCACCTTCACGAACCACATACTTTGCCCACGGTGAAATACGATACAAGATCTCTCCGCTTTTACTAGTAATAACTACCTAAAAAGAGAATGACATGTTATTGCTTTAAAATACATCCACAACTCTGATAATACATAATGGTTTAGGAGCACTGCTACAAGTAGGAAAGGAGGACTGATCTTAAGAATCTAGACCACCATACAGATGTGTGACCTTCAGGAACATAATTCTATCAATGTTGGTTTTTCATCTGCTGTTACTATATCATCCTTAAAGTAACTTCCAGCTTGAACATTTTATGGCTTTCTGGCAATTTCCACCACTGCAAACCAGCCATAAGAGTGCTTACTTAAACGAACAGTAGATACTAAAAAGACAAGAATATTATTTGGAAGCTTCTGTCAATCAATCAATCAATGGGAGAAAATCATCCTACTCCATTAAAAAAAGCAATCAGTGAGTTGTATAACCATCTCTTTCATTTCCTTTCTATAGCAACTAATGAAAACATGTTCAGGAAGCTAAAGAAGAAAAACAGGTTTGATTAACACTTACAATGTGCACGCACAGACACATACATTTTCCACACCTTCTCGACTTCTTTTACCTCCTATTTGTTGTATTCTTTACCATATAAAACCAAACATTATCTCCTTTAATAATCCGTTCACATATTTGCCAGCAATATGACTATTTTTGATAATAAAAAATAACAAATTTATTTTTTTAACTGAATCTACCATTAAGACTTAGAACTGAATAAATGATTTTGAATTTATCCAGCCATATAAATGGAACTTCCAAATGATTGAAATGATAGCTTTTTATTTATTTTTTTGAGACAGGGACTCACTCTGTCACCCAGGTGGAGCACAGTGGTGCGATCGCAGCTCACTGCAGCCTCAACCTCACAGGCTCAGGTGATCCTCCAATTCAGCCTATCGAAGAGCTGGGACTACAGGCATGTACCACCATGCTCAGCTAATTTTTGGGGGGGCTGGGGTTTTTTTGTAGAAATGGGGTTTCTCTGTGTTGCCCAGGCTAGTCTTGAGCTCCTGGACTCAAGTGATCCTCCTGTCTCAGCCTCCCAAAGTGCGGAGATTACAGGCGTGAGCCAATGCAGCAGGCTGAAATTGTAGCTTTTACACAAAGTTGCCTTTTTTACTAAACTTTCTAAAAGGAGGTAGAATACAATTTTAAAAATCCAGATTAAAAGCTATATTATGTCCTCATCATTGAGGAGAATGTATTCTTCAGTCTCCTCTAATAGAGAAAAGATTAAGTACTCACAATTCTTAGTAATTAAATATTTGTATAATGCCTTATAGTTTATAAAGACTTTTACATTCTTATCTCACTTGATTCCAGAAAATCTTTGTGACCTAAATATTAAGTGAGATTACATAAGTTGCCAGAAGTCCCAAAATAACCAAGTGGCAGAGCCAAAAGCTCAACACAGAGCTTCTAATACTCACTTCTCTTCTCTGAACAGGCTTCCACAGCACTTCCTTCAGATGCCAAAAAATAATAAATTGTGGTTTATGACGGAGAGGCCAAGTAAGTGGTGAAAGGAATGTCTAACTTACATGAATACAATTATTTCTTCTTCATTATGCCTCCCACCCATTAAAGCTAATCATCGCCAGGTGTTGCTATTATTCAAGCCATTATCACAAAACATGAATCAATAAGACCAACCTATTTCAATTATTTTAAGCTTAAAAAAAACTCCCTTAAGCTACATGAATTTGTAGCATAATATGCTACAGTAATATGTTTAAGAAAGGGCCTTTTGCTCACTCATCAACCCAGAACAAGGTATGAGGAAACAAAATACTATAAACCAGTTTTCCGTGACTACCACTTTGGCTAATCTATCCACCTATGCTTTCTCTGTTTTGTAAACGGCTCTATAATACCTCCAAAGGCCCATCATAAACTAATAATAATTTCTAAAGGTGTCTGTTGGCAGAGAAAATACTTGCAATTTTAAGACATGAAGAATCTACTTCATGCTGAATTTAACCCCCACATCCTTTGGAACACTAATCCATTCATCTTGCTGTACACACAAATGTCTCCAGAGGCTACTGAGTGATGGGTGTTGAATGTTGAAAGGAACAATACCTGCATGGTTCTCTGATGCTCCTATATCTTTTGCTGGGTATGCCAAGAAGGCAAGGCCCTGACCATTGTTAATGGGAGCCATTTCTTAGGGCTGTCCTTCTAGCAAGCAACCTTCAAGGATAACATAATGATGCCCTTGAAGACACAGAGCTGCTACAAAAGAAGGGATTCTCCAGGCTCAATATTATCCAGCTATGATGTGAACCCAACGTGTAAGCAGCAGCCATCTGGGTCATATAGTGTCACCCCTATGGGGCTTGGAGGACAAGGGGAGCCAATGAAAATATGATACCTACTGTGCCATGAGTAATAAAATAATTGTTCTCTGTTCTAGGAGTCCTGGGCCAGAATCGACAATATGGTAACAGGTTAACTTCTAAGTTTGTAGGTAGGGTAAAATCAAATCACAGACTTGACAAAGGAGTATTTGCTCATTCACTGAATAACTTCAATATTTTGTTTCCAAAGGTTCTGTCTTCTGCTACTCTAACAGTCATTTCTACTAGGGTTGCTTGTTGAGTGGAGTATTTTAATTTCTCCATTTTCTCCTTCTCTCTTATTCATGGAATTGCAACCAACTGTTAAGGAGAGCAAAGCTTTCTACCAAATCCGGAACACTGACCTGTGATTGTTACATAATAAATATCTCTACTCTTTAGGCCCCTGAATTTTGCAAGTATTTTTGTTATAGTAACTTAGGTTTTACTAACTAGTACATTTGTCTATAGTAGCTGTCTCACCTTGCCTTTCACTTTCTGTTTCTAAATTGTTGTAATCTTCATAACCAAATAAGAGTATCATAATAAATCTAAATAAATTTAATTTGAGAGACAATGCAAAGAGTAAAGACTATAGCCTTTACGGACTAAACTTTGCTCACAAAACTCTTTTGGTGAAGGGGAGGGTACATCCTGCATTTGTGTTATGCTCCAATGAGTTCAAATTCCAGTCGGAAAAATTTTTAGAGAAAACTTTATGTCATTTAACTCACAACCTCAAAATGTCAGCATGCTATGGAGCAAACTGAAAGAAAGAACTGGCTTGATTGATCTTTCAACAATAAGTCTGGTAGCTAATGTTTAAAAGAGTTCACTTGATACTGTCAAATGGGAGGTCTGATACACTGCTAGTGTGCGTATAAAGCAGTATAAAATTTCTGAATAGCAATTTGACAATCTGCATCAAAAATTCAGAAAAATTAATTCCAGGTCAGGCACAGTGGCTCACACCTACAATCTCAGCACTTTGGGAGGCTGAGATGGGAGGATCACTTGAGGTCAGGAATTTGAGACCAGCCTGGGCAACATAATGAGACCTGGTCTCTACAAAATATTAATGAAAAATAAAATAAAATTAAGCTAAATTAAACGGCATGATGATGCATGCATACAGTCCTCATTAATTAGGAGGGTGAGGCAAGAGGACAGCTTGAGCCAAAGAGTTCAAGGGTACAGTGAGCTATGATCATGACACTGCACTCCAGCCTGGACAACAGAGAAAGACCCTGTCTATAAAAAAAAAATAAAGCTAAAAGAAAAAAGTAACTTCAATGAATCAGCAATACTAATTATAAAAGCTTGCCTCATGGAAACAATCAAGATATGTGCTCAAAAAACAATACCCTTGTCTATCAGTCTTGGTGCTACTTCTATTAGCAAACACAGAGTGACTGAATAATGTATAGTTGTTAAAAAATATACTATTTAAGCATATTAAAGGTTGCAGAAAAAGTCTTCTAAGTTATATGAAAGAATATATTGTATCTTTCTAATGTAAATGCACAAAAACTCACAGCCTAAAGTATTTTAAAAGATATAAAAATATCAATATGGTTACCTATGGGTAAGGGGATTGTTAGTAGTTTTTATTTTTTAGCTATACGTTTTGATATTATCACTTCATTTACTTGTACAGATTCTAGATTCCAAAAATATAAGCGGTTTAGTAAGGATTACAAATATATGAATCATCTAATCACACATACATCTTCAGAGTGTGCTACTTAAGGTGTACATCTTGCGTACCTTAAGTATATTAACACATTAAGAAATACAACTTAACAAAATATATCAAATTACTTGAAAGAAATATAATGAAAATAATACCATAATAATACCAAATAATACCATAATAATCCTTTTTAATGAGCCAAATTATTTATTTGACTTATAGGAGGTTATCATCAAAAGACATTATTAGATTACATAAATAATTTAATAAAAGAAACTTCTAACTGTGTAAAAGTCAAATTAACTTAGTGAATGGTTTAACGTCAAATTTTATTTAGAACATGTCATTTAAAACTCAAATACACAATATAAAAAACAGTAAATGTTGAAGACAAAAAAGTGTGTGTGTGTGTGTGTGTGTGTGTTCATTCATGCTTGGAATATATTTTAAAATGCTTCTTGCAAAACACAAATTTTCCATGTACTGGAAAATTACTGAGATAATATGTTCCTTAGGTGGCCAACAGTTTTATATAAAAACATCAGATGTGTTCAGCTGGTTAGAAGTAACTGTTAGCATATTTTGAAAGATGGTAATGAATGTAGCTCTAGGCTTCATGAAGGAAAGTGTAGCAGGCTAACAGAAAACGCAGTTATTGAATCATATAATTCAAATTGCCCCAATTATACTACAAATATCTCCTAATGTTGTGAGGAGAAGCTTTTCTTTAAAAAATTTTTGCTTAAAGCAGAGTGAAAAAAAAATATTGATCAAGATAACTATTTGATAGGCTACAGGTCAAAGTGAATTATCAAACAAGTGATTTCTAATTTATAGAAAAATACTACTTCCATTTCTTTTTTATTTCACTTTTAAAATTTCAGCTTTATTGAGTTATAATTAACAAAAATTGTATATATTCAAGGTATAAAACAATGTTTTGATATATGTACACATAAACCCAACATATTTTAACATGTATATTTTTTGTTTCTACCAATCAGATGAGATGATGGCCACAGAGTATTTGCCAGCTGTTAATCCTTTAATAGCTGAGTTGTCCCGAGTTCTGGAAATTCTGGAAGAAACATGAGGGTGGTAGGAGTTGTACTCACAAAGTCCCTGAGCAGTACCTATTTATCAAATATTAAAATATTTTTATTTTAATAATAAGTATAGCCATACCAGTGTACAATGCTGAATATCAGTATTCTGTGTGCATATATATGTATATGCGTATCTCCAATGAGACTGAAACACACACACAGAGAGACACACAGACAGGTCTGGCTAATTGTTATTTTTAGAGGAGAAAGGGTTTCACCATGTTGGCCAGGCTTATCTTGAACAACTGACCTCAGGTGATCTGCCCACTTAAGCCTCCAAAAGTACTGGGATTACAGGCATGAGCCACTGCACCCGGCCTATAATTAATTTTTAAGTGATTTGTAGAAGAGGGTGGAAGGAACATAAAAAAGAAAAAAAGTAATCAAAAATTTGTAATTAAGTAGAAAAATAAGTGATATTCCAGAGGAAAAGCTAACAATTCTACCAATGACCTGAATCCCGAAGAAATAAATGTGTGTTTTTGTTATTGTTGTTGTTGTTGTTATGGAGTTTTACTCTTGTCGCCCAGGCTAGAATGCAATGGTGCCACCTCCACTCACTGCAACCTCCGCCTCCCAGGTTCAAGCAATTCTCCTGCCTCAGCCTCCTGAGTAGCTGGGATTACAGGCACCTGCCACCACGCCCAGATACTTTCTGTATTTTTTTTTTAGTAGAGGCAGGGTTTCACCATGTCGGCCAGGCTGTTCTCGAACTCCTGACCTCAGGTGATCCACCTGCCTCGGCCTCCCAAAGTGCTGGGATTACAGGGCTGAGCCACCGTGCCCGGCCAAATGTGTGTTTTTAATAGTCACAAATATCTAGTGTAAACATTATTTTAAAATGCATAGATAGAATTTATAATCGCTAAAACTTTAAAATAACTTAATACAATTTAAAGTAAAGCTCATAAATTTCATTTCAACCAAACTAATCTTTCACTACTTATCCTTGTTTTTGTTTTGTTTAAAACAGGACCTATTTGTATAAATTCTATCCACAGCTCTGCTTGTCATTTCTGCTGAGCCAATTTAACATTAATGAAGCTTATGTGAAGAGTATGTGGGCAAGAATCTCTTTGCCATTGTGTGAGGCTGAAAATGGCCTCCCAAAAGATATCCACACCCTACGCCAAGAATCTGTGAATGATACCTTCTGTGACAAAAGAAGGTCTTTGCAGATGTGATTAAAGTACAAATCTGGAAATGGAGAGATTCTTACTCCATTTCCAGATTCTGCAGGGCGGCAATCACAGAGGGAGATTTTACATATAGAAGAGAAGACACTGTGACCCAGGAGGGAGAGAGTGGAGTGACGAGGATACTAGCGAAGGAATGACAGCCACTTCCAGAAGCTGAAAATGTCATGGAACACATTCTCCCCTAGAACCTCCAGAGGGACTATGGCCCTGACAACAACTTGATTTCAGCCTGGTGATACTGATTTTTAACTCCTGCACTTCAAAGCTATGAGAGAATACATTTACATTATTTAAAGCCAACATATTTACACAGTAGCCTTAGGAAACTAATACAGCCAGTAAGGGAAAATTTGGAAACAATAATTTTTCTATGAATAAAATGGAAATAAACTTAGTTGAAATTTGTCAGTACTGGAAAGAGTTTAAGGATATAAGTTATCTTCATGAGTAGTCTAAATAATACATTTGTCTTGTGTTCTTACTCCCAAAAAGTAGACAAATATGTACTAATACGTTACAGTGAACTTCACTAAACAAGGTAAGTCTCCTTGATGATTCCCAGGTAAAGCAAACTCCTTCAAAATAAACATTGCTGAGTTCCAGACTTGAGAGAAGAGCCTTTAAAAATGTGAATTTGTGGTCGGGTGTGTGGCTCACGCTTGTAATCAAAGCAATTTGGGAGGTCAAGGCAGGTGGATCACCTGAGGTCAGGAGTTCCAGACCAGCCTGATCCATATGGAGAAACCCCGTCTCTACTAAAAATACAAAAATTAGCCAGGCATGGTAGCAGGTGCCTGTAGTTCCAGCTACTCAGGAGGCTGAAACAGGAGAATTGCTTGAACCTGTCAGGCGGAGGTTGCAGTGAGCCGAGATCACGCCACTGCACTCCAGCCGTCTCATAAAAAAAAAAAAAAAAACAAAAAAAAAACAGTAAATTTGTAATACACAGTTTTTATACCTAGCCTTCTTCCCATGTAAGTATTTTCAAAGATTAGACAAAAACAATCACTGCATACATGATGTAAATGAAGCCTCTAAATTTACCATATGGAAAAGCAAAGGGAATATTTTTTTCCTACCCAATACCTGACATATTTGCTTCATTAAACAGAGATGAAACTATTTAAGTAAACAGATAATCAGTGAACAAAAAAAAAATACCTATTGAAAAAATTGCATTCTGAATTTCCTAACTAGGAAGATGAAAATCAGAAACACTCTTCATCATAACTGCTAGTTCATTGTGAACTTTGAGTTTATATTTCTATTAATGGGGAATTAAAATAAAGAGATCACTAAAATTAAACAGACCTTAATACATAAAAGACCACTTCCTGGGTGAATTTTTCTAAAACTGTACATAGTTAATTAGTAAGATTATATAAATTAGGGTAATATTTAGGCTATAAATGACATTATATATTATTTAATTAAGCCTGCTATGGGTACCAAATAAACATAACTGTTTTCTTGAAATTATTTTAATTTTCTGTTAATTTTATCTGGATAATAAAGTTCATATATTTTAGAAATCTCTTTCTTTGCCTCATAATTTAGTTCATAGTTTTCAATTAATCAAATAAACTTATATAAGACATATGCATATAAAACCATCCTTGTGAGGCTCTTTACATCTACAATGTTCAGGAATTGAGAGAGGTGGATAGAGAGAGATTAAATGATTAGATTATGCCCCTGAGCTCTTATATTATGCAAGACTGGACACTATACAGGAGAAAAGAAGATACCCTGGCTAGTAGCTTAACTAAAAAAGGATAGAAATTAGTTAAACTTCTAAAGCAATAACCTATAGATCAAATTTCACTAGGTACCATTATTTTAGATTTCTTATTTTAAAACATGCCATCACAATGTATTTTTTTCTTTAATAAAAAACAAGAAACCTTTCCAAGGTTGAATCCATAGCAACAGCTTGAATAGGAGAAAGGGTTTCTCTAACAAAAATAAATACTTACAAATCATAATTTTAAAACTTCATTAAAGGAAAAGACTGAGTATATTAGCTATGAAAAATAAATCTGTAATGTGGTACAAATGAGTGTCAGACCAGTTTATACAAAACTTTGGGATAACAGACACCAATGTATAGAACAAAAAAAAAGACTATTTTTGAGGTATAATACAAATAGCTTCTTTGTCCCTGACAACACCAATTAGAGAATTATAAATATATTACAATCTCATTTCTGTAATACTTACACATGAGAAAGAAGAAACTGCAGAATATTGTGAAAGTAAATAAAGGTGAGTAGTCACTTCTGAAATCAGGTCCTGACTTAGAACGATTTAGAGAGACAGAAGCTTCTGCACCTATAAAAAGGAGTATTATCCCCCAAGGTTTATACCCTAGTTCCCCTATCTTCTAGCCTAGTTAAGGAGTATTACAATTGTAATATGTTTTTCTTTCTCTGCTTTTCTACTGAGGCAAATCTTTAAAGAAATAAAGAAACAACTAAGTAGGACTAATAAAGTGTTTGCTTCATTTCAAGTACATTACCTGAACAAAAACCTTACAAAGTGAGGTCACTACAAAAAGACAAAGTCCAAAGGGATTATTTGAGATTTAGGAAGCAGACATTGAAAACGATATCCCTGAACAAGTGAGAATAACCACTCCGAAGTGAAAAGAAAAGGAACAATGCTGAGATGTTGTAATCATGTAAAGATTGATTAGGTGTCTTAGACTAGAAAACAAATGAATTACACATGATACAAAAATATGGGATTTAAACATCCAAGATATTGAAAGATCAATATCGTAATAAAAGAAAAAGACTATGAAAAGGGGAAAAAATGAGTGAGTTTTCATTACTGAAAGAGTGTGCTTCAAAGAGACTCATCCATGTGCAGTGAAGGTTAGAATTCTATTAAGTAAACAGAGTTATAATCTGGTATAAAGCCAATAAAAAAAAATCTAAGAAGTATTTTCAGAAGTGATAGGATAGGGGAAGCACTATCATAGGATGAGTTGAAGTTCTTTTAAAAATATTTTATTAAGTATAATTACAAAAGTCTATGTGGTGATAAATTCAATCATTTGAAGAAAAAAATATGATTCCTAAGCAATCATTCTTTTTTTATTTTTTTTAATTTTTTTTTAGACAGTCTCATTCTGTCACCCAGGCTGGAGTGCAGTGGCGTGATCTCGCCTCACTGCAACCTCCGCCTCCCAGGTTCAAGGGATTCTTCTGTCTCAGCCTCCCAAGTAGCTGGGACTATAAGTGCATGCCACCACGCCCGGCTAATTTTTTTTTTTTTTTTTTTTTTTTTGTATTTTTAGTAGAGACGGGGTTTCACCATATTGGCCAGGTTGGTCTCAAACTCCTGAGCTACTTATCCGCCCACCTCGGCCTCTCAAAGTGCTGTGATGACAGGTATGAGCCACCGCACCCGGCCCCTAAGCAATCATTCTAAGTGCCATTGCAATCAATTAAAATATAAAGCATGGAGGGAAAAAAAAGAAATAATTCAACCCCTAAAAGCAATCTAGAGAAATTCCGAAGACTACACACAGAATACATAATTCTAAAAATTATATGATCTTTTAAGAAAACATACAATTACGTATTCAATAAACATTAAGACTATTACATCCAAGAATATAGTTAATGACTATTAAATAAACAGTTAATCATGAGATGAATTCCTCTTGAATCTTTAAATATTCTTTACAAATTAAGGTCTCACAGGTTGGAACACTATCATTCTTTTCTCTCCTTTCTTCTACAAAAAACTGTATTTTGCCAGGCATAGGTGATATTAGAGGAAAAAGAACTGGAAATAGATATGTATGTACAATTATGAAAGTAAATACAACCATCAAGAAATAACAAAGCGATGAAATAGTTTGTATTATGGGAAAGAGATAATGACTATCAGTGAGAAGTAGCACTAGATATGCATTTGGATAATTTCTTGTCAATTGATTTTTTTAACAGCATTCCAGTAGGTTATAAAAGATGGTCAAGAATTGGAGTGACCTTTGGATAATGGACTCAGGCACTAGAGGTGGAAACAGTGATGATGGGAAGAAACAGTGGTAAATAATAGGATTCTACACAATGAAGCTTGCTACTTTCATCCTTCCTTGTTCAGATATATCTAAATATTTAAACATAAATGCCCCCATCTTGTGTAGATAAAGCCAAGGCACAAGGCAGCAAACTTTGAGCTTGATCTCTAAATATGACAACTCCTCTGGAAAAGTAGAGAAAACTACTGAATAAACTAGTGAATATAATTCAGTCAATAAAGCACAGGTCTGGGAATTACTCACCTGACCAATGAGTGAGGCATGGGGAATATTCGTAAGATGAGACGCAGTGACCTATGGCTGACCGTTTAAAAAAAATTGTATGTTCATGAGAACATATAATTTTCAATTTGAGCACTAGTCACGTGGGGAAATGTAATGCTACTGACATATTAGGATGGACAAAGATGAACATACTGAAGTGCAAAAAAAAACACACACATACACTGAACCACACACTTTAAATTGAAGAAAGTTAAACATTAATTTTGACATTTAGCAAAAACTTAACTGTGATATTCAATAAAAGAACCCAGCTTAAATGTAAATGTTTAAATCATGAATGAGATTGTATAGTATGTACTTTATCAGGAGAAAAAGGTTATTTCCTGTAGGCATACCTTTATTCATCATTATTTGAAGGTATACTTGGCCAAAGTGCAAATACTTTTATTAAACATAACCAAAAATAATGCCCACCTAAACAGTCACAAACTGTAATTTTCTTCCTTTTTCTGGCACAGCAATAAAAGATCAAATACCAAACAAAAGCTCTCTTGAAAAAAAATTGGATGACTACATAATTTAGAGGAAAAAAGCATGAAACATTTTTATTTTTTAAAAAAAGTATTTCTAAAGAAAAATGTGAGAAAGTGTTCAATTTTCCAGATTTTATAATTATATTTAAAATATACTATGCCCACATTGAAGGAAGAAAGAAAAAAAGATGATAAAATACAACATATTTCACTGTACACAGATACAAGAAAAGTAAGTTTGCTAATACATTTAAAATATCTATGGAATCAATGTTTACATTAAGGGATCAATCAGGAAACAGAATTTTATGGACAGTATAATTTTTTAGATAATGGTGATTCATTTGTACAAGCATTAAATAAAACAGAGAAAAAGAATGCTTTTTATAATTATTTTTCTAAAATGTATCCCACAACCACCTGTCGCATTAAACACTTGTTGAGATTGATTTGTATACTCCGACGTGCCTGGAATACAAACATTTTCCCCTTTAATTCAGTAAGAAAATATTAGGCTTTTATATGTATCTTTGACAGCAGTTTTCAACCCTGAAAAGCAGTAGGAACTCCTGAGGAATATCTTAAAGATGCCCTAGCCTGATTTCTAACCACTGCCACCATCCTACCAATTGTTCTTGATTCAGATTTTGTGATCTGCAGTCTAGTGCTTTAGGAGATAAAAGCTAGACCTGAGAAGGTAAAAGACAGAGTAGCTACAAGTACCAGTGTTCCAGTAACAAAATGATAGATCTTTATTTTTTAAAAATAATAGTAATAAATTATCATAAAGGAAAGAAAACATCAGGTTACAGGGAATATATTTCCTAAAACCCTGGTAATAATACTTTTGCAAATCATAAATATTTTGCAATAAAATTTCTCTCAATCTCTTCTTTGCATTTTAAATATATTTACGTTTTAACAAAAATTTACAATTATATTTAATCCTTCATTGCCTAATCTTCCTACTAATTTATTTATTTTTTTAATTTTATTTATTTATTTTTAGACAAAGTTTTGCCCTTGTTGCCCAGGCTGGAGTGCAATGGCACAATCTCGGCTCACCGCAACCTCCGCCTCCCAGGTTCAAGCGATTCTCCTGCCTCAACCTACCGAGTAGCTGGGATTACAGGCATTCCCCACCACACCCGGCTAATTTTTGTATTTTTATAGAGACCTGTTTTCTCTATGTTGGTCAGGCTGATCTCGAACTCCCCACCTCAGGTGATCCACCCGCCTCGGCTTCCCAAAGTGCTGGGATTACAGGTGTGAGCCACCACAACCGGCCCTTCCTACTAATTTATTATTCTCAAATAATAAAATTTAAATATCTTTATAAACTTAAGTTAATCTCACTTAAATCATTGAAGGCTTCCATGCTGGCTCAGAAATTTATCCATTTGTGGTCCTGAGCATACCTATGATTGTCCTTAAACTCACATCATTTACTTATGAAAAAGTTTCCACTATACTTGGGAATGCTGTCATAAAAGAGTCTGGTAAATTTACTCAAGCCTCTGATCTTACCCTGTTGTTCTAACCCATCAATATTTTTTAAATTTTGCAATTTCCATACTATGCATCACATCAATCATTTTGCCAAACATTAAGTTATGTAAAAAAAAAAAAAAGAAAAAGAAAAAAGAAAAAGTTACCAATGTTACTTTAAATGCCATTACTAAAACTTGATACTTTTCTTCTCAATACATAATTCTTATTTTAAAATTGTAGCAGATATTGGCTCTTTAGTCAGTCAAACTGCCTTTCTGCATTCTTTCCTTGTATTAGAGAATATGGAAAGCTTAAAAATCACATTTTTCTCCCTCTCTTGCAGCTAGATTTCAACATGGTTAATGAACTCATATAAGAAACGGAAGGAAGAAGCAAGTACATGAGGTAGATCATATAGGGATCAATTGGTTTTGCCTGAGAATGCAGAGTGATGCTTAATCTAATAAAATCCATTATCTACATAGTCACAAAGAGTGGAAAACTCAAAGATAACTATCGAGCTGATATGGAAGTGCTAGGAAGGGAAAAGTATGGTCCCTTTAAATAATACAGAAGAGGGAAGGGAAGTGCTGGGTAGAGAAAGCTGGGTCCCTGGCTAGGGCTCCACTCCCATGGACCTAGGTGAGGACAAGCACTCCTGCCCTTCCAGCCCAAATGTTGCATTTTCCAATATCACCCTGGCCCGCCAGGAACCATCATGGGCCTATAAAAACCCAAGACCCCAGCGGGCAGACACATAGGTGGCCAGACGTCGAGAGGACCACATCAGCGTAAGCAGCTGGAAGGCAGGAGGACGCGGAGGGGGGGCACGCCAGCTGAAGAGCACCCTAACAGACATCAGCATGCCCGCAGGCCATATACTGGTGGGACAAGACAGAGTTTGGCCGGGGCAATCTGAGGAGAGCCAGAGCCACTGAAGGGCCCAACTCCAGGGGAAAACCACCTCCCTACTAGCTCCGCCATCAGCAGAGAGCTACTTCCACTCGATAAAACCTTGCACTCATTCTCCAAGCCCAGATGTGATCCTATTCTTCCAGTACACCAAGGCAAGAACCCGGGATACAGAAAACCCTCTGTCCTTGTGACAAGGTAGAGGGTCTAATTGAGCTGGTTAACACAAGCAGCATATAGACAGCAAACTAAAAGCACACGGTAGCACACGCCCACTGGGGCTTCATGAGCTGTAAACATTCACCCCTAGGCACTGCCGTGGGGTTGGAGCCCCACAGCCTGCCCGTCTGTGAGTTCTCGCAGAGGTTTGAGCAGCGGGGCACTGAAGTAGTGAGCCACACCCCCATCGCGCGCCCTGTGAGGGGGACAAGGGAAGCTTTCCCATTTCAATGTCATCATTAATTAGTTCATGACACTAATAATTTCCATTTGTACCTTCCTACACATAATTATGTGCACATTCGGAATCAGCTTTTTCATGAGAAATAATCATAAAAAAGGGCTGTGCATAGAAAAAAAATATTTTCTCCGTGCATTTGGTTTCAAAATTCAAATTTTATTTTTTATAAGCAGAGTTTATTACAGTTATCATGCAAAAAGACACAGAAGTTGGCAATACCTAGGAATGCTAGGGGCAGAGAGGATGAAGAGGAGGGGGAATCTGTATTTCAACTAAGATGAGAAGCAGTACTCTTTTTATGAAAAATAAGAACATAATTTGACTTAACCTAGGACCTCATTTCAGAAGAACACAACACATCTGGAATATCATAAAGTCTGGAATCAAAGTAAGTTTGAGAGAACAAGTGGAATAAGGTTCACATGAGCAAAGCTGGAGGCAGAACCTGGATTGAAGGCTTAAAGAATCGTAAGGAAATGACAGAGCCTGGAAAATTAAATGGCAAAAATAGAAAACTTGAATGTGTCAAAAAAAAACAAAAACAAAAACAAAAACCTGCCAGCACTACGAAGACAAATAGTACAGATATGTCCAAACCTGAGAGCAGCTGGGCCTAAAACGCCCCAACATTTTGAAAAGAAAAAGAAAACCAACAAAATTTCTTCAGATGTTAAAATTATTTTTATATAATAACTCATTATTAATTTTAAAATGAGTTCATGTCTCAGGATCAAATGGAAAGAGGTGCTGCTCAGCTGAGAACAATGTGTTCATGAGATTGCTTATAGTTCTATTCACATGAACAGATATTTGCAAAAATCACCAACTGTAATTACCAGTGCAAAACATTACGGATTATTATTTCATTATTATTATCACTTCAAACCTCTCAACATGACTATAAATGTGACTTCTTAAGTCAATGACATAGAATTGGCAATCACAAACTAACTATATTTAGCATAATGACAGAGTAAACCTTGTTTAATATAAGTATGCAAATGTCAATGGCATTGTTATTTACAAAGGCAACAAACAAAAGCCATCACCTGTATATTCTTCAATTTATATTATTTCATTACATTCTAGTTTGTATATGAAGTAATGCCTATTCTGAGAGAATTTTTTAATTCAAAGGAAGTTTGCAACAGTGTTTCATAATAGTAATACACATTTATATATACACACATATATTCACATATATTATACTACACATCCATTTAATTTCTGTAGGTTGAAGTAGTGTTTTTAACCTCTTAGAAATGCTGATTAAATAAGTTATTTAAGTAATTTATGAAAATTAAACAAATGAAAATTACTAGATTGATGTTAGACATGAGACTTGTTGGCCGGGCGTGGTGGCTCACGCTTGTAATCCCAGCACTTTGGGAGGCTGAGGCGGGCGGATCACGAGCTCAGAAGATCGAGACCATCCTGGCTAACACGGTGAAACCCCGTCTCTACTAAAAATACAAAAAAAAATTAGCCGGGCGTGGTGGCGGGCGCCTGTAGTCCCAGCTGCTCGAGAGGCTGAGGCAGGAGAATGGCGTGAACCCGGGAGGCGGAGCTTGCAGTGAGCCGAGATTGCGCCACTGCACTCCAGCCTGGGGGACACAGCGAGACTCCGTCTCAAAAAAAAAAAAAAAAAAAAAGACATGAGACTTGTTAAACTAAAATAACCTACTGTTAGCTCTTGTAAACATTTTCTTTCTACATTACATATAAGTGGTCTTCTTGGGATATGTTAATGGTTAATTTTAAATTTTAAATCTCAAGCACTTCTTTATAAATCTGTAGGCAAAGTTACAAAGGAGTACACAGAAAAAACAAAAACCACATCCCGCAAAACACTCAACATTGTTGAACAATTTACAGGGTAAATTCAGAGCACTTCTATGACCCAAATGCAGGAAGCAGGGAGGGTAGAAAACGAACATTTTGTTCTTCTAAGCAGTGGTAATGAAGGTGCAGCCCTGATTTTAATACCTCAAGAAAGCATACAATTGTTATAAAATTATGTTAGCTATTATAAGAAACAGACTTGAGTGATCTAGAATGAGTATATTAATACATTTTATTTCTTTTTATAATATTCATATCAAAGTCGAATGCTTAGCCAGAATAAATGCTAATTTATACCTTGTAGACATCACTCTATTAGTAATGGGTATGGACTTGATTCTTCAAGTAACTAACATAATAATGTACCTTTTGAGATTTGTATGATATATTAGGAGGGGTGCAGCAAACTGAAGACTAACAGGCACAGTATAATCATATTTTTATGATAATAAAAAGCATATAAATACAGGGAGGCAGAGGACAAGGGCAAGGACAGTTTACAAATGCCTAAAAACTGATGAGCAAGAATAACCATAAAATCTATCAAGAGTGGATGGTAGCCTGGAGGGCCAGGCCATTAATGATTATAAGAAGGGCTACTTTTCTTTCCATATTTTTTAAATTAAGTCCTATTTTTTAAACAGACATTATGAATCATGTTGCATAATTACAGAAAAAGTAAAACTGACTCTCTTCAACTAAAAATAAAGGCATTTCAAATATCAAAATAAAAAGTTTTCCTGGGTTGAAACACATGTCAAATGTCCTGTTGTTTTCCACACATCTAAAGAAATATACATGTGCATATATGTATGAAAGTTTAACTTTTTATTAATGTAAAAAATTTCAAAGGAAAATCTATTCCAGAGAAAAATATTATTTTTCAATCTGTAAGTTCAGGAAACTATGTAAACTGAAAATTTGAAAAGAACAATTTAAACTCAACCAAAATGCCATGCCTTGGCTTTCCAAAAGAGGGAGATATAACTCCACTGCCACAAACATATCAATGTGACACATAAATGATCTACTCAAATACAGAACTTATCTAGAAAATAATTTTAAGGAAAAACTCTAAATTATGTGTTTATTTTAGCCTTATGATTTTAATTGCCTAAAAAGCACAGTTAAATCTATGAAAAATATCATGATCTACAATAATAAAATGAAAGCTGTTCCAGCTCCTTTACAGAGAGCTCAATTGTAGAATAAAAATGTGACAAAAGACTTATAGTATTTAGATTTTGAAAAATAGGTTTAGAGATGACAGATGTCAGCTACTAAAATTTGTACCTTCTGATTGTTATTTGAAAATTAAAATTTAATATTATTCTGAACTAGAGACAGAATGCTACTCATTTCTTACAATGATTATTAAAATTCTCTTATTTCCTTGAGCAGTGGTTTGTTGCTCTCGTTGAAGAGGTCCTTCACATCCCTTGTTAGCTGTATTTCTAGGTATTTTATTCTCTTTGTAGCAATTGTGAATGGGAGTTCATTCATGATTTGGCTCTCTGCTTGTCTATTGTTGGTGTAAAGGAATGCTTGTGATTTTCGCACATTGATTTTGTATCCTGAGACTCCACTGAAGTTGCTTATCAGCTAAAGGAGTTTTGGGGCTGAGATGATGGGGTTTTGTAAATATAGAAACATGTCATCTGCAAACAGAGACAATTTGACTTCCTCTCTTCCTTTTTGAATACCCTTTATTTCTTTCTCTTGCCTGATTGCCCTGGCCAGAAGTTCTAATACTATGTTGAATAGGAGTGGTAAGAGAGGGAATCCTTGTCTTGTATCAGTTTTCAAAGGGAATGCTTCTAGCTTTTGCCCATTCAATATGATATTAGTTGTGGGTTTGTCATAAATAGCTCTTATTATTTCTAGGTATGGTTTATCAATGCTTATTTTATTGAGAGTTTTTAACATGAAGGGATGTTGAATTTTATCAAAAGTCTTTTCTGCATCTACTGAGATCATCATGTGGTTTTTGTCCTTGGTTCTGTTTATGTGATGGATTACATTAGTTGATTTGCATATGTTGAACCAGCCTTGCATCCCGGGGATGAAGCTAACTTGATCTTGATGGATAAGCTTTTCTGATGTGCTGCTGGATTCGGTTTGCCCGTATTTTATTGAGGACTTTTGCATTGATGTTCATCAGGGAAATCATTCTACTATAAAGACACATGGTCATATATGTTTATTGCAACACTATTTACAATGGCAAAGACATGGAACCAACCCTAATGCCCATCAATGATAAACTGGATAAAGAAAATGTGGTACATACACACCACGGAATACTATGCAGCCATAAAAAGAAATGAGATCATATCCTTTGCAGGGACATAGATGAAGCTGGAAGCCATCATTCTCAGCAAACTAACACAGGAACAGAAAACCACACACCGCATGTTCTCACTCATAAATGGGAGTTGAACAATGAGAATACACGGGGAGGAGAACAACACACACCAGGGCCTGTTGTGGGGTGGGGGTGAAGGGAGGGAACTCAGTGAACGGGTCAGTAGGTACAGCAAACCACCATGGCACACGTATATCTATGTAACAAACCTGCACGCTCTGCATGTGTATCCCAGAACTTAAAGTAAAATAAAAATAAAAAATGAAAATAAAGCTATATTAATCAAAAATAATAATAATTAAGATAACAGGTATACACTGGTACTGTTCAGGCAAAGCAGAATGTAGGGTGAGCCAGTAATAAAAGTACTTACTGTATCGCGTTCTTGTAATGAGTCAATGACAAAATATATGTAAATTAGTTAGCTGTCAATGGGAAACATTCAGTAAGTGGTAGCTGCTTATGTTGGTATTTTTCATGCCTCCTACTTTGGCTAACAAAGCAAAAAAATCGATGAGCTGTTTATTCTTATCTTTTAATAGATGATGCTGGGTCTAGTAATGAGGTAATGAGTGTTTAATAATATAATCATACAGAGCAAAGGAGCTTTATGCCTATTTAGTTATGTTTATTATAGTGATTCTCCACCAAAAGAAGGAAAATCTGTTTTTCAAATTTAAAAACTTGAAACAGCCCATCCTGCCTCTTCCACACACCTAGCTCCTTAGCTTGATAGTTACTTCCACAGGAAGCTGCTTCTACTGAGTGGACTGTGTCCTAGCTCTTAGGCTTATTGGAGCAGATAAAAATTAAAAATAACTCATTTATTAGATTATTTCCTTAAAGGCAGTAATTTTTAAAATTCTGATTCCCTATGCATATTACAGTACCAGGTACACAGAAGATACTCAACACATATTTGTTGAACTAGTGAAAATATGAATAAATAGAACTCGGCAGCTAAAAATCAACCTTATGAGGTGATAGACTGTAGTGTAACCCTGCAACCAAAGCTCCACTATGATTGGGAACTTTCCTCGGCTTCAACTAGAACATTTGAGGGTCACAGAATCAAGGAATTCAGAGATTTCACAGCTGCAGCTGGTGCCAAGGAGCTGTTTGCTATTTAGATTAGTTCTCTTAGTTAATTGATTGTAACAAGTAAAAACTCAGTAAAGTTAATCTGCCAATTATCTCAAAAAAATAAAAAGGAAACAGGCAGAAAAAATTCTTGCAACACTTTTTAAAAAGTAGTAAGTTCAGTTCTCAAAAAAAGTTCCGAACCTAAAATAAAGGTTAAAAAAACAGCCATTAAGACCTAAAGCAGCAATGAAAACAATTATAGTTGCCTTGCCACAGTTTCTATAAAATTAGCCCTTATAAACTATCGAAGAATCAAATTATTTGATTTACTTCTTCAAAGACTGAGTCTCAAAATGGCTTTAACACTCAATAAATATCTTTTGAGTGTCTACTCTGCCAGGCACTGTTCAAAGAATTGAGAGTATACAGGAGTAGGAAAAAAAAAACACACACACACACAGCAAAGGCCATGCTCTCATGGAGCTTATACTGACATGGAAAGGGGATTATTTATATTAAATTTTAATTCCTCTTATTGTATACTATCAGTATTTTTCTCTTTTTCACTATAGATTAAAAGGAACCTTGACTGCCATCTCTTGCTAAACGTCTTCTTATTCCAAACAATATTCTTCTCTGCTTACTATTGTAATGTGTGGCAATATCTTATTAAATTTTACATACACTTATAATTTCATTATTTATAAAATATTTTAACAACCTACAAAATAAACATACTGTGCATTTTGATTTAATATATTTAAGTAACTCTGAGTTAATATTGTTAAATAACAAATACCAATAAAAACAACTCAATCATAGGATTTACATTGTAAATGTCTAAGGAAGGAAGACACAAGGGACATGTAAATATTATATAATTATATGACCATGGAGTAAAATCAAGTAAGTGTGAAAAGGTTTAGATCGCTTCTCTTATAATCAAATGCCTTAAATCTGTAATCCAGACTTTGGAACCCATCCTTCAGACATCCCTTGATGAGACAAGAGCAGCCGACTCTAACTGCTCTGCAGACCTTGAATGCAAAACCACATGGTCAACGAAAGCAGAGGGAGTGTGGAGGACGCTCAGCCTGCCTCCAACAGGGAGACCCCTGGGCTAATTCAGGTGGCTTTATCACAGAAGAATATGATAAACAAGACCATACCACCAGCATGTCAGAGGCCAGAAAGAGGAAGAAGCAGAAGAAGCAGTCTCCAAAATGCATGAGCGTCCAACACAGCATCCCCTCCCACATCAATTTCACCTGACCTCTTTACAGATAAAAATCCTCTCTACATTGGCTGATTTGAAGACAGGTTTCATTTTTCCATTAAACTTTCCGTTTCCCAAGCTAAAGTTTTACAATTACTCAAAATCACTTTTAATATATCATTTCTTATATAAAGTTTCCAAACTTGTGATAATAATACAACTAAGTTTGGTTCCTTACCAGCCAAACAATTCTAATCTAACCCAGTTCAACTCAAGACTTCCTCCTAAATTTTCCTCTATTTGTACATTTAGACTGTTTCTCCCACAATTATCATGCATCAGTTGTACATTCTAATAGTTTAAATCAAACTTGGCAAACAAGATAAAAAGAAAATGATAAATTCAAGAAAAAATAGGAGGGAGGAAAGTACCTTTAATTTGGATCCATGAGGCACGAGTACAGATTTATTCTGCTTTGGTGGGATATACAGCTCCCATTTTCCATAATCCAGTTTTTTATATGGGTACGAAAATGGATTCCAACCATCTAAAAAAATGAAGAAGATCAGTTAACAACAGCATGATAGGACTAATAGTTAATGAATTTCAAGAAAAACAAAATACTGCTTTACTTGCACAAAAAATCAAATTGTCTAAAATAATTGTTTTCTGAAGTGTTAATCAAAATACTATTGGTTTAGAAAAGGCAGGTTATTCTTAATTTATTTATTAAAAATGCATTTTAAAGTGTGCTTTTGCATTTTATAATTAAATTAAGACTATAACATTTTCAGTTGTGGTTTCAACTCTAATACTTCTGTCAATAAACAGAATGCAAAAGAAAATGATGGATCCTTTTTTTAGAAAACACCATCAACAAAGAGACATATTATGAACAAACAAATGTACATGCCATGGTAGAAAAATAATGACAAACCATTAAAATCATATAACATTTACTGAATTTCATAAGAGTGTGACAGAGCTGACATAAAATCTAAAGAAATGCCTTAAGCAAGAAAGGTAGAAGGTTATATAAAGTATAGGAAGTAAAGAAAAGGTGTAATGCAGAACGTGGAAGAAAGTAAAACCAACAAGAGCAGACACACACACAACACTTAACGTATCATAAGGGAGGCATTAAAAACCAGTGAGTAAAGGACACACTATTTAATAAGTGGTGCTGGAACAATTGGTTATCCTTATGAAAATAAAATAAAATAGATCTCCACCAACTAATATGTCCCCAAATCATTTGAACATGGATTAATACTTATACATGATAGGCAGAACCATAAAATGCTTAGAAGAAAATACAGAGAAATATATTTACAATATTGGAGTATAAAAGGTTCTTTAAGTAAAATGTTTTTAAAACTATAAAACTTTAAGACTGATAATTCTGACCATTAAAACTATAAACTTGTCATCATAAATAGATGAATCGATAGAATGACAAGACAAGCTATAAATTGGGAGAATACATTTGTAGTGAATATACCAAAAGAGAGAGAGCATCCGTAATACATGAAGAACATTGTAAGTCAATGAGACAAAGAAAACAAATCAAGAGAAAAATTGACAAAAAATATATTCAGGAGAGGACACATGAATGGCCAATAAACATGTAATGATACTCAAGCTCACTGTTTAATCAATCACAAATTAAAACAACAATAAGATATCATTTCGCACTCAGGACATTGGCAAAAATTAAAAGTTTAAAATATCATCTAGTCAGCAACGATATAAAACATTGCTGCTGAGGGTATCATTGGTAAAAACAACTTGGTATCATATGTGATGCAAAATTGAAGATATCTTAACCCCACAGCCCGACAATTCAGCTCCTAGGAAATAGTTCAGAGAAATTCTCCTAAATGTACACAAGAAGGCATTCAAAATTATTCCCTGAAGAATCTTTTGTCATAGCCAAAAAACTGGAAGCTATCAAAATTTCAACAGCCACAATATGGGTAAAACCTTGTAGTATAATTAAACAACTGGATGCTATACAATGGTATAAAATGAATGGATTATAGTACCAACATATGCAAATATCCCACACACAAAAGTTAATTTTAAAAGAGTACAGAAGAATAGCATTTATATCAAGATCAAGAACTATCAAAACATTATATGAAACTTATTGATACATAGGTATGTAGTAAAAATATTAAATCAGAAATAGGAATATGAAATACCAAATTCTATGGTGATTCCCTGTGGGTAGAAGAAAGGGAACACAAGAAGCTTCAATAATATCTGTATTATTTTTTGTTAAAGTGAGTTGTATACACATAGATGTTTATTACATTATTTGCTATTTGTTTATGCCTAAAATATTTCATGGCATTAACAAAAAATCAAGCAGCCTTGTGGCATATACTGGGTCGCTAAGACATTACATTCTCAACTAAGGACATAATAAAGGAATAATCAGGAAACTCATTTTATGCCATTTTTTCTTCCATTACATATTTCACTCTTCTCTCTCAGCCAGTCTGAATACCGGGGGTAAAACAGGAGTAAGAAATAAGATTTAAATAAAGGTTCTTCTAAACAGTTACCTATTCTCCATCATGAAGACAACCTGAAAATGTCTAACAGCAGTTTATCTTCAAGGGCAGCTCTACAAGTTTGGTGCTGCTATACTCCTCTTCACCTAAAAACCTCAAATACATCTCACCTATACATGCTGTGACATTCCATCACCAAAACAAAGAGTTTAGTCCATAATTAGAGAAAAAATAATAATAAAAGCTTGGAATATAAAAATCTAGGTACTAGAACACTATATGATTCCTGCATTTCTTTTTAGCTAATCACTTAAGACAAGCAGCAGATCTTTTCCCGGTTAGGTAGAACTGAAAATACAGGGTATAGTTCGTTAGTTCATTCATTCATTCATTAAATATGTACTCCGTGCTTAATGCAGGCCCTGTTCAATGCCAAACCAAATTTAGTGCTCTAAATTCGTCATATCTCATAAAGAAAAGGTTAAATTGAGTTATAATAGACCAATATAAATGAGAAAATGTACAATGGTGAATCCACTAAAAAAATTATTAAAAGATTTGGATATTTTGAAAGTGAAATTCAATGATATGTGAAATTTAGATATGCAGATTTATTTGTAAGAGCTGTTTTCAGCACTGTGAAAATGGTTTCCAATATCAGTTTTTGAAAATTGATGAACTAGTTCTTTAGCTTGGTATCAACTATTGTTTCAAGACTATTTAAATAAGCAAAGTATTAATATTTGATAAAGAAAAATACTTTCACTATGTCGCATTTTTCTTTTATAATAGTTTAATTATATAAAACTCCAAAGCACATGCTGATTACTTGTAATTATACACTGTAAAAAACTTTTTTTCTTTGCATCTTCGAGAGTTTCATTTTAGTAATGCCCCTTTCCTCATGGGAACTCAGGTGTTGGCTTTCACTGCAGGTACTCTTTTCTTGCCAAACACAAATCTTTAAAGCAAGACTTAGAAAATCCTTACAATATTTACCCCCACCCAAAAAAATCCAGTACATTAGCCATCATAAACTATGTAGAGCATACTAAAGATTTCATATGGGAGAGAAAGAAGAAGGTCTGCAAGCATATATGTACGAAACTATTTAAGACTTTTCCATTAGTCAGTTTTCTCTCCAAATAAATCCCTCTTCAGCTACCCCACCATCAGTTTTTCCATCTCCTTGGCTCTTTCTCCAATCATTGCTAAGCCCTAAATTCTCCTCTTTCTCATTCCTTTATTAGTGTTTCTTCTTTCCATTAAAAACATGGGCACCAACCAAAATATCCACTTCTACCATACTACATCACACAAAGGATTTTTTCCAATAAAACCAGTTCCTGCCTTATATGAGTTTCTCAAAATATCTAATAAAAACAGCTTTACTCCACAGAATACACATATCTTAATATTCAGAAACAGAATAATCAGGAAAATCATTGGATTTGGATCTGTGCTTATAAACTTAACATTAAACACTTAGTTAAGAAAGAAGGAACTATCATTAAGGTGTATCCAGGTGTAATTGCAGGAACCAATCATGGAAGCACACAGTTAAAAATAAATACATAAAATTCAACCTCAAATTATTGGTATAAAAATACTGAAAATTGATTTTAAGTAAAATTTGATTTAGAAAAACACAGAAGGCAAAATAATATAAGCTGGTAGACACATTTTAGGGAAATGCATGTCTTGTGAAATAAGTCATGTGACTCTACTACAGAATATAATTGAAAATAAAGTAATAATATTAATAATAATAAATAGTACCAAGCCATATCAGAGCCTATCTAAAGACATATTTATAAAAAAATCAGGTTACTCAAACTTTTTTTCATTTAATCCTACACAACTTATGCTGAGTACATGAGAGAGAATTAATTATGTAATGCAAAGACTTTGTATTGCTATGCAGACCTGAGGATGGAAATAAACATGACTCTTCATCATGTGTGACAAATCATTTGCTTCTCTACCAAGCATAGAACTACACATAGAACTAGAAAGGTCTCTATCTAGGTCAGTGGGTTCTCAAACTATAGTTCACATGAGAATCACATGGATTTGTTAAAATACAGATTGCTGGGTCCCAGTCCTAGAGTTTTTTATAAAGATCTTTGGTGAGGCCTAATAATTTGCATTTCTAAAAAGGTCATAGGTGATGTTGATGCCAGTGGCCTCAACTTTAGAAACCAGGGACTACACTTTAGAAACAACTGCCCTGGTTAAATTGATGTGTTTGCGTGTTCTCTACTTAACAGTTTTGTGAGTAATTTTCTAGATGAAGTTAAACTGAAAGGCTATCAAATAATATAATATATCAACAGGTCAAGGGACTTCTGAAATCAAAAATGTCATAAATAATCCTTTGAGGCAAGTGTTAATCACATGAAATACAGGATTTAAGATTTAGGATTGACTGGGGTTGTAAAGCCCAGGAAGGATGACCAGTGAGAATCAGATTAAACACACAATCTCAGAGATCAAGGAATTTAAATGTATTAATGTGAGGGAATAGAAATGATAATCAGAACATGAGAAGACAACATGCATTAAAACCATTATTGAATATACTATTATTAGTGACTACAGATAATATTCTCTATGATATTCACATCAAAACATTGCTTGGTTAAAAAGTATAAGCAACTGATAATAAAATGAATAAAAATTTAAAGGTTTATTTTTCCCATAGAAAAGTGATATTAAACCTTTTAAATGTTAACAATATTAACTCATATTCCTGTCTACTCTTCATTATCTACCATAACCTAGATATTGCTAGGCTCAAAGTTAAGTACCCCCAAAACAATGTGTGCTTATTTCAGTTTTGGCGAAATTTTAAGAACATGTTTCCTATACGCATAAATTATTTTATTACAACATCTGCTAAAACATTTGATGTTTATCAAGTAAAGAAAACCTGATACAGTTCTCTGTTTTAATGATAAAATGTTAAAATGTATTAAAACTTAGGTATACAAATAAAGACCATACAGGCACTATTTACAATTGAGATAAATGTAAACAAATATAAAGATCTTTATGATGATCCACTTTCACTTAATGAATAGTAAATATATTTTCTGTTTCTTATGATTTTCTTAATAACATTTTCTTTTCTCTAGCTTACTTAGTTGTAAGAACACAGTATATAATACATATAATGTATAAAATAAATGCTAATCAACTGTATGTTATTGGTAAGGCTTCTTGTCAACAGCAGCATATTAGTAGTTACGTTTTGGGGGAGTCAAAATTTATACTCAAACTTTTGAGTATGTGGGGAGTAGGCACGCCTAGCCCCCACAGTGTTCACAGGTCAGCTGTGTAGTCTTGGAGCAACATTTAGGAACCTCTAACAATGTAGAAAGGATTCTGATACTCTTATGCTTGTCTAGTTTCTCTTGATAGAAACTTTTGGGGTGGCATATTAATGTTTTTGTTTACATTGTGACTAAGTGGTATTCTTGGAGTCCAGCGTATTTTAATTTGCAGTCTTAAGTCTGGAATAAAGGTAGATTTTAATTATAAATTAAAATAAAATATTTCTAGGAATCACTTGGCAATTAATATGTACTAATTACTCTTTTAAAATAAAAATATAATGTATATAAACATAGTATTTGAACATCTCTTACTAAAGAAGGTCTTACAGAGCTAATTTACAATAATTAATTTTTTTGGCCTTCTGTATTTTTCTTTATTTTCTTTTTTATTTTACTTAAGTGCTGGGATACATGTGCAGAACGTGCAGGTTTGTTACATAGGTATACATGTGCCATGGTGGAAAACCTGATATATTTCTAAAGCAAATATTTTAATAGGTATTTTATTAACAGGTTTAAATTTATCATATCTGATAAGGCATAAGATTCTATTTGTCCACAGACTCAAAACAAGCTGACAAAATTTAAATCGAGATATGGAAAAGAAACAGTGTGATGCACAGTTTAATATGAACTGCAAACACACATTCGGCAAAGGTGATCAAACATTAACTAAGGTCACTGTATCAGGCACACAAACTCTATGTTTATCTCATACCCAACAACCTTTCCTTTTCAAATGTACTAATCCTCACATAAAATTCTCAAATGTCAGCCTCCTTCAAACATTCCCAAACTCTTTGATTCACAGTGGAGCACTACTCTTCATCAGCACTTAGCCACTTCATTTCTGCAGCGTTTTTGAGTTTAATATAAATTTTCCTTAAACATGGCTGAAAAGGTTCCAATTTAATATGTAGGGCCTTCCATTTTTCAGGAAGATTCCAATGTGCTAAAGAGTTTGGTTTGCACTTGGGCCAATCCCTGCCACACCCAGACAAGCAGTGAGGCAAGATGCCTGGCAAATGCAATAGGCAAGGCTAATATACAAAGGCCAATATAAAGTCAGTACTAGCCCATATGGCAGATATCAATCCCATCCCATCTGAAGGATATCCTTGGGTCAAAACAGTTGTTAAATATCTGGAATATCACCACTTTGGAGCAAGGAAACATCCTTCCTCATCATATGATGTCATTTAATTACTTTGTATCATGCAGAATGTATAAGAAATTATAATGCAAAGGCTTATAAAGATTGAAGTTTGGCTACTTAACTTGTATCAAGGAAGAATCTTGTCATAAAATATAGAGCTGGAATTTCCTATGGCATTGTTCTTACCCAGGATTATGAGAGAACCACTCAGTGTCTGGGGGGTGACGGACAGTAGTCCTTTCTGACATATAGCCCTGTGCTGTTTGATTTTCTCTCTTCCCCTCCAGATAATTCTTCCTCCTCTCAGTTGGGTGCAAAGGAATCACCCTTCTTCAACTTCTACTGGCAGCTAGTACCCTGGGAAGGACCTTAGTAAGACACTTCCCCTCCCTATCACTATTACCTTGGGGAAACTACTCTTAACACATATTAGTTTAGCTTAGGTGTGGTTTTCAAGAACAATCTCTAAAGTATATCAGAGTGCCACTAAATTCAGAACCAATGGAATACTAATACCTCATTATTTAAACAAACATAGTGCTCAATCATGTATATCTAGCTTTCTGGAAATTAGAAAATAAATCAAATACAGTCATTTGTTCATTACTTAAAAATGGGGATACATTCTGAGAAATGTGTCATTAGGTAATATCATTATGGTGTAAACATTACAGAATATACTTATGCTGGCCTACATGGCATAGCCTACTACACACCTTGGCTGTATGGTATAACTTATTGTTCCTAGACTACAAACCTGTATGACATGTTATTGTAATGAATACTGTAAGCAGCTGTATCACAATGGAATATCTGAGTATCTAAACATTAAAAAGGTGAAGTCAAAGTAAAGTATTATAATCCTATGGGACCACCTTTGTACACGCAGTCCCTCATCAACCAAAATGTCATGCAGCATATGACTAAGACCTACAGCTTCACTTACTAAATTGTTATTTAAGGCATTTATGGGAGAAAATAGTTTTATTATCAAAAAACTGTGGTTTTAAATAAAAGTATGTGTCTTTATTTCTAAAACAGTATTTACATTATGGTACTTTCTATGTAACAAAGGGGATGATAAATGGATATACATCATTGCTTGTAATTTTAACAATGTTTCATCAAGAAACAGTATTTATACTATGATTCTTCTCATGTAAGAAACGGATTGATAAATATTCTTGTTTATGATTTCCAAAAGCACAAAATACAGCAAAGAATGCATAGAAATTATTCTGAATATGAGAAGAAAATGCACAGATTAGTAGTCTTCCAGGATTGTACTCATTATATTTTGACTACAAAACCATGTAAATAATTCATAAAATGGGAAAACTTAATAAGTTAAAAAGAAGAAAAAATAAGAAAAGCCCTTAAAATATAAATATGTGGAAATAAATGAATGTAATTGCATATCAATAGTAGCATATCAGGCAATCTGACTCTAGACTGAATATAAAGAAAGTATTGATAATTTTAATAAGGATGATAAGAGTTATTATGTTACCAAAAACATCTACTGATAGTAGGAATTGCACAAAAAAGTATTAATGACGAAATTGTACATTGCCTGAAGTTTGGTTTAAATTATGAAAAGCAAAACAACTAATGTACATCGGGCAAGGGAACAGATGAAACAACACTAGCTAAATATTGATAAGTGTCAAAGCTGGGCGAAAAGAATATAGAACCTTATCTCTATTATTCTACAGAGTAAAATATTTCTGTAATAAAAACTTAAAAATGAATGTTATGAGGTCTCTGTGCACAAATAGGTGTCCAAATCTCTTTTCTTGCTATCAATTATAAAAAGTGATATTATAAAGCACAGGGCATAAGGTTTAATACACTTATGGTTCTGAATACAGATTAACAAACTACTTTCTGGATAGGTAGTTTCCATTCATACTCCAATCAGCTGGATATGAGGATATTCAACTACCCATAACCTCATCAACTCTGGGAATTATCATCTTAATAACAGGGCATACCTGCGTTGATCAATCAGGGTTCACTAAGAGAATTAAGCCCTAATGTGTTAAGAATCCATTGTATGCAATAAATTAACTTCTCTTCAGTGCATCTAGAATTGTATTAGTTACGTATGGTCCTTGGGATAATTTGGAAAATAGGCACTCAAATAATTTTCTGTGTTCTGTGGATCAGATGCAGAATCTTTCATTATTGTTCTAGCTGTAACCAATAGCTTTCGATACAGTTTTCATTTCTTTTCAAAACAGACTATAATTGTAACTCTGATTATTCTCTCCAATACTATTGTTGCTTGTGAAAAACTGTATGGTGGGTATTATATTTTCCTTAAGATTTTTTCATTAATTTCCAGTTTTATTGAAATGAAGTTCGTCAGGAGGCTTACTTTGTAGCTCAATACAGGGGCAATCAAACTATTTACTTATTTACCAACCTATTTACTTGCAGGAGTAGAAACCATTCGATTATCTCAAAATAGATTTTATGGAGAACTCCAACACTAAAACTATGCAAAGTATATAAAAACAGAGCTGATCTGGCTGAAATGCCTCTATCTGGCCGCGCTTTCTCCTCATTTCTTACCCTCCCTCTCAGAGCCCACCACATGGAACTCAGTTCTAAAAAGTGCTCCAGTGTATAATCTATCTTTGTAGACGTCCCACAGATCCTTGAAAATATGTAATTTCATTTCATTCAAATTCTCCATTTATTTTCAGTTTACTTGACCGGCTGCAAGCTAACAGTATATTAAATACTACCATGACAAGTGAGTTTGCAATGTTACCCAATTTTCGGCTGGGTGCAGTGGCTTACGCCCGTAAACCCAGCGCTTTGGGAGGCCGAGGCGGGTGGATCATGAGATGAGGAGATCGAGACCATCCTGGCTAACATGGTGAAACACCGTCTCTACTAAAAATGCAAAAACAAAATTAGCTGGGCATGGTGGCGGGCACTGTAATCCCAGCTACTCGGGAGGCTGAGGCAGGAGAATGGCGTGAACCCGGGAGGCGGAGCTTGCAGTGAGCTGAGATCACGCCACTGCACTCCAGCCTGGGGACAGAGCGAGACTCCGTCTCAAAAAAAAAAAAAAAAAAAAAAAATTTCTCCAATTTCACACGATTCATGCCATCTATAATTGACCAAAAATAAACATTATTTAGGATCTAAGGATAATGACATTTATCTTTGCTGTGACTTGCATTATTGATCTCTTTTTACCTAGTATTATGGACTGAAAGTTTGTATGCCCCCCAAATTCATGTTAAAATCCTAACCCCAAATGTGGTAATATTTGGAGATAGGGACTTTCAGAGGGAATTAAATCATGAAGGAAAGCCCTCATGAATGGGATTAGTACCTGTATTAAAGGAACCCCAGAGAGCTCTCTTTCTGTCTCTTGGTCATGTGAGAATACACTGTGAGAAGACAACAGTTTGCAACGCCAGAGAGGGCTCACACCAGAACCCAACCATGATGGCACCCTGATCGCAGGCTTCCAGCCTCCAGAACTGCAAGAAATAAACGTCTGTTGTTTAGAAGCCACCCAGTCTGTGCTACTTTGTTGTAACAGCCCAAACCCACTCAGATACTTGGGTTTGGTTTTGGTCTGAACCTGACTATCCTTTCATTTTGTAATCTCTCAGTAACAGTAAACCAGAGGAAAACTAATGATTACAGCTGGAAAGTGAGACCTTATTTGCTTAGAAAGAACACAGAAAGGATAAAGCATGAAGGAGAAGAAATGTAAGAGAATTGCGAATGCCATATGGTCTATAACGAGAAGTAGCAACAGTCATCCTATGGGCCAAGAATGGCTCTCAAGTGTGTTTTCAGTAGCTAGCTAGCTATCCATTTCAACAAACATTTGGGGCCCAGTAGGGGGGCTCTTTTTAGACAGGGAGCACACTGTAGTTCCCTGTTACATGCCATATCACTATCAACTGCAACTTAACTGATTCATCACTTCCTTGGTTTCAGCATGTATTTGAGGTTAGTGACTCTCCTCTATACCCTAAAACACAATCTTCTATCTTAAGATATCCCACCTGACCCAGTCCATGGTGTGGGAGCATGGCAATGGTTTACAGCAATCAAGAAAGCACGTACATAGGTCTCCCTCCTAACCCTATAGCCACTTATGAAAATATACCAATAAAGTTAAAATAATGGTTTCTAATATAGCTAGCAATGTAACAGATAAAAACTCATGTGTCTATGGCCAACTGGTTTTCAACAAGGATGACTAAGACCATTGAACGAGGGAAAGAATAGTCTTTAAAACCAATAGTTCTGGGACAACTGGATCTCCACATAAAAAAAGAATAAATTTGGATTCCTGCCTCGAAGCATATACAAAACTAACTCAAAATGACTCATGTCAGAACTAAAACTAGAAAACATATGGCAATCTTTGTAATCTCTGTTCTTTAATATCACACAAAAAGTACAAGTAGCAAATGAAAAAAACAGATAATCTGACATCTTCAAAATTAAAATTTTTTGCATGTTAAAGGACACGATCAAGAAAGTGAAAAGGCAGTCCACAGAATGGGAGAAAATATTTTCAAATCATATATTTGATAGGGGATGTGAATCTAGAATACAAAAAGAATATTTAACAATTGAATAAAAAAGACAACCCAATTTTTAAAATGAGCAAAGGATCTGAATAGACATTTCTACCAACAAGATGTACAAATGGACAATAAGCATACAAAAGGATATTCAAGGGCTGGGTGTGGTGGCTCACATCTATAATCCCAACATTTTGGTAGGCCAAGGCAGGAGGGTTGCTTGAGGCCAGGAATTCAAGACCACCCTGGGCAACATAACAAGACCCCATCTCTACAAAAAATAACAAATTAGCTGGGCATGGTGGCACACGCCTGTAGTCCTAGCTACTCAGGAGGCTGTGGCAGGAGGATTGATTGAGCCCATAAGGTCAAGGCTGCAGCCAGCCATGATCACACCACTGCACTCCAGCCTGGGTGGTAGAGCAAGGCTCTTTCTCAAAAATAAATAAATAAATAAATAAAAATAAAAATAGTAATAAAAAAGGGTATTCAACATTATTAGTCATGAGGAAAATACAAATACAAATCAAAACCACAATGAGATACCACTTCATGCACACTAGGATGGCTAATGGATAATAAGTGTTAGCAAAGATATGGAAAAATTTCAAACCTTATATACTACTGGTGGGAAGATAATACAGTGCAACCCCTTTGAAAACTCTGGAGTTCCTCAAAAGCTAAAGGCAGAGTTACCATTAGACACAGCAATTCCACTCCAACCTGGATATCCAATTGAAATGAAAACACATGTCAACACAAAAACTTGAACATAAATGTTCATAGTAGAATTACTCATAATAGTCAAAATGTGAAAACAATCCAAATGATCATCACTAAATGAATAAACAAAATGTTGTATATTAATAGAATGAAGTATTATTTGGTCATTAATAGGAATGAAGTACTAATACACACTACAACATGGAACCTTGTACACATGCTAAGTGAAAGAATCACATCACAAAAAAACACATATTATATGATACCATTTATATGAAATATTGAACACCAGCAGATTCATAGACACAGAAAGTAGATCAGTGGTTGCCTAGTGCTGGGGAAATGGTAGGATGATAGCTAAAGGGTATGGCATTTCTTTTGGGGCATTGAAAATGTTCTAAAATGAACTGTAATAATGGTTGCACAACTATTTTATTATACTAAAAACCATCAAATTGTACACTTTAAAATGGTGAGCTGTATGCTATGTGAATTATATCTCAATAAGGCTGTTAAAAAATAAAACTTTTTTTAAAAGTCAGGTAGCCTTTATTCATTCACTTCTACTGAGCTTTTGCCCTAGAATAAAATCAGGTTCTGTTGGAGATACCGTAAAGGAAAAGACCACATAGTGAGATATATAAAAATTTAATGCTGAATAGTTAGCTTGCTCAATAAGTAGAATAAAGACTCAGGATGGATAGCTGAAGACTCTATGAAGAAAAAATGATTAAAAATGTTCAAGGCTTTTGCCAAGGTAGAACTTAACAACATTCAAAGCTATAAACAACAGGCTTTTTACTCAAATGAAAATAGGTATCCTCTTCTCAAACCCAGATTAATTAGTGGTGGCTTCAGAGGTGATTACCAACTTAAGCAAACTAGGCTAATGATGATGATGTAAGAACTTATCTTTTACTCTGAATGAGACCTATAAGGAACACAGATCTGAAACTTTCACATGGCTCCCAAATGTTTTGCTATCCAGACACAGGTTTGGTAACCAATGCCCTATGTTATTATTTAAGAAACCTGACAAAGAATTGAGGGAGGGATTTTCTTTCATTTTCCATATACATTTCATATATATTTGAGGAAGGAGAGCTGTGAACAACTTTATATCAAATAATATACTCCCTTTAAAAAAATAATTTGAGCAAAGGCCATCTCAAAACTAATGATATAGAAATGAAGAGTCTTATTATGATAGAAATAACAAAATCATTACAACAACAAAAAAATAGGAAGACTTGGTGACACTGATTCCAGTAGCAGTAGTTATGGATTGTCCTTAGTGCTTGACATTCGACATCTAATTCGATTACCTCAAATATCCTATAAAGTATCACAATTTTCATTTGATGGATGAGAAAATACACTCCAAGAGGGAGAGTAACAAAGACCAAATCACAGAGCTACTACATGACAGGGCCAGTATTTGAATCATGTTAGTCTGACTCCTGCTTCTGTCTGTGTGTGCTCTTACCCTCTATGACATGTATACAACAATCTAGATTCAGCCCAGCATCTATCTACTGGGTAGAAATGTGGATAATACCTGTCTTATACAACTCAGGCTGCTATAACAAATACCACAGACTGGGTCACTTAAACAAAAAACATTTATTTTTCACAGTTCTGAAGGCTTTGGAAGTCTAAGATCAGGGTGGCAGCACAGTCCAATTCTTGATAGCTCTCTTCGCAACTTGCAGAGTACTGTCTCCATGTTGTCTCACATGGTGGAAACAGGAATCCTCTCTCTAGGGTCTCTTATATGGGCACTAATCCCATTCATGAGGGCTCTCCCGTCAAGATCTAATTACCTCCCAAAGCCCCCGCCTGCAAATACCATCACATTGGAGATTAGGGCTCAACATATGAATTTTGAGGAGACGCAAACACTCAGACCACAGCAGAAATTTAACTAGATTTTATGTTTGCCCTCTCAATTAAAGCCATCCTGGAATCTCATGCTTTAGCAATCAAAATTTCTCTATGGAATTTTTTTTTCATAGAAAAGCTCACTAGTACATTTTTGCAAGCCCTGAAAACATTAGGCATGTCAATATAGCAGCTACACCAGAACTAAAGCTACATCAGTCTGTGAAAACAGAGGATCCCCTCAACCACACTGCTGGGATAAGTCACCATCCCCAGCCAAGTAAGTGACAGAGCATGACTCAGGCTACTCTCTGGATATTCAACCTTAAACGACAACAAAGTGTTCTGTTAATGTTTACAACATGCCTAGCATTAACCTTGGTGTTATAGCCTTGTGGAGGATAACAACAAAAGTATCATAAAAGAGAATGACAGCAAGCCAGAGAGACACATAGAGTAAGAAAATAATAAAAATCATGCATTGTACCAAGTAGCTTCCAGTATCTCCACAGAGAGGTAAACTTGTATACTCTACTTCCTTGCAGCAGCAGCTTTTCTATTTCACAGAGAAAACGGGAGCCAGCAGACAAGAACTCCCTCAGCTTTCCACTCTCAAACCTATGCACTGATAAGTGCAGGCACCTTTACCTCCTCTCCTTCAGTCCGTGAGAAAGACATGTTTGTTGTTGTTGTTGTTGTTGTTTTGTTTTTGTTTGTTTTTCTCTTGTTCAAGGCTAATTCCTTGATTCCATTTTTGTGTTGTCTTCTGTTTGTTTGTTTTTTGGTTTGATCATGCAATGGCATGATCTCAGCTCACTGCAACCTCCACCTCCCAGGTTCAAGCAATTCTCCTGCCCCAGCCTCCCAAGTAGCCGGGATTACAAGCACCCGCCACCATGCCCAGCTAATTTTTTTATTTTTAGTAGAGACAGGGTTTCACCACGTTGGCCAGGCTAGTCTTGAACTCCTGATCTCAGGCGATCCACCTGTCTCGGCCTCCCAAAGTGCTGGGATTACAAGCGTGAGCCATTGCGCTCAGCGATTCCAGTCTTTTCTTTTCTCTTTTGTACATTTTTTTTCTAATGTTCTGATGTTTTCAAACATGCCCTCAAGCTCTTTAGTCTCAGCATTCAAATAGGATGAATTGATGCACTGGCTGAAAGAACATTAACAACAATGAAGAAAACCTCTCTTTTTGATCCAAGTCATTCTCTGGCTATCCTACCATTGATAGACCAATTTCCTAACTGCCATCTCTACTTCCTCATATCTCTTCAGCTGCTAAAATGTGTCTGAAATACTCTGGCAAAGGTCACCACAGACTTGAAAATTTCGAGTCCCAACAGTTCTCTCCAGACTTCAAGTGGCATGCATTTTCACTGGCATTGGAAACTCCTGGTTCCCCCTCCTTGGGCTTCAGTGATACCCATCTCAACTGGTTCTCTCAAACCACAACAATGAAGATGGGGATGAAAATGAAGGAGTGCATTTGAAAGCTACTTCCTTGGTAAGACAACTGTTTGGTTATTAGGGGTGGCAGAGAAAAATAATGTTTCGCTTTTGTGGTTCTTTAAATGGGACAGAGAATATGAAAGTAAGAGAGAAGGGAATTTTAAGAAACTAGAAGTAGTCATCTACAGCATCTACTACAACATCTACTACTGCAGGAAGATAAAGGAAGAAAAGATACCTATATGGAGGCGGGAGGGAAGGAAGGTAAAATAGGGAATGCAGGTACATGGGGTCCTAACATCTACCACTATTTTTGTTTCTTATTGCAAAAGAAGGATATATTCTGCATAGAAAAAATATATAGATAAATTTTAAAGACACTGGCCGGGCGCAGTGGCTCACACCTGTAATCCCAGCACTTCAGGAGGCTGAGGTGGGTGGATCACCTGAGGTCAGGAGTTTAAGACCAGCCTGACCAACACGGAGAAACCCCATCTCTCCTAAAAATACAAAATTACCCGTGTATGGTGGCGTATGCCTGTAATCCCAGCTCTCTGGAGGCTGAGGCAGGAGAATCGCTTGAAACTGGGAGGCGGAGGTTGTGGTGAGCTGAGATCACACCATTGCACTCCAGCCTGGGCAACAAGAGCGAAACTCTGACTCAAAAATAAAATAAAATAAAATAAAATTTAAAAACACTAAAACATACGCAAACCACATCCACCTCTACATTATTAATGCCTTAGTATAAAATCTTCTCATTCTTATTACGTAGGTATTTATATGCATATGCATGTGTCTATATAGTATAAAATATATATAAGAGTATATACATACACTTTTTTAACTTACAATTTTGTAACCTTTTGTCACATACTACACGGTCAGCATCACCCATATTAATACATATTCATTTATTACAGTAGTTCCCCAACCTGGTTATCTTTAAAAGTTCGAAAACAATAAAAACTCTACTATAGATCCATCAATCAGATCCAGGAGTGGATCTTTACTTTTATAAGCTCCCTACATGTTTGCTATGCACACACAGGTTTTCTAACCGATAGTCTATGGTATCATTCTAGAAATCTGACAGAGAAATGAAAGAGGTATGTCTTTCGTTCTAATATATTTAGGGAAGAAGAATGATGAACAACTTTATATGCAGAGGGAAAGAAAGCAGCAGATGGAGAGGCTGAGGGGAAAAGAAGAGGCAAACAGATGTACAATATTAAGGAAGCAAAAGAAAATGGGATTCAAAGTATGGATCTGTGACAGCAATTTCTTCCACCAACTTTTCAAAGCACATGGAAAAGATAAATATATAGAGATTTTTTAAGAAAATGATTGGGAAGTCGAAAATTTTCCTTTCTGGTGGCTTTTCTTTTCTCTGAAAAGTCAAGGCAACTATTACGTGAATGAAAAATGAGGAGGTAGTAAAATAACAGATTCTGAGGAGAGCAGTGAAACTGAAATAGCTACCATGGAGAATGTAAGAAAGAGCAGGCTCGGGGTGTGCTAATGATTTCTGTGGAATGTTGATGGCCATGATTCCGTAGAAGCAGCAGTTCACATCTCTATGTGATTTTCCTCACTGTTCCCAAAAGCTATGCAAAAGCAGAGAAAAAATTAGACTTTACAGATTTACAAGGTGAGCACGGTGGAAGCTCAAGGTTCAAAAGAGATGAAACGTTGAAAAAGAGATCAAGGGGTCTGGAGTAGCATCAAAGAAAAGTAGTCATGTCACAAAACATCGTAGATTGAGATGCCCCATTCAGTCTGGAGTATTTAGCATCATGGAGTTTAAAACAGAAAAATTCTGCCACAGCAATCTTTATACCTTTTACACAATAAAGTTTGATAATGCTTTCCAAAAATTCTGCTCATCACTCACCAGCAGCCTCATTCCACACCAAAAAATCTTGCTTGCTACCCCATCACCTTTCCTAAGCATATCAAAACCTCTAAAAAGCAGAGCCATTCTAACAGATCTGCAGATGCATGAGTGGAAAATAAATGCTTACTATTGTTACACAAAGTATGGAAATAGTGTGCTACTCCGCACTACAGTGGATATAGCTGACTTGTGCACCAATTAAGAGTGATAACTCCCTCTGAACTCCCACAAGTAGCCTAAACCTACATCTACCATAGCACTTACTAACTACACTTAATACATTTGCTTATACATAGCACTTACTAATTTGTCTATATTGATTTGTTCTTCCCTTGACTGCCAGCTTTCTGAAGGTAGGGATCAAGTTTTATTCTTCTTTGTACCCCAACGCCTAACACAGAATCACCCACAGAATAAGTACTCAACAAGGATTTACTAAAAGAAATTTTCACCTTTTTATGCCAAATGAAGATGATATTAAGTTAACTTGGCAACTGAACAGGTAATAAAGAATACAATTAACCCAAAAAAACATTTATTTTTAGTTTTGCAAATAAGCATAAATAGTATTCTTTTAATAAGACTCCATTATATACTAAGATTATATTAATAAGAATTATACCTGTGTTTAGCAAATAATATAAATGATTAAAATGCACAAAAGATTTAGGTGGTTCCTTTTGTTAATCTTTTCAATTACTATGGGTCACTAACCAATTGTGTAGACCAAGATTTAAAAGCAAAATTACAGTAATTTCAAAAAACATGAATGACATGAATGTATTTACTTGTATTTTAAAACAGATCTTAATTTTCTCTTTTATGTCCTAAATGCCAAAAATATTATATATACTATATATATTTAATACTATATGTAAATTACACAGGCAATTACTATTATGTATATAAACTATATCCATTCAACATATTAAATATCACCATTTAAAAAAAGGAATATTCTAAAATGTTCAATAGGCTATTAATCTAAAAATTCACAAAATGCCAAATTACCTATGCCCAAACACTAGTAGCATCTAAAATAAACCTCTATATGTGATTTCTACATTTATAAGACATATAGGACATAATTTATTAGACTATGTTCCTTTTTTTCTGAAATCTAAAATCCAAGAAAATTGAATCACTTTTAAATGAACCAATGTGTTTATTAGATCTGTAGGGTGTAAGAAAACTTCAATTGCTACTCTATGTCATGCTGATACAGGCATAAACTCTCAGGTTAAACTTCTCTCTTTGTAGTACAAGTTTCAATTTGGATTTTAAAAAGCTTGAGGCCATCAATTTTCATATCTTTCCTCACTCCCATTTCAGAAATCAGGGACCCAAGTTTAGGAAAATACTGGCAAGTTATATGGAGGCTTAACATGTTCAAGAATGAATCTGACTGCCATTAGGGCAATTCCATTAAAATAAAGAACATTTAATCCACCAACAATTGTCATGTTTTGTCTTTAATGTAAGAACCATTTGTTTAAAGTCAAACAAAGTAAATAGTCATGTTTTTATTAACTACTGATTAGATTTTAAGAACTCTTAAATTTGAAATAAAATCATTAAAATGTTTTTGTCACTTTTAACTACTTCATAAAATAGCCCACAAGGCCCTGCGTTATCATCTCACACACAGCCTCCCATCACTAGCGGACGAGTCCACTCCACCATTTTGAACTAAGCCTCTTCCAGCCTCTCTTGATCATTGGCCATATTGAGAGAGCCAGGAGGGAAGGGGTCCCCAGAGAAACTCCAACCAGTCTGGGCCCCGGGAGAGGTATGCTCTGTGGCATGTTTGGCTGGGAAGTTAGTGTTGTTTGCAGTGGGGAGGAGCCCGGCCCCTCCTCTTCCTGGGTGGAACCAGGGATTCAATTCAAAGCACACCAGCGGGGATTCTAGCTTTGTGGAGGATCCCTATTTCCCATTTTTTCCCTTTTCACCCAATAAAACTGTGCCTTACTCACCCTTCAAATTGTCTGTGAGCCTAATCTTCCGTGGCTGTGTGACAAGGCCCTGTATTTAGCTGAACTAAGGAAAAGTCATGCAACAATAGGTCCACTAACAAACATTATAAATCTAATGCTCTAGAGACAGAGAACTATGTGCTTTATCTGTGCCTACCCCGGTTTCTAATGAGCACAGTAAGATCTTCACAACTATGAAGTCCTGCCAGAAATAATTGGGTCCTCCAGAAATGAAGTGGACTTAAGTTCTCTGACATCCACTAGACACTCAACACCAATCAAAGTCATATGTTCATCCCCTCAGCGCTAACACTGTGTGTGCATACTTTGTCTCTAAATTCCTCTTACTAAGCTTCGCAAAGAAATGAATAAACTATATCTCAGTTGTAACACTATCAATCAAATAAGACAGGAAGCACTAGATACAAAAATACCAACCAAAAAGTAGTAAGATAGATACTTGTCCAGCTCTGGTACTGGATCAGGCACACAGCAAACAATACATGTGCATTAAATAAACAGCTACCAGAACTACTCACTATTTTATAGTTACATGTACATGCCTGTTTAAAACTACAATAGTAAATTTTTCCAATATATTTATGAAACATTTGCTAATCAATTAATTGGGATATCATTAGCACTTATCCTAACAGAATGAATAACTCCAAGCCATTCCATAACAGCATCGTCACCATGAAACACAAATTTAAATGACGGAAATCCTCTTTTTTGCTGTTGTTGTTTAATAAAAGGGTTAAACCATTTATGACTGTCTTTATTTTGTTTCTATTTTATTCTACTTTTTATTGTCTTTATCATCTTGCTGTTTTCCTCATTGTTGTCTCATTTTATTTATGATTCCCTTTATTGTCTTGCTATATTATTGTCCTATGCTAGACATTACTATTGTCTGTAAGCATGATTAAGTCCTACTAACACAAAGCAAAAATGAATTAGTAAAGAAACACAGTGAACATACTAGATTTTAGGAACTATGCTAACAGCTCTAGCATACAAAATTTCATTTTATCGTACTTCCTGTGGAGCACTGTACACAGGAAGCTCTTCCTATATGGCCGATGATGAAGGTGTAAAACAAAATAAAGTCCAGAGGAGGATAATCCATCTGCTTGCAACAAGGGACTCCAATTTTCTGTATGCCTAACATGACCATGCCTTCTTGTTCAGCCTCTGAAAGTGAATGAATCTCGATCTTAAATGAGAAAAGATTAACAACTCTATAATGTTGCAATTTCCTTCCAGTTAATGATAATATATTTACAGGAGATTTCAGTTTGTGATTCCTCACCCTGTGAAGAGGAAGAAAAAGGAGAACAAAAATGGACTATTTTATAAAAAAGCTTTTCCTTTAAAAAATGAAATGAAAATTATAGTAAATGACTTAGCTTTTAACAATGTATTTTGGTTTAATATGTACAATTACTCTGAGATACTTTGTGCTAGTCAGCATGACCTAATCATTAAAAAAATAATAAAGTTTGAATTCTAAAGTTGGTTGGATGCAGTGGCTCACACCTGTAGCCCAAGAAGGCCGAGGCAGGAGGAAGCCTTGGAGAGGGGATCACTTGAGCCCAGGAGTTCGACACCAGCCTAGGCAACATACCAAGACACTCCTCTCTATAAAAAATAATAAAAATTAGTGGCGTATGATAGCACACGCCTGTAGTCTCAGCTACTCTGGAAGCTGAGGCAGAAGAACTGCTGGAACCCAGGAGTTGGAGGCCGCATTAAGCCATGATCATGTACACCTTCCTAGGTGACAGAGCAAGACCAGGTCTCAAAAATAATTAATTAATTAATTTTTTAAATAAAATAATACAGTTGAATCAAGCACCTAAGGTAATATTATTATTCATCTGGGTAGATCTTAGGCAAAAGTAAACCAATAAAAGAGAAAACCCCACTTCTGACTTAGTAACTCTTAGAGGAAGGGATCTGTAACGAGTTGACGGACAGAAGCCAAGGGCGTGATCATAGATTGGGGCTGTGGCAAATGCTCTGAACCTTATTACCCATGCCTTCTCCTATGGCTTTTCTCAGGTGGGAAAACTGCCATGACCTACACAGCTCAGACTTCAGCATCTTCTTACAACAAGGGACACTCACATCCTGAAACCAGGTGATACGGAGCCAGGGCTGGGCACGTACAGTGAGGACTGGTAGTTGGCCAACACATCCTTCTATATTCACCATATTTTTATTTTTAATGCCTTGGATTAAAAGTGCTCAATTAGATAGAATCACAGAATAAGTTTGGAGCCCTCTAATTTCTTCTAATTAACCTAAAATGATTATATAAAGGGGAAGTTTGCAATTTGACCAACTAATGTGCACAATATACAGTCTCGTTTATGTTTGCTTTTCAACCTCAATAACTTCATGCTTCATATGCTTTAACTTTAGAAGAACAATGTCCATTGGGCAGTATTATGAATAAGGACCTACCCCATCAGGTGAAAACATTAAAACACCAGGAAATATAGCCAGCTGTGCTAACGAGGTGTTAGGAGTTGAGAATGCAGAGCCCCCTTTTGCTCTCAGTTTTTAGTTTGGTTTGTTAAGTTTGGTAACGTTCTCCATCAAGAAAAAAGTGAACCATATTTTGATCCAATATACTGTTATAAAATAGTTTCAGAAACTTTCTTTATATGTTCATTGTAATAATTCAATTAAAATGTGCCTTTTTTGGACTAAATTTTATAAAGAATTCCTATTAAAGGCAAGTACTGAATACAAGTTAAATACAAACTAACTATAAATTTAATTTTTTAAACCTATTTCTAACTTAAAGAAAGGTTAAAGCAATCTACTTTTAATTAAATATATCTATGGCAACTTAATTTTAAATCTTAAGGTTTTGCAACCCAATTTTTCATGATAAGAATATTACTAAAACTCATCTGCATTGAATGACAATCTTCCATTCCTCTCGGCTCTGACTCCATTATCTCTCTCATGGGAATGAATGCTTTGCCATGACTGATGATGAATAAGATATATAGGACAAATGATGCACTTTTTCATTTAAAAGACTAAAAAGGAAATTCACTTTAGTCTCCTTTCTGCCTAGTTTCATTAAAATCTAAATGCAGCTATTCTAAGATTTTTTCTAGCTCAGATCAGCTTGACAAAAAAGGTCTCATGTATCATTTAAATCAATTACAGATTCTCTGGAAATATACCTCAAACTTTCAGTCCAACAGTTTTGGTTTAAAAATAAACACATAAAATATTACCAAAAAAATATGCAATCAAACACGATCCTCAAAAAACAGTATCCTGAAGGAGTATATTGTTTATAATTATTATTAAATTATATTCCAAGAGTTACTTTTTGACTTTAGAAAGTATTAGGAAAGTATTGGTAATTACTTCCTAACATATCTTTATAAAATTGTATCTATTTTTATACCAAAAAAATCACATAATGGCCACAACTACTTATACTAACATCAAAATTTCAATTTAATGTTATTAATATATAAGCTCAGACAATGACTGCTGGTTAGGAAGAAACCATCCATTTCCTCCGCTAGATGAGAAGGTTATTGTCCCTCTTGTGCACTGCTTGAATTTCCAAGACTTACTTAACACAGTATTTGGCACACAGAAGAGACTCAATAAGTACTGTTACTTAAGGGAAGGAAAGCAGGGGTAGATGAGAAAGAAGCTAATGAATTTAAATTCTGGATCTTTCATATAGTCTTCTAATATCAAGAACCCTGACAGATTTTTGAAACACACAAACACACACACACAACCACCTATATATATCATATACATATAAACTATATGTATAGTGAATTACATGTGAATATCAACACTATTTAGAGGAAAATACAATTTTAACAGAGTAAGCACCTTATTTTAAGATCATATTCTGTAACTACAGAAAAAAAAGGAACAGAATAAAACTCTGATATTACTTGTCTAGAGTTTAGATGTATTGGTAATCATGTATAAACTGTTTTATGATATTTTAGAAGTCTGTAATAATTGCTACAAAGTTAATTGCTTGTTTTATGTGAATTAAGAAATAAAGTACCATCTTTTTTCCCTAAGAACTCAGAGCCTTTTTGTAAGCCTGAAACTCTCTTTTTAACACTAGTAACTAGGCTTGCTGAGGAATAAGACGATCAAAGCAATATCTAAGAAAAAGGAAGGATGGAAGGAAATGAGGGAAGGGGGGAGAAAAGGAGTGGGAGGTAGAGAATGAAGAAACTGAAAGAGAGGAGGAAAAGGAGGAGGAAGGGAGGGAAAAAGGGAGGAGAGAAGATAGAAGGGAGAAACAAATGAATCAAAAATGTTTTCTTCCTCTTTGAACAGAAAGATACATAATAGTATGCACAAATGTAGCCATTTAAAGAAAGTAGGGGTCACTTAGAAGCAAATAAAATCAGAAATGGCTCTGGTGATTTATGTTCTTTTGACACAGCTGCTTCAAGAGGCACAGCCTTACTCTAGATTGCAAGAGTGGGCAAAGGAGGAGGGGAGAATTCTCCAGCTCCCCACCTCCTTCTACTCTCCAGTCTTCCACTAGTGCTACCCACTAAACCAACTCAACAGAAGCAGAAGCCAAGGGAGCTCGGCTTGGAAATGTGGAGAGTACGGCAGAGAAGGATGAGTGAAAGGATCATAGGGCAAATAAGGAAATGACCAACACAGCAAAATATTGAATTTGGTAAGAGCATCAATAACCAAGACAACCCAAGAGAATCAAAACTATATTGTTACCCAGTGTAACGCCTATGTGACATAGCTGAATTTCTACCCTGCCCTAACTCTGCTTATCCTTAAGAAACAGGATGCCTACGATACAGTTTCCTTTGTAGCCAGACTAGCTGAGACTGGTTAGGACTAAGACAGCCGACTGAAGGACGTCAAAAAGACCTCAGGCTTCATTATAATCTCATTTCCATGCTAAATGACACTCCCATCAGTGCCATGACAGTTCACAGTCACCAAGACAATGACTGGAAGAGGCCATAAAAGGACAAAAAAGGCAGCACTCCAGTTCTGAAATGTTCACTGCCCACTTGCAGAAAAATCGTGAATATTCCTTTTGCTTTTAATGTCCAACTCCTTCATTAGAGAAACACTACATTTTAATCCCCTCATCCTTCACTAGTCGAGAAGTTGATTGGTGAGCCAAGCTCCCTCTTCTCAATTTCACGGCCACTGAATAAAGCCTGTACTACTTGACACATATTTTCATAACAGTATAATTCACAAGAAATAATAGAAACAACCCAAATGACCATCTACTGAGGAATGAATAAACAAAATGTGGACTACCTATACAGTGTAATTTTATTTGGCCATAAAGAGTACTGTTACATGCTACAAAACAGATGAACTTTAAAAATATTATGCTAAATGAAAGAAGCCAGACACAAAAGCCCACATGTATGATTCCATTTATATGACATGTCCAGAATAGGCGAAGCCATAGAGACAGAAACTAGATTGGTGGTTGACAGGGGTTGGTAGGAAGAAGAGGGGAATTAGAACTAACTACTAACAGGTATGAGGTTTCTTTTGGGGTGACGGAAGTGTTCTGAAACTAGACAGTAATAATGGTTGCACAACATAAAAATATAGTAAAAACCACTGAAGTGTGTACTTTAAAGAAGTGAATGTTATGTTATATGACTATCCCTCAACTTTTAAAATATTAAAATGAAAAAGAAAGAAATAAAATAAATACAAAAAGCGAGAGTATTAACAGGCCTTCAAGATTTGGGTTAAAACTCACTTATGTGTCTATGGTTGTTAAAAGACAATGACATCAATATTGAAGGTCATTCCTTCTTGCTGAAAAAAAGTGTGGTATTATTTTCAGCTTCCTGATCGCTAAATAACACATCTGAAGCGATTCCGCCACTGATTTACAAGCAAGTAAGATGGCTAAGTCATTTTTTCAGGAGTCCCTAATGAGAGGGGGGTCTCTGGCAGTCATAATTAAAATGAATACTTTCATAGTTTTACATGATAAACTGGCAAGCTATAATACAAAGAAGCAAGTTTCCTTTTTTTCCGCCCCCCCCAAGATCTATTCAAGCTTAAAAGTACCTCTAATTTTTTCCTTAAAAGGAAATAGTTCAACAGGGGTTGAAAATATAAAGAATACAAGACAGTAATAGGGAAAAGAGGAAAATAATCTGAAATGAAGAGAGAGCTACAGATTCAAAGCCTGACAATAAACCAGACCAAGCGTCAAGACTAATCAGTGAATTCCAATTCACCTGCATGAAACAACTGCTTGGATGAGCAAAAACAATGCTGTACACCTTTGACAGATTTATCACATTTCTGTAAACCTCTCCACAATGCAAAACGATACTCAGATAAGCTACCTGTGGCATAAGAAAGAAATTATCAACAAATTAAATGGAAGTTGCCTTAAATGTCTATCATAAGTGACAGCTTCTTAGAATAATGCAATTTGAACTTAAAATGAATAGTTTTGTTGTGATCAAGATACAAAAAATTTGATATATGTTGTGCTCAGTCACACTTGGGGCTAGATGTGGCTGTTATAAAACAGAACATCACTTCTCTAAGAAAACATCTAACTTGATAAGAGAATATGAATAATGCACTTTGTTTGTGTAAGTAAATGGCGAGCTTAACAAAGCCAATTTGATAGATAAAATTATGAAAATTTAAAGACAACTGCTAAAGAACAACCATAAACAAGATAATTTTACAGACATTAACTGCAAGTGAAATACCAAAACTGAAACCTAAGAAAAAGTACTGTATTATCTACAGAGCATAAATTTTGAACAAAATATTTTTAAAAAGCAATATGAGGCTAGGAAATGTATATTTATGTTACACAATTCAAAATCTACTTTCTAGCATTAAGGTCCATACCAGGAAAAACTCTCTCAAACCATGTATTTCCTATATTCTGACACCACAACAATCATCAACACAGAAGAGGACTTCTGTGACCAAAGGTATGGGAACTTCTCCCCACCACCAAGCAGCAGACACCAACTGGGTGTCCTCCAATTCAATCCTGACACAATCTACCAGGAGACAGTGTCAGATCCCACAGGTTGGGGGCTCAGTCCCCAAGACTGCCCCCCACACCAATAAACAGCAGTCACAAGTCTGGGCCTCCGGAACTTCAAGTTGGGATTCCCATGGTCCCCTCTTTGGGTTCAATTAGTTTGCTGGAGTGGCTCACAGAATTCAGAAAAGCACTTACTTACGTTTACCAGTTTTGTATAAAGGATATTGCAAAGGATACAGACAAAGACACGCATAGGGTAAGGTATGGGAGAAAGGGCAGACAACATCTTTTTTTTTTTTTTTTGAGGCGGAGTCTCGCTCTGTCACCCAGGCTGGAGTGCAGGGGTGTGATCTCGGCTCACTGCAACCTCCGTCTCCCAGGTTCAAGCGATTCCCCTGCCTCAACCTCCCCAGTAGCTGGGCCTACAGGCACCTGCCACCACACCCAGCTAATTTTTTTGTATTTTTAGTGGAGACAGGATTTCACCGTGTTAGCCAGGATGGTCTCAATCTCCTGACCTCGTGATCTCCTGGCCTTGGCCTCGCAAAGTGCTGGGATTACAGGCGTGAACCACTGAGCCTGGCCCAGGGCAGACAACTTCTATGCCCTCTCTGGGCAAGCCACCCCAATGTGTTCAGCTATCAGGAAGCTCTTGGAACCCAGTTCTCTTGGGTTTTTGTGGAAGCATGCCTTCCCCCAGGGTATGAGGCAGGACCCTCTCAGGGTAGAGTCTTAACAATCACAATCAGAAAGGTGGGGAAAGATTAGAGTCCTGCCTTGGAGCAGGTGGAAGGAAGAAGGAAGAAAGATTCTGTTTCCTGAGGCCTACCCTTAAAGTCTAACACACGCAGCATTTTAACGAAAGACTGTAACAAGGGACATGGGAATTATGAGCCATGAACCATGGATAAAAACCTAATATATAAAATATCTATTACATTTTAGGTATTATATATTATATTAGGTATGATATCTATTAGGTATAATATATTAGGTGTTATATATTATATATAATTTTATATATATATTATATATATATAGATATAGATATAGATATATAGATATATCTTACAACACGACAAGGTCTCTAACAGCAATCTCCTAAAATCCCAGAAGGTAAAGATGCTTTTCAGTAAAAATAATCCCATTAGGCATTATAGCAAAGCTCCATGATCCAGCACAATTGGGGCCAAAAGTTGGTATGTATGTTGAAAATATTAGTTAAAAGAGGGAGTAATAAAGTACACACACACACACAAAACAGTAAACATGTTATTTTAACTTAAAACCTAAATAGAAATATACATTTGCCCATCTTGTCACATAAAACTAAAGTTTGGGCCCTCTGATAAGGATTTTGTAGCATCTTTCTTATATGAACATACATCTCCAGTGCAACGTTTATAATTCCCAACTCCCTCTGGACAAAAATGAATGAAAGCTAAAAGGTTTATGTAAAATAATCTACATGCAAAAGTCAATTAGGTTTATATCTTTTCTTTTTAAGTTCATACTTAATTCAAAATACTTTTTACAACTTGTCCTTACTGAGATTTTTCCCAATATTCAATAACTTTCTTTCCTGTCATATTCATAGATCATCACTTTATATAAAATTATGATATAGAATTATAATGGGAAAAAGTAGCATGGATGGGATTGGGGGGGAAAACTGACACACAGTATAACTGGTAGAAGCAGAACTGTATACCTGTAGTAGACTATAGTCTACTACCTGTGCTCAGTATTCTGTGGGAATCAGTCAGCGGCATTTACAATGAAATCTGTTAAGCAAAAGTAAGTTCACTATGTCTAGTAAACAGAGATTGGTTAAGTAAACCTCCATTGTACATATACTCCATTGAAAGTGAACAACCCATTAGGTAAAATAAACTAAGATGGTGAGAGCAATGAAATCAGGTTGGAAAGCCAAAGGAAGTACTGCAAAACTTTCTACAAAACACTGTTTGCTGAATGCTTACTTTAGGTTCACATACGTCAAAGAGGTCACTTCTCAGCATAGGTACTGGTTTGGTTAACAAACCTAAAGCCTTGTGCCTTGTAGTTCGCTATCACTTTGCCAAAATAAACAGTTTCTAGAATCCCAAGGCTGCCTCCAAAAACCTGCTTTCTAGGAAAAATTTCCAATAAACTTAATTGAAGGGAAGCCACATAGCAAAAATGCATTAACAGAGAACCCAGAGGGAGTTGAAAATGTCTATTGGAACAAACGACTCCTTGAAGGTCTCTCTGAGTTCAGAAGTCAAGAAATCTTCTCAACAATCTGTCTGGATCACTACCCTGCCAAAACAATTCTCTTCCCACAAAAACTGTAAGATATCTAGAATATCAAAAAATATGGAAAGTTTACACTGTATACCACAAAGATGGGTCATACGTTATTGTTCCCAATTTTTCATGAGCCTTATATTAGTCAGGGTTCTCTTAGAGGGACAGAACTAATAGGATAGATATATAAAGGGGAGTTTATTAAGAATTAACTTACGCAATGGCAAGGTTCCACAATAGGCCATCTGCAAGCTGAGGGGCAAGGAGAGCCAGTCCAAGTCCCAAAACTGAAGAATCTGGAGTCTGACGTTCAAGGGCTGGAAGCATCCAGCATGGGATTAAGATGTAGGCTGGGAAACTAGGCCCTTATCTTTTTCAAATAGTTCTCCTGCTTTATATTCACTGGCAGCTGATTATATTGCGCCCACCAGATTAAGGGTGGATCTGCCTTCCCCAGTCCACTGACTCAAATGTTAATCTCTTTTGGCAACACCCACACAGACACACCCAGGATTAAAACTTTGTATCCCTCAATCCAATCCAGTTGACACTCAGTATTAACCATCACAAGCCTCCATAAAAGATGATTTGGCCTTCATGCCTCATTGACATAAGGCTTGGCCATGTTATTTGGCTAATGAAATGTGAGTGCAAATCACATATGTTACTTACAAGCTGAAGTTTTTAGAGCCATCCTAGAGTTTCTTCATTGCTCTTTCTCTCTCTCATGTGATCAGTGGCTCCCCATATTGGGGTTACTCCATTAACCTGTATTCTGGAGTGAATTTGACAGTTGCGGGAGAGCCACAGCTGACCACTACAGCGAAAATGAACAAGAAAGAGGCCTTTGTTGTTGTAAGCCATCAAAATGTTGGAGTTGTTTGTAAAATGTCATGCCACAGTGAAAGCTGACTAATAGAGACAAAAAAGATTAGATGAAGAAACAGAATCCAAAAGAAGCTGGTATCAGAATTATACCCCGAACCAGAAACGGCTTCCAACCAGTAAAAAATGATCGCTAATTTTCGTATCAGTGTTTCTCAGACTATGGTTATGTACCAATTACCCTTCTTAAAAAACTTTAATTTCACTATAGACCAATAATTATGTAAATAAAATTAATTATTCAAAAACTGAAAGAAAAAAGATTTAAAACTCAAGCCCAAATTTTTGTATTGTAATTATTAGATTCTATAGAAATAAAATGACCCTGCCAAATTGCTATCAACATTCCTAAATGCTTATTCCCAATTTCTGACAATATCACTGAAAACAGATTACAGTTCACAGAACCCACTGGTCCACAGAGCACATGTTGAGTAGCACGGTTTCAGAGCACGTGGGATTAAGAAATATGAAGGCTTTTATGACACTGAAAACTTATATAACTGAAAAAAAAATTATAGACAAAACTGGCCCAAAAAAACAGTTAAAAACTTCTTCTTGCTATCTTTCCCACTCTGCAAAAATATCAGTGGTTCCTTTTTCTATAGGCATAAAAATCAAGGTTTGTTTCTTTTTTCCTTTCTTTCAGTCTATCAGTGATAGACATTTAGGTTATTTGAAAGGTGCCTACCTCCCAGACTTAGTAATTTTAAATGAAATGCTTTCCGTTATAGCAAATAGGAACCCAATTATTTTATATTGACATATGTAGTTTACTGCCTTTCTCTCTTATTATCATCTAGATACTGGAAAGCAGCTAGTTATTTTCAATTATTTAGCAACCTGCAATAAACATGATTGAGAACCAAAACTCCAAGTGTATTTTAAATCACATCTAATTTTCTAAAGAATGAGTCTTTGCTGTATTGCAGATGATTCAAAGTTTTAGAAATTCATCTCAGCCCTTTAAAGTAGTTTCTAGTTTAACCAGAAAGACTTTTTCAGTGGTAAGAGTCCAATCCTGATGAATGTCAATATATATACACCATCCTTCTAGGTTGCTGCGGCAGCTGTTAGCTAAAAAAACTAGTTGTTTAAAAACGACTGGAAGAAAAAGAAATGATTGTTTTATTTTCTCTCAAATAAAGAAAAATATAAGTACTATATTTAAAGTGAAGCTGTTTTCCTAGTAGTTTTTTAAAATGTGGATGGCAAATCTGCCTTAGTTTTGGCAAAACAGACTATTTTACTTCTGCAAGGTTCAAATGCCTTTTGAAATTAACAGTAATTTTCTGAAATAAATAAAAAGACCTTTGCAAATAAGAGGGTTTTTTTTTAATACTGCCAATTAACATTTCTGTAGCACTGATTAAGGTACAAAATTTCTCACATTCACAATCTAGTTAGTACCTAGAGCAAACCAGTCAGGCAGTTAAAACAATTATGATCACATTTATCCCCAATAAGCCAGAGGAAGAACCATTGTTTAGAGAGCTCAACTGTGTTTTCAAACTCTAAATCCCATCATTTTTTATTTTACACACCAATTCATGATGATTTCTTTATTTTTTATTTGTATTTATCTATTTATTTTCTGGTAAAGATAGGGTCTATCTCTGTTGCCCAAGATGGTCTCAAACACCTGAATGATCCTCCCACCTCAGCATCCCAAAGTGCTAGGATTACAGATTATAGGTGTTAGCCACTGAACCCAGCAGGCAATTTCTTTCTTAAATAGCATTTATATTTGATTATTCTAAGTACCTGTAACTAAAATAGTCTCAGGTCAGTAGGCACAAAAAAAAAAAAAGAAAAAAAATCTTTCTTTTTGCTCAACTATTATTAGGAAAAAACGGATTTTATGTTAATAAGGGAAAAATAAAATACAGAATCCCTGGAGAGTGTGTGTGTGTGTGTGTGTGTGTGTGTGTGTGTGTGTGTGTGTGTGTGTGTGTGTTAAGGCATGGTTAGTTCAGTTATCTAAGAGTATATTTTCACGTAGGTTGTCATCACAATAAAAATTCTGTGTTCACTAAAGTCATACTGACCCACGTGTATATCTTTTTTTACAAAGAAACCTTCTAAATGCATCATTGGCTCAGAATTCAGGCTCCACTCTCAATTTTCAAATTGTTTGTTTGTTTTTGAAAGTCAAAGCCCATTAGTGAAAAAAAGTTGAGATCCCATTCACAAAGAGACTTTGAGATCCTATAACTTTGGACATAAAAAAGACATCCTTTCTTCTAAAAAAAGAAAATAAATTAGACATTTAAGTTTCCCAATATACTGCCTGTCCTTAACTATTTTCTGTCACAATTTCATTTACTGTAGTCTTTTCTTATCTCTTCAATAAAAATAAAGGCCCACCGATTACATCTGCTGCTTTTCATGCCCTTAGTTACTAAATATTTGTTGATTGAGAATCATTAAATGAATGTTATCACAAGGATATGTAGAAATTTGAAATTATGCAATTCATCTTTATAAAGAGTGGAATTTTAAAAGTCAATGTAAATTGGGATAAAAAGTTAACAGAGGACATTTTTACAATAAAATATGGGCCAGGTAATTTTAGTTTCCTGTTTACAAAACATTTTTTTAATTACTGTACTTTTAACAGTTAAGCATTAAGTCCAAGAACATAAAATTTTTAAATGCAATTCTACAAACACACACAGCACAACTTTTAATAAATGAGCAATAGTCATTATGACAGTTCACAAATCTGGTTTTCATATAGTCCCTTTCCTATATTTTTATGTTTATAGAAACTATTAAGTGGATTTCATCATAAATATGGGGGTGGGGGAACCAAATGCAACTATCAGATATTAATGGTGGTTCTTATAGTAGTTGGGTATCTTTACATAAAAATTTAACTTAAACATTCTTAATATCCTCAACCTCTGCATGGAATTTTAAAAAAGAAAACTAGTAGAATAGAATGCCTTGATTATAGGCAGATTTCTAAATGGTCTAGTAACAAAAAGTCAAGGCAGTCACTTAGAGAAGATGGGGAAATATTGTGTTTATGTAAAAGAAAAAATTATTAATAACAACCATGACTTAAGTGAGTAGTCTCTTATCCTCAAAATACATTTAATAATTACCATCAGGCCAAGCTAATCTGAATTATCAGATCTCGTGGTCTTTTACAAAAGTGTCCATGAAATTTTCTAACAACTCTCTAGACACATCTAATTTTTGGGACTACACCATGAGTTATTTTCAGTCCTTAGACCTGTACTTTCCAGTAAAGAAGCCAGTAGCTACAAGAGGCGATAGAGCACTTGAACTGAGGCTAGTGCAACTTAGAAACTGAATTTTATATTTTATTTTATCTTAAGTTATTAATTTAAATTTTAAAAGTGTTATTCAAGTCAGTTACTGGAAACCTCTTAATTTTGTTTGGAAAAAACTGGGTATATGAACATACTTTTAAACTGAAAATTTTATTAAACTTAAATTTAAATTAAGTGCAGTCTGCCCTCAAGTTGCACATCTACTGATTCAACCAATCTTAGATTGAAAATATTTGGAAAAGAAAAGTGGATGGTTGCATCTGTACTGAACACTTAAACAGTCTATTTTTTCTGGTCATTATTCCATAAACAATACAGTATAACAAATATTTATACAGCATTTACATTGTATTGGGTATTGTAAATAATCCAGACATGATTGAAAGTATAAGGGAAGATGTGCCTAGGTTATATGCAAATACTACATCATTTTATACAAGAGACTTAAGCGTCCTTGGATTTTGGTATCCACGAGAAGTTGTAGAACAAGTTCCCCATTGACACCGAAGGATTACTGTATTTGCAATGAAAACTTACCATCTTAATTAAGACTTGCTGTACCCAGATTTCAAAGATGTGGTACAAGAAAAGAATGAAATTCTCATCAATAAAATTTACATTGATTAAATATTAAAATGATAATATTTTATATACTAGGTAAATATAATTTATTATTAAATTTTACTCAACTGTTCTCCTTTCACCTTTTTAATATTGTTACTAAAATTTCTGAATTACGTAAGTGGCTTGCATTTTATTTCTGTTGGACAGTGCTGTCTTAGACAATGCATATTAATATAAAACCCAAAGTTCTGTTAAGTCAGGTTCCTTGAAGAATAATTTACATTGCATTAAAATTTGTTCTTTATACATGTACAGTTCTATAAATGTTGATAAATTCATACAATCAGGTAACCAGCACCACAATCAGGATATAAAACATTTTCACCACCCCAAAAAGTTCCCTCACGTCCCTCTGTAATCAACCTTTACCCACCACCCCAACCCCTGACAACAATGATCTGTTATCTGTCCCCACAGTTTTGCTGTTTCTAAAATGTCATAAAAATTGAATAATACAGCATGTAGACTTTTGAGCCCAGTGAAATCAAATTTTAAATATTATACCATTCTATGGTATTAAAGGATTATGATCATTTTGATATTCCTTTTCCTTGTATCAAGAACCTTTACCAAGGCCTATTTTTTCCAGTTATTCCACTTTCAAAACTGAACTTTCATCCTTGTCATCATTCTAGTAATGTATTTACCCTTCAAGAATAAAACTTAGTAGATTGTATTACAGTTATTTACATTACAGTCCTTCCTCCCACCAGACTCTAAGCTAGAAACCTGACTTTGCTTTCCATAGCGTTAACTCTGTCTAGTGGAGTTAACAGTGCAAATGACAATGCTGAGAAGATATTTCCTACTGTGTTCTAAAACAAGGTAAAGGAAAAAAAGAAATGAGTGATGGAGGTTACACCCCAGATTAGATATCTACTTTTACTGAAGACTCCGAAAAGAGTATAAGGCTATACAGAGGATCCAAGAACTATGATGCCAGCCAGCCAGGTGTGAATGCTAGCGGAGCTTTATGCCAATATTTTTACCTGGATTGCTATTGGTTTTGTCAGAGCTTGCTAACAAAGTAAAGTAAATTTGGAGTTGTCTTCCTAATAGCATTTTTCTCATAAACCTTGTTATTTCTAGTACATGATTTTACAGAACATAAAGTCTTTCAAGAATACACATATCACATTATAACAGAAACAGCTGCACCATACAAAGAGCTTAATAAATTCTAAGGCTCTATCTGAAAAGTCTGATATTTATTTGTAATCATTAATGTTCATATGGTTAAATACATGAAATATAAGAAATATATGTATTAAATAGTTAATAAGATATTACTATTTAGTTCAATGCTTTCAAGTACTTACTAAAATCTCCAGTAAGAAAAACTCCTTCTGCTCCCGGGGCCCATTCTTTGCAGTATAAACCACCATCAGCACATCTGTGGACGCCAAATGATTCATAGCCTCTGGAAAACTTATCAATACCACCTTCATTTTCTCCAATGTTCTTCAAAATTTGGCTAAACTGCTTATACCTTTGAAGAAGTATGAAAGAAAATGAGTTAGAAAATTAAATAGTCTTCTAGAAAAGCTACTGTAATTAAGTAACTGCTTTAGTCTTATTCAGGGAAAAAAAAGACATTATTAAAGAGGAATAATATAAATAATTTCATTTATTAGTAGAGGTTACCTGGTAGGATAAAATCATTCTTATTTAAAATAAACTGAGCTAATCTAACTAGCATTTTTTGTAACTTCAAGCACTGGTATGAGAGAGGAAATATGATGGTTATACTATTTCATGAATTTTTTTAAAAACTAGCATTATAGCAACTTCCAAGTCAAGACAGTGTAATGGAACAGACTCTCTACATCTCTCTCCTCTGATTCCTAAGAAAATGAAATAACACAGTCAAAATTCAGCAAGAAAAATAAAATTAGCCTACTGCAGGGTTTGGCAAACTTTTCCTGTAAAGGGGCAGACAGCAAATATTTTAGGCTTTGTCAGCCATATGGTCTCTGTCACAGCTACTCGAGGGTGTCTCTGAAGTACGAAAGGGGCCATGGACAAAAAGTTAATGAGTGGGTGTGGCTGTGTTCCAATAACACTTTATTTACAAAAAACAGGTGGTGGGCCAGATTTGGCCTGCAGCCTTTTCCTTCCCTAAAGCAACTAAGCATGTCAAGAACATACACCATATCAAAGCACAAAAGCCAGTGGCCACAAGAAGAAATCACAGATTCCTAAGCAGGACAAAGAACAGCACATGCCTGCTCCTGACCCTCTCCCAGTTCCCCTGGATCAGGTACTGGTACACCAAAAAGTACTACCCTATTTTCATTAGTATCCCCTATATCCAGTAAGAAACAAACTAGGAAAAACTTGGTAAAACTGGAGAAGTAAACCATGTGCCAGGTGCTCTATGTCAGAAGTGAAGGTTCCAGAACTATACAATGAACTAGGCAATGCCAATAAGCTTCTCTACACCTCCCCATACCCTCAGGGGTAAGGAATCTTTCCCAGAAACATGGCAGGAATCAAGGCACGGGATGTCCAGGGAATATACAAAATTTGAGATGCAGAATAATGAACCACATCTCAACTTAGCTACGTAGAAAATGGACCTTTTTACAAATACTTCACATTATACAACTTAATTAAAAATAAACTCAAAAGAATAAGAGCTGAAAGATTATATGACAACAGAATGAAAAGTAAAAGACTGCAGACTTAAGGAAATAAATGGAGGAATAAAGTATATCAATAGATAATGATGAGTTAGACTCAACAAAAAAAAGTACATAGTATAGCAAAAATAGCAAATTATTAAATGAATAAATAATTGAGAATTGAAATAATTAAAGAAAAACAATGAATTTGAATATATTAAAAAGAACCTAAGAGATACCCAACATAGACAAAAAAAAATGATCCAAATATGGATATAGCTGCTGACTGAAAAATAAAACCAAATAAAATGAATATAGAAGATATAAAACTGGAAAATTATCCTAAAGAATTAAATCCACATATTAAAAAGAGCATACAATGTTTTAAGCAAGGTTTGGGAAACAAACACACACAAAATGTATCCCAATTTAAGCAACTGAAATTCAAAAGATAAAAGAAATGAGTCTATACACAACCAGGCAGAAAAAGGCAACATTAATTAAAAACCAAAAGATAAAGCCAACTCCACACAATTCTAGGAAGGAAAAGTAATCTAGGAATATCCTAGGAGACAAGTTTCTATTCATATCTAAGGGATTTTTTAAATATTGTCAAATTTAAAATTGAGTTTTAGTCAATGACACTAATGAACCATTCTAGAAGAAAAATAAGCTACTTTCCATTTTTCTAAATGGCAATTAAAAATTAAAAACAAACACATACAAGACTGAACAGTTATTGTAGGAGTGTGTCTAAGAACTGACTCCTTAAATATAGAACCTTGGCTAGACAACTGTGGAACTGTGTGAATGTGATCATGAAAAAAGGATCTCAACTGACTAAAAATATCATATTAAAAAAAGGCATGAGTGAAAGGGGGATGAAATTTTGTAGCAGAGAGTCACTCAACACAGAGTAAAATTTAAGGTTGTCATCATTATACTTTTTAATTTCTTTATTAATCTTAGATGAGCATTTAAGAAATAACTATTTAAGGTAAAGAAATTTGTATATGAATTCCAATAATTTCTTCTTTCCATTTCACTTTAGTTTCATTGTTTAAAGTTAACAGACATTTATTTTCTCATGTCTCATTATAGTATTTCTATCAAGCATTTTCTCTAACCTGCTATCTAAAGATAGGCATATAAAAATATCAAGAATGATATACCCTTAATATCAGTGGGATTATTTTGGTGAGGTTTCTTTTTACTTTCTCTGTTGCATTGCTCTAATCACGTATAACAAATAACTACCATTTAAAAAAATGAAGTACAGTTTTCCTAAAACTATAATTTTTCACATTATTAACACAGTAACATAATTTTATATAATATTCATAGGAATTTTACTGAGTATGTAAAACTAGATTTATAAAATTTGAGGAACTGAAAGCATTTGAAATAGATCTACGGAGAAAAACTGAGTTTCTGAAATAGTATTAAGCAGAAGTAAAAATTCAGTATGTGATGAAAGGGCATTTCAAAACCGTAAGAAAAGGATGGCTTATTCAATAAAATATTGAAATCTATAAGTTTGTCATAAAAAAGTAGATCTCTAAAACCAAAATAACTTCCAGAGAAATCAAATTTATAAACTTTAATATTTTAAAAATAAGTAAGTCCAAGAGATCATGGAAAATGAAATACAAGTGGCCAATAAACATTGGAAACAATGATCAAACTCATATATAACTAAAGAAGTGCAAACCTAAACTTCAAAATTCAATTTTCCACCTAAAAGACCCAGAAACATATGATAGTCTATATGGATGGGATATGGTTCAGGAGAAAAGACATTTTCAAATGCTCTTGGTTGAAATATAAATTAGAAAACAATTTGGCAACAGCTATGAAAATTTCAAAAATCACACTCTTCAAGTAAGTAACTCTATTTTTAGAAATTTGTTCTTTGGATATACATCACACAAAGATGCAAAGACATCTATGTATATAATAATATTTATTCTTTATGGCACTATTTATACTACAAAACCATGGAAAATAACCCACCTTCGCAACAATGGGAAACTAGGTGAATAACTGTGGAATATCCAAATAATAAATTATATGACAACCATCAAAAAAAATGAGGTAGGGCAAAATGTGCTGATATGGAATCCTGCCTGAAATAATCCCAGTCTCACAGATAGTTTTATTCAAGGGGACATAAACTGAAGCACCCCAAGGAGCCAGGCCAGGCAGGTGTAACAATTATGAGGAGCTGACCCCACACAAGAAACACAAAATTGCAAAGCTGATGATAATATAATTAAGGAAAACAAGGCAGAAAGAAACTGTTGAGATGGAAAGTACAAGCCTCATCTAAAAGCACAGCCTCTATTTAATACTTACACCTCATTGCTGCGTAGCATAGTTTGTCCAATCATGTAATTATTCAAGAACATAAAAAAATACAGATTTTTCTATGAACTCTTCCTAAGTTAAACAGTGGCAACTGTTTCAAAATACTTAAAATACTTACCTAGACGAACAAACTAGATATGCAGGCCTGATGGAATACCATACGCAAACTCTTTAAATCATATGAGAAAAGGTTCTTTGTGTGTGTGTTTTTTTAACCTCTTCCCAATATCAGTCATCTATACTTCTTGGAATATGGAAATGCTAATCCATATTATGTAAGCAATAACAGGCAATAAAATGATCAAACAGTGTGGAACAATCAACAAAACAAAAACTGAACTTAGGGTAAAAAATATACACACACATACACCCTCATAATACAAGGAAAACTACTGATTTTCCAGAAAGGTATAACGTTGGGAGGATAAACAAATGTGGTAATAATTTTACTTTCAATGTTGGTATAATACCTTATGATAAATTTTTAGATTTATGTAAAGTTTAAGTTTAAAAAATAAACATTTTTAGGAAGTTTCTTAAAGTATTTTCAAACGTCCCATTTAGTAAAATTTCCATGGAACCACGATTATAGCATTATATTACTTTAACTAAGTATCTTGACTTCCCTCAAGGTCAGCCCTACAGCTTCTGATACAGAAATACACATTGTACTTTGAAATCATTGTGGCTCAAAAAGGAAAATGCCTGAGGATACAGCAAGCTCATCATGCCTGTGCCCTCTCCTACTACAGTCATCTCTCCTAATATTTTGCTATGAATTTAGAGGATATTTAAAAACTAGGTCAAATTTTTGGTAACCAAGAACATAAAATGAAACTACTACAGGAACTAGCATTTTGTATAGATATAAAGAACTGTTATAAAAATTATCAGATGTGACGTCTATATCAATGTTTTAAATCCTCTGTTACATAGGAAGAGACAGAGGCAAACATAAAGACATAAATTGTCCAAGATCAAGAAGGTAATAAGCAATAAGGACATCACACATCATTAATCACAAAAGGTAGATTTCAAGTTAAATCTCAAATTAAAAGTCATATTTCACTTTTAAAGAAAGTTATTTATGTTGTTTTACTCTTAAGGTAATTAATTTTTTTTTAAATTAATTAATTTATTTTTTTTTTGAGACGGAATCTCACTCTGTTGCCCAGGCCGGAGTGCAGTGGCGTGATCTCGGCTCACTACAAGCTCCGCCTCCCAGGTTCACGCCATTCTCCTGCCTCAGCCTCCCGAGCAGCTGGGACTACAGGCACCCACCACCACGCCCGGCTTATTTTAAGGTAATTAATCTTATAATTATATTTAGCCTTATAATTATATTTAATTAATTTAATCTTATATTTAAGAGAATCAGGGGTAGCTGATATTAGCTTTATTTCTAGAAATAGTCCACGTTCAAATCCTAACTCTGTTACACACCATATGTGACTCTGAATAAGTCCCTTAATCTCCTTTTTCCTAATTTTTTTAACATGTTAATTGGGGGCTCGGGGGAACCTCATAGATTGTAAGGAATCAATGAAACAGCAGGAGCATTACCCGCAATATTCAATAAATGGTGGCTGGAACTTTTCTCCACCTCGAAGTGGCAACACTATAGTGTACTTTTTACTTTATCAATGTTCTTTTACTTATTACACTTGCTTAGATTTTAAAATACATATTAGCTATTAGCAACATTACGATTTTTCCCAAGTTCCAAAAGTGTTTAAGAATGCTTTCCACTTTTTTCCTGGAATAGAAAAATACAAATATAAATACACTAACAAATATCACACACTCCAAATTGATTTGAATATGTGAGTTATGGAAAGTCTGGAAGAAAATAAAGTTGACTGGACTACCCAGGGTGGGATGGAGGGGCGGCAGGGAGTTACTACTAGGAGATAGGTATGAAAACAAAATGAAACAAACTAAAATCTTTGCTCTCCTGGAAGGCAGTTGGTTCATCCCAGATCAGTACTGAAGCTCTAATTACAGAAAGGATTGTGAACACAGGAGATATCTCAGCAGAAATGGATCATCCCTTACCTGGAAATGTATTGAGTATAGAATCCATTCTCAAGTGCTTCTGAGCAGGCCAGAAACCCAAGAAACACACGAGGAAAACTCCTTTTTTAATAGCTGATTTTTAAGATTTTATTTTGTCATTTGCTTCCTATGGGAGGCTTGGATTAGAAGCAAGAAAAAGCACAGAAGTAAAACTTCAAGAGAAATTTTTAATAGCTCAAAAAGGGGAAAATAGGGTTAAAGAAGTGGAGAGTTGAAAATTTTTGGAAGGGTAAAAAAGCTCTCCAACTTTCCAGCACCATTTATTAAATAGGGAATCCTTTCCCCATTTCTTGTTTTTGTCAGGGTCGTCAAAGATCAGATGGTTGTAGATGTGTGGTATTATTTCTGAGGGCTCTGTTCTGTTCCATTGGTCTATATCTCTGTTTTGGTACCAGTACCATGCTGCTTTGGTTAGTGCAGCCTTGTAGAAAGCTGAAACTGGATCCCTTCCTTACACTTCTACAAAAATTAATTCAAAATGGATTAAAGACTTAAATATTAGATCTAAAACCATAAAAACCCTAGAAGAAAACCTAGGCAATACCATTCAGGACATAGGCAGGGGCAAGGACTTCATGTCTAAAACACCAAAAGCAATGGCAACAGAAGCCGAAATTGACAAATGGGATCTAATTAAACTAAAGAGCTTCTGCACAGCAAAAGAAACTACCATTGAAGTGAACAGACAACCTACAGAATGGAAGAAAATTTTTGCAATCTACTCATCTGACAAAGGGCTAATATCCAGAATCTACAAAGAACTCAAACAAATTTACAAGAAAAAAACAAACAACCCCATCAAAAAGTGGGCGAAGGATATGAACAGATACTTCTCAAAAGAAGACATTTATGCAGCCAACAGACACATGAAAAAATGCTCATCATCACTGGCCATCAGAGAAATGCAAATCAAAACCAAAATGAGATACCATCTCACACCAGTTAGAATGGCGATCATTAAAAAGTCAGGAAACAACAGGTGCTAGAGAGGATGTGGAGAAATAGGAACACTTTTACACTGTTGGTGGGACTGTAAACTAGTTCAACCATTGTGGAAGACAGTGTGGGGATTCCTCAAGGATCTAGAACTAGAAATACCATTTGACCCAGCCATCCCATTACTGGGTATGTACCCAAAGGATTATAAATCATGCTGCTATAGACACATGCACATATATGTTTATTGCAGCACTATTCACAATAGCAAAGACTTGGAACCAACCCAAATGTCCATCAGTGATAGACTGGATTAAGAAAATGTGGCACATATACACCATGGAATACTATGCAGCCATAAAAAAGGATGAGTTCATGTCCCTTGTAGGAACATGGATGAAGCTGGAAACCATCATTCTCAGCAAACTATCACAAGGACAAAAAACCAAACACTGCATGTTCTCACTCATAGGTGGGAACTGAACAATGAGAACACTTGGACACAGGAAGGGGAACATCACACACCAGTGCCTGTCGTGGGGTGGGGGGAGGGGGGAGGGATAGCATTAGGAAATATACCTAATGTAAATGACGAGTTAATGGGTGCAGCACACCAATATGGCACATGTATACATATGTAATAAACCTGCACGTTGTGCACATGTACCCTAGAACTTTAAGTATAATAAAAATAAATAAATAAATAAATAAATAAAAAAGCTCTCCAACTCAGTCTTTAAAAAGACTGCAGGTGTCTCACAGAAACTTTCTTTCTTAAGTGAAAAATAACCAAAATATACAAAATTATTCATATATTAAGGCTGCCAAATGAAGGTTAACCATTCGAGACTTTAAAGTGAGTATTTTATGTTCCTCAATCAGGGCAATTATTCGACAAAAATACCCAACATACTTATTGCAGGATAAACATATTTATTGTGTGCTAATAATTCAGTAACGTGAAACAAGACCCTTCTTGTAAGATGTTCATCCGTGCAATGGGAAACAATGTCCAACTCATGACAGGACAAGCCTGAGATAAGCAAGTGTTCACAGAAGAATGAGCAAGACCAGGAAGAAACTAGTGATTTTGACTGGAAGAAGAGATTAGGAGAAGGCTTTAGGGAGTAGCTGGCATTTGTGCTGTATCTTGAAGGATGAGTAGTACATTTTGACAGCTGGAGAAAAGACAGAGAAGCGCATTACATGTGTAAAAATTGGATGCTTCTTGACGACATGACGACTAGCTGTGTGTAGTCAGAGCAGGAGAAAGTGGAGTATTCCAGTGGCCAATTGGGATGAAAAAGATTGTCTGCAATCAGATAATAAGTGGAATAAAACATAAAATCCTTAAAAACTTTACAGAGGAGATAACTGATATGATCAGAGACATGTTTTACAGGGAGCAGTTTGAACGATGAATTTTATTAGGCAGAGTCCATAAATTAATAAAGTATTTATTAAGTAAACGATTAAGCACAGATATTGGCAGATCCTCCTCTTAGACAAGAGTGAGCAATGAAAAGAATTTTTTAAATGACATCATGGTACACATGGTTTCTTATTTTCGAAAACTATTTCTTATTTTTAAAATGTTGTAAATGTCATCAAATCACCAAATGCATCTATTTTCAAAATCCTACATAAATTTTCAGTGGCATTTCCAATCTGTATTCAACTTAGCATACACTCTTCACTTCATCTATCAGAAAACAGTAGAAATGAAACTGAGCAAAGGTGACAAGGAATAGTGAAATCCATCTATTTATTATACAAGCATTACTGAGAGTCTACTGTATATCCAGTACTATGCTAGTCACTGAGAATATAGAGATAAAAGACATTATAAAGTCCACAACTTGAAGATATTCTCTGTTATGTATGGGAGACCGTAGAAGAGAAAGCAAGGAGTAGGACAGCATTACATAAGTTACTGATAAAGACAACCAGAAAAGAGAATGTAATTCTGAATGTAATTCTTTCCTTTGAACTAAACTAAATGGTATTCTTCGCTTTGAAATTCCACAAAGACTGGGAAAATTATCTATTTTGAACCCTGATGTCTTCCTAGTACATACAATACTGGCACATAAGTTAAGTATTCAATGAACAAATATTTAGTGAGCATCAATTATCCATCAGATTCTTTCAATGGTGAGAAAATGGTTAGAGTTAGGTTTAAGATTATGATTATTATGTTTAAATTTGAATCCTAATCCTACTGCTTACCAACTGTAACTAAATTTTCTAATCTGAAATAAGAATAATAATGGAACTTACCTTATAAGTCTGCTTTGAAAATCAAATGAAATAATGTACCTAAACTTTTTAGCACAATATCTTTCATGTAAAATAATGAATACACTATTAATTAATGTATTCAATAAGATTGATGGAAATGAGATAAACAGAAAAATTAATAGACTATTAGAATATAAAAAAGATATAATTCCTGTAACTATATTAGATATAATATAGGTGGCTTCCTGATTTAGTCAGTCCCACTGGCTCTCCTTGTACACTTGCTTGACTGGCCCTATAGAGGTTGTGGCTTGCAAGCAGCTATCTGAAGAGGCCAGATACTGCATGTCTTGATCAGTTTGAACTGTTATAACAAATAGACTGGACGGTTTAAAAAACAAGCATTTATTTCTTATAGTTCTAGAGGCTGCGAAGTCCAAGACTGAGAACCAGCAGATCCAGCGTTTGGTGAGGGCACTCTTCCTTGTTTTCTGATGGCCACATTCTCATTGTATCCTGACATGGTAGACAGGAAAGGGAGGAAACAACCTAAACACTCCCCAATCTCTTCTTATAAAGCCACTAATCACGTCAGGAGAGGGCCACTCTTGTGATCTAATTAATCACCTCCCACAGGTACCATCTCCAAATATCATCACATGATGGATCAGAGTTTCAACATTTACGGTCTGAGTGGATATAAACATGTAGTTCATAGCAAAATAAAATGAATGTGTAGAAGAATAAAGGCTCCAAAGGACAAACTTTGACCATTATGAGACAGAAAATGGGAAGAAGTCCTTAGATAAATTCCTCACTCTTCCTCTTTAACATCCTGTGTGACCAAATGACCAGCTATAAAAGGAGATATATCCTCTCACTTGAGAATTCAATGCATCAGCTCAGGTGTCTATCAAGATCAAATGTATACAGATCTGCACAGGTGAATAATAAACTGGGGATGTGATGACCCAGTGGAGACCGCCTGTTCCAGGAGTGAAAACACAAACCTCTCACTGTTCTTCAAAATGACTGCAAACTACTCTGTGCAAACTACTCCTAACTGATTAAAAGTGAGTTGCAGACAGTTAATTCCCACCATTTCACTTCTGCTCAAACTGCAGGTCGGTGGTTTTTCACTCAAGCAGCTTTTCCCACTATTATAATCTTGATCAATGCCTAGGTTCACGAGATTTGAAACTAGCTATTAAATGAGTTGTTTCACATATGGAATTACTCTAAGACTAATTGGTATATACCACCTACTATGTGCCAGGCATGGTATACACAAGAAAGAATAGATTCACAAATAAAAGACTGAGTTATATATTGCTAGTCCCATTAGCAACTGACCTTCAATTTTCACTTAACAATCTCAGAATTTCTGCTTCCTCATTTATAAAAAGGAACGATAATATCATTGATGTCTAGGTGGCTGTGGTTATATATAACCAGCCCACAAAAAATAAATTATTTTATGACACGTTACATCTTTCTTTTTAAAAAAAATAAGAAATGAAGATCTCATTTAGTTGTAAATTATTAACTACTTTCAGCAAATCATTAGTCTCCAATTTCTAAGTAGAAAACTTAAAACATGAAAAAACTGGAATTGTTCTGCTATGCTAATTTTAATACAAAAATAAAATTTAAACATTAATCCCATTACAAGCATACATTGTTATTAATTTTAATCTTTTTAAATTTTATTCATATTGTACCATCTCTAAAACACAATCAAATGCATTGTGACCAATCTAATAAACACATCCTCAGTCCACATTTAAGAAAAAATTGTTAGTCTCTTATTTTCTGATGTGAAGGAATAAAAGCTAATTAAGTCATAGTTTTGTTCTTACTTAGTCTAAAGTTAAGTGCAATGAAAATTGGCTACTTTCAGTCTCAAATTAATAAAATATATAGAGAAGTTATGGTTATGAAGAGATCATTAAGTATTTGGTGGGGGAGGAAGTATGAGGTAAATTCAAAATTATTATCTTTTAAAAGTTGCTACTATTTAAAAGAGTGTCCCAAAAGTAAATAGCGGCTGTTATTTGTTAAATATTCTTTCTTAATTTCTGGCACTGGGCCATAGATGTGAGGGGGTCAAGGGAGATCACTGCTAAGATCTTTCTAGGTCTAAATCCTATAAAATCAAGAAAAGAAAAAGAAATGTTCTTATTCAATTAACAAAAAACTGGACAAAGTCCATTTAGTGGTACCATTTAGAAATCCTTAAAACTCCATTTCTTTTAACAATAAAGTATTTATTTATACTACATTATTCTACATTCAGAATAATGGAAATACTATCACGTTTAGTGACACAACTTAAAGAACCTACTATAAAGCCATTAATGTAAACATATTTTGACTTAACAGATTAATTAGAATAAATTTAACAAAATATAGCTAGAAATTAATTTTAATCACTGTGCCTTGTCTCTTGGTTGCAAGCAAATTAATAATATATTGCCTTTACAGTTTACTGAGGTATGATTAATGGTCAATATTAAAATTTCTAGAGTCTTCTGGCAAAGTGAAAACCTGACTGCCTAACAAACGCTCACACATACACACATCTGAATGCAATAAATCAGAGTTACTGAAGGTGAGCCCTGTGAGATGGCCCATCTGGTCAGGCCTGGAAGTGTCAAGTATTGTCCCAAGCACTTTAAGCTGCCAGCCTCTTTATCAGCCACTCTCTTTCCAGTCACGCTCCTGTTCAGGTCTTTGCTACATGCTCTGCTGATTACCTTGGAAAAGGGCAATGCTGTAACTGTTCAACTGACCTTTCAGTTTATTTTCTCTTGTGTAATATGAAACATGAGCTAACACAGTCTTAGTCTACTGATTTCTAGGAAGCATTCTGACTTAATGTTTCACCAGCTCTTGGCTCAAATAACACTCTGCTCTTCTGTATTCAGGTTTCTCTTTTTGGAAAAATTACGTGGCAAAGACCAGAGGTATGGGCTAGACAGACAGAAGCTTTAGGTCCTCTGCAAGGTGGACCACATCTGCACAGTAGTATGCTCCTGAGAATGTATGGTCAACTAACTTGCTGAAAAGCAATTCCAATCTTTTAAGTCATCACTAGGATATTGTTCTTAATGTGACTTTCATTGTATCCATGAATAGTTTCAAAGTGATGATGCTTATGTCTTTTCTGTCTTTCAATATGGATGTTACAGTTACTCAAACTGTCAAAAATGCTATCCTCACCATGGGAAAAACAAAATGGAGAGGGAGGTTAAAGAATCGAAAGGTCCACACTCTAGACCCAACTCTAAGATACTAGCAATGTGACCTTTGGAAAGATGAATATCCAAAGTTTTAGGTTCTTCTTCTACAAAATGAAGAAGTTGAATTGAAAGGTTCCACCTATAATCTATACTCTAAACTTCTTTGATTCTTATTTGGGTGCTAAAATTTTCCCAACCCAAAAAGAAAAAAAATGTACCCCAACACAAAGGTTATTTTGCACATTTCCCACATAAACCAAAAAGTACATATTTTACCATGTACAAGAAACATGTTACATTTATATTTTTTCTTAAAATAAAATGCAGGGTATAAACCACTTATGAAATATAAAAGACACAGGAAATTTTATTTATTTATTTATTTATTTATTGAGAAGGAATCTTACTCTCTAACCCAGGCTGGAGTGCAGTGGCACAATTTCAGTTCACTGCAACCTCCACCTCCTGGCTTCAGGCGAATCTCCTGACTCAACCTCCCGAGTAGCTGGGACTACAGGCGTGCGCCACCACGCCTGGCCAATTTTGTATATTTTAGTATAGGTGGGGTTTGACCATGTTGGCCAGTCTGGTCTCAAACTCCTGACCTCAGGTGATCCACCCGCCTCAGCCTCCCAAAGTGCTGGGATTACAGGCGTGAGCCACTGTGCCTGGCCAACACAGAAAATTTTAAAAAGAGAAATAATCTGGACAGAAAAAATAATAATAATTTATAAATATTACAAATTGTAAATTATAATGACCAGTATCTTATGGAGTACTTACTATGTTCCAGGCATAGTAAGTACTTAAAGAAAGCTTACTTAAGCTCTCACAATAACCCAACACCGGCAGAAGTAGCATTATTCCTATTGCACAGATGAGAAAACTGAAGAGGTTAAGCAATCTTGCTCAAGGTCACACAGCTAGTCTGTGTGTGAAGCTGAAATATAAACCCAAGATTTTACCTCCAAAGCATTGGTCCTTGACCATTCTTAATATCACTCCAATAAGTTTGTTTTGTTTGTTTTGTTTTGTTTTGTTTTTTGAGATGGAGTTTTGCTCTTGTTGCCCAGGCTGGAGTGAAATGGCACAATCTTGGCTCACCGCAACCTCCGCCTCCTGGGTTCAAGTGATTCTCCTGCCTCAGCCTCCCTAATAGTTGGGATTACAGGCATGCACCACCACACCCAGCTAATTTTGTATTTTTGTAGAGACGAGATTTCTCCACGTTGGTCAGGCTGGTCTCAAACTCCTGACCTCAGGTGATCCGCCCACCTCGACCTCCCAAAGTGCTGGGATTACAGGAGTTAGCCACCGCGCCCTGCCCACCCCAGTAAGTTTTGCAGTTTACAGTTTACCAGCTGACTTAATCTTGTATACTCAGTTTAAATTACTTGTTACTTAGCATGTCTTAAATAATTTTAATAAGTTGAACCATTGAAGAAAAAAAATTCTGCTCTAGGTAAGTGTGATACAACTGGTCAAAAATAAAATTGGTGGAAAACTCACTTGAAAAACATTAAAATGTATCACTTACAGTAAGTGAACAAATTCACAAAGTATGTTAACTTTTCCTATTTTATTTTTGGGATTTCGGTTTTTTTGTTCGTTTGGTTGGTTGGTTTTGAGACAGAGTTTTATTCTGTCTTGCAGGCTGGAGTGCAGCAGTGTGATCCTGGCTCACTGCAACCTCCTCCTCTCTAGCTCAAGCGATCCTCCCACCTCAGCCTCCCAAGTAGCTGGGATTACAGGCACGTGCCACCATGCCCAACTAATTTTTGTACTTTCAGTAGAGATGGGGTTTTGACATGGTGGCCAGGCTGGTGTCAAACTCCTGACCTCAAGTGATTCACCTGCCTCAGCCTCCCAAAGTGCTGGGATTACAGGCATGAGCCACCATGCCCAGTCTTATTTTATTTTATACAGTCAACAAAGAGAAAGAGACACATATGATTTTAATTGCCCAGAGAATTTTTATTTGGGGAGTGTTCCTGTCACAATAAACTTGAATTAATTGATCTGAAGCAAGATCTGGAAACAAATACTTTTTGAATATATAGTTTAAAACATAGTTTGAAGTATTATTTTGATAGGTAGTTTGAAACTATATATCAGAGATATAAGAATTTATATCTTTATAATATATAGTTTCAAACAAGATGGTTATATCAATAGTAAAGTAAAAACTAACAAACACTAATTTTTTTACCTAAAACAATAATCAAAGATCAGAAAACTGATATAAATTGACACTTTGCATATCAACAAACCCAATCACACTTATGAATTTATTAAATATAGCCAGAGAGCCATGGATGTTAGCCTTGTGAATGTTTTTATATTAGGAACAGGATAAATGAATCAGTTATCACTTTGACAATGGCATAGGACACACTACATTAATATATATCAAAGAATCTCAGGAGATATATATATATTTCCAACAACAAAAAAATCCACATCTTTTGGACTAAATAGCAGTGAAATATCAAAGATCTATCAAACACTCTGACAGTTCTTTGCCTTTACTGAGAGAGACAAGGTTTCAAAATTCTGTCAGGCACAAAACTACAAAGATCATAAGAGCTTTCACAGTGGCTGCCTACATATTGGCAAGATCTCTTTTAATTTATAAAAATTCAAGCCTTATATCTATATCTATCTATCTACATATATATCACATTGTATAACATATGCATATACACACATACACACATGCACACACTGTGTGTATGTGTGTGTGTATATATATACATATATATATATATATATATATATATCTTATATACACAAACCCATTGATTTTACAGCCAATAACCTAACACCGATGAAACAGAATAGGTCTGAAAGCACAGGTACAGTTTGGGAAGTACAGTGGTCCTCTGCATTGTGTGCATGTCTCAATTTATTACATCTCCTCCATTACCTATTTTATTCTTTTAACTATTTACCCAAATTGAAATTGAGATAAGGTATTTAAATGTTACTGAGCAACTCTACTCTGTAGGTCTTGTAATGATGTAATGTATGAATGTAAAATAACACTGATACATTTCACTTACCATATTATCAAGTTCCTCACCAAATGAAACTACTATAACCAAGAGCATAATGCTACAAGCAGATTTAAAAGAAAACCCAAAGTTAAATTTCATGTAAGTACAACTAAATCTGTGTGCTAATAATGTCATACTGATACTTAATTTAGTAGCCTATTCAACATCAGTAAAATGGAAACTTTAAATTCACCTAAGCCTTGTATTGCTTATGGGGAACAGTTTTTCAATTCTGTGATCCCAAAGTGCTCTGACCAGACATACTGATACAAATAATTACTGTTTTGGCCTATTCATAATTAAAACAAGTGAAATAGTGAACTCACATAGGCACCTCATTACTTATGGGTCAACCTTTCCCAAGACTGAGTTCACGGAGAGCTTTGACCAAACTGCTCAAATGGTATAATTATACAGTATTATAAATTTATCTGCTGACATATTTTCCCTACCAGATTATAGGTGCCATAAAGCCAAGGATCATGTTTTGTTTAAAATTATGTCCTCAGCATCTAGTACAGCAACCATTAAGAAACAGAGCTAGAACAAATGTTTCTCTCAGCATGTTTCACCATGAGATGCTTGTAAGAGTAGAAAATTTCTTAACAATCTGGGGTGATTTCAATAACTGATACTGATTATTGCATTTACTATGTACCTAGCATTGTGCTAAGTGCCCCCGAAACAACATCTAATTCTTTCTATTCTGTATGTTAAAAATTCTGTACTTGTTGCACAAATGAGGAACCCAAGAATCAGAAAAGTTAAGCTACTTTACTAAGGGCACTCAGCAAGTTATTAGCAGAACCAGAATTTTAAAAGAGCTTTTTATTTTAAAGTACCTTAAAAACAGTAATCATCATCATTGTAATAACTTGTAACAGTGGCTAATTCAACACAATTTCAAATCCCTCTTAAGAATTCTCAAAATTCTTATGGGAAAACTTAGCCGTTAGAATTAATACTCATGTATAATATTTTCAAATTATTAAGCACTGCCCATGCGTATCACAGATATTATGTATGTGACATTCATACATTTAATATTGAAGTGTTGGATCTACATTTAGTGACATAAAAAGATGTTCATGATACACTAAGTGCAAAAAAGAATCAAGTTTAAAGGGTTGCCCATTTAATTATGGATGTATACTAATATATAGAAAAGTTATCTGATACACTGTATATCAGAATGTAACTATGGTCTCTTGATAATGGGGTTAATGATTTTTCTTTGCTTTTATCTCTATTTTTCTGTTTTTTCCTACTATAAACATACAAAGACAAAATAGTAAGTAAATTATGAAAGGATCTATAATATTACTTTAAAATTTATTGTTTAAAAATAATTTAAAAGTTTTAAGGTAGAGCATGTTTAATCAAATTGTCTACTTTAACAAAAGTTTGAAAGTTTATTGAAAAGTAGATGAGGAAGAAATGAGGACAGCCAAATAATGAAAACTTATATCTCATTAGCAAGTCTACTGTTCAAATCACTGTAATAGTAGTCATAACTGTCCTAATCCAAAATATGGCCAGCTAAACCTGACCATTCTGCTGAAATGGAATGTATGAGACCCTTCAAGGCTTCGATGGCTCTGTCTATATTCAGTTTTCCCACCCCCTTTAACCCACTTATTAACTCATTCAAAAAATGTTTAGGCTCTAGGGTATGTGCATGGGCACACACACGTGTGTGTGTGTATATATATATATATATATATATATATATATACACAAGTAAATATATATGTACATATATACACATATATAATCTCATACTTGCATACATATAATCTATTCAAATCTCTAATACCTAATCAGATATCTAACAATAGTAGGCACTCCTGAATAAAATATCACTGGAACAAAATAAAAATGAAAAAAACGTGGTACCTGTCTTCAAGAAATTACAGATTGGTAAGGCTTCTCTAGTGTTATTTGCTCATAGTATCATATCCTCAAGGATATAACATATCTAAAGCTTTCTGATACTTCCTTATTCATTTTCCAAATGTCAACCCCACCCTATACCAGAAACTGACATATATCCTTGGTATTAAATAAAAGTTTTTTTTTTTTTTTTTTTTTTTTTTGTATTTTTAGTAGAGAGGGGGTTTCACCGTGTTAGCCAGGATGGTCTTGATCTCCTGACCTCGTGATCCGCCCGCCTCAGCCTCCCAAAGTGCTGGGATTACAGGTGTGAGCCACTGCGCCCAGCCAAATAAAAGTAATTTTTAAAAAGAAGTCTGCAATATCAAAGATGCCATATTTAAATAAAAACTACCACAGAAAGGACAGTAAGATAAACCATTTAATTTTTTCACCTTAGATTTTTTTCTTAAAAAAAATAGTGAAATACATCTTAAATTACTTCACTGCCTGTTGCACAGAGAATCCCAGTGATCGATCTATTTTATTATTGTTTGCTTCAATACCTATTTTCCTTCTTTCTTCTTACTTCCAGCAACATTCTCACAACCACGCTCACAAACAATAAATACTAAAAGTAGTGGCACTGAAGCATGACGTACTCATTCTCTGCTAAGACTGGTTACCACCAACGCACAAAAGTCCAGCTCTGCACCCTCAAGAACAACATTATTTCTATTTAAAAACTCCCAGAGAAGACAGAGGCAGCCATGTAATTATGTATCTGCAGCCACTCTATCTGCTTTGCTTCCTGCTCACGGCCAGTATGCAGTACTGTGAAAAGCATTAGTCATGCGGCCTCAAAAATCAACTTCAAAATCAAAGCTTGAGCTTTGGTCCTGTGTTTGCTTGTTTTGCTTTCTCTGTTTTTGTTTCTAATCCTTGGAAAACACAAGGTTTCAAATTCCCTCCCTTTAACTTGCTACTAGAATCAACACCTAAACAATAATTGTACCCCATCAAGAACTGGGCAGCTCAACAACTGCTGAGAAAAGTATATTTGACATTTTTCTCCACAAGACTCCATTCTCAGTTCCTGTACTGGTTCAGTGAACATGGCTATAATTGAGAAAAGCCCAAATGCAACAAAAGATTCATTCCACAGGAAATATATATGTTTATCTTTAAAATATTTTATATAACTCACTTTAAGTGGAACTAGGTTTGTCTCCAAATTCACATTAAAGGTCGTATTTACAAGCATTTTCTTATTAACATTCTAAATTTAAAAGATGGAAATGCTTCCCAATATGATAATAAGTGCATTAAGATACTGTTCACTAATTATTTCCCACAGTTCTATAGTACCAACATGTGTATTAAAATTATGATCTCTAATCAAATTCACCCCTGCTCCAAGATCTTTCTAGTCAATAAAAAGAATCACAGATTTTTCAGGAAGGAAAAACCTTTTCTGCAGAAAAATAAATAAATAAAAGCTCTAACTCACTACAAAGTATTCCAAAATTTCTATTTCCCGTTTCCACAGCTCCTTTACATCATTCCAAACCCATTTAATAGTCACAACATCTTAGGTTAACAAACAGTGATTTAATGATTTCATCCTTATACATGAAAATGTGATGTCTTTCATTGAAAGAAAAAAAATTTCATTCACCAAAAGCAAAAATTAGTTTTACTAAAAATAAAAAAATGCAAATCTAAAATTTGAAAAAAATAAAAAATGTCTTCATATCTAAGCCCTCTAAAATAAAATGCTAATCACATAAAGTCTATAAAGCCAACAACTGCATTTAAACTTACATATTACTCTCAAAACGTGTGTTTCTGTGTTGTCCATCTGCATCTCACTCAACTGAGCTATTTGTCGAAATCAAGATTTCTGAGATGCTTGCCAAAATGCCTGTTACTGGACTCAATTTTTGGACACAAGGCCTACAAATAGACATATAAACAAAAACCTTTTCATATAATTAGTATGTACACTAAACTCTTTTAAATGTCTGCTGGTAGACGTGTTGCTTCTGTACCCTACTAAAGGCTTTATACACACTCTCACAGGCTACGCTAAATTTATGTTTAAACATTTTTTATTCTTCAATAATAAATTAACCTTAGCTTACAGTAACTTTTCTATTTTATAAACTTTTTAATTTTTTCTTAACTTTTGGACTCTTTTGTAATAATATGTAGCTTACAACACAAGCACGTTGTAAAGCTGTACAAATATATTTTCTTTCTTTAAATTTTTATTTTCTTTCCTTATATCTTTTGGCCTACCCCGGGTCAGGATTATCAATATCACTGTCTTCCACCTCCATATCTTGTCCCACTGGAAGGTCTTCAGGAGCAGTAACACACATGGAACTGTCATCTCCTATGATAACAATGCCTTCTTCTGGAATCCCTCCTGAAGAGCCTGCCTGAGGATGCTTTATAGTTAACTAATTTTTTAATATACATAGTAGTAGTACACTGTAAAATAACAATTTAAAGTATAGTATAATAAATACATAACTGGTAACATGTATTATCATTATTAAGCAGTATATACTGTATATAATTGTATATGCTCTACTTTTATATGACTGGGAGCACAGCAGGTTTGTTTTCATCAGCATCTCTAGAAACACATTAGTGCATTGCACTATGGCATTATGATGGTGATGTCACTATGTGATAAACATGTTTTCAGCTTCATTATAATCTTATGGAACCACCACTGAAGATGTGGTCCATCATTGACTAACAAATCCTCAGTGGTTATAACTGCATATAGAAGATTCTAAGCAACACTGGGGCATGACATGAGCTGTGTTTCAAGCTTGTACCAACAGAGGGATTCTTCCAAATGTTCCAAGCAGTCATTCCCCAGAGTTGATGATGCTCTCTTGGCTTTGGGCACCCAACAAAGTGATGCCCAAAAATGCTCAACATATTGCTTCTTAATAAAGGTTACTTAAACTGATAATCAATAGGCCTTTTTTTTTTTTTAGCTTTTTAGAGGAATATGAACCACATTAATAACTCAGTTTTACATGGTGTCCCAAGTTTGATAAAATTCAATTATATGTATTTTTCATAAGATCATATTTCTCCTTTCAGGATTAGAATCTCTAACAATACATCCCCCTTCAATCCCCCTTCAGGATGCTGCTCTTGAGGGTGTGGAGCTGGGCTTCTGTGCTTTGGTAGTAACCAGGCTTAGAGGAGAATGAAGATGAGTACGTCATGCTTCAGTGCCACTGCTTTTAGTATTTATTGTTTGTGAGCGTGGTTTTGAGAATGTTGCTGGAAGTAAGAGGGAGACAGGAAATGGTTATTGAAACAAACAGTAATAAAACAGATCTATCACTGGGACTCTCAGTGCAACAGGCAGTGAAGTAATTTAAGATGTATTTCACTGTTTTTATTTTTTTTAAGAAAAAAATTTAAGGTGAAAAAATTAAATGGTGTATCTTATTGTACTTTCTTTGGTAGTTTTTATTTAAATATGGCATCTTTGATATTGCAGACTTTTTTTTTTTTTTTTTTTTTTGAGATGGAGTCTCTGTCTGTCTTCAGGCTAGAAGGCAGTGGCACAATCTCAGCTCCTAGCAACCTCTGCCTCCCAGGTTCAAGCTATTCTCCTGCCTCAGCCTCCCAAGTGGCTGGGACTACAGGCATGCGCCACCATGCCTGGCTAATTTTTGTATTTTTAGTAGAGACAAGATTCCACCATACTGGCCAGGCTGGTCTCGGACTCCTGACCTCGTGATCTGCCCTCCTCAGCCTCCCAAAATGCTAGGATTATAGGCGTGAGCCACCGTGCCCGGCTGATATTGCAGACTTCTTTTTAAAAATTACTTTCATTTAATACCAAGGATATGTGTCAGTTTCTGGGGTGGGGCTGACATTTTGATTATGGGTCTACGTCATGGTGACTTATTCAAAGTTAGTAATGACGGGTGGAGGAGGGTATGGGGTCCTGTTTCCTTTTGTTCTCTTCCCTAAGGCAGAAATGATACCCATAGTAACATCCAGTCAACCTAATTTCCACACTGAGACAGTTCAATGTCCAGGATACTTGATATTCCTTCATAAAAATATGAAAATGCAAACATGCTTAATTCCTGGGCAAAATTCTCTTCATAATTCCTTTAATCCTGCAAATGTTACACATTTTCTTCCCTTGGTGCAATATTTGTAAAACTTCCTAAAAGGGATCCACGGATCTTATCACTATTGAAGAATAAACAAAAGAGTCACAAATTAGTAATCTACCATGAGAAAGGGGAAAAAATCATTAATCATATGGCATCAGAAGATCTCTAATCCTACAGATGAGAATTTGACCAAGGCATTCCTAGAACAGCTACTTTTTAAGAAGGGTTATCAATCCAGACTTGTTGAATTTCTATACTTTTTAATTTGAATTGTTATAGATTTTGGAGGCACAAGTGCAGATTCTTATATGCATACATTGCACAGTGGTGACGTCTGGGCTTTTAGTGCACTGAACAAATTTCTGTAGTTAAGTGTTTACAATTAACTAATTATGAATCAGCTGTCAATTAGCATTCATTGCATAATGTAAAGCCAAATGTCTCCAGTGCAATTCTTCAAATTATGAGAAACTTTAACAAATTTCAAGCTAAAGTACAAAAGAGAATATGAATGTCAATATAAAATGAGACTCCAAGTAAAAATAGGGAAAAAGTAGGCAGTATATTTTTAAGCTTCTTTTGGAAAATAAATTCATGCTGAATAAATTGAAGTGACATTTGGTTTCTCATAATTCCAGCCTGTCCTGATGGCCTCCAAAGTAACAGATTCTTAAATGTAGCCTTCTTTCTCTAAAACTGACACCTAGCCAGAATTGCCAAGGCAAAAGATTATTTTTAAAGCTGCTCCTATAATATTATTTAGAATCAAATTATATAATTATATAGAATTATCAATTAACCCTCCCAATTACCAAAAAGTCAGCAATAAAAATTGGTTGCCTGGCAGTACCTATTTTATTTGTATACAGATTAGCTGTTCAATCATTAACATTATAAAACATGACAAATGAACCAAAAGATATAATAATACTGAGGGTAAAAAAAACGATGTCAAACTTCCTGAATTTAAAATGTCTCCTTGAGCAAGAATCTGCCTCATATACATATCATAGAATCAAAAACGTCTGTCATCCTAAAGATAAGTAAATGTATTGAAAGTAATTTAAACTCTGTAAAAGGAAATACAAAAACTTAGTAATTTCTGAAGTAGGACTCCTATAGAAAGGCATAAGGAGGAACTATAATAATGCAAAAAATGATATAATCAAATTATAGTTATATACTTTCTAGTTACTCTGACCACAGATCTATCCTAACAGAGATAGATAACAAAAATAATGCAAAATCACATCATCCAACTTTTCCTCTAAGAGCCAAGAGAGGCAGGTAATAACAGAAAAGAAACTGGACACAGTAAATGCGGCTAGCAGTGGATAACCAGTCTAGTCTAGAGCTGAGACCTTTAGTTTAGCCATATATTGCAATGGATTATACAACAAAAATATATTCTAATTACTACTGGAAAGAGAGGAGGAGGAGAGAGGGGAGAAGAGAGAGTGAAAAAAGGACAAGAAGAAAAGGAAAAAGAAAGAAAAATCCCTGACAAAAGAAAAGTACAATGTGAAAGATCAATACAATGAAATTAAATCAAATTCTAATCCCAAATCAAATCACTACTGCTGCCTTCTTATACAAAAAGATGTATAACAGAAAAGCTAATTAAATGTTTCTCATTAAAATTCTTCAGTGTTCAAAGTCTATCAAGTATCGTCCATTTGCCCCTCCAAATTCACCCCCCCTTATTTTTTTTGGCACACCACTCTCTGACTCGAGAAGCTGGTATGTGGGGACTGCATTAGAGTACCCATGCTTTTCTCTGTAGACAGCTACTCTCTCTGAAAAGCAGTTTTTAGCTTACTAGGTGCTAGCAGAGATTAACAGCCTGCCCATTAAATATTAAGTGACTATTTAAACTGCCTGTTTGGAACTGATTATTATCTGTTCTATCAAACAAACCCTCAAAATGAACTTGCAAAATGGAATTCCACTATAAAATGGAAATAGTATATACAAGACCAGACCAAAGCATGTTTAGAAGGCACAAGTAAACTAAACTACCCAAACAAGTGACTTGAACTCCAAAGTCACTTGTTCCTACTGTTTCCGCCTCTCCCTTAAACCCACAGGTTTGGTGTCATGGGCAGGTCCCAATGGCCAGGAAGTTAAGAAGGAAAATGCATGAGCCTGTAGAACAGCTCCATCTGCACAGTATGCCTGCATAAGCTAGGAGTGAATTGTAAGCCCACTCAGTGACAGCCTCTCCAATGAGCAGAACTAGGTTATACATGTGGTTTTCCACTTTGGAATAAAAAGTAACTAGAAGTACAGTTCTACATTGACTTATGAGCTAGTAAGTGCAAGTTCTGGCAAACAGGGCATAATCTTGGGAAGAAAGTAACTTCGAAATCAGTGACAGGTATTGACCTCTAGGAAGAAGTACAGAGTAGGATGATATTCATGCCCATATCAATACCCATCATAGAACACACAGGCAGGAGTGGCCTCTTAGACATCAGATGAACACTGACGGTCAATTCAGTGGATGTCAGTCAGCCAGTTTCCCCAGCCAATACATGCTTTGCTTATGTACAAAGCTGCTAGGGTTGCAAGAATGGATGCTATCCATGGGTTCACGGTCTTTCCCTCACCATGTTCTTCCCCTCACCATATCTGACTACCATATATGCTAAGCATGCAGCCAACAAAGAGCAGGATGCCCCCATAAACCTCAGAATGTTACCATTCTATGGACTGATCAACCAACTGCGTGGGAGCAGGCTGATACCACTGGATACCCCACATGAAGGAAGGGGAATATTTGTGTCCTTACAAGAAGAAATACTTATTCTGGGTGTAGATTTGTCTTTGTCGCCTACAGTGTTTCCAACGCCATCAACAGACTTAACTTATCCTTTGTCAATTGCTATGTTACATGACACAACAGGGCCTGTGACCAGAGGGCATACTATATAGATGATGAGCTTACACTCAAGTAATTCACTGGTATTACTATGTGCTCCATCACCCAGAAACAGATGGCTTTATAAAATGGTAGAAGAGTCTGCTGAAGTCTCAATTATAATGATATTGGGTAGGAAACAGCTGGACGGGTTGAGGTTCTGACCAGTAAGATACAGTATATGCTTCAAACTAGCAGCAAATATATAGTGTTATCTCCCCATAGGCAGAATGTGGGTCCAGGAATGAAACAAAAGAGGTGGGACTAGCCCTTTTCACTGTAATAATTGATAAGCTACTGGAAGAATTTTGCTTCACTCCCCAATTTTAGGCTTGGTGAGTTTGGAAGTCCTCATGTTCAAGGGGGGAATTCTTCCACCAAGGAATATGATCATATTTTCAGTTAATTGAAAGTTAACACTACTCTGTGGCCATTTTGTGCTCTTCATGTCACTGAAGCGTGGAAAGAAAAAAAGCAACTTGGGTGGCAGTTTCACAATAGAAGCCAGGAGGACTGCTGAGAATCAGAAAATATACCAGAAAGCCTTCTAGTTTCAGTAAAGGA